>NC_092708.1:235887329-236487329 GCF_047496885.1 Scyliorhinus torazame | reverse complement strand
CCGTATTCGTTTGAAAACGCGCTGGAGGCGACTGATATGCTCCTGCGGGGTGGTGGAGCAAATGATGATGTCGTCACCATAGACGCGCACACCCTCAATGCCCTTCATCATTTGCTCCATGATCCGATGGAATACCTCTGATGCCGATATAGTCCCAAACGGCATCCTGTTGTAGCAGTATCTGCCAAACGGGGTATTAAAGGTACACAGCTTTCTGCTGAACCTATCTAGTTGAATTTGCCAGAATCCTTTCGAGGCGTCAAGTTTGGTGAAGATGTTGGCCCGAGCCATCTCGCACGTGATCTCCTCGCGCTTGGGGATAGGGTAATGCTCCCTCACTATGTTGCGATTCAGATCCTTTGGGTCAATGCAGATCCGGAGCTCGCTGGAAGGCTTCTTTACGCACATCATGGAACTGACCCAGTCGGTTGTTTCCGTCACTCTGGAGAGCACTCCATGGTCCTGGAGGTCCTGCAGCTGCTGCTTGAGGCAATCCTTGAGGGGTGCTGGGACTCTGTGAGGTGCATGAACCACAGGTTGAGCAGGATTTTGTAAGTGTATGGAAGCGTGCCCATGCCTTCGAAAACTTCACGGTGCTAGTCGATGATGGCATTGAGTTACGCCCTGAAGTCCGCATCCTGGAAGGCATTCGTGTCCTCTGGAGAGAGAGAGTGTACTCGTTGAACGAGGTTTAGGAGTTTGCACGCCTGTGCGCCTAGCAGAGAGTCCTTCGACGAGCCCACGATCTCGAAGGGAAGGATGGCTTTTCGCGAGTTGTGCGTCACTTGGGTCTCACCTCCACAACCCAAAGATGTGCAGGGTAGGTGGATTGGCCCTTAATAGGGCAAACAAAATTGGGTGCTTTAAGTTTTTTTTTAAATGCTTTGGTGCTCAAACAAATTTTTAAAACATCGAAAGGGCCCGCATGCTGGTTGAAGTGAAATGAACTATTACTCTCAGATATTGGGCATGCAATATCTTTGTATTTCTTTGTTCGCTGTCCACTAATTTGATTCATTGTTGCTGGCTGGTCTGGATGTGTACTCTTGAATATTGCCATTGCTGTTATATCAATTGATAATGATCAGGCTTCAACATTGAATGTCGTCAATGTCTCTACAACATTGTCCTTTGTCAAACAAAACATAATTAGTTAATTTCCTATCAAAGTTGAGTGCACGCAGCAAATGTAAAATTATACACATTTGTTCCTAATGGGGCTATCTACCCCAGCATTAATGATAGGCTGAACAGTTTTTATTACCATTCAGGAAATGGATGTGAATTGGTCATTTTATTTATTTTTTAAAAAATATTTTTATTCAAGGTATTTTCATATTGGATTGGATTTGTTTTATTGTCACATGTATTAAGATACAGTGCAAAGTATTGTTCTGCATGTAGTCCAGACAGATCATACATGAAAAAAAAATAGGACACACATAAATACACAATGTAAATAAATAGACACAGGCAATGGGTGAGCATACAGAGTGCAGTACTTTATGTAGAAAAGATGTGTAAAGAGATTAATTCAGTTCATAAGATGGTCATTCAGGAGTTTGGTAACAGTGGGTAAGAACTAGTTCGCTCCAGGGGGGCTGGACGGAGGTGGCAGTGGGCAGAGATCGAGAGATTCGGGGATCTCTTTATTGATGTGGGTTTCCCGAGCCTCCATACTCCCAGAACGCTTTGATCCACTGCAATTCGCATACCGTCGCAAACAGTCCACAGCGGACGCCATCTCCTTGGCCCGACACTCATCCATAGAGCATCTCGACAACAATTACTCCTACATCAGACTCCTATTTATTGACTACAGTTCTGCCTTCAACACCATAATCCCAGCCAAGCTCATATCAAAGCTCCAAAACCTAGGACTTGGCTCTTCACTCTGCAACTGGATCCTCGACTTTCTGACCCACAGACCACAATCAGTAAGAGTAAACAACAATACCTCCCCCACAATAGTCCTCAATACCGGGGCCCCGCAAGGCTGCATACTTAGCCTCCTACTATACTCCCTATACACACATGACTGCGTGGCAAAATTTGGTTCCAACTCCATCTACACGTTTGCTGACGATACGACCATAGTGGGCCAGATCTCGAATAACGATGAGTCAGAATACAGGCGGGAGATAGAGAGCCTAGTGGTGCAGCGACAACAATCTATTCCTCAATGCCAGCAAAACTAAAGAGCTGGTCATTGACTTCAGGAAGCAAAGTACTGTACACACCCCTGTCAGCATCAACGGGGCCGAGGTGGAGATGGATAGCAGCTTCAAATTCCTAAGGGTACACATCTCCAAAATCTATCCTAGTCCACCCACGTCGAAGCTACCACTAAGAAAGCACAATAGTGTATACTTCCTCAGGAAACTAAGGAAATTCGGCATGTCCACATGAATTCTTAACAACTTTTACAGATGCACCATAGAAAGCATCCTATCTGGCTGCATCACAGCCTGGTATGGCAACTGCTCAGCCCAAGACCACAAGAAACTTCAGAGCGTCGTGAACACAGCCCAGTCCACCACACAAACCTGCCTCTCATCCATTGACTCCATCTACACCTCCCGCTGCCTGGGGAAAGCGGGCAGCATAACCAAAGATCCCTCCCACCCGGCTTACTCACACTTCCAGCTTCTTCCATCGGGCAGGAGATACAAAAGTCTGAGAACACGCACGAACAGACACAAAAACAGCTTCTTCCCCGCTGTTACCAGACTCTAAACGACTCTCTTATGGACTGACGTGATTAACACTACAACCCTGTATGTTTCACCCGTGCCGGTGTTATCTAGTTACATTGTGTACCTTGTGTTGCCCTGTTATGTATTTTCTTTTCTTTTCATGTACTTGATGATCTGTTGAGCTGCTCGCAGAAAAATATTTTTCACTGTACTTCGGTACACGTGACACTAAACAAAATTCAAATCCAAATCCGAGCCTGGAGGAGCTGGAGGAGGAGTTTGAGTTGCCAAGGGGACTGGGTCCCGGTATCTGCAGGTGAGGGATTTTGTGCGGAGGCAGATTTTGATCTTCCCGCACCTGCTCCCAGGGGCTACAGGATAAGGTGGTGTCGAGAACAGGAGTGGGGGAGGGGAAGGTCTCAGAGATCTATAAGGAGGCGATGGAGTGGGAGAGGGCCCCGATCGGGGAGGTGAAGAGAACGTGTGAAGAAGAGCTGGGAGGGGAGTTGGAGGCCGAGTTATGGGAGGAGCCCCTGAGGAGAGCTAATGCACCCTTGTCGTGCGCCAGGCTCAGCCTGATACAGTTTAAGGTGGTCCACAGGGCTCACATGACTGCGGCCTAGATGAGCAGGTTCTTTGAGGAGGTGGAGGATAGGTGTGGGCTCTGTGCTAGGGGTCCTGCGAACCACGTCCATATGTTTTGGCCGTTTCTGAGGCTGAGGGATTTCTGGCAGGAGTTTGCTAACGTCATGTCAGAGATCTTACAAGTGAGGGTGATGCCGAGTCCAGAGGTGGCGATCTTTGGTGTGCTGGAAGATCCGGGGAGCCCAGGGGGTGAGAGACGCCGATGTTCTGACCTTTGGCTCCCAAGTGGCCCGGACACAGATCTTACTCGGATGGAGGGACTCAGAACCCCCGAAGTTGGGGGTATGGGTCAGTGACATGGTGGGGTTTCTCAGACTTGGGAAAATTAAATTCGCCTTGAGGGGTTCGTTACAGGGGTTTGCTCGGAGGTGGGAGCTGTTCATCGATTTCTTTGAGAAATATTAAGCTGTCAGCAGGGGGGGAAAGGGGAGGCATGGGAGTGACGATTAAGGACAGGAGAACCAACGGACGGGTGGCTGGGGAAGGTGGCATCGTTTGTGTCAGCCATGTTGGCTGGGGTTTGTGCTCGGGGGGGGGTGGTTTGTTGGGTTTATTGTTTTGTTTTTGTTGACATTTGATGTTGAAAATTGTTAAAATTAGAAATGCCTCGCTAAAATAGTTTCTAAAAAAAAACTGCAGGTAAGAAGCTGCTTTTGAATTTGTTAGTGCGAGTTCTCAGACTTTTGTATCTCCTGCCCGATGGAAGAAGTGGGAAGAGAGAATAACCCATGGGGGAGGGGTTATTTTCTGTTATAAACAACCAACTTTGAATAAACCAACACCCTGTACCCTGATGCCACCCCCTCCTCATATCCCGCCTTCCCCATCTTGACCGTCTTACGCACAAACACCCCCCCCCCCCCCCCCCCCCCACACACACACACACACACATATACACACACACGCACACACATCTTGGTGACCTCTCAAACCTTTTTAAAGAAATCAATAAATGGCTTCCACATCCGGATGAATCTAATCCCCGGATCCCCTCAAGACGAACATAACCTTCCCCGACCCAAGGAATTCCGCCAGGTCACTCACCCACGCCCCCGCTTTCGGCGGCTCTCAGTCCCGGGCACCCGAGCAAGATCCGTCTCCAGGATATCAGGGAGGCAAAGGCCAAAACATCGATCTCTTTCACCCCCTGGACTCCCGGGTCTTCCAACACCCCAAATATCACCATCTCTGGATTTGGGACCATCTCCAGCCCCAGCACCTCGAACATCACGTCCGAGAACCCCTGCCAGAACCCCCTTAGCCTTGGACACGCCCAGAACATGTGGACGTCCCCCCCCCTCGCACCACCCACACCTATCCTCCACCCCCTCAAAGAACCTACTCATCCTCGCCACCGTCAAATGCGCCCTGTGAGCCACCTTGAACTGGATGAGACTACGTACACAATGAGGACGAGTTCACCCTATGCAAGGCCTCTGCCCATGTCTGGACCCCACCTTTCCTCCCAGCTCCTCCTCCCACTTGCTCTTAATGTCCCCCACCAGGGCTCCGTCCCATTCCATCACCTCCTTGCAGACATCTAACAGCTTCCCGCCCCGTATCTCGTCCCTCGACAGCACCTTGTCCTGCAACCCCAGGGGCGGCAGTCCAGGAAAGGATGGCACCTTTCTCCTAACAAAGTCCTGAACCTGCAGGTACCTAAAGCCATTTCCCACTGGGCAACTCAAACTCTTCCTCCAGGTCCTCCAACTTCACAAATATGGCCCCTATAAACAGATCGTCAAAGCGCTCAATCCCTGCCTGCCGCCTTCCTGAAACCTCGCGTCCAGCCCAGCTGACGCACACCTATGGTTATCGGTGCCCACACCAAGGCACCCTCCAGCCCCTAATGCTGCCTCCACTGCCCCCACACCCTTATCATCGACACCACCACTGGCCGGCGAGAACTGTAGAGGCAACAAAGCCCTTAAACATGTCCCCCTACGCAACGCTGTGTCCATCCATCCTCACGCCGACCCTTCCCCCACAGTCTACTTCCTAACCATAGCGATATTCGCCGCCCAGTAGTATTTATGTTATTCAGCAACGCCAGCCACCACCCCCCACCCTCACCCCCGCTTCACAAACGCCTTCCTAACCCACAGGGTCTTCCCCGTCCACACAAATCCAGAGATCAGCGCATTAACCTTTTTAAAAATGACTTGGGAACAAAGATGGGGAGGTTCTGAAACACAAACAAAAACCTTGAAAACACTGTCATTTTTACTGCCTGCACCCGCCCTGCCAGAGACAGCACATCCGACTTCATTTGCTCCACCAACCGAGCCAGGTTCAGACTGTGCAACTGCGCCCAGCCCGGCGCTACCTAGATCCTCAAGTATCTAATACTCACCCCCACCACTCTACACGGCAACTCCGCTAGCCTCCTTTCCTGCCCTCTAGTCTCTATCAGAAATACCTCGCTTCTCCCCCATATTCAACTTGCATCCCGAGAACCGGGCATACTCCCTGAGGATCCCCATGATGCCTCCAATATTACCCACCACATCCTAAATGTACAACAAGTCATCCGCATACAATGAGACCCTGTGCTGAACACCGCACCCCCCCCCCCCCCCCCCCCACCCTTACCCGCCAGCTCTCAATCCCTCTCCAGTCCCTCGACATCCTAAGCACCATTGCCAACCACTCTATCGCCAAAACAAAGAGCAACGGGGTGAGCAGGCACCCCTGCCTCGTCCCACGATGCAGCCCGAAGTACCCCAAACTCATTTAGTTCATCGCCTTATACAGCAACCGGATCCAATCTGCAAACCCATGCCCGAACCGTCCCAGCACCTCTAGCAAATACGCCCACTCCACTCGATCAAGCGCCTTCTTTGTATCCATCACCACCACTACCTCCACCTCTTGCCCCTCTGAAGGCATCATGATTACATTGAGTAGCCTGCTCACATTCATCGACAACTGTCTCTCCTTCATAAAACCCGTTTGATCTTCATCTATCACGTCTGGGACACAGTGCTTGATTCGTGCAGCCAACACCTTTGCCACTGCTCTAGATCCTTATTCTTCCTTAATATCAGGGAGATGGCAGCCTGCGACAGTGTAGGGGGGGGTTCCTCCCTCTTTCTTGCTTCATTAAACGCCCGCACCAGCAGTGGCCCCAGGTTCGCCCCAAACGTTTTATCGAACTCTTGGGGCGGCATGGTGGTGGAGTGGTTAGCACTGCTGCCTCATGCGCTGAGGACCCGGGTTCGATCCTGGCCCTGGACCACTGTCCGTGAGGGTTTGCACATTCTCCACGTATCTGAGTGGGTCTCACTCCCACAACCCAAAGATGTGTAGGGTAGATGAATTGCCCCTTAATTTAAAAAAAATAATTGGACACTCTTAATTTAATTTTTTTAAATAAAAAAGTAACCTCCCCCAAACCACTGCCTTGAGTGCCTCTCACAGTGTGGCGGCCATGACCTCCCCCGTATCATTTAGCTCCACATATCCCCGAATGGCAGCCCGCACCCACTTGCACACCTCCTCATCCACCAATAACCCAACATCCAATCTCCACTGTGGGCGCAGGGACCAGGGGTAACTACCCTGCTCTTCTTTGTAATAGTGGCATATGATCTTTATCTCCACTCGAGAGGGCAGACAGAACCTGATTTGAACACCTCATCCTGTTAAGAACCCCGCTGATGTTAAATGCGAGGATATCCCAAAACGCAGAAGGGTAAGGTGGAATATTGGTTCTCAGTGGTGTATATTTTCAATTTGATATAATGCGAGAAAAAATACACAAACCAGGGAGGAACAGTCCAGTCTTGTTGGGATCAATTAATTAAAAATATTTATTAACTTAGAAGAAAACAGATGACAAGATGGGCTATAGTATACCACAACAGTACACTTAACTGCACTAATAGCTGTACATGGTATCCTTTGTTCCCAACTACCTACATTTCCTGAACTCTGAGAAACGCCCCTTTTCCCATACAGCACACAATATTATATAACTCTATGAACTCAATCCAGCAGATAGTTACCTATTTTTCCACGATTGGGAAAGCCATCTTCAGTTTCAGTGAAGGAATAGTCTTCTCTGTTCGAGTTTTGAATTTTAAGCAGCAGCCTTTCAGCAATAACTTATTTTTGGGAGAGTCTGCTTTCTACAATCAGGTGCAGCTATGAAGGTAGCTGCCTCTATGTGTCCCTTTCTCCAGTTGTCATGCTGTGGCTATGTAATTCTTTCCCTTTGATGTTACCCAATGCGTGGACCTGGCTTTTCGCCTATAAGTGCTTATTTCCTTATCTCTTCACTTTGAAGTCACCTCTTCTATTCACCATTGTTTTCCCCCATGTCACATAGGTAAACAATTGTTTTTCCCACTGGTATGCTCAAAACACCTCTTCAGACAGCTGGACTCATCAGTCCCCTTTTTATTTCATCCCAATTTCATTTTTTTAATTTAAATTTTCCTCAATTCTTAACAATCCGAAAGATGGCACCTCCAACAGTGCAGCTTTTCCTCGGTACAGTACTGATGTATCGGCCTAGATTGTTGGAGTGGGTCTTGAATGCATAATATTCAATTGCAAGAGTGTTACCAACTGAGTACCAACTGAGTACCAACTGATACACGGCACAGGAGTAGAGCAAAATGCGGAAATGTAACCCTTGAGGAAAACAAAGTATCAGACAGATTAAACAATCATGCCAAGTATAGAATATGTTACAGAGATATACTTAGGCCATTGATCTGGTAAGTAGGAAATGGAATATTGCAAACCCCAGTCATGAACAATCAAACTGAGAAATTGTGTAGCTGGTCGGCATTTTACATTAAAACATTGGAGAAATGCAAAATCATGCTGTGCAAATTACATCCTGTTATGATTGTCCGATCCTCATTCAACGTATTTCAATTTTAAACGTGCAGGTTTTGTTGAAGCTGCAATTGCTAAAATGTAATAGAACAGCAGCTGATCTCCATCTGTTTCGGAAAGTCCACTGCATCTCTTTTGGTTTAAGGGGACAAGCAGCCTCTGCATTTTATCAGTAGGACAGCTGTTTCTGGCTGCTTGGATTTTTGTCAAACAGAAGCACTGTGGGATACTTTACAGATACTATACAACCATTCATTGCAGCAGAACAAGATAGCGTGGAAAATCAAGATATACTGATCAATCTTGAATTTTTAATGCTTTTGGAGTGCTGAAGAAAGGGAAGATCACAGTCAGAGATCCACAGGTTTTAGGTGTAGGGAGCATCGACTTCAGAGTTGGGATATCATGAGTCTTTGCATCAAACACATTAACAAGAAAGTGTATGAGTGTAGGAGTAACGGAAGGGAAATTCAGAGGAATGTTTGAGCTTCCTCCCAAGCCCACATTTCTATCCGCGACCTGCGACAGTGTCCTAGTGAAGCTCAGCACAAACTGACAGAACAACACCTCATCTTCCAGTTCGACATTTTACAACCTTCTGTGTAATGATATGTATAGTACAAGTGTAGTAAAGAGTTAACAGGAGAGACTACCTGTAACTCAGCACTAGATGGCGGGACTAAATGATCATATATAAGGCTGGGTCTCTAGGAATGCTGGGAGAAGCTGATGAGAAGTTGAGAGAGAAGCTGAGGGAGATTTCAATGTAGATGGATAGCATGAGGTCGAGTTATAGTGTAGTTTATAAGTTAGAGAGAATATTGATTACTGTATTACAGATTCAGTACTATTATTTTATTATCTGTTACTCAGTAAAAGTGTGCGAACCAATCAAGTTTAATAGTGTACAATACATTAGTTTTGATTTAAACTTCTTAGTTTTATATTCTTTGTCAACACTACATATCTGGCTATCTAGGAGAACAAGGCAAGGAAGATAACATTCTGGACTTAACATTGAGTTCAACAACGTCAAACAATGAACTCCGTCCTCCATTTTGATTTCTTCAAAGTCTTACCCCCACAGAGCAGCCTGTAATTTGTTCTTAAGTTTTGCTCTCACAGAGTGCTGACCCTTGTATCAACACATTCTGCTCTCTGATCTTTATGCCAGTATTAGCACCTGCCTTCATCTTTAACTCCCTTTGTCTTGTGTCCGTAACATCTTTGTCAAATCTCTCCTGAACGCCCACCTATCACTGGCCTTCTATTTCCCTCCACAGGCTCCATCCCCATCTCATTTATCCCTCTCTTCAGCTCTGAGTTTGTGTCCACTGTTTGTCTCCCCACAGATGCTGCCAGAGCTGCTGAGCTTTTCCAGCACTTTCTGATTTCATCTGAACGTTCCTGCATTAGCAGTACTTTTTCTTTTATTTAATTGGATCAGTCATTCTAAAGTGGAAAGACGAATGGTGCTGTTGGTTTTACTGGGGACGAACTGAGCTCTGAGTTTATAATAATAACAATAATCTTTATTGTCACAAGTAGGCTGACATTAACACTGCAATGAAGTTACTGTGAAAAGCCCCTAGTCGCCACACTCCGGCGCCTGTTCGGGTACACTGAGGGAGAATTCAGAATGTCCAAATTACCTAACAGCACATCTTTGGGACTTGTGGAAGGAAACACAGACAATGACCCAAGCCGGGAGTCGAACCTGGGACCCTAGAGCTGTGGAGCAGCAGTGCTAACCACTGTGCTACCGTGTTGTGTTTGTTCCAACAT
Source organism: Scyliorhinus torazame (assembly GCF_047496885.1). Classification (NCBI taxonomy): domain Eukaryota; kingdom Metazoa; phylum Chordata; class Chondrichthyes; order Carcharhiniformes; family Scyliorhinidae; genus Scyliorhinus; species Scyliorhinus torazame. The sequence continues at coordinate 236,477,355 of NC_092708.1, read as the reverse complement.
CTAAAATCGGGGAAGTAACAAAATGTTCTAAATGATTGTGGCACTCAGCGAATTTGCAGGGGGATCCAAATTCTGCAATACTGCACATGGTCCAGGTTCAAACACAAGTAAATTGCATCCCTTCAGTTTGAAAGAAAGATGTGAATTAAAAATCTGTGTTTGAGTATACTGTGATGTGAATAGCTGTGTTATTCTCATAGTAGAATTCTAATAGCCAACTAAAACATAAGCAAGGTAAGGATTTTGAAACCCCATTCACTGATATGCACTACTGAGAATGGAATTATCTCATTCATACACATCTAACCTATTTTATCCAGCAAAACATGGCCATAATCTACCCCACTTCTGGTGCATTTGGTATTGCAAACTGTGATTGGATTTCCGTACTTCTTTGGATAACTTGCACTTCTGTTACTAATCATTCAAAGTAAACTGATAGCTTAAATTTGCCCCTGTGAAACCATCATTCCCATTAACTGTCTTCCTGCTCCAGAATGACCCAGCAGATATTTTAAATTCAAGCAGATAGCACACATACAAGGAATAATCAAGATAAGATTAGATAAAGGCCATTGGCTTTATTATTTACTTTTTCCTTCCTTCCAATTTCAGTGACGTGAACTGCAGGATGGGGAAGGGTTTTTTGATCTGTTAAGTCTATCGCTCTTTCAGGTTTCCTACAACTTGCTCTTTCACAGATTTTTTTTCTTCTGTCCTCTGAACAAAGACAGATCCGACCCATTGGGCCGTGATCTCCACCATGCTTAGGGCAATGAGACAAAGTAAATAATAAAGCCAATCCACTCCAGCCAGAACAGGGATCAAGCCCTACATTCTTGGCATGAATCTGATACCAGACTGGCCGCCAAGCGAACTAAGCCAACCAGCCCTCCAAGGGACATACACGTTTAAATGCGTGTTGTAGCATGAAGCTAGGAATGGTGATAGTCGAGGCTCTAATTTCTTTCCATCGAATGGCTGGCCAGGAATCACCCCCATCTTTAGTGCCTGCCATTGGCATGTGTTGGTGGCACGGTGGCACAGCGGTTAGCACTGCTGTCTCATAGCACCAAGGACCTGTGTTCAATTCTGACCTTGGATGACTGAGTGGGGTTTATACCTTCTCCTCGTGTCTGTGTGGGTTTCCTCTGCGTGCTCCAGTTTCCTCCCACAGTCCAAAGATGTGCAGGTTAGGTGGATTGGCCATGCTAAATTGTCCCTAAGTGGAGTTACTATGAGAGGTGGGGGAGTGGGCCTAGGTAGGTTGTTCCTTCGGAGGGTCGGTGTAGACTCGATGGGCTGAATGGCCTCCTTCTGCACTGTAGGGATTCTATAATTTACCAGTTACAAGGCCATTGAGTCCTGGAGTGGGGTTCGAATCCAGAGCTTCTGTCTCAGAGACAGGGTGGTTACCCACGGCGGCAAAAGATCTTTCAAAGATTTTACCCAATTTATTTAATCTCCTGAGGACAAAACAAGCCAAAAATGAAATTTTGAACAAAATAAAGTGTTTTAATTGTTTTAATCATCTTAAGTTAATGCACCAAAACAAATTTCCAATTGTATTTTATAATCTACATCATTCAATCTACATAGCCCACATACACTCCATGATCCAAGTTGGAGTGTTCAACGCAGGATCAGTTTTGAACAAGGATTCATTCAGAAATTTTGTTTTCCAGGGTCATTAGTTGCTTTGCTGAGAAACTGTTTCTGTTTGGAATGTCAACTTATTATAATTTCACACCCTGCTTGAAGTTTGAACATTTATTGAACACTGGGTTGTAAATTGAAAGTCATTGAAAACCTAGACCGGGAGCGATGAAATGTTTTTTCACTGTGAGAGTTGTCAAGGTTTGGAACATTGTACCTGAAAACAGGGTGGAGACTGATTCCATAAATAATTTTAAAGGAGAGTTGGGCGGGGTAGAGGATTATAACATTACAGGGATAAGGGTATCAAGCAGGCATGTGAGACTGAGCATGGCTACTCTTTAAAAGAACCAGCAGGGGCCTGTATGTGTCGGACCCATGGCCGGGATGGAAAATATACTGGAAACATTGAGGAAGTTTGGCCGGTTTTCAGGGTACAAATTAAATATGGCCAAGAGTGAGATGTTTGTAGTGCAGGCAAGGGGCCAGGAGAATAGACTGAAGAAGCTGCCATTTAGGCTGGTTGGGTAAAGTTTCCGGTACTTGGGGATACAGGTGGCACGAGACTGGGGCAGGTTGCATAAGTTAAATTTGACTAGGGTGGTGGAACAAATGAAGAGAGGGAGTTTCGGAGATGGGATGCACTCCCGCTGTCACTTGCGGGGAGGGTGCAGACGGTAAAGATGACAATCCTCCCTAGATTCCTGTTCATCTTCCAGTGCCTCCCGATCTTTATCGCACGGTCCTTCTTCAAAACGACCGGCAAAATCATCATGAGCTTTGGCTGGGCGGGAAAATCCCCGCGGGTGAAGAAGGCGATGCTTGAAAGGAGCCGCAGCGAGGGGGGGACAGGCATTGCCGAGCCTAATCAACTACTACTGGGCGGCTAACATAGCCATGATAAGGAAGTGGATGGTGGGTACGGGGTCTATTTGGGTGCGGGTGGAGGCGGCTTTGTGCAGGGGCACCAGTTTGGCAGCCCTGGTCACGGCTCCCCTACCGCTTGCGCCGGCCAGGTACTCCACCAGCCGGTAGTTGGGGCCGACCCTGCGGATTTGGGGCCAGTGGAGAAAGCATGCAGGGGAGGTGGGGGCATCGGTCTAGGCTCCAATTTGTGATAACCATCGATTCGCCCCGGGAACATGGATGGAGGGTTTCGAACATGGCGGCGGGCGGGGGTGGGGAGGGTGGGCGATATTTTCCTGGAGGGGAACTTTGCGAGTTTGAGGGATTTGGAGGAGAAAGCTGGGCTGGAAAGAGGAAATGACTTTAGGTACTTACAGGTGCGGGACTTTGTACGCAGACAGGTCCCACCCTTCCCACGCCTCCCACCAATAGGGATTCAGGACAGAATAGTCTCTAGAGGAGAAGGAGGAGAGGGTAGAGTCTCAGATATTTACAAGGTGCTCATGAAGGGGGAAGAGTCCAGACGGAGGAGCTGAAACTCAAATGGGAGGAGGAACTCGGCGGGGAGATGGAGGATGGGGTATGGGCGGAAGCCCTGAGTTGGGTAAACTCAACCGCAACATGTGCCAGGCTCGGCCTGATTCAGTTTAAGGTCGTTCACTGGGCCCACATGACGGTGGCTCGGATGAGCAAATTCTTTGGGGTAAAGACAAGTGCACTAGATGCGCGGGAGGACCAGCGAACCATGTTCACATGTTTTGGGCATGCCCTAAGCTTAGGGGGTACTGGGAGAGATTTGTGGGGGTCATGTCCCGGGTGCTGAGAACAAGGGTGGTGATGAGTCCAGAGGTGGCAATGTTTGGGGTTTCGGAGGACCCAGGAGGTCAGGGGAGAAAGAGGCCAATGTTCTGGCCTTTGCTTCCCTGATAGCCGGCGGCGAATACTGCTGGCATGGAGGGACTCAAAACCCCCAAAGACCAAACTATGGCTTTCGGACATGTCAAGTTTTCTGGGTATGGAAAAAATCAAGTTTGCCTTGAGGGATCAGTACTGGGGTTCGCCCGAAGGTGGCAACCATTCATCGACTTCTTTGCGGGAGAGTGAATGTCAGCGGGGGGGGGGGGGGGGGGGGGGGGGGGGCGGGGGGGGCAGGGGGGGCTGGAGATTAGGGTAGAGTAGGAGGGATAAACAGGCAGGGAATGTAGGTGGAAGAGGAGGCGGGTATGTGCATTATGGTTTGGTTGAAGTATTGGTTTTCTGTTGATTGCATATTTCTGTAATCTGTAACTGTTTACAATGCCAAAAAATACCTCAATAAAATTGTTTGTTAAAAAAAAAGAACCAACTGTGGTATGAGAGGCTGAATGGCCTCCTCCTGTACTGTAAGCTTCTCTGATGCAGATTATGGGTCAAGAATGCCCCTTGCTTCTCTTTCACCAAAATGATTTCTGGCCTCAATTTGAGGAAAAGCTGTTCACAGGCATCTTGGGCCACCATTTTAGTCCTCAAGCAAGTCTTGTAGCTCCCAGAGAATGGGTGCTACCAATCCCACCTCCCTCCACACCAGTCTGTATGCCGTGTGCTGTATCGATATGCATCCCAAATTTTTTTTAGTTGAGTTTAGTGACCTCCACCTGATGAACACACACTCAGCAGATCTGTTAACCATCAAGTGCCGTCTCTGTTTTCTAATCACTTTCCCCTTTGAGTAACATGAGCCAGCAGCAATTTTTCCTGAACCCTTGTTTGTTTAGACTCCATAGATTTGGAGTGGGAACAAACCAGTTATTTGAATATTTGCATCAGTTCTGTATTTGCATTTTCACTTTTCATCAGCTCCTCAGGATCTATTCAAGGAGCAGACCGTGATTAGAATATTTGGTTAAGCGTTAGGTTTAGGCTGGATGTGGCAAATTAAACAGAAAGGGGTGGGAGATTATCTCAGGGATGGTCCAAAACTGCAATGGAATTAATTGCCAGATTCTGGTAATTAAGATGGGCAGCCACGCATTTTGCACCACTGTCCAAGATGGGTTCTGCCCCAAAATTCTTTCTACACCAAAGAAAGGGCAGGATTCTCCATCGGCCAATGCCGGAATCCGGAAACGTGATTAGGCAGAGAATCATACGTCAGCCGAAAATCGAGGCGCCCAATGTAATGCATGCTCTGGTGCCTCAACATCGATGTGAATGCATTCTGTGCCACATGTACAGTAAACTCCATTGGTCTATCATTAATGTGCATGCCCCAGTTTTCTCCGGGGCTCCCAGCGATACTCCCCCTCAGCCAGAAGGAATAATCGGGAGACAGGCGCAACCCTTCCCTCCACCCCACCAACCCCACTTCCCCCCACCCCAACCCCTCCCTCCACCCCACCAACCCCACCTCCCCCCACCCCAACCCCTCCCTCCACCCCACCAACCCCCCTCCCCCCACCCCAACCCTTCCCTCCACCCCCACCAACCCCACCTCCCCCAACTCAACCCTTCCCTCCACCCCTCCAACCCCCCTCCCCCCCACCCCAACCCTTCCCTCCAACCCACCAACCCCCCCTCCCCCACCCAACCCCTCCCTCCACCCCAGCAACCCCCCTCCCCCCATCCCAACCCCTCCCTCCACCCCACCAAACCCCCCTCCCCCACCCCAACCCCTCCCTCCACCCCCCCTCCCCCACCCCACCCTTCCCTCCACCACACCAACCCCCCCCCCCCCAACCCCTCCCTACACCCTACCAACACCCCTCCCCCAAACCAACCCCTCCCTCCACCTCAACAACCCCCCTCCCCCACCAGCCCCCTTCACCACAACCAGGCACCACCCGCCAGTGGGGGATCAGGCAGTCAACCCAAGCGGAGACGTCCACAGTTGCCCCTACAGGAAGGCGCCGGTCGGGGGCCGCAGAGCCTGCCTCTGACATGGATAGCACCAGCCACTGGTACCCCTGCTGGCAGGAACAGATGCCGGGGCCAGAGGACCCCGTAGTGCTCGGCATCGACGGGGCCAAGGGTGCGGTGCAGAGGGCAGAGTGCCAGGGGGAAACATCCAGGGTGGGTGTGGGGATGGGGGAGGAAGGAGGGCAGGGGAAGGGGAAATATGGCCAGGGTCTGCAGTGCAAGCTGTTGGACCAGGCTGGGCACAGGGGTATGGACCATGCTAACATACCTGCCTTTACCCGCTGCGGACAATGAATGTTGGAATCCAACCAGGAATGGTTACCAACATCCTAGTCTGCAACCCTGGGGGATGCACTGAGGCTGGACGAGCAGGATCTGCTCGGGGAGGGCTCTGCAGTAGCGGAGCTTTCCCCAGAGGATCAGGAACCAGCTGTTGAGGATGGAGAGCGGGCCGCCCAACAGTCCGAGGAGGAGGTCGAAAGGAGGCGTCACAAGAGGCCTTGTGTGTACCGGCAGTGCCTGTCCTTCGAGGACCTGCTGAGCGGGGCATGCCGTCACAGACTGCAGCTGACCAGGGGAACAGTGCAGCACATCTGCCGGATCATGACACACCAGGAACCGCGGGGGAATGGAGGAGGACACCCACTCCCAATGGTCATCAAGGTGTTGGTCACCCTGAACCTCTTCGCCACGGGGTCTTCCTGGCGCCGAGTGGGCACCTGTCTGGGGTCTTGCAGACCTCAGTGCACAGGTGCACCCGTGCCATTACGGAGGCCCTGTATGCCCGCTTGGCACAATATATCAGTTTCAATGTGGACTGAGCCCACCAGAATGCCTGGGCAGCGGGGTTCACTGTCATCGCTAGGATGCTCCAGGTTCAGGAGATTAACAACGGGACACATGTCCCCCTATGAGGGGGTGTCTTCAAAAATCAACAGGGGTTCCGCTCCAGCTGGTGGGTGATCACGAAATGCACATCATGCACGTCTGCGTCAGATACACAGGCAGTGTGCACGACTCCCTCATCCTGGCCCACTAGGCGGTTCCCAACACCTTCGAGGCGCTCACCCGGGAGAGGAGTTGGCTCTTAGGCGACAGGGGTTATCTCCTGCAGTTGTGGCTGATGATGCCTACCTGGAGATCACAGGCTGACGCGGAGACCTGGTACAACAATGCCCATGCTGTGACCAGGGCCATGATCGAGCAGTGCATTGATGTCCTGAAGGTGCAGTTCAGGTGCCTGAACCGCTCTGGAGGGGCCCTCCAGTATAGCACTAGGAGAGTCACCTACATTGTAGTGGCCTGTTGCGTCCTCCACACATCGTGCAGCAGAGGGGCGACATGCTGGAGGAGGGGGATGAAAGCCAGATATTATCCGACAAGGAGGGCTTGGGGCCCAGGAGGGCACAGGAGGCCCCACAATGTGTGCGCCAGTGGCGGCGCGCACAGGACGCTCTAATCACCTCCAGGTTTGCCAACCAGACTGCCTGTTCAATGGCAGCATGAACATCCCATCCCACCCCCACAACCCCACCCCTGCATCTGAAATCCATTCCGTGATTCCTACCTGCTTCACTATGAGGTGTGGACCCTGGGTTGATAGTAACAGCAGGCCTGATCCATGGAATGGAGGATGCTGACAACCTGCTCTGCGATGAGCTGTGGTTCTCCGCATTGTAGCCATCTCAGATGGCCACCTGCAAAGGACCATGGGAATTATGGCCAACCCAGGATTCAGACACACTCAGAGCTTGTGTGTGTATTTGCAACCCAGATAGACGCGATCGAAACCCCCGCTCGTTTGCATTCTAATGACCCATTTCCCCAGAACAAAAGGACTGTACTCAGGTAACCGATAGAGGTGAAGACTAACCGGCGCCACTGCCTTTGCTAAGAAAGCCCAAACAGCCAAGGTCAATGACCACTCAGGACACGCCCAGCCATCAAGGCACCCGCCCCTTTATTGGCCAAAATCGAAGGCAGTGATCGAAGACTGTCAAACTATTGGGTCCAAAGCTAAGGACCGCCCCAAACAGCGCAAATCCCAGAGGGATAAAAAGAGACACAGCCATGTGTTCGGTCTCTCTTGGCCCCAGCCTACGCCTAAAACCAAGTGTAGCATTACGACCGGAAGACAAGTTCAAGACCAACGATCGCTACCAGACGGGTGAGCCCAGCAGAAACAGAGCCAGTTCTTCAACCCAGCCACACAAGATCCGAAGAAAGGCCTTGTTCATCTGCAAAGAGTCGGTTGCCCTGAAGTTAAGTATAGATTATTGTAGTTGTTAGGTGTAGTTTAACTTGTCGTGTTTTATATTGCATGGCGAAGTAATCCTTGTGTGTAAATAAACTATCTTTGAATTTGAACTGACTAACTGGTTGTGTGGTCCTTTGATTGCTATCCGGTGGTGGTATTATTTGATACCTGGCAACTCTGAAAAGCAATATTATCATTAATAGCTGCCATATCTAGTTAATTTGGCAACATTATTGGCGACTCTGGTGGGATTCGACCTAGAAGTGATTTTGTCACTCCGAGAGAACCCACAAAACTTTGAATTAGAAATCCAATTGAGGAAAAGTGAAAGAAACCACAAAAGTAAGGCCCGTGTCTATCAAATCACCAAAATTCGGAAGTGTGTATTAACCTGCATGCATACTAACAGGGATATAAGGTAAACTCGTTTGATTTTGCTAAAACTATCGGGAATATTGTGAACCGGAAAATAGCCCAGGCCATACCCGCTGTTCGAATCACCGCCTTATTCCCCCTGTCCCAAATTGACGGTAGGAAAAGAGAAGTTATAAGCAGAGCAAAAGAGAATTTAGAGGTCGGAAAACAGAGAACTTAACGGTAGGAAAACAGATAATTGTAGCAATGGCCACAAAAGCGATGGAATGCCTAATGAACCCGCAGGAACCCGAGGTCGCAGCGACCAACAGAGCAGGGCAGTGCCCCATATGGGAAGAAGAGTTGAGGAAGTATTTGAAGGGGAGTTTTGTTCAAATGATGAGTCATTTCCAGGAAGCATAGGACAAACCTGGTGGGTCAACCTAACCGAGGTACATAATAAGAATGCAGCGAAAGTTCGTAAGCCGATGGCAATAGTGTCCTGTTTGGCACAGTTGCAAGGCACAGAGGAGGTCATGAGGACGCTCCGCAGACAGCTAATTGAGAAAGAGGAGAAGAATGAGGGAAACTATAGTGAATGTGAAAAGATTAATGAGCAACTCCGGGAACATTTGGCAGCTAAAGATAAAGAGATGGCTGATGTCAAACGGGCACACCAATCTTGTTTAGTTCACCTTAGCAGCTTTCAGACCCAGTACGATAAAGCCTACCAAGATACACAGCGCGCAGTCTTGGTACGAGAAGAGACAGAACAGCAGGTAGCACAGTTAACAAGACAATGCGCAGATTTAAAGGCAGCTTTACAAGCGCTCCATAGCTCCACTACAGAACAAAGACAGAGCACAGTAGGTCACGTGAAATGTAGACGACAAATAGAGAAGTTGCAGTCACTGCTTTCAGTGAAATCGCCCATAGATATGTGGAGGATACCGAAAATCACAATAGAGCCGCCCAGGCCCCGAAAAGGAAAGCACCCACACCACTGACTGCACAGGCAGCACACACGCCCATAAATCCGGTCACCACACAGCGCAAGTCATCGGATCGGGAGGAGCCCGATTGCGTTTACACCACCCCACTAACCATCACCCAATTGAGAGATACCTGCGCCAAAATTGAACCATTCGAACCCACTGCAGACCCATATAATTTCTTTGAGAGAGTACGACAGCAAACGGTTATGTACGGTCTAGAAGAACCAGAGAAAGTTAAGCTTATAGTCATGAGCCCTGACCCATCTGTTAGTTCAGCTTTACCAGAACCCCAGAATGTAGGAGGAGGAACCCTACAGGAGATGAAAACGGCCATTTTAGATGCGATCGGGTACAACAAGGGAGACCCAGTAGAAGGTTTGAACCGTTGTAGGCAAAAGAAGGGAGAGCATCCGACTGCATTTGCAGGTCGCCTTTGGAACCATTTTACAGCAGTATTTGGGGATTTGAACCGTGCACACTTAAATGAAGACGACACAACTAAATGGGCCCGCACTTTAGTCTCCCACACCACAGAAGCAGGTCAAAAGGCTTGCGTAAATTACGACCCAGCAGACGCCACACATAATGAAGTTTGAGTTTTTAATCAACTCTCCAGAGCTTGGGAACAATCCCTACATTGGAAGGCAGATCAGGAAAAGGCAGAGGCGAATATGCACCCAGTCAGGACTAATCAGGACCCAGCATGGGTAAATGAGGGCAGACATGAAGGTCAGCACCCCAGAGCACAGGCACCACGAGGTTGCTATAATTGTGGACACATGGGACATTATGCCCACGAAAGCAGACAAAACCCCCCGAACCAGCAACGCACCAGCAATCGAACGCCCCACCTAGGAACAATGTTATGCCCATACATAGCATTAGCGCCCGAACAGATAATGCAGTAATCAACACCACAGATTGACGGTGTTCGGACTCCCCGACTTGGGTCTGCGACACACTCTGGGACAAATCAGGCAGACCAGTAGTCACAGGCACAGTCCGGGGACATCCAGTAGAATTTATTTGGGACACAGGAGGGTCCCACACCACTTTAAACTCCTCCACAATGTTTCAGCATGACAAATGTCCCACCACAGACACCATCACCCTTAGTGGATTTACAGGACATGTACAGCAAGGATACATTACAGTAGATATTCAGATAGGAACCATAAACACCAGGCACCCCGTTGTTTTAGTCGACTTGACCCAAACAGCCGAGCACATTCTAGGAATCGACTTTATGAACTCCCACAACCTTTCCTTTGACCCCATGAATAGGTGTGTATGGAAAATGGCCAAAACAGCGAGATCCCCCGCCACGCTCACAGTAGGGGACTACAAACATAGGATTTGCTCAGTAGAAGACTATTGGTTTGATCCGCAAACAATTAGTACAGACCAGACAAATAGAGAGGTCCTCAGAAAACATAAAGCAGCCTTCGCCCAACACAAACACGATTGTGGGAAGATCCCAGGCATGGTCACAATTTCAGCTCCCGATCCCAAGCCCCAGAAGCAATATGGTTTCCCACAGCAAGCTGAGGGTGAGATCACAAAAGTAATCAATAGCTTACTGGATCAAGGAGTAATTCGGCCCATAGCCTCAACAAACAATGCCCCAATTTGGCCCGTGAAGAAACCCGCGGTTCATGGAGATTAACCATTGACTACCGAGAGCTCAACAAGGTCACCACATTAGCAGCCCTCACCGTTGCCACGAGTCCCGAAACCATACTCAACAGGGAGTACCTGGACACTGTGTTTCAGGAGGCAGTCACACCTGTCAGAGCAAGTAGTTTAAATCCTGCTAGTGGCCAGGGACAGCAGGGTGTGACTGCAAGTCAGGCAGGTAAAGGGAACCAGCAGTCAGGAACTCAGGAGCCTCAGCCCTTGACTCTGTCCAACAGGTATGAGGCACTTGCTCCCTGTGTGGATGGTGAACAGGGTTGCAGGAAGGATGAGTCAGCTGACCAAGGCACCATGGTTCAGCAGGCCATTCAAGGGGAGGGAGTAAATAGGCAAGTTGTAGTTGTAGGGGATTCTATTATCAGGGGGATAGATAGTATCCTTTGTGAGCAGGATAAAGAGTCCCGCATGGTATGTTGCCTGCCCGGTGCTAGGGTGCGGGACATCTCTGATCGGCTTGAAAGGATACTGGAGAGGGAGGGGGAGGATCCAGTTGTTGTGGTCCATGTTGGTACCAACAACATAGGCAAGTCTAGGAAAGAGGACCTGTTTAGAGATTATAAAGAGCTAGGATTCAAATTAAAAAACAGGTCCTCAAGGGTCATAATCTCCGGATTACTGCCCGAGCCACGTGCAAATTGGCATAGGGAGGCAAGAATAAGGGAAGTTAACACGTGGCTGAAAGAGTGGTGTGGGAATGAGGGGTTCGTTTTCATGGGACACTGGCATCAGTTTTGGGACAGGGGGGACTTATACCGTTGGGATGGTCTCCACCTGAACCGAGCTGGGACCAGTGTTCTGGCGAAAAGAGTAAATAGGGTGGTCAATAGGACTTTAAACTAAAGATTGGGGGGGAAGGGAAAGTCAGGGAACCAAGAGGTGAAGTAATCAGTGGGAAGCGTAGCTGCTTAGGAATACAAAAAAGCACGAAAGGACAGAACTCAGGAGAGGTTACAATAGTCCCCATCCCACAAAATATGACACAGTGTATGGAAAGGCTCAGTAAACCAAGGTCCACCACACTAAGAAAACTAAAAGGGACGGTCAATAGAGAATTAAAGGTGCTATATTTAAATGCGCGCAGTGTACGGAACAAGGTAGATGAGCTTGTGGCCCAGATTGTGACTGGCAGGTATGATGTGGTAGGCATCACAGAGATGTGGTTGCAGGGGGTTCAGGACTGGCATTTAAACATCCAGGGATTCACAACCTATCAAAAAGACAGAGAGGTGGGCAGAGGGGGCGGGGTTGCCTTGTTAATTAAGAATGAAATTAAATCAATAGCACTAAACGACATGGGGTCGGATGATGTGGAGTCTGTGTGGGTAGAGTTGAGGAACCACAAAGGCAGAAAAACCATAATGGGAGTTATGTACAGGCCTCCTAACAGTGGTCAGGACCAGGGGCACAAGATGCACCACAAAATAGAAAGTGCATGTCAGAAAGGCAAGGTCACAGTGATCATGGGGGACTTTAATATGCAGGTGGACTGGGTAAATAATACTGCCAGTGGACCCAAGGAAAGGGAATTCATTGAATGTTTACAGGAGGGTTTTTTGGAACAGCTTGTGATGGAGCCCACGAGGGAACAGGCCATTCTGGACTTAGTGTTATATAATGAGCCAGACTTGATTAAAGATCTTAAAGTAAGTGAGCACTTAGGAGGCAGTGATCATAATATGGTTGAATTCAATCTCCAATTTGAAAGAAAGAAGGTAGAATCAGATGTAAAGGTGTTACAGTTAAATAAAGGTAACTACAGGGGCATGAGGGAGGAACTGACGAAAATCGACTGGGAGCAGACCCTAGTGGGAAAGACAGTAGAACAGCAATGGCAGGTGTTTCTGGGAGTAATTGAGGACACAGTACAGAGGTTCATCCCAAAGAAAAGAAAGGTTATCAGAGGGGGGATTAGGCAGCCATGGCTGACAAAGGAAGTTAGGGAATGCATCAAAGCAAAAGAGAAAGCCTATAATGTGGCAAAGAGTAGTGGGAAGTCAGAAGATTGGGAAGGCTACAAAAACAAACAGAGGATAACAAAGAGAGAGATAAGGAAAGAGAGGATCAAATTTGAAGGTAGGCTAGCCAGTAACATTAGGAATGATAGTAAAAGTTTCTTTAAATACATTAAAAACAAACGGGAGGCAAAAGTTGACATTGGGCCGCTCCAAAATGACGCTGGTAATTTTGTGATGGGAGACATGGAAATAGCCGAGGAACTGAATAAGTACTTTGCGTCAGTCTTCACAGTAGAAGACATGAGTAATATCCCAACAATTCCGGAGAGTCAGGGGACAGAGTTGAATATGGTAGCCATCACAAAGGAGAAAGTGCTAGAGAAACTAAGAGGTCTAAAAATTGACAAATCTCCGGGCCCAGATGGGCTACATCCTAGAGTTCTAAAGGAGATAGCTGAAGAAATAGTGGAGGCGTTGGTGATGATGTTTCAACAGTCACTGGAGTCAGGGAAAGTACCAGAGGATTGGAAAACGCTGTTGTAACCCCCCTGTTCAAGAAGGGAACAAGGAAAAAGATGGAAAATTATAGGCCAATTAGCCTGACCTCGGTTGTTGACAAGATTCTAGAATCCATTGTTAAGGATGAGATTTCTAAATTCTGGGAAGTGCAGGGTCGGATTAGGACAAGTCAGCATGGATTTAGTAAGGGGAGGTCGTGCCTGACAAACCTGTTAGCGTTCTTTGAAGAGATAACAAATAGGTTAGACCAAGGAGAGCCAATGGATGTTATCTATCTTGACTTCCAAAAGGCCTTTGATAAGGTGCCTCACGGGAGACTGCTGAGTAAAGTAAGGGCCCATGGTATTCGAGGCAAGGTACTAACATGGATTGACGATTGGTTGTCAGGCAGAAGGCAGAGAGTTGGGATAAAAGGTTCTTTTTCGGAATGGCAACCGGTGACGAGTGGTGTCCCGCAGGGTTCAGTGTTGTTACCACAGCTGTTCTCTTTATATATTAACGATCTAGATGACGGGACTGTGGGCATTCTGGCTAAGTTTGCCGATGATACGAAGATAGGTGGAGGGGCAGGTAGTATGGAGGAGGTGGGGAGGCTGCAGAAAGATTTAGACAGTTTAGGAGAGTGGTCCAAGAAATGGCTGATGAAATTCAACGTGGGCAAGTGCGAGGTCTTGCACTTTGGAAAAAAGAATAGAGGCGTGGACTATTTTCTAAACGGTGACAAAATTCATAATGCTGAAGTGCAAAGGGACTTGGGAGTCCTAGTCCAGGATTCTCTAAAGGTAAACTTGCAGGTTAAGTCCGTAATTAAGAAAGCAAATGCAATGTTGTCATTCATCTCAAGAGGTTTGGAATATAAAAGCAGGGATGTACTTCTGAAGCTTTATAAAGCATTAGTTAGGCCCCATTTAGAATACTGTGAGCAATTTTGGGCCCCACACCTCAGGAAGGACATACTGGCACTGGAGCGGGTCCAGCGGAGACTCACATGGATAATCCCAGGAATGGTAGGCCTAACATACGATGAACGTCTGAGGATCCTGGGATTATATTCATTGGAGTTTAGGAGGTTGAGGGGAGATCTAATAGAAACTTCCAAGATAATGAATGGCTTAGATAGGGTGGATGTAGGGAAGTTGTTTCCATTAGCAGGGGAGACTAGGACCCGGGGGCACAGCCTTAGAATAAAAGGGAGTCACTTTAGAACAGAGATGAGGAGAAATTTCTTCAGCCAGAGAGTGGTGGGTATGTGGAATTCATTGCCACAGAGGGCGGTGGAGGCCGGGACATTGAGTGTCTTTAAGACAGAAGTTGATAAATTCTTGATTTCTCGAGGAATTAAGGGCTATGGAGAGAGAGCGGGTAAATGGAGTTGAAATCAGCCATGATTGAATGGTGGAGTGGACTCGATGGGCCGAATGGCCTTACTTCCACTCCTATGTCTTATGGTCTTATACACGCAAAGTACTTTACAGTGCTGGACATTAGCAATGGCTTCTGGTCCATTCCCTTAGATAAAGCCTGTCAATACAAGTTCACGTTCACATTTCAAAGACAGCAGTATACGTGGACATGCCTCCCGCAAGATTTCCACAACTCCCCCTCCATTTTTCACCGACAATTGGCCAACGGACTTTCCAAATTTTCCTGCACCGAATGCCTTATTCAGTATGTGGACGACTTACTCCTACAGACGGACACAGAGGAAGAGCATGTTAAGCTTTTTTCAGAATTGCTAGGTCTCTTACAATCAATTGGATGCAAGGTTAACCTGAAAAATGCCCACATCCTAAAAGAAAAGGTCCTTTATTTAGGCACCATTATCACCCACGGGAAGAGAGAGATTGAACACAAACAAATTGAGTCAAGAGTTAAATTGCCCCTGCCCCACAATGTCACTGCATTCTGGTCATTCTTAGGATTAGTTGGATATTGTAGTAACCATATAGATGGCTTTGCCACAAAAGCAGCCCCACTCTCAGAGCTCCTAAAAAAGAACGCCCCATGGGAATGGCTTCCTCAGCACACCGACTCCAGCGATGAATTAAAATGCGCCCTAGGCACAGCCCCCGCTTTGCAAGTTCCAGACCCACACTCTCCCTACGCCATAGAAGTAACGACCACCAACCGACCCCTATCAGCAGTATTCCTACAGGAAAGACATGACCGATTAGGACCCGTAGCCTATGCCTCACGAATTTTAGACCCCGTAGGGCAAGGATTCTCAGCCTGCGAACGGCACTTGCTCGCAGTCTTTTGGGCAGTGCAGTATTTTGCATATATCACAGGCCTTAACCCAGTAACGATTTTAACCGAGCACACCCCAACGCAGCTATTGTTAGATGGTAGGTTAAAGGACGGTTCAGAAGCCAGAATAGAGCAGTTCGCTAGACACTGTTGTTACAAGGAAGGGACATTACAGTTAAACGTACAAAGACCCACACATTTTTAGCAGACAACCTTCAGTATGCAGGAACCCCACGAGTGCCAGATCATTGCAGCCAAACACCACACAGGACCCTTTATTCCGAAGTCACGGCACACACGAGCAGTCATCAGAACACAGAATCCCCAGACCACGGACAACGCTGTAAAGATTTATGTAGACTGTTCCTCCACCATAGAAAATGGAGAGAGAATAACTGGTTGTGGAATTTATGTGGAAGACGCACAGGGACGTGCATTAGAGGAAATATCTTTAAAATTGCCCGGCCACCTAGGATCACAAGCAGCCGAATTGGCAGCTATAGCATATGTAGTGCAGCACCCAGATTCCTTTCCGACCCCAGCGGACATACATTCGGACATACATTTAAAAAGCAGACGTCACACATTATGTTGAGAATTGTTTAATCTGTGCACAGAACAATCCTGAAAGGTACTCCAAGAAAGGACAATTGAGACACACCCGACCTGTTAATGGCCCATGGACAAATTTACAGCTCGACTACATTGGTGTCCCCCCCCCTGCAAAATGGTTTTAAATATGTATTAGTAGTAATCGACACCTTTACAAAATGGGTAGAAGCATTTCCCTCCCGGACGAACACAGCAAAAGCCACAGGTAAGATATTGAGCCAACAGATATTTACACGCTGGGGTCTTCCCGCAGCATTGAGTCAGACAAAGGTTCCCATTTCACCGGCAGAGTCATGCAAAATGTCATAACGATTTTTGGAATCAAGCAAAAATTTCACATAGTGTATCACCCCCAATCCAGCGGCATTGTTGAAAGAATGAATCGCACCTTGAAAGCGACCATTAGAAAGATGGTGCAACAGCACAACACCACATGGGACACAGTCCTCCCATTAGGAACACAGTATCCAGTTCCACAGATTTCACCCCCCATACTCTCATGACCGGACGGCCCATGAAAGGAGCTGAATATTTATTAGGTCTCGATTTGGCCAGCCCCACAGTCACCGCCCTCACCCATGGAAAAGCGGTCCAACAAGTCACGGAAAATATTAAAGCAGCACAGCTCTCTGCAGCTGTCCGACTAGGCGCTAGGAAAAAGCAGAGTAAGGCCTGCTTTGATAAAACAGTCCATCCCGTAGAGTATACAGTCGGTCAGCAAGTGATGGTTTCCCTGTACTATCCCAGTTCATTCCTCGCCCCTACATTTGCAGGAGCCTACTCCATTTCGGACAAAGTGAGCCCCTCTGTGTACAAGATAACGTACCCCAGTGGTAAAACTGGTTGGTTCAACATCAACCAGCTCAAAGTCTATGGAACCCAATGTAGCCACTCCCACCACATCTCCCGAGCAATTGCAGATGATTCCGCCCCGCCCATCGACAACCTAGTCCAACCCTCCCCCAGCCATGACAGCACGTCCACACCCACAGACCCGCCCTTGTCTCCACCCACAAGTGCGACTTTCCACCTTGAGCTTGATTCAGACGATATCTGAATTGACCACGATCACTGACCACTGGTACAACCTCCCCGGCTCCAGTCACTCCAGCCCCTGGAACCACGACCAGGACATGTTTGGCCTCCAATATCCCCTTCCACAGCCAGAGCCACCGCCCGACAACAGTAATTTGCCCTTCACTTCCACCGCCCCTACGCTTCATGACAAACAAAACCTTTTTTGGCACCGCGACAACTCTTGTAGATTGGTAAGACATGACGATTAGGATTCCACGACGGCCCACGCGGCCATGGCACAAAAACGGCAGAAACGAGTCTGACTCACGTTACGGTAACCCTTTTACTACGCTTTTCGATACAGAGCCCTGAGGTGTCCAGATGATGAGAAAAAGGAGCCACATATGAATTAAGGTGTCCTACTTCCTGATGGAGCCTGCCTGCTTTTTATTTCCTCCTTTCTTTCTTATTGCTACATGGTTTTAATTAATGTCGGCCTGACACCCAATTTCTTGATACAGTCATAGCTACTCTTCCGACGCCATTTACTGACCAATGGCCATTAAAGGAACAATTGTTGGATCTCACATGTGTTATAAATTCTTTCCGCTCATTTCGGTCACCAAGGTAGGGAGCAACAGCACTAATCCCCGCCCTGCCTGAGGACCCCAAATGCATCCGGTCAGCTAAGCTCGGGTAGTGGAGCAACGACACTGATCACCGGCCTACCCGGGAATCCCACCCATTTCGAGTACTCTGGAATGGTTCTTTACACTTTTCACTGCCTTTGGCAGGTCTTAGTTTTCCCTTCTCTGCTCATATTGTGGTTTAAAGAATGCCCTTTGCCACAGTCTGTTCACTCAACTCTTTACCTTCTGTGACTCTTTGATCGCTTCCCCACCTGCTATTTACATGTTTGACAAACTTGGTTGCCACATATATGCCGCTATGCACGAACTACCTCAGGACCCTGGGCCGAAGAAACTTTATAAAACCTGCCGCCCTAAAATTCGGCTGGTTAAGATAAGCCTCAACCCCCCATGGTTGTCATTTAAGAAAGACTGGTCGAAGAAATTGTCCGCCCACTCCGAGCATCGACCACAAGCTGCGCGAGTCTCTGTACTTTAAAAATTTGCATTTCTTGTCTCTCCAAAATGGTATTTAAAAAAAAAATGAGGGAGTCACACATGGTGACAATTCTAATGGGTAATTGAAGTTAAGGAGAGAAAGACAAACAAAACGAGATGTTGACCAAAGATAATAACAGATATTATGCTTGCACCCCCAGGATTATACGAAGAACAGAAGACAGAAGACAAGATGAAGAAAGGACTGATGACCTCAATTGTGATCATCGCTGGACTCCTACAACTGCGCGCGTTACAAGCCTCTATACCCTACACCACACCAGCCCCGAACATGACTACACAACATGATAACCCTAGCCCGGACACCACACCACACATAGAGATAAACACTGATACCCCCACTTTGTGCGAAAACATTGTTGAATGGTATTCCGTATCCTACACAGTAGAGGCCCTTCTGGTGTTAGCGATAATCTGCAGTGTCATCCAGACACTTAGACTCCACAAATGGCGAAAAAGGCCTCCCGCTCCCCGATATATACATTCCCAGCCCCCTTCTTCGGAATTCACCCAACCCAACAAACAATGTAACCACCGATAAAAATAAAGATTGTACACCTCTGTAACATTGATAAGTTAAGTAGAAATGTGATGCTGCCGTTGGTTTAAACATTTTGTATGTACATAAGTTCCTTTTTATATTTGCCAGCAGCATGAGAGGAGCTTGGATAGTGATAGTTAGATATTGTCTTGTGCGAATAAGTTAGATGTGTAATAGTTGAATGTTTTATAGTGACCCCTTAGAGATTATGGATGTATGATGTGTTAATAAAACATAGGTAAATGCTCCAAAACATAGGACAGAGTACTGTAGAACCTGTCCTTGACCAAGGGTAACCAGCACACCAAGGACGGATGAGGGATCAACAGTGTGATCCACCACGCTTCGCGTTCAGGATCAAGAGGACGGGTTGTAGCCATCTCAGATGGCCACCTGCATCACATTTCTACTGCAAAGGACCATGGGAATTATGGCCAACCCAGGACTCAGGCACACTGAGCTTGTGTGTGTATTTGCAACCCAGATAGCTAGACACGATCAAAGCCCCCGCTCGTTTGCATTCTAATGACCCATTGCCCCAGAACAAAAGGACTGTACTCAGGTAACCGATACAGATGCAGACTAACCGGCGCCACTCCCTTTGCTAAGAAAGCCCAAACAGCCATGGTCAATGACCACTCAGGACACACTCAGCCATCAAGGCATCTGCCCCTTTATTGGCCAAAATCGAAGGCAGTGATTGAAGCCTGTCGAATTATTGTGTCCAAAGCTAAGGACCGCCCCAAATAGCGCAAAATCCCAGAGGGATAAAAAGAGACACAGCCATGTGTTCGGTCTCTCTTGGTCCCGGCTGATGTGTTGGGTGCTCTGGATCCGTGGAACACATACAGGCCACCAACACTTAAAATAGTACAACACTATTTTATTAAGTTAGAAACTGTTGAACATACTTTCACTGTGGGTTAACATGATGTTAGATTAAACTAAAGACCTATGCCTTGTCCTAACCAGTCTATGCACTCAGCACATGGTGAAGATCTGTGCTGCAAGCTGTAAGCTCTGTCCTACTAGGAGGCTGCATCCTGAATGAGCGGGAACTCTGATGCCCCCTGTCTTTATAGTGCGTGTGCTCTAACTGGTGATTGGCTGCGGTGTTGTGTGTGTTGATTGGTCTTGCTGTGTGTCCATCAGTGTGTGTGTATCTGCACCATGATATACTGGTGTATATTATGACATTCTCCCTTTTATAAAAAATGTATGCGTGTGGCAATAAATAATGTATGGTGAGAATGTTCCTAACTACGTGTGGGGTGCGAAGACATATTTACAGGACTACGTACATGAGAACTAAACTATTTACATGGGAAGGTGTCTGGTGCAGAGAAGCAGTATGCAACAAGAATAACAAGATCAACACTATATACAAACCAGGGAAACGATCAAACAAAGCAACGAAACAATTCAGAGAGTCCATAAGTACGCAAAGTTCATAAATTAAGTCTCTGACGTGGGCGACGAATTCTGGTTGACCGCCTCAAGGGTGGATTGAGAGCCGCCAGTTCAGGAGCGGGCTGGACTGCGTCAGAGTCAGCGGGATGCAGAGTGACTCCTTGGGGTGCAGCCAGAGCGAGCACCATCTTGGTCACTGATCTCTCCATGGGCCCATTGACAAGCTCCAGTACCCACAGATCTGTAACAGTGAGGGGCCACAGGTCAGGCAGGCCCCCTCCAACCTTCTCTCTCTCTCCCTGCGGTTATGCGCCGTCTTCTCCAGGGGGAAACAGAAAATGCACAGTGTTGGGCAGTCGGAAGTGGGCTGCAAAGGTCATGGGCAGCTGGTGGCCTTTGTGAACGGGGCACCCGGTCATGTTGGGCAGTATGGGTGTTGGCATGTGGTGCAGGGTGGGATGCGGGCTGACTGCCGGCAAGGGGGATTTACGGGTAAGTGGTATGGGGGTTGCTGCCAGGGGTACAGTGCTGGCTACTCACCCCGGCGGCCCTGAGGACTTTGTGCAGTTTCTTGCTGCTGGCCGGTCCTGCAGGTGGGGCTCACAGCCTCTGCCACCTGCACTCCGCTCGCTGTACGGCAATGGGTGACCCTGCCTCTCCTTCATGGCATTCAGCAGGGTGCCGAGCTCCACATTTGCAAACCGCGGTGCCGCTCTTTGGGCTGCCATCTTGTTGGCTGGAATGAGTGTGTGTGGGGAGTGGAATGCTTGTATGCGGCTGCAGCTTGTTAGCCTCCCAAGTGCCAATCCCGACCCCTGTGAATTGGACGCCATTTTTCATTGGAATTGCTCTAGTTGTACGTGGCACCGGTGCTAACCCATTAATGGAGACTGAATTGCTTGGGTCCGGCGCCCCCTCTATGGTTGTAGAACACCATCGATTCAGTCCCGGAATCAGCACTCCATCTCTGAAACGGAGAGCCCAGCCCAAAGTCTTTGAAAGTTTTTCTTCTCTACCCTGAATGACAAAATTGGTGCAACACAAAAGGATTCCATTCAACCCATCGTGTCTGCATGGGCTGTCCTTACGAACAGTTTATCTATCGGGTGCCACTCCCCTATCTTCTCTATGGAACCCTTCACATTCTTCAAATAACAATCCAGTTCCCTCTCGAAAGACTTGATTGAACCTACCTCTTAGGCAGCACAGTCCATATCCTAAACACTCGTTGTGTGAAAACATTTATCCTCATGTCTCCATTGCTTTTTTGTCAATTACCTTAAATCTGTGCCCTCTCTTGATCCTTTCACCAATGGGAACAGATTCCCCCTGTTTACTGTGTCCAGACTGTTGCTCTCTTTGGTTGGCTCTGAATATGGCGGTCAATATGGTCGCCTTCCTTAATCCTAATTACGTTTGCTGTAGAGTTGCCAGGTATCTTTCGATACCGCCACAAGGTTCAAACCCGAATACTGATCAAAGACTTGGTACACCAGTTAGTTAGTTCAAAGTCAATGCATATTTATTTACAAACACAGTTAAATCTACTAATGCACGAAAACTCTACAGACTAAACTATCACTACTGCTAAAGCCTATACTTAGCTTTGGGCGCCCACTCAGTCAGAGGAACAATGGCCGTTGTTCGGTTCTGAGGCTGCTGGGGTCGAACTGGTACAGGGGAACAGCTAAGGTTGCCTGTCTGGTAGCGTGCGTTGACCTTGGACTTACTTGCGTCTGGTGCAGCTGGTGGACAGTCTCTCCTTGGTGAGAGCCGGGTCCAAGAGAATGATTCTCTCTTGGGGGCTCCTTCTTATACTCAAAGGGGCTTCGCGCTCTTTTGGACGGGCCTTGAACTTGGCCCCAATCAATTGGGCCATTTCTTGATCATTCGTATTGATCTCATCCAATAAAGGGGTGGGTGCCCTGATTGCTGGGCGTGTCCTAGGTGGCCATTGGCCTGCTTTGTTTCGGTCTCCTCTGGCGCCGGGGTGTCTGCCTTAGTATCGGTTGCTCAAATGTTACTCTTTTGTTCCCGGAGATGGGCCATTAGTATGCTAATAGGCCTACAGTATTGGTCTTGTCTGGGAGCTGCGGCTCCAATATACGGACAAGCTCTGAACCTGCTTGTTTTCTCAGTATTGTCCATTTTCCCTGCAATCTTTGCAAAGTGTCCATTTTGTAATCGGGAAGTGGCCATCCCAGATGGCTCCAAGACCCATCATGGTTTGAAAACCTCCATCAAATCTCCTTGCTTATCCAAGAAAAACTGTCCCAACTTCTCCAATCTATCCACGTAACTTAAGTACCTCACACTGGTGTAAAATTGTTTGTATGGCAAAACTAAATAATCAGGGGAGTCCATTTTAACAATATGTGGCAGGATTCTCTGATCTCGTCCATTGCCGCCCCATTGCAAGAGAGAATAGAGAATTTGGTGTCCCAAATTTCAACAATGACCTAGGCCGGAATTCTCTGAATACTCACTGACGGTGGGATTCTCTGGTCCCGCAGGTAGTGCACCCCCGCCTGCCGGTTTCCCGGCTGCATGGGGTGGTTTCTATGGGAATTCCCATTGACAGGAGGAGGAACGATGCGCCACCTCCCGCTACTGGGAGGTGGAGATTCCTGCCTTGAACATCTTGATTTCTGCTAAAATACATTGTGGTGAATGTATTCACCATAATATAAGTTGTCTGTATAGTACTGTGGCCTATGGCCAGGGAATGGTAATATGATCTCCTTCCATGTATTGTACTGGAACCCTGGTGGGCTCTGCCCCCCCCCCCCCCCCCCCCCGGCGGTATATAGACCTGACGCCTGTGGGCGGCGCTCATTGTTACAGCAGTCACAGGCAAGCAAGTTCTTGGATAATAAAGCCTATGTTCACTCGTTCTCATCGTCTTGTAGTGAATTGATGGTACATCATACATCTATGTCAAATGTTATTGAAGCTACGCTACAATGTTTTCTGTTCAATTCATATCCTTAGTTTGCTTCTGGGCGGTCTTGTGGCACAGTGGTTATTACCCTGCCTCTAAGCCAAAAGCTCCAGGTTTAGGTCCCACTACACAACTTGATAGAAGAGGGTGTGTTTAGAACCGAGCCAAATAGGTTGATTATCAACCTGTAAATCATTCCATCATAGACCAATGTCAGGCAGTAAGAGCGTTAGAGATGCTTAGTAAGCTATGTGATGGAAAGAAAATTGGCACCTCTACCATTACTAGTCATAACTCCAGACTACAACATGCATGTAGAAGTGCATGTGCCACAGGACACCTTTGGTTGGGGTTGCTGGATAACCCTCCTTTTTTGGGGGGAGGGAGTTGAACACGTCACCTCCTCCTGGAGCACCTTCTGAAATTGTGCAATTTTGTCAAACTCCCAGGAATGCACTGGAGACTCCAGGAAGTAAAGGCCAATTTCCAAAATACTGTTGCAAGAGACAGGAGGCGGGAATCATAGGGACAATAAAAAAAAATCATACAATCAGGCAACAAGTCTAAATGCTTTCCAATAGGGTTAGTTCGATGGAGAGCAGCCTGTATGAACATGTTGGGCAGCCAATGGCAGGAGGGGACAGGGCGGGATGGTTGGAGGCAGGTTGAAGGAGCTAAGGATTGGAATCAGTAAACTTCCCAGCCATTGACACAATGAGTTATAATTTAATAATAATCTTTATTGTAACAAGTAAGCTTACATTAACACTGCAATGAAGTTACTGTGAAAAGCTCCTAGTCGCCACATCCCGGTGCCTGTTTGGGTACACAGAGGAGAATTCAGAATGTCCAATTCAGCTAACAGCACATCTTTCGGGACTTGTGGGAGGAAACCAACGCAGACACGGGGAGAACATGCAAACTCCGCACAAACAGTGACCCAAGCCGAGAATCGAACCAGGGACCCTGTCGTTGTGAAGCAACAGTGCTACCCACTGTTAGAAGGGATTGTGTGAAAGAATACCTGGAAAATTCTAAGCCTCCAGTTCTGTGTTTTAAATTTGTTTAGCCTTAAAATGGCATTAGCTTATTACTTGCACAATAATGTCTTAAATAGAAACAATCACTTTCTTTCAAGGTATGTCATTGGTTTTTTTTTAAATTTAGAGTACCCAATTCTTTTTTTTCCCAATTAAGGGGCCATTTAGTGTGGCCAATCCCACCTAACCAGCACATCTTTTTGAATTGTGGGGTGAGACCCACGCAGACACGGGGGGAATGTGCAAACTCCACACGGACAGTGACCCGGGGTTGGGATCAAACCCGGGTCCTCGCTGCCGTGAGGCAGCAGTGCTAACCGTGCCACCCTCATGTATCACAGCTTGTAACACTGGTTCTGTAAGCTTAAGAATTAAGTTATTTAATCAGTCTCGTAGTAACATAGTTTAGTTCTTTTGTTCTATTCCTTTTGAACATGTAACAATTGAATGTATCTTGCTGTATTTTATAAGGGTATCTTGCTACCTCATCTCATCATACTGGGAGAACTGGGGAGGTACATATACATTTGGGTGCCGGAGAAACAATTACAGTAGTTATGTCCAATACAGAGAGGGCAATACGAGAATGGATCTGGTGTTGGTGTTGTCGCTTGCTTCTCCCGGACGGTTTTCGCTGCTGTTGTCGTCTCGCGATCACCTCCGCTTCAGCCGTTCGTCCCGTCTTTCGCCCATGTTTTCCTTGCTCTCTGTTACTGTATTTGCCAAGTTTGTTGTTGTTTCCCATGCTCTCCTTCCGGCTATCATTCCCTTGTCTCCCCCACCCCCCCACCCCTCCTCCTCTGGTTCCCCTCTATTGTTCCATGTCTCCTCCCTCTTCCTGTGGTTCATCTTTCTTTTCTCTTAGATTTAGCTGTTCCAACACCCCCTGGTCTATCCCTCCCTCCCCCGCCTCGGCTACTTTCCCCTGATTCTTGGCTACCTGGCTATTCTTCTGCTTGTTCGTTGGTCACAAACAGGTACCGGAACAATTGGGTGAATGGCTCCCACATTCTGTGGAAGCCGTCGTCTGACCCTCGGATGGCAAATTTGATTTTCTCCATTTGGAGAGATTCCGAGAGGTCGGACAGCCAGTCTGCAGCTTTGGGTGGTGCTGCTGACCGCCAGCCGAACAGGATTCTACGGCGGGCGATCAGGGAGGCAAAGGCAAGGGCGTCCGCCCTCCTCCCCAGGAATAGATCTGGCTGGTCTGATACCACGAAGACCGCCACTTTCGGGCACGACTCCACCCTCATCCCCGCCACTTTGGAAATTGCCTCGAAGAAGGTTGTCCAGTACCCCGCAAGTCTGGGGCAAGACCAGAACATGGGGCGTGGTTGGCCTGGCTTCCTTGGCACCGCTCACATCTATCCTACACCTCCGGGAAGAACCTACTCATACGGGTTCTTGTTAAGTGGGCTCTATGTACCACTTTTAGTTGCGTCAGGCTGAGCCTTGTGTACGTGGAGGTGGAGTTGACCCTATGCAGTGCTTCGCTCCAGAGTCCCCACCCTATTTCAATCCCCAGGTCTTCCTCCCATTTCTTTCTTGTTGCATCAGTACGGTGTCAGCCCTTTCTACCAGTCGCTCATACATGTTGCTATAGTTCGCTTTATCTAGGATGCTTGCGTCCAGTAACTCTTCCAGTAATGTCTGTCGTGGCGGTTGTGGGTACGTTCCGTGGCGGTTGTGGGTACGTCCTCGTCTCCTTTCGTAGGAAGTTTTTGAGTTGCAGGTACTTTAGCTCGTTCCCCCTGGCTAGCTGGAATTTCTCAGTCAGTTCGTCCAGTGTTGCGATCCTGCTGTCAGCGCTGGTGTGAACCTATGGTTGTTGCAGATGGGAGCTTTATCCGACATTTTGGTCAGGCCAAATTGCTGCCTTGTTGGTTCCAAAACTGGAGAGTGGCTATCACCATCGGGCTGCTGGAGTGTTTTTTGGGTTGGGATGGGAGTGCCACGGTAGCGAGGGCCCGGAGGGAAGTCCCCTTGCAGGAGGCCTCCTCCGCGTACACCCACCGAGCTTCTGGCTCCTTGATCCATCCCCTTATTCACTTGGCTTTCGCCGTCCAGTGGTAGAATTGTAGGTTTGGGAGGGCTAGCCCCGCCCCTGGATTTTGTTTTTTGTAGGACCTTCTTTGAGTACTAGCATTCTTCCCCCCCATACGAATGCCATGATTAGTTTGTCTAGTGCTTTGAAAAAGGCCTTGGGGATGTAGATGGCGATGGATCTAAGTAGGAAGAGGTACCTGGGCAGTATGTTCATTTTGATCGTCTGGCCCGGGAGGGAGAGTGGGAGTGTGTTCCATCTTTGCAGGTCCTTTTTTACTTCCTCTGTCAGACTGGTGAGGTTCCATTTGTGGATCCCTTTCCAATCATGGGCTATTTGGATCTCCAGGTAGCGGAATTTGTGTCGGGCTTGTTTAAACGGCCCGTTCGTGCTGCCTACTTGTGGGTGTACCGGGAAGATCTCGCTTTTATAGATTGCATTCCTGAAGTAACTTTGTCATTTCTGTATTAATTTTAAGGCTGTGTGTCATTTGTATTCTGTTTACTTAACTTGTGCCAAGCATCATGAACCACTCTGGAACCTTCTTTTAATCAAATCACTGTAAAATGCCTACCTTAATGAGAATTCTACAGGACATGCAATATTAATACCTATCAATTAGACAAGGAGCAAAAGGTGAATCATCATTACCTGACACCACATGTTCTCGTGTCTCAAATACAAAGTCTTACAACACCAGGTTAAAGTCCAACAGGTTTGTTTCGATGTCACTAGCTTTCGGAGCGCTGCTCCTTCCTCAGGTGAATGAAGAGGTCTGTTCCAGAAACACATATATAGACAAATTCAAAGATGCCAAACAATGCTAGGAATGCGAGCATTAGCAGGTGATTAAATCTTTGCAGATCCAGAGATGGGGTAACCCCAGGTTAAAGAGGTGTGAATTGTCTCAAGCCAGGACAGTTGGTAGGATTTCGCAGGCCAGATGGTGGGGGACGAATGTAATGTGACATGAATCCCAGGTCCCGGTTGAGGCCGCACTCATGTGTGCGGAACTTGGCTATAAGTTTCTGCTCGGCGATTCTGTGTTGTCGCGGGTCCTGAAGGCCGCCTTGGAGAACGCTTACCCGGAGATCAGAGGCTGAATGCCCTTGACTGCTGAAGTGTTCCCCGACTGGAAGGGAACATTCCTGCCTGGTGATTGTTGCGCGATGTCCGTTCATTCGTTGTCGCAGCGTCTGCATGGTCTCGCCAATGTACCACGCTTCGGGACATCCTTTCCTGCAGCGTATGAGGTAGACAACGTTGGCCGAGTCGCACGAGTATGTTCATTGGTAGTCGCACGCGTACCTGGTGGGTGGTGTTCTCACGTGTAATAGTGGTATCCATGTCGATGATCTGGCACGTCTTGCAGAGATTACCATGACAGGGTTGTGTGGTGTCGTGGTCACTGTTCTGAAGACTGGGTAGTTTGCTGCAAACAATGGTTCGTTTGAGGTTGCGCGGTTGTTTGAAGGCAAGTAGTGGGGGTGTGGGGATGACCTTGGCAAGATGTTCATCGTCATCAATGACGTGTTGAAGGCTGTGAAGAAGATGACGTAGTTTCTCCGCTCCGGGGAAGTACTGGACGATGAAGGGTATTCTGTCGGTTGTGTCCCTTGTTTGTCTTCTGAGGAGGTCGGTCCGGTTTTTCGCTGTGGCGCGTTGGAACTGTCGATCGATGAGTTGAGTGCCATATCCCATTCGTACGAGGGCATCTTTCAACGTCTGTAGATGTCTGTTACGCTCCTCCTCGTCTGAGCAGATCCTGTGTATACGGAGCGCTTGTCCATAGGGGATGGCTTCTTTAATGTGTTTAGGGTGGAAGCTGGAGAAGTGGAGCATCATGAGGTTATCCGTGGGTTTGCGGTAAAGCGAAGTGCTGAGGTGACCGTCCTTGATGGAGACGAGTGTGTCCAAGAATGCAACTGATTTTGGAGAGTAGTCCATGGTGAGTCTGATGGTTGGATGGAACTTATTAATGTCATTGTGTAGTCGTTTCAGTGATTCTTCACCGTGGGTCCAAAGGAAAAAAATGTCATCGATGTATCTGGTGTATAACATCGGTTGAAGGTCCTGTGCGGTGAGTAGGTCCTGTTCAAACTTGTGCATGAAGATGTTGGCGTATTGGAGTGCGAATTTGGTCCCCATGGCTGTTCCGTGCGTCTGAATGAAGAACTTGTTGTCGAAGGTGAAGACGTTGTGATCCAGAATGAAGCGGATGAGTTGCAGAATTGCGTCTGGAGATTGGCAGTTGTCGGTGTTGAGTACTGAGGCTGTTGCAGCAATGCCGTCGTCATGGGGGATGCTGGTGTAGAGTGCCGAGACGTCCATTGTGACGAGGAATGTTCCTGGTTCAACTGGTCCATGGGTGCTGATTTTCTGTAGGAAGTCCGTCGTGTCGCGACAGAAGCTGGGTGTACCTTGTACGATGGGTTTCAAGATGCCCTCGATGTAGCCAGAGAGGTTCTCACACAGGGTCCCATTGCCTGAAACGATAGGGCGGCCTGGTGTGTTGGCCTTATGTATTTTTGGGAGGCAGTAGAGATCTCCAATGCAGGGAGTACGTGGGATGAGAGCACGTAGGGTGCTCTGAAGATCTGGATCCAAGGTCTTGATCAGTCTGTTAAGTTGGCGGATGTGTTCCTTGGTCGGATCTGCGGGTAACTGTCTGTAGTGTTCTTGGTTGTTCAGTTGTCGGTATACTTCTTTGCAGTAGTCCGTTCTGTTCAGTACGACAGTGGCCCCCCCTTTGTCTGCTGGTTTGATGACGATGCTGTGGTTGGTCTTGAGAGCGCGGATGGCATTGCGTTGTGCTTGGGTGTCGTTCGGGGTTGTCTCAAATAAGCAGACAAAGAAAATATTTTATTCGAAAGTTCTAAAATTCAATGAAAGAAAATAAAACATCTTAATAACAGGAACTGTTCTATGACAGACACCTTAGGAACTAGTCAGGAGTTAACAGGAAGTGACTCCCCCCCACCCCCACCTCCACCCGCCAAGAAACCAATCGGAATACTGATCACGTAGTACCTAAACTGTTATATATGTGGGTTGATATTATTGTGCTGTTGTATGGTCCCTTGAAGAGTTGAGTCATGTCATAGTCTGTGACATCGTCGGCTACTTTTCGGGCTGAGGGCGTGATCCAATGGCCACGCTGCATCTGAAAAAGCAGCTCACCATGGCGCAGCATAGCCGTTGAAAGCTGGGAGACCCCACTTCTGGGACCTATCGGCTCACCACACCTCGCGAGATCGAACGCGAGACGTTGTGATTGGAGTCCCGCCCACAGTGGGCAGAATGAATTTTTGGCAAATCTGCATATTAGAGCAAGGCAGTAAACCTCACTCTAATGTGCAGATTCCCGAGGTACCTGAGACTTTGGCTTTCAACCCCTTTGCCTCAAAGACCTTGGGTGAATGCCATTCAGCACTGGCCCCCACAAAAGGGACCAGACGAAATGGCACTTATGGGGGTCTCCCAGGAGGTTGGAGGCCCCCAGCTACAGGTTTGTGCCCTGGCACCCTGGCAGTGCCACCTGGGTGCCAGCATGGCACTGTCAAGGTCCCTGGGTGGCACGGGCACTGCCAGGTTGGCACTGCCAAGGTGTCAAGCTGGCAGTTTTTTGCAATTGCCTGAATTAAGTGTTTGAGGGGGGGGGGGGCAGTGTGGGGGTGGGATGCTCCCACAGTGCTTTCGGGCTGGGGGTGGTGATGGTTGGGGATTGATTCGGGCACCTTGAAGGTCAAGATGTCATTTAAAAATGATGTCCCGATCTCCCGCTACAGTGGGGAGTTCCGGCAATGGGAGTTCCCCACTGTGCAAAACGGGGCTATGTGAGACCTCAGCCGCGCGTTCCCCATTCAGGCCATTTATCCAATGTGAGTCGTGTTGAATAGCCATGTGTTTCCCGGCACTCACAGTGCCGGGAAATGATGTGTTATCTGAGTTGGTTTAACATTGACTGCAACTGGATGCAGTGAGACTAGAAACAGGCTTCCGACACAGGAGATGGTCCAACACTGTTTTATTGAACCTGCTGGTTGTTGTACATAATCAGCTGTGGGTTGACACTCTATTAATCTAAACTGATAACCTCTGACTGGCTTGACCAGATTAGCTCTCTGTCACATGGAGACAGTGCTCACAGCCTTGTGCACTCTAACTATCTCCGTAGCTGTATCCTGTGAGAAGAGAGAGAGTCTTAATGCCTTGTGTGTTTTATAGTGGTAGTGTCCTCTCTGGTGATTGGTTGTTCTGTGTTGTGTGTGTGCATTGGTTATCCTGTGTGTCAATCACTGCCTGTCTGCATCTCATTATATTATGACAGGAAACACATGGTTAAACGTGCTCGCTGGGGGTCTTTTTTTTTTAACGCATTTTATTCAAACATGTATCAAAGTAGGTTACAGCAAATAAACACCCCGGGAAACATTCTTCCCAACAATCAACTATACAGTATGTACAGGTTTTTCTCCTTTTTCACCCGCCCCTCCCCATCACCTACCACCCCACCACCCTATGACGAACAGCTCCTCAAACAAGGTCACAAACATCCCCCACCTTTTCTCAAACTCCCCTGCTGAACCCCTTAACTCATATTTTATCTTCTCTAATTGCAGGAAGTCATACAGGTCACCCAACCATGCTGCTACCCCCGGTGGCGATGCCGACCGCCACTCCAGCAAAATTCGTTGCCGTGCAATCAGAGAGGCGAAGGCCAAGACATCGGCCTTCCTCCTCTCCATGAGCTCCGGCTTCTCTGAAACCCCAAATATCGCCACCAAAGGGTCCGGATCCACTCCCTCCTCCACTATCCTGGCTAAGACCGTGAACACTCCCCCCCAGAATCTTCCCAATTTTTCACAACCCCAAAACATGTGCGCATGATTCGCTGGCCCCCACCCACACCTCTCACATTCATCTGCTAACCCCTGAAAGAACCCACTCATTCTCGCCCGAGTCATATGCACCCTGTGCACCACCTTAAACTGTATCAGGCCCATCCTTGCACAAGAGGAGGTCCCGTTTACCCTTCGCAGTGCTTCACTCCATACTCCCCAATTGATCTCCATTCCCGACTCCGCTTCCCATTTCTCCTTGATCTTTACCACCCGCTTGCCTCCCTGCTCCCCCAGCCGCTTATATATATCCCCAATTCTTCCCTCCCCTTCCACATCCAGAAGCAGCAGTCGATCCAGCAGGGTGTATCCCGGCAATCTAGGGAACACCTTCCAGACCTTTCGTGCAATGTGCTCGCTGGGGGTCTTTGTTCCCTTTTGGGAGAGTCATGCCCTTAGAGTCATGCCCTAGTCTTTGTACAGATAACAACTGTAATAACCCCCACGAGGCCCACGAGGAAACAGTAATTGATCTCCCCGTGGGGATCATGAGTATGAGCTTCCCTGGTAGTGGGTAGAGGCCCACATAGCTGGGGTTCATAAGATCAAGCAGGGACCGGCATGTTGGTTGGCCCAACAGGGACTGTGAAGTATAAATAGTAACTGCCGTGGGCAGATTTTATCTTATGTCAAATAATTCCTTTGTTATTCCTATCGCTGGCTTCCTTGTCATTAAAACAAACATTTAATAAACCTTTGTTTATTACTGTGTTCAACTCACGTGCTTCAGCAATTCCATTCTTTTATCCTTCATGTACCATACACCACATAAACCAATCAGTGACTGATTATGCACTTCCCGAACTAATCAGAGTCCAAGAACACCACCGATCACGAGGATAGACAGTGTATTTTTTATTCTTTATTCATTCATAGACCGCTTTCCAGCTGGGAACAGGATACCACAGAAGTGACAGAGAGGTGAATCCATAAATCACCTTGCCCCCAAGATTTAATCGAGCGGCGAGGCCTGCCTTGACCCAGGAACGTTTCTGTCTAACTCTGTTAAGCACAGTGGCACAGTGGTTAGCACTGCTGTCCCGCGGCGCTGAGAACCAAGGTTCAATCCTGGCCCCAGGTCACTGCCCATGTGGAGTTTGCACGTTCTCTGCGTGGGTCCCACCCCCACAACCCAAAAAAGATGTGCAGGGTAGGTGAATTGGCCATGCTAAATTGTCCCTTAATTGGAAAAAAAAAGAATTGGATACTCTAAATTTATTTTTTTTAAACTCTGTTGGGGCGTCCATGGTGTCTATGGTGTGAGTGGTCGCGCATTTGGCAGCTCCCGCTCGAGGCTTTTCCCCGTTTGTAGGGTGGATGTTTTGTAGAACTGAGGGGCGCGATTCTCCGCTCCCGCGCCGGTTTGGAGAATTGCCTGGCGCGCCATTTTTCCCCGCGACACCAGTCCAACGCCCTCCCGTGATGCACCCAAGCGGCGGGAACGGCCCCGTCGAGTTCTGCGCGGCGCAGGCCGAAGAATCGCTCGGGACACCCAAAATGGCGACTCTCCGCTACACCCGCTATTCTCCGGCCGGATGGGCCGAGCGGCCTGCCCAAAGCGTGCGGGAACGCTGAGGGGGGGGGGGCGTCCTGTGGGCGGGCGAGGGGGGTTCTTTCACCGGGGTTGCACTCAAAAGGTGTCTGGTCCGCGATCGGTGCCCACCGATCGGCAGGCCAGCCTCTCTGAAGGAGGACCTCCTTTCCTCCGCCGCCCCGCAAGATCCATCCGACATCTTCTTGCGGGGCGGCTTCGAGGAGGACGGCAACTACACATGTGCGGGTGACGCCAGTTAGGCGGGGGGTGACGTGGCGCCGCTTTTATGCGGCCGCAATGCCCGGCACGCGCTGACGACGCTGCTTTAGCGACACGCCCCCCGAGTTTCTCGCGGCCCCAATCCTAGCCCATTTTCGGGCCCTGAATCGGTCGAGATCGGGGTCGTTTCGCGCCGTCGTGAACCTCGACGGCGTTCACGACGGCGTGGGCACTTAGTCGCGGGAGCGGAGAATCGCGCCCAAGATGTAGGACTGGCTGGAGAAAAGTTTGACTCCACTGGTGGGGCTGGTGGATGGATCCACGGACCAGAAGTGGTTCGAGAAGAAGGGAGCAGTTGGAGCAAGAAAATCTTTGTGCACCACAGGTCAAGGTGGCAAAGGGTAAAGGGTCTACCTTGCCTGCCCAATGGTCGACGGACCAACTGGTGAACAATTTAACTGAAAAGTTTAGCCGACAGGGGAGGAAGGCCTGGGAGGACCCAGCCAAGGCAGTGGAGCCGTTAAAAGTGGAAATTGACCAGGTGGAGCAGAGGCTGGAGTCCCAGGGCTAGGCCGGAAAGTGGAGGAGGCAGTGGGGGAGCACAAGGAACAGTTTGCCTTGTTGGTGGCCGGGATAGGTGTGATGCGGCAGACTCAGCAGTGGTTAAAGGACTTGGAGAACCACTCCCGGCGGCAGAACCTAAGAATCGCTGGGATGCCTGAAGGCATCGAGTGGGCGGACGCTGGCATTTATGTGGCCAAGATGTTGGAGAAGTTGACGGGGGAGGGGGCCTTCGACCGGTCCCTGGAGGTTGACTGAGCGCACAGGGTGCTGCTGAGGAAGCTGCTGGCGAACGAGCCGCCGAGGGCGATGGTGGTGCGTCTTCACTGGCTCCTGGACAAGGAGAAGATACTGAGATGGGCAAGGCAGACGAGGAGATACACCTGGGAGGGGAGTGAGCTTCGGGTGTACCAGGACCTGGGCGTGGACCTGGCGAAGAGGAGAGGCGGGTTCAATTGGGTGAAGGCCACCCTCTTTAAAAAGGGGATGAAGTTTGGGATGTTGTACCCAGCTCGCCTCTGGGTGACTTTTAAAAGCTGAGAGCACTATTTTGGAACACCAGAAGAGGCAATGGAATTTTGGGGGTTAAATAAAAGCAGGCAGAGTGGGCGGAGGGTGACAGCAGGGAGGGTGGGGCGTGGGGTGTTAGTTATTTATTTGTTATAAGATTTCCTGTTTGTTCTCTTTTTGGTTTTAGTTGTCTTTGATGTGTTTATATAAACGCCATGATAAAAACATTTTTTTTAAAAACTCTGTTAAGCACTATCTTTTGTGAGTTTAATAATGTTTCCTGATAAAGTGATGCAGATTATCTCATAATATCTGAATTGTCAGTGTTTCAAAAGGACAAATTAATATGAAGTGAGTGAAGACTCACATAATTCAAGTTTGAACATTCCAAAATTTGTACAGCACGAGGTCATGTGATAACCCTTCCAGGAATATGTCCATTCAGGGCTGAGAACTCTATTAAACCCTGGTGCTCCACCATTCTGTACCTCAGTACAATAATGCACTTGTATATTGTTCTACCTACCAGCCCAAGGCAATTGGAATTTTCTTTTTTGAATACTTATTCTTACGGCATTTACAGCACATAATGAATTAGGTCAGTCTCACCAGCCGGACTGATTTTTTTGGTTTGTGGAGACAGTTGGCTGGTTTCAGTAGCCCAGTCAATATTCCGAAGGTTGAATTCCAAAATGGCTACCATCTGGATGCCACACAATAGGTTACAACAACAACTTGTGTTTGTATAGGACCTTTAACAAAATAAAACGATCCAAGGCACTTCGCAAGCAGATTACAAAACAAGGTTTAACATTGAACCACATGGGGCAGATGGCCAAAAGGCAAAGTCAAAAGCAGGTACAACTCCTGGTTAGTTATATTGGATGTGGAGTGGTGCTCCTCAAGCCATAGCCTCTGTTTTAAGCTGGTGACCGGTTCCAGGAAAAACAAGCTGAAGAAACCCACCATAAGCATGTTCTTCATATGTCTCACGCATCTCTTGATGCAGGAAGCTGAGGAAGAAGGGATTTGGAGAGACCTTTCCTGATTTTCTTTTTCAAATTGGCCTGGCTTTTTAATTTTGCTTTTTTGCTTCTCTGAGCAGATTACACGGCTTCTTATTGGGGTGGGAAATTTTATGTGACGCACAAGGCATTTTTGGTTGTGTGCAACAGGCAGGAAGAAACAGAGTGTCTTTTCTTGTCCATCATTATCATATGTTCATATGTGCATAATCACAGCCAAGTACATGCCAAAACACCCACACTTTCAGGAGGAACCATTGAGAAGTGGTCAGGAGAAGAAACTCTCGCTATATTTTCTCTTTCATAGCCTAGAGATATTGAGACAAGTATCGTTCAGTTGCTACCCTGGGTGGTATCAGTCAAGTCAAGTACAGACCACAATTCAAATCTCTGCTCAAAGGAAGAACTGAAATAAATGACCATGAATATTGAAAATGAAGGAAAAATATAACAAATTGGTTAGAATTTGAAAGAAGCACAG
This sequence comes from Scyliorhinus torazame, assembly GCF_047496885.1. Classification (NCBI taxonomy): domain Eukaryota; kingdom Metazoa; phylum Chordata; class Chondrichthyes; order Carcharhiniformes; family Scyliorhinidae; genus Scyliorhinus; species Scyliorhinus torazame. Next base: position 236,441,892 of record NC_092708.1, on the reverse strand, counting down.
TGGTTAGATCTGCTGCCTCACGGCGCTGAGGGCCCGGGTTTGATCCCGGCCCCAGGTCACTGTCCATGTGGAGTTTGCATATTCTCCCCGTGTCTGTGTGGGTCTCCCCACCCCCCAACCTAAAAAGATGTGCAGGCAAGGTGAATTGGCCACGCTAACTTGACCCTTAATTGAAAAAAAAAGGAATTGGATATTCTAAATTTATATTAAAAGAAAAAATTTGAAAGAGGAAAAGAAAAACAACTTAATGCACAGGTTTGGTGGAATGACCGTGCTAAATTGCTCCTTAGTATCCAAATGTTAGATGGAGTTTAGAATTTACAGTGCAGAAGGAGGCCATTCGGCCCATCGAGTCTGCAACAGGCCTTACAAACAGCACCCTACTGAAGCCCACGTATCCACCCTATCCCCGTAACCCAGTAACCCCCACTTAACATTTTTGGACACGAAGGGCAATTTAGCGTGGTCAATCCACCTAACCCGCACATCTTTGGACTGTGGGAGGAAACCGGAGCACCCGGAGGAAACCCACGCAGACACGGGGAGAACGTGTGATCCAGACAGTGATCCAGAACCTGGGACCCTGGAGCTGTGAAGCAATTGTGCTAACCACTATGCTACCTATGGGCATAGGACAGGGGAGTAGGCCTGGGTTAGGGTGTTCTTTCAGAGGGTCAGTGCAGACTCAATGAGCCGAATGGCCTCCTTCTGCACTGTAGAGATTCTATGATTCTATGAATGTTTTGGGTGGCATCTTTCAGGAGAGGTGGAAAGGACAACTCCACCTGATTGATGAGATCTGCAGATGTGCAGGGGTTCACTTTATGCTCTGCTTCTGGAGTCAGTACCGACACAGATTCTGGTACAATGAACACAGGAAGCTGCCCAGTTTGCATTTGTTGTGACGGCAATTTTCAAGATGTCTGAAAAAATCGAATGGGTCAGTCACAATATTTGTACAGCATTTTTGTAGAGTATTCAATCTTTCTGAGGCACATGAGGAATGTTTACTTAATCCAAAGTAATTGGCTGATATGTTTAAGCAGATATTAGATTTCGGGCACGATTCTCCGGGAAGATTTCTCAGTGTGGTAGCGAGCGGGAATTGTCGCGACCTTCCCAGTGCTCGGCCCAGCGAGGCCGGCAATGTTATTCAATGTTAATTGGTCCACAGAACAAGGTCCCATGGGCTTCCCGCTCATGAAGGCTCGCCAGCCGATTCGCTGGGACCGTGCTCACCAGCCCCCCCGCTAACAAGGTCGAGCAGCATTTAAACTGCACTTTCTCAGCCAGCCTCACTCAGCTCATAGTTCTGGCGCCAAGGAGACTGGCCCCAAAATCTGGTGATGCAGACTTGGGGAGGCTTCTCAGTGTGATGGAGGCCAGGAGGGATGTCCTGTTCCCCATAGAGTCCTGGAGGGTGAGCCGCAAGTCAGCCAGTGCCACCTGGGATGAAGTGGCAGGGGCCATGAGCTCGGGGAGTGTGACCAGGTCTGGCCTCCAGTGTCATAAGAAGGTCAACGACCTATACCAAGCAGCACGGGTGAGTTGACACCAACCTCCCCCCCCCCACCAACGAGACCTTTCCGCCTCCATGTGAGCATCCTCCCCCACAACCCTTCATGTGGCTCCCAAACCTCCTTCACCTTCCCTCTCCCTTCAATCCACCCAATACTTCTTTCACAGCCTCCTCCCACCACTGTGAACCATGCATGTGACTAATGATGCCCTCTCTGTGTCTCCACAGGAAAAGCTCTCCCACAATCTCTGGCGAAGGCCCAGACTGGCGGTGGGGTGCGGATGTAAGAACCCTCACCACCTTCGAGTAACGGGCCCTGGAGGTGATGGAGGTGGCGGAGGACAGGGCAGTCATCAATGCGGAGGTTGGCAGAAGCCGCAGAAGTGAGGATCCACCAGGCCCCACCCAGAGGACCTGGCACACGTGAATTGTTATTGCCAAACTGACTGACCCATCCCTCCCACTGACCACATGTTCATTCTCCCAGAGGTCCTCCAGCCGACGGCACCGGCCCATCCCGTGTGGCCCCCTCCCAGTCTCCCAGGAGAACACTTCGGAGGAGAGTTCCGAGGAAAACATGATCGATGAGTCACAACTTTCATCCCACCCTCTACCAGCACAGAGACACAGCTCAGTGGGCGATGGTAGTGGTCAGGCATCTGAGGCACAATCTGGTGAGCACCACACAGTTATTGATGTATATCAGGTGGAGGCAGTAACCCCCAGGCGAGACTGCACTTGGAGGTCTGCTGGATCCCACATCTCAGCTGGGTCCCAGCCTGATGCTGAGCCTCTGGTACAGGGTTACCCGGAGCTGATGGAGACGTTAGGGTTCGGCAGGGGCATTCAGAGGGAGATATCAGCGACACTCCAGCAGGTCAATAGACGATTGGAGGAGTCCGAGAGGCTATGGGTGCAGGAGATGTCGCTGGCAATGTGTGGCACTGAGGCCAAACTGCTAGGGTGATGACCACAGTGGAGAGCCTGGTGCACGACATCAGCACCATTAATGAGGATGTCCAAGACGGTGCGCAGTCGGTTATGGCCATGGCTGAGGGCCTCAGTAGAATGTCTGACTCCCTGGGGTATGTGATCCTGTACCAGGCTGAGCTTGATGAGGTTCTGCGGGACATGTCCCGCTCTCAGATGGGAATGGCCATGGCTCTGCGGAGATTGTCCCAATCGCAGGTGGGCATTGCCGAGGTGCTGCAGAGAATGGCCCAATCACTGAGCAGCATTGCTGAGGGCGTCAACACCTTGGTGCAGACATCGGGGAGATGCCAGGGCTGGCAGAGCCAAATGATGTAGAGGTTCGAACCAGCTGCCCCTCCGTCCCGAGGAGAATCTCGGGGCCCAATGGGCGCCGAGTGGGAGGAGGGGACACTGGGTGCCTACCTGGACCATGGAGTGGGGATGGTGGCCATCAGCTCCCCCGAGTTCCAACCTTCTGATGAGGCTGGATCTCAAGGTCAGCACATGAGACAGGGCGGCACGGCTGTGCATGTGCCATCAACAAGTGAGCCTGGGCTCTCCTGCCCCAGGGTTCCCAGAGGACCCCCACCATGGGCATCGAAGGCGTCAGGATGAGGTAAGCAGCTGGCTGCCTCCATCTCCGATGTGCATCCTGGGGAGACGCCTAGACGTAGTGGTAGAGCTAGGAAGATAAAGCACATTGAGGATCATTGAGGGCACGAGGCAGGGGGCAGAGGGTCGGAGGGTAGGTAGGGGTGAGGTGGGGGTTGAGGGATTGGTGGGAGAGTGGGGCAGCACCATCGGGAGTGGGGAATTACTGGGCACCTGTGACATTAAATACCCTTGAACACATTCAGTATGCCGCCTCTGTCACTTTCCTCCGCTATGCGGGTCGATCTCCGAATCCTTTGCCCATCTCTCCAGGCATCTCCCTCCACACCTTCTGGCTGTGGACATGTCCCCGGAGCTGTGTCCCATCCCCTTGGTGTTCGGATGTTGGCTGCTGCGTGTATGGTCTTGCCTCCCACAGTATTCAGGCACAGTGTCCAGGCATCAAGCTGTGATTGGGATGCTAGGCAATGACTCCAAAATGCTACATGGCCCACCAACCCACGGGAACCCACTTGGGTTGTGTGAAGTGCTCACTTAACCACGATTGCCAATTCCCTATTAGCAATAGCCTTCAGCTGCATGGCCAGAAGCCTTGGCAGTTGGTGGATCTTATGGGTGGTCTGTGGGCCAGATGGGCAGGGATTCGCCTACGGGAGCGGGCCAGTTGCATCACAAGCTGTTTTCAGTCTCTTCCGCTATTCACCAGCTTTGTTTCGCTCGAGCGAGAGCGCAACAAGGCCTGAGAATCGAGCCCTTAATGTTCATTGTGCAGATACCTGTTCTTGCAAAGTGTGAAGTTCAATCTGAAATTATTAAACCAGAGTCAAACCATGATAAACAAGAGTGGTGAAAGGGCTGAATACTACAGATACCTACAAGATATCAGAGTGTGCACGGTTGATGAAGATTCAGATGAAATCCAGGCAGAGGACGACAAATCCGACAAAGAGACGGAACAGCCAGCGAGCATTCCGCGATTCTGGTCTGCTGATTTGCTGTGCAGCTACCTCGCTCGCCTGGCAAATCGTTATTGCTTGTTCTGGTACATGCGCTCAGCGACATGATACAGGAGCATGACGAGCCCGTATTAAACCATCTGCAAGATGTGAATGTTAAATGCTCAGCGCATGAGAAGCCGTGGAACTTCATTCTGGGGCTTAAGTTCGAGTCCAGTGAGTATTTCACAAATGAGATGATCACGTAAGTATATCAGTTGGAATCGCGACCGCATGAATCATTCTTTGATGAACCAGAAATCAAAGGGTGCACAGGCTGCAAAATCAACTGGAGGGGGGGCAAAAAATGTAACGTCGAAAACAATTAAAACTAAACCGAAGCACAAAGGTCGAAGCGCTCCCAGAACAGTTACGAAGGGCAGCACGGTGGCGCAGTGGGTTAGCACTGCTGCCTCACGGCGCCGAGGTCTCAGGTGCGATCCCGGCTCTGGGTCACTGTCCGTGTGGAGTTTGCACATTCTCCCCGTGTTTGCGTGGGTTTGGCCCCCACAACCCAAAGATGTGCCGGCTAGGTGGATTGGCCGCGCTAAAATGCCCCTTAATTGGAATTGGGTACTCTAAATTTATTTTTAAAAAAGAAAAAAAAAGAACAGTTACAAAAACTGTACCAAATGAATCGTCTTTTATTTCTGCAGTCCTCCTGAAGTTCCACAGCGTGGAATGTTAAGCAAAAGTTCGGCAGCCAAACTCAAGGCTGGATTTGAAATTGGAGTAAAGACCCAATTCTGTGTGCTATGTTGCATTTTACAGGGGAAATCATTGCAGATGATGCTGAATCCGATGATGACTACTACAAATATATGGTTGAAGACTTTGAAGGGGATGCAGAAAGTAATGGCGTGGATGGTGAGACAGATGAAGACCAGTATAAACTGCTTGTAGATCTTTTTGCACGAGCAAAGACGAGTTCAATGAAAAGGCTCGAGAGGCGCTTCTCCGGGGGTTTAGATAGAATGACGAGGTGGTCACGGGGTTGCCCAGACCACACTGGACAGTGAGAAGAGCAGGAGCTCGGAGATGGCGCACTCCAAAATAAAAACTGAGATCAAAGCTGCTGATGCCACGGAGGACCAGCTACTGACCAAGTTAGAAACAGACGACATTGCGTGCAGGGTAGGTGGATTAGCCACGCTAAATTGCCCCTAAATTGGAAAAAAAAAAGAATCGGGTACTCTAAATTTATTTTTTTAAAAGAAAAAGACAACACGCCCAATCGTAGAGAAGCTTGCTTGGTGACTCGTTCCAGGCCTCTGAAACAATTCCTGTAATCGACTCCCAGATCCTTAAGGACACTGTGGATGAGTGGGATGATGCATACGATGATAGCAACTCTGATGTTGAAAAGTTCAATGACTCCGAGAGTGAAACAGCGGAGATCCTCGAGGACAATATGAGGATAAATGGGAAGATATCGATAATGAATATGATGATAGCAACTTGGATGATGAAGAGATTGACAACTCCGAAAATGAAACACAGAAGAGTTGATGACAATCTCTCTACGCAGCTCAACGGATCACTCATACATTTTTGAACTAGACCATGATGGCCCAACGCCAGGATCATCACAACCAGAGAGTATCAGCATCGTAATCTCTAGTGAAGAGATTGAGTGATGCTCCAGTTAGCCAAGAGGTGCAGCACCTGTTGCCGTAGAGCTAACCTCCACTCAGGTACCAGAGAGCAAGGTGCTCCAACATTCCGTTGAGGCTGCAGAAGTGGGCAGGGTCACACAACCCAGTGATGATGCGTCAGCGCCTCGGAATCCACCTGAAACTCCGCAGACCTCCGAGCAGAGGGTGCAGACCAGCACCGCACCAGAGGCTGCCAAGTCTCAACACAAACACAAAACACTTCATAAACCCATTGTCAGAGCAAGAAGAAGAAAGAGGAGAAGACTGGGGGAGCTAGCTCATCCCACTGACAAAGGTAAGAATTGAAGGCAGAGCTGTTGGAGCCGATGAAGGCTTTCATAGACAAGCTGCTTGAGACCCAGAAGGCCCAAGGGGCGGCGATCCGGGAGGTGCGGCAAAAGGCCTCGGAGAATGAGGACGAGATCCTGGGCCTGGCGGTGAAGATAGAGGCGCACGAGGCGATGCATAGGAAATGGCAGGAGAAGTTCGAGGACATGGAGAATCGGTCGAGGAGGAAGAACCTGCGGATTCTAGGTCTCCGGGAGGGAGTGGAGGGGTCGGATGTTGGAGCATACGTGGTCACAATGCTGAACACGTTGATGGGCGCGGGGGTCTTCCCGAGGCCCCTGGAGCAGGAGGGGGCCCACCGAGTCCTGGCGAGGAGGCCCAAGCCCAACGAGCCGCCGCGGGCGGTGCTGGTGCGGTTCCACCGCTTCGTGGACAGGGAGTGTGTCCTAAGGTGGGCAAAGAAGGAGTGGAGCAGCTGGTGGGAGAATGCAGAGGTCTGGATATACCAGGATTGGAGCGCGGAGGTGGCCAAGAAGAGGGCTGGGTACAATCGGGCTAAGGCGGCTCTGCATCGGAAGGGGTGAAATTTGGAATGTTGCAGCCCGCGCGACTGTGGGTCACTTTCAAGAACCGCCACCACTACTCTGAGACGCTGGAGGAGGCGGGGGCCTTTATCCAGGCCGAAAAGTTGGACTCGGATTGGGGGTTGGTTGCGAGGGGATGTTGGGGGGGAGGATCGATGTGATTGTTGTGTTTTGGGGGTATGTTCTGTTTTGTTTGGCACTGTTTTTTTTGGGTGCTGGGTGGGGTTGGGTGAAATGGTTCGTAGTGTGGGTTTGGTGAGAGTGTGGGCGTCGGTGGTTGGAAGAGGGGGCCCCATTGGGGGGGGAGGGGAGAGGGGAGGCACGAGGTGGGGGAGCTGGGATCAGGCCACAAAAGGGAGCTGCGCCAGAGGGGGCAGGGCCGGCTTGGTGGAAATCACGGGCTTTTTCCCGCGCTAGGGAAGGAAGGGGGCTGGGGGCGGGGGGAGGGGTGATGCTGGAGAGGAGCGCACGCTGATGGACAGGAGGGGGGGGGGAGATTCTCACACTGTGGAGTCGATGGAGTGGCGGGAGCGGCCGGGGTCAGCAGGAGCCAGCTGACTTACGGGAGTGCTATGGGGGGAGCAAAGCAGCTAGGGGGAGACCTTGCTGGGGGGGGGCGGTGGGAGAGACTGGGGGGGGGAGAGACTGGGCTGCTGCTGCATTGGCCAAAGGTGAGCTGGAGCCTGAAGAGAGAGTCGGGGCGGGATTCTGCTGGTGGGGGAACGGAAAGTGCGGGAGGCGCGGGCACGTGGCTGGCCTAGGAAGGGAGATGGCTAATCGGCAGAGGGGGGGGGGGGCAGCCCCCTGATCCGGCTGATAACCTGGAATGTGAGAGGCCTGAACGGGCCGGTCAGGGCTCGTGTGTTCGCGCACCTGGAGGGACTGAAGGCAGATGTGGTCATGCTCCAGGAGACGCATTTGAGGGTGACAGGCCAGGTTAGGCTGAGAAAGGAGTAGGTAGGGCAGGTTTTCCATTCGGGATTGGACGCAAAGAATCGAGAGGTGGCGATTTTGGTGGGAAAGCGGGTGTCGTTTGAGGCGCTGAACATCGTGGCAGACAATGGTGGTAGGTACGTGATGGTGAGTGGTAAGCGTGCGGGTGGTCTTGGTGAATGTATATGCCCTGAATTGGGACGATGCCGGATTTATGCGGCGCATGTTGGGCCGGACTCCGGACCTGGAGGCAGGGAGCTTGATAATGGGGGGGAACTTCAACACGGTACTGGATCCAGCACTGGACCGCTCTGGGTCCAGGACGGGTAAGAGGCCGGTGGCGGCCAAGGTGCTCAGGGGGTTTATGGACCAGATGGGAGGAATGGACCCATGGAGTTTGTTAGGCCGGGGGCCAGGGAATTCTCTTTCTTTTCCCACGTCCATAAAGCCGACTCCCGGATTGACTTCTTTGTTTTGAGCAGCGCGCTGATCCTGAGGGTGGAGGGCATGGAGTATTCAGCCATAGTCATCTCAGACCATGCCCCGCACTGGGTGGAGCTCGAGCTAGGGGAGGAGAGGGACCAGCGCCCGCTATGGCGCCTGGAGGTGGGTTTGCTGGCTGATGAGGAGGTGAGCGGGCGGATGCAGGGGTGCATTGAAAGATACCTATAGGTTAACAATAATGGGGAGGTGCAGGTAGGGGTGGTCTGGGAGGCGCTGAAGGCGGTGATTAGGGGAGAGCTAATCTCCACTAGGGCCCACAAGGAGAAGGAGAGGAGAGAGAGGGAGAGGTTGGTGGGCGAGATTTTATGGGTAGATAGGAGGTATGCAGAGGTCCCCGAGGAGGGACTACTCAAGGAGCGACGAAGCCTCCAGGCCGAGTTCGACCTGTTGACTACCAAGAAGGCGGAGGTGCAGTGGAGGAAGGTGCAAGGGGCGGAGTATGAATACGGGGAGAAGGCTAGCCGGATGCTGGCACACCAGCTTCGGAAGCAGGAGGCAGCGATGGAGATTGGGGGAGTTAGGGATAAAGGGGGAACACGGTGCGGAGTGCCGTGGGAATAAATGGGGTATTTAGAGACTTCTATGAGGAGCTGTATAGGTCTGAGCCCCCGATGGAGGAGGGGGGGATGCTTCGTTTTCTGGACCGGCTGAGGTTCCCGAGGGTAGAGGAGGGGCAGGTGGCGGGGCTTGTGGCACCGTTAGGGCTGGAGGAGCTGACTAAGGGGCTGAGGAGTATGCAGGCGGGGAAGGCACCGGGGCCAGATGGGTTCCCGGTGGAATTTGTAGGAGGTATATGGACCTATTGGGCCCACTACTAGTGAGGACTTTTAATTAGGCGAGGGGGGGGGGGGGGGTCCTACCCCCGACGATGTCCAGGGCGCTGATCTCGCTAATCTTGAAGCGGGACACGGACCCTTTACAGTGTGGGTCGTATAGGCCAATCTCGCTCCTCAACGTGGATGCGAAGCTGTTAGCGAAGGTGTTGACTACCAGAATTGAGGACTGTGTCCCGGGGGTGATCCACGAGGACCAGACGGGTTTCGTGAAGGGAAGGCAGCTAAACACCAATGTGCGGAGGCTCCTAAATGTAATCATGATGCCTGCAGTGGAGGGGGAAGCGGAGATAGTGGTGGCTATGGATGCGGGTAAGGCCTTCGATTGGGTGGAGTGGGGGTACCTGTGGGAAGTGTTGAGGAGGTTCGGGTTCGGGGAGGGGTTTGTTAGCTGGGTTAGGTTACTGTACGAAGCCCAGGTGGCGAGTGTGGCCACAAATCGGAGGAGGTCGGAATACTTTCGGCTGTACCGGGGGACGAGGCAGGGGTGCCCCCTATCCCCCCTGCTATTTGCGTTGGCAATTGAGCCTTTGGCGATGGCTCTGAGGGAGTCCAGGAACTGGAGGGGGCTGGTGCGGGGTGGGTGGGGGGGGGGGGGGGGGGGGGGGGGGGGTTGGCACCGGGTATCGCTGTATGCCGACGACCTGTTACTGTATGTGGTGGACCCAGTGGAGGAGATGCCAGAGGTGATGCGGATCCTCAGGGAGTTTGGAGACTTTTCCGGGTATAAGTTCAACATGGGAAAGAGTGAGGTATTCGTGATACACCCAGGGGACCAAGGAAGGGGGATAGACGAGCTTCCACTGGAGAGGGCGGAAAGGAGTTTTCGGTACCTAGGGATCCAGGTGGCCAGGAGCTGGGGGACCCTACACAAGCTCAACTTGATGAGGCTGGTGGAGCAGATGGAGGAGGCGTTTAAAAGGTGGGATATGCTGCCACTCTCCCTGGTGGGTAGGGTACAGTCGGTGAAGATGACGGTGCTCCCGAGGTTCCTTTTTAAAAAATATATATTTTATTATAGTTTTTCAATCAAAAAGAATTTTCCATTTTTACAACTTTGTAACAAAATGTACATTGACTGTTATTTAAACAATATATTAACTAACAACAAGTGCAGAAAAAGAAATAGTAACATTGAAAAAATAAATATAATTATAAACAACTAGCATGGAAAAGAACAAAAAAAAAACCAAGGACCCACATGTACCCCCCCGCCCCCCCCCGGGTTGCTGCTGCTGTCTTTCCTGTTTTCCCTTATCGCTCTGCGAGATAGTCAAGGAACGGTTGCCACCGCCTGGTGAACCCCTGAGCCGAACCTCTTAGTGCGTACTTTATTCGCTCCAATTTTATAAACCCTGCCATGTCGTTTATCCGGGCCTCCACGCCCGGGGGTTTAGCTTCTTTCCACATAAGTAGAAATCTTCGCCGGGCTACTAGGGACGCAAAGGCCAAAACATCGACCTCTCTCGCCTCCTGCACTCCCGGCTCTTCTGCAACCCCAAATATAGCCAACCCCCAGCTTGGTTCGACCCGGACCCCCACCACCTTTGAGATCACTCTTGCCACACCCACCCAGAACCCATGCAATACCGGACATGACCAAAACATGTTGGTGTGGTTCGCCGGGCTTCCCGCGCATCTCCCGCACCTATCCTCCACTCCAAAAAGTCTACTCAGCCTTGCTCCCGTCATATGCGCCCTGTGTAGAACCTTGAATTGGATCAGGCTGAGCCTGGCACACGAGGAATTTACCCTACTTGGGGCATCTGCCCACAGCCCCTCCTCAATCTCTTCCCCCAGCTCCTCCTCCCATTTACCCTTTAGCTCCTCTACCATCGTCTCCCCCTCGTCTCTCATTTCCCTGTATATATCGGACACTTTACCATCACCGACCCATGCCCCCGAGATCACTCTGTCCTGGATCCCCTGCGCCGGGAGCTACGGAAATTCCCTCACCTGTTGCCTCACAAATGCCCTCACTTGCATATATCGGAAGGCATTCCCAGGTGGCAACTCGTATTTTTCTACCAGTGCTCCCAGACTCGCGAACGTCCCGTCCAAGAACAAGTCCTTCAATTTCACAATTCCTGCTCGTTGCCAAGATTGGAATCCCCCATCTATCCTTCCCGGGACGAACCTGTGGTTGTTCCTTATCGGGGACCACACCGAGGCACCCGTCACCCCCCTATGTCGTCTCCACTGCCCCCAAATCTTCAAAGTCGCCACCACCACTGGGTTTGTGGTATATTTTTTCGGGGAAAACGGTAACGGCGCCGTCGCCAGTGCTTTTAAACTTGTTCCCCTACAGGACGCCATCTCCAGCCTTTTCCACGCCGCTCCTTCTTCATCCCTCATCCACTTACATATCATAGACACGTTGGCGGCCCAATAGTAATCACTCAGGCTCGGTAGTGCCAGTCCCCCTCTGTCCCTCCTACGCTGCAGGAACCCCCTCTTTACCCTTGGGGTATTTCCAGCCCACACAAAGCTCATAATACTCCTATCCACTTTCTTGAAGAAGGCCTTTGTAATCAGTATGGGGAGGCACTCAAACACGAAAAGAAACCTCGGGAGGACCACCATTTTGACCGCCTGTACCCTACCCGCCAATGACAGGGGCACCATGTCCCACCTTTTAAAATCCTCTTCCATCTGCTCTACCTGTCGTGTCAAGTTAAGTTTATGCAAGGTTCCCCAGTTCCTAGCCACCTGGATCCCTAGATATCGAAAGTCCCTTGCTACTCTCCTCAGCGGCAGATCGTCTATTCCCCTGCCCTGTTCCCCGGGGTGCATCACAAATAGTTCACTCTTTCCCATGTTCAATTTGTATCCCGAGAATTCTCCAAACTCCCTGAGTGTCTGCATTATCTCAGGCATCCCCTCCACTGGGTCCGCCACATATAGCAGCAGATCATCCGCATATAATGACACCCGATGTTCCTCTCCTCCTCTAAGCACCCCTCTCCACTTCTTAGAGCCCCTCAGCGCTATGGCCAATTGCTCGACGCCAACGCGAACAGTAACGGGGACAAGGGACACCCCTGTCTTGTGCCCCTATGTAGTCGGATCGTTGCCTGTTTGTAACCACGCTTGCCACCGGGGCCCCGTACAGGAGCTAAACCCATCTGATGAACCCCTCTCCAAATCCAAATCTCTTCAGTACCTCCCACAGGTAGTCCCACTCCACTCTATCGAATGCCTTCTCTGCATCCATCGCCACCACTATCTCCGCCTCCCCCTCCGGTGGGGGCATCATCATCACCCCCAGCAACCTTCGTACGTTGGCATTCAATTGCCTCCCTTTAACAAATCCTGTCTGGTCGTCATGTACCACCCCAGGGACACAGTCCTCTATCCTCGTCGCCATCACCTTGGCCAGTAACTTGGCGTCTACATTTAGGAGGGAGATGGGCCTGTATGACCCGCACTGCAGCGGGTCTTTGTCTCGTTTCAGGATCAACGATATCGTCGCCTCCGACATCGTCGGGGGTAGTGTCCCCCTTTCCTTAGCCTCACTGAAGGTTCTCGCCAGGAGTGGGGCCAGTAGGTCCACATATTTCCTGTAAAATTCCACCGGGAACCCATCTGGTCCCGGGGCCTTTCCTGCCTGCATGTTCCCGATTCCTTTTACCACCTCCTCCACCTCAATCTGCGCTCCCAGACCTGTCACCTCCTGCTCCTCAACCCTCGGGAACTCCAACTGGTCCAAGAAGTGCATCATTCCCTCTTTCCCCTCCGGGGGTTGGGACTTATACAGCCACTCATTGAATGACTTAAACAGCCCGTTCACCCTCTCCGCCCTCTGTTCCATCTTTCCCTCCCCGTCCCTAATTCCACCGATCTCTCTCGCCGCCCACCTCTTCCTAGGTTGTTGGGCCAGCAGTCGGCTCGCCTTTTCCCCATACTCGTATTGTATTCCCTGTGCCTTCCTCCACTGCGTCTCCGCCTTACCCGTGGTCAGCAGGTCAAACTCCGTCTGTAGTCTCCGTCTTTCCCTGTATAACCCTTCATCCGGGGCTTCCGCATATTGCCTATCCACCCTCAGAATCTCCCCGATCAGTCTCTCCCTTTCTTTACCCTCTTCTTTCCCCTTGTGGGCTCTTATGGAAACCAGCTCCCCCCTAACCACCGCTTTCAGCGCCTCCCATACTACTCCCACCTGGACCTCTCCATCATCGTTGACCTCTAGGTACCTTTCAATACATCCCCTTACCCTTCCACATACCCCCTCATCTGCCAACAGTCCCATGTCTAATCTCCAAAGTGGGCGCTGCTCCTTCTCCTCTCCTAGATCCAGATCCACCCAGTGTGGGGCGTGATCTGAAACGGCTATAGCCGAATATTCCGTTCCTGCCACTTTCGGGATCAGCGCCCTTCCCAGGACAAAAAAGTCTATCCGGGAGTATACTTTATGGACGTGGGAGAAGAAGGAAAACTCCTTACTCCTCGGTCTAGCAAATCTCCAGGGATCCACTCCTCCCATCTGCTCCATAAACCCCTTAAGCACCTTGGCCGCTGCCGGCCTCCTCCCGGTCCTAAATCTGGACCGGTCCAGCCCTGGGTCCAGCACCGTGTTGAAGTCCCCCCCCCCAATACCAAATTTCCCATCTCTAGTTCCAGGATGCGCCCCAACATACGCTTCATAAAACCTGCGTCATCCCAGTTCGGGGCATATACGTTCACCAGCACCACTGCCTCACCTTGCAATCTGCCACTCACCATCACGTACCTGCCCCCACTGTCCGCCACTAGGGTCTTAGCCTCAAACAGTACCCGTTTCCCCACCAGTATTGCCACCCCTCTATTTTTCGCATCTAATCCTGAGTGGAAAACCTGTCCCACCCATCCTTTCCTTAATCTGACCTGATCCGCCACTTTCAGGTGTGTCTCTTGAAGCATAACCACATCCGCCTTCAGCCTCTTTAGGTGCGCAAATACCCTTGCCCACTTAATCGGCCCGTTCAACCCTCTCACGTTCCACGTGATCAACCGGGTTGGGGGGCCCTTTACCCCCCCCCCATCGTCGACTAGTCATCCCCTTTTTTAAACCAGCTCCTCACCCGGGTCCCACGCACCCGTTTGTCCCCCAGACGGCGCCCTCCCGTCCCGACCATCCCATCCCATATCAGCTCCCCCTTACCCTCAGCAGCAGCAACCCAGTTAATCCCCACCCCCCACCCCCCTCTAGATTCCCTTCTAGCTTGAATGCTCCCCCCATATTGCTTCCAGGAGTCAGCAAACTCTGGCTGACCTCGGCTTCCCCCGTTTATCCTTGGCCTCCCTGCGTGTGGGGCCCCCTTCCTTCCTGCGCCCACTTTTCCCACCACAATTTCTGTAGCGCGGGAGAAAAGCCCGCGCTTCCCTCTTGGCCCCGCCCCTCATGGCGCAGTTCCCTCTCCCCTGCCCTGTCCCCTTCCCCACCGGCGCCCACATTTCTTCGTGTCCCCCCCATCTGGGGGTGGGGGAGAAAAAATTCTCCCGTCCAACATTTTTACAGATAAGCCCTCCCCCTCTCCCCCCTTTACAATTCCTTGCCACCACCTTGCTACTTCTTTCCAAACATCCATTCCTCAAATCTGGTCCAACTTCCCTTCTTGAATAAATGTCCACGCCTCCTCCGCCGTCTCGAAGTAGTGGTGTTTGCCCTGGTGTGTAACCCACAGTCTTGCCGGCTGCAACATTCCAAATTTAACTTTCTTCCTGTGGAGCACCGCCTTGGCCCGATTGAAACTCGCCCTCCTTCTCGCCACCTCCGCACTCCAATCTTGATACACGCGGATCACCGCGTTCTCCCACCTGCTACTCCGTGTCTTCTTAGCCCATCTCAGGACCATCTCTCTGTCATTGTAGCGGTGGAACCTCACCACTATTGCTCGCGGTATTTCCCCTGCCTTCAGTCTTCTCACGAGGACCCGGTATGCTCCCTCCACTTCCAGGGGGCCCATCGGGGCCTCAGCTCCCATTAAAGTATGGAGCATCGTACTCACATACGCCCCAACATCCGCTCCCTCTGACCCTTCGGGAAGACCCAAAATCCTTAAATTCTTCCTTCTCGAGCTATTTTCCAGGGCTTCCAGCCTTTCTATGCACCTCTTATGTAGTGCCTCGTGCGTCTCCGTCTTCACCACCAAGCCCTGTATCTCGTCTTCATTCTCGGCCGACTTTGCCTTCACTCCACGGAGCTCCATCTCCTGGGTCTTTTGCGTCTCCTTCAATCCCTCAATCGCCAGCAACATCGGCGCCAGCACCTCCTTCTTGAGCTCCTCCACACATCGTCGGAGGAACTCCTGCTGTTCCGGGCCCCATACCATCTGGGCTCCCTCAGCCGCCATCTTGCTACTCCCTTCTCTTCTCTGCCGCTGCTCCAGAGGATCCTCCGCAATCTGGCCACTACTATCGCTTCTTTCCATCCACACCCGGGGGGACTCCTTCCTTTATCGCCTCACACTGAGTTTGGCCGTGAAAAATTTCCGTTGGGGCTCCCGATAAGAGCCCAAAGGTCCGTTAAAATGGGAGGTGCCGAAACGTGCGACTCAGCTGGTCATCGTCGCAACCGGAAGTCCCGAGGTTCCTTTTTATACTCCAGTGCCTCCCCATCCTGATCCTGAAGGCCTTTTTTAAGCGGGTCAGCAGGAGCATCATGGGGTTTGTATGGGCGAAAAAGACCCCGAGGGTGAGAAGGGTGTTTCTGGAACGGAGCAGGGACAGAGGAGGGTTAGCGTTGCCTAATCTGTGTGGGTATTACTGGGCTGCCAATGTGGCGATGATACGCAAGTGGGTAATGGAGGGGGAGGGGGCGGCATGGGAGAGGCTGGAGATGGCATCCTGTGTGGGCACGAGCCTGAGAGCTCTGGCGACAGCACCGCTGCCGCTCCGCCGACAAGGTACACCACGAGTCCAGTGGTGGAGGCGACCCTCAAAATTTGGGGGCAGTGGAGATGCCACAGGGGGGAGGCAGAGGCTTCGGTGTGGTCCCCGATCCGAGAGAACCATCGGTTTGTCCCCGGGAGAATGGATGGGGGGTTCCTGAGCTGGCACAGGGGAGGTGTTAGTAGGATGGGGGACCTGTTTATAGATGGGACGTTCGCGAGCCTTGGGGCATTGGAGGAAAAATTCGGGCTCCCCCTTGGAAATGCCTTCAGGTACATGCAGGTAAGGGCGTTTGTAAGACGGCAGGTGAGGGAATTCCCGCTGCTGCCAGCACGTAGGATCCAGGATAGGGTGCTCTCGGGGGTGTGGGTTGGAGAAGGCAAGGTCTCGGCGATCTACCAGGAGATGCAGGAGGGGGAGGAGGCCTCGGTGGAGGAGCTGAAGGGTAAATGGGAGGAGGAGCTGGGGGAGGAGATAGTCAAGGGTACATGGGCTGACGCCCTGTGTAGGGTAAATTCTTCCTCCTCTTGCGCCAGGCTTAGCCTGATACAATTTAAGGTTCTGCACAGGGCGCACATGACTGGGGCAAGGCTGAGTCGGTTTTTTGGAGTAGAGGACAGGTGTGTGAGGTGTTCGGGGAGCCCAGCAAATCACGCCCACATGTTCTGGGCGTGCCCAGCGCTGGATGGGTTCTGGGGGGGCGTTGCGAGGACGGTGTCTAAGGTGATAAACACCCAGGTTAAGCCGAGTTGGGGGCTCGCACTATTTGGGGTATTGGACGAGCCGGGAGTGCAGGAGGCGAAAGAGGCTGGTATTCTGGCCTTTGCGTCCCCGGTAGCCCGGCGGAGGATTCTGCTACAGTGGAAGGAGGCGAGGCCCCCAAGCGTGGAAGCCTGGATCAGCGACATGGCAGGGTTCATTAAACTGGAGAGGGTAAAAGTTGCCTTAAGAGGATCCGTGCAAGGGTTCTTCAGGCGTTCCTAGACTTTCTAGCGGAGCGTTAGGAGGTGGACAGCAGCAGCAGCAACCCGGGGGGGGGGGGGGGGGGGGGGGGGGGGGGGTGTTACTTTGTGTTTACTACTGTGTTTATTATAGTTTAATGGGGGGCTTGCATATTGGGGGAATACATGACATAGCTATAAGATGCTTATTTATGTGTTCTTTGTTTTTTCTTATTTCTGAATAAACATTTTTGAATAAAAATATTTTATTTTAAAAAATGACTGACAGACCAGACCAGAGACAAAAGAAACAACAAACACACGGAGAAGCAGCAAACAGCGTCGTGGCAAGAAGAGGAAAAGAAAGGAGCTGATGATGCACGCGTGGCAATCACAGGTGCATACCTTCCAAAGGCACAGAGTAAAGAGGAGACAAAATAAGAGTCCAGTGTGTACACCAATCTTCGAAAAGGCTGTCAAACGCCCAGATGATCGCAGGGATGATTCTGTGAGGGAGGCACAATGAACTGTGCGAAAGAGACGGACACTGACCAGACACATCATGTTTATGGACACCCTAGTTGAACTTACTCACATTGTTAGACATATTACGAATGTATAAAGTTAAATAGTAATGATGGTTGTAAACAAACATTAATGTTTTCTGAGGAAGGGGGATATGGTGATATGCCTGTAAGCAACATTATAGATGGCTGGTGGTGCGACCTCCAACCAGCAGGTGAAGTCTGCTTCATGTGAATACACACCATGTGGTCTCAAGACAGTGGTCATGTGACAAGGCACACATGTATAAGTGGGGGCACATCCGGTGATCCGCAGATGGTTATAAGACGTACAAGAGAACAGTTGTGTCTTGGGGTAGTTTCGGGGGGGGGGGGGGGTACAAAGAAACTCCACGATAACTTGCTCTGTAACAAGATCGTTACCTTACCACGTGTGATTTAATAAAGATCCTGGTTCGGACAAGTCACAAGTCGTTTGGTAGACTCCTTGCAAGACATCAAACACCGAATACAACATACAGCCTCCTCCATTCCTCGCTTCCAAGCTATCAGTGGCTCTGTTAAATTCAATGCAAGTGCATCCGGTTGTGTAAATAGTTTCGATCAATGGATGCACCACATGAAAAGTTACAGTCAGGCACCCTAAAAACCTGCATCTTTGACCAAGCCTTTGACTTGCTATCTTAATGTGCCAGATTTTGCCAGGTATCCCTCCTGGGAAGCACTTTGGGATTTGTTAGCTATGCTAAAGGTGCTGTATCAATACAAATTGCCAAATCCGTGAAAGAAAATAGACAAATAACATGGCATAACTGCCTCAAAGGCAATTGCGATATTTCTGAACAGAAAATATTTTGACAAATTTTCATTAATACTTTATGCAGGTAAATTATTTGAAGCAAGACTACTGTGGATAGTGCGGAAATAAATTGAATATGTAAATGTTTTTCAAAAATCATATTTTCATTTCAGGGTTCTCTAATCAAAGCATACGCAGTTTCAGTTCTCTGTTACTTTCTCATGCCTGAGTGATTCACTGAGAGACCCTCCTTCAATTGTATTAATGGGGAGGTGGCATTGTTGTATTGTCAGAAATCCAATGACCCAGCGTAACACTCTGGAGACTGCAGTTCGAATCCCACCATGGCAGATTGTAAAATTTCAATTCAATGAAAATCTGGAATTAAGGGCGGGATTCTCCGTTGGCTGATGTCGAAATTGCAAAATGCAATTGGGCAGAGGATAGGTTCCGACACCAAAATCGCGGCGGGCACCGATTTGACTCCAAATCGCAATTCTCCATCACTTCGACAGCAGCGTCAATACGGTTCGGAAGGAACGTACAGAAAACACCGTTTGTGTTTCGGTGCTTCGGCCTCCTGAAACAGGCCGAGTGACCAGGATGACTATCACGGGCCTGCGGTGGTGTCCAGGCACGGACCGCCATTGCCACGGCCTGCAAGGAAGCCACCTTGCTGCCCACCCCACTGACCACCTACCTTGGCCCCTGGTTCTGCAGAGTGACACCGGCCGTATGGCTGCCCCCCACCCCACCCGCGCACCCCAACCTCCGCCATACACCCGTCACCCGACCGCCGGTGTAACATTAGGTGACCCACCCATGGGCAATGCTGACAGTAACCCTACAGGGGCACCGGGCAGTGGCCGCAGAGCCTACCGCTGGCAAGAGCAGTGCCAGCCAACGGTACCCCTGGCATCATCGACAGGCACCAGGGCCAGAGGCCCCCGTGGTGCTGGCCACTGACAGGGTCAGGGATTGCGGGCTTGGGGGGGGCATGCGGGGGCGGAGCCCACAGTGCCAACCAGGGCCACCATGTCGCCCGTTGGACCTGGTTGGGCATGCACCATGCGGACATGTCGGCCTTTCACCCCTTTCAGACAATGGATATTGGAATTCAACAGCAATAGTGGCCTTCCTGCTGGTCGCTGCAGTCCTGGAGGATGCCCTGTGGCTGTACGTGCTGGAGCTGCTCAGGAGGAGGAGGAAGCTGCAGCAGCGGAGTGTGCCACAGAGGAACAGGAGGCAGCCACCCAGGATGGTGAGCTGGCTGCCCAACAGGCCGAGGTGGAGGAGGTGCCAAGGAGGCACCGCATGAGGCCTCCTGTGTACCGGTAACACCTGTCATTCGAGGACCTACCGGACTGGGCATGCGGTCGAAGACTCCGGCTGAGCAGGGAGACAGTACGACATATCTGTCAGATCGTGGCACACCTGGCACCGTGGGGGTATGGAGGAGGATACCCGCTCCTTTTGGCCATCAAGGTTACAGTTGCCCTGAACCTTTATGCGATGAGATACTTCCAGGCGCTGAGTGGACACCTGTCCAGGATCTCACAGACCTCAGTGCACAGGTGCATCTGCGCCATCACGGAGGCCCTATATGCCCAGGGGGCTCAATACCCGAGCTCACCAAGATGCCCGGGCAGCGGAGGTTGCCACCATCGCCGACACCCCCCGGGTCCAGAGGGCGATAGACGGAATGCATGTCCCCCTACGAGCACCTGCAGATAACAGGCCCCTCTACCCAAACCGAAAGGGCTTACACTCGATTAACGTTCGGTTGATATGTGACTATCAGTTGCGTATCATACATATATGGGCCCGATACCTGGGCAGTGTGAATGATGCCTTCTTCCTGGCACAATCGACGATTCCTGAAATGTTCGAGACGTCCCCCCGGCTGGGGGGTTGGCTCCTGGGAGACAGGGGTTATCCACGGGGGTCATGGCTGATGACGCCTCTCCAGAGGCCACAGGCCCAGAGATCCGCTGCAATGACGGGATCGAGCGGTGCTTCGGCCTCCTGAAAATGCGTTTTAGATGCCTGGACCGCTCTGGAGGGGCTCTCCAGTAAGGTGCTGAGAGGGACGCCCACATTGTGGCGGCCTGCCATCCTCCAGCGCGGCAGAGTGGCGACATGCTGGATGAGGAGGAACGCCAGTCCTCGTCCGATGAGGAGGATACAGGGAAGGGGGAAGTTGGGCAGGACCATGGCGCCCAAGCAGGCAAAGGAGGCTGCACACGTGTGCATCAGGACCAACACGCACAGGATGCTCTGATTGCCCCCCAGTTCAACTAGGGGGTGGCGGGGGACTGGCCAGTGGCATGGATACCGCATCCTTCCCCACACACCACCCCCCCCCCCCCCTCTGGTCATCCCCTCGCCTACAACCCCCTCTAATAATAATAATACTAATAATTGCTTATTGTCACAAGTAGACTTCAATGAAGTTACTGTGAAAAGCCACTAGTCGCCACATTCCGGCGCCTGTTCGGGGAGGCTGGTATGGGAATTGAACCCGCGCTGCTGGCCATGTTCTGCATTACAAGCCAGCTGTTTAGCCCACTGTGCTAAACCAGCCCCTAGGCTACATTCCTGCCCTACCACAGGGTCCGGCCCTGGGTTGGCAGTGGGTCTAGTTCATGGGATGGAGGTGATGACAACCCACTCTGCGATAAGGTCTGATGCTCCACATGGTTTAACAACATCTAACTCCTGCCCACGATAGCACTTTCCACCATCCACATGTGTGATCCCGGCATGCGAGCCGGCCATTCCATCACACGGTCCCATCAAATCCCTGGGGTGTCGGTGGTGGGAGGGTGGGTAGCCCAGGCCATACATAACATCCGCCCATTCGCCATCCAAGGTCCGTCCATTCCCGCCCCCCCCCCCATCCCCCCCAACTCTCTGGCCAGCCCATCCCTCACATCCGGACAGAGCATCGAGACAGGTTGTAATAGTGTTAACAGGTGTTTAACGTGACAATGTATATACAGATTTGTGCCCTAGCTCCTATCACCAAACTGTGCCCTGCAGCTGTGCCAACGTAACTGGTTTCTACCTTTCTGGCCTTACGGGCCCAAACACTACGTCTAGGTGGATCTCCAGACGGTACAGCAGGAATGGAGGCGGCCTGCTGTGATTCCCGCCCTGCGATCTGGTTCCCTGTTGGCCACCGTCTTCTGGGGCAACCAGGCCTGGATAGGCCCGGTTGCTGCTTGGGTGTCCCAGGTGGCATGGTGCCACCGTATTCAGCCCGTTGCCCACCCGGTGCACCAGGGGCAGGAGGGGAGGAGTCTGTGGTGCTGCGGTGTTCCGGCACCTTCCCTGTGGGAGTCACCGGCACGGACCCCGACACCTCCTCCTCCCTCGGAGTGCCTGATGGCCCCAGGCTATCCAATGGGATGAGGGTGTGAGTGGAGCTAACACCTGAGGTTCCCCAGCACCTGGCGCTGCCAATCCTAGAGCCCGCTCTGGTCTGCTCACGGCCATGGAGCACCGGGAGTGGACCATCTCCATCTGGGACTGCGCCCATTGACTGTGCCACCACCTTGTGGGTTCACATCAGCCAGTGACTGTGCCATCTCACTCTGCAACTGGGCCACCTCCCTCTGTGTCTGCGCCACATCGGCCAGCGCCTGGACAATTCCGCCAATGTTCCCAGCTATGGCACGCTGTGGGTGGCCCACGCTCAGAAGTGCCGCTGCGATTTCCCTGGTTCTCTGACTGCATCTGCACTGTGGCTGGGACTGGATGTTCCAAGAGCACGGGACCCGTCTGGACGGCAGTTGGTTCCTGGAGTGGCCTGCCCTCCGACCGTCCGGCCCCTCAGCTGTTCCTATCTCTATCTGCTGTACTGGACCAACTGTGTGGTGCACACCAGATAGTGTACCAGGAGACTCTTCACTAATGTGCCCAACCAAGGTGATTGTCTCTGGGATGCTGGAGGGTGTTGGAGGCAGCTGTGACGGAAAGTCCGTGTCCTCCTGTTGACTTCTTTATTTCTATGTGAACCACAAGCTGTTTCTTTTTTTGACTGAATGACCACACAACCAGTATATTAGTTCAAAAGGCAGTTTATTAACAAACACAAGACTTATTTCTATATGCAATGATTCACATGGCTATGCACTAAACTAGGCCTAATAACTAAGATGACCTTTACTTAACTTCGGGGTGACCGGCTCTGTGTGGGAGATAAGGTCTTCATCTGTGTCTACGTGAGTCGGTTGGAAGTCTTCAGGTTCGTCTCGGCTTGGCTCGTCCTTCAGGTAGCGATCGCGGGCCCTTGAACTTGGCTGGTTGATATGCTGCAATTGGTCGCACACAGGCCGGTCCAAAAGAGGCCGATCCCTAGTGCGCAGGGCTTCTTATACTTCTTCTCTTTTGTGCCCTTTTGGGCGGTCCTAACTCCAGATCCAATGGATCGATAGGGTTTCGATCATCCTCATTGATCCTGGCCAATTAGGGGGTGGATACCTCGGTGGCTGGGCGGGTCCTAGCTATCATTGTCCCAGGCACGTAGGCCTTTCCAAATAAGGGGAAGTGGCGCCGGTTAGTCTGCTACTGTTGACGTTCCTTGATTTGAGTTCTATTGTCCTGGGGGAAATGGTTATTGACCGCACATGAGTGCGGCCTCAACCGAGACCTGGGATTCATGTCGCATTACATTCATCCCCCACCATCTGGCCTGCGAAATCCTACCAACTGTCCTGGCTTGACACAATTCACACCTCTTTAACCTGGGGTTACCCCATCTCTGGATCTGTAAAGATTTAATCACCTGCTAATGCTCGTATACCAAGCATTGTCTGGCATCTTTGAATCTGTCTATATATATATGTTTCTGGAACATTCCTCTTCATTCACCTCAGGAAGGAGCAGCGCTCCGAAAGCTAGTGACATCGAAACAAACCTGTTGGACTTTAACCTGGTGTTGTAAGACTTCTTACTGTGCTCACCCCAGTCCAACGCCAGCATCTCCACATCATGACCTTTAATGGGTGTAAGTTTCTGTCAGGTCTGGCTTATTTGCACAACACACAGAGGCTGTGTACTTGTCTGTGTCCAGGTTGAACACAATTCCCATGGTCCTTTGCAAGTGGCCATTTTAGATGGCTACACGCCTCCGACCCGAGCTCTGGGTGTCCTGAGTCTCGGGCTGAGGGCTGATGTTCGGGCTGATCTCCCCATCAGTGCTCGGCTGCCTGGGGGGCACCAGCTCTGTGTGGGGTGGGGGGTGGGGGATGGGGGAAAGGGATGGGGATGGGGGGGGGGGTGAGGAGGGGGTGGGGTGAGGAGAGTGGGGGTGAGGAGGTGGGGGGTATGGGGTGAGTGAGGTGTTGGGTGAGGGGGGTGGGGGATGTGGGGTGAGGGGAGTGGGGTGATGTGGAGTGAGGGGTGTGTGGGGTGAGCGGGGTGTGGGTGTATGGTGAACAGGGTGAGTGGGTGGTTGTGAGGTGAGGGGGGTAGGGGGAGTGGGGTGGGGATGAGGGGGGTTTGGGGTGGGGGGGTTGGTGTCCACACGTGTGCCATGGGGATCCGCAACTAGGCATGGTCTCACTTGTTCGCCCGCTGCTGAACTCTGTCTCGGCCCTAACCCTTTCCTCCGGGCTGCCGTCCACATCCAGTGCCCTCTGCTCAGGCATGGTGAGGGGCCGCTGTTCTGGTGGTTCCCCTCCGGTCTTCTCCACTCTTGGCGGTTGTGCACGGCCTTCTCCTGGTTGGGGGGGGGGGAAACACAAACAGCACAACCCTTAGACGTTCCAACGCAAGCAGCCCAGGGGTCGGGTAGATGGTGGCCTCAGTGGCCAGGACACCCAGTAGTGGCGGCTGCCATGGGTACTGGCACGTGGGGGGTACGGCCATCCCCCGGGAGGGAGGGGGGGTGGCGGGTTTAGTGCCAGGGGCACAGCGATGCCTACTCACCCTGGCCGCCCTGAGGAGGTCGTGGAATTTCTTTCTGCTCTGCACGCCAGTCCGGGAAACGTTGCCCTCGGAGCTGAGCGCCTCTGCCACCTGCGCCCAGGCATGTGCGCCAATCATGGCCCCGGTGAATCCGGCATTGTCTTTCATTAAATTGATTGTGTTCCACATGGCGATGGTGCTAGCCCATTTAAAGTAGCTGAATCGGTGCAGCTGTTGCGCCATTTTGTCTATCGTAAAACGCCACTGTTTCCAGCCCGCCGGTCAGCACTTAGTCTCAAACTCGGAAAATCCAGCCCCATATGTATTTAATCTAAAATTACTTTTTAAAGCCCACCATTTCATTTTGGTGTTTTTAAGGATTGTATTATGTATTTATAACTAATTTAATGAAGAAATAGAGGATTAGGTAGTTGAAAATAAAAGCCATGAGGGACCTGCGCTACCAAAGTGTGTGTGTTTTTCATATGGCACATGTGCCCTGAATGCATATTTTGAATGTTCAATTTACAACATCCAATATGAAGATACCATCATTGAAAAGAATAGTGACTCTCTATTTTAAAACTTCTGCAATTTAACACACGATTACCTTACTCTGGTAAAATATTACTTTCCTACTTCGATTTGATAATTTAAAAATAAATTTGCTTGGATGGTGGCAGATTTCCGTAATCCAGATGAAATGCGGGGTTATCTTTTAAAACGGGCATCTCACAAAACCGGATTGCATAGGAGGAGCAATAAACATTTCATTTACTGGAAGAAGATTGCGTGAAGGGCGGCACAGTGGCGCAGTGGTTAGCACTGCTGCCTACGGCACTGAGGACCTGGGTTCGATCCTGGCCCCAGGTCACTGTCCGTGTGGAGGTTGCACATTCTCCCTGTGTCTGCGTGGGTTTCACCCCCACAACCCAAAGGCAGTGCAGGTGGATTGGCCTTAATTGGAAAAAAATGATTGGGCACTCTTAATTTAGAAAAAAAAGATTGCATGTATCCTCATCATGACGGTGTTATTGCATTGTTCTCGAATTGAGCCTGTTAGCCAACATTGGTGGATGTTTAACAAGTTAGTGGAAGACTTTGTCACCACAGTCTTAAGTACAATTCATCAAGTCTATGATAACAGGGGAGAGTTGAAGAGTGTATGGCCATAAATCATGGTATATACTACCAATCCAATAATGCAATTTGTTGTTATAACGTGTTATCTCCCCACTGTGATGTGTATAATTTTCACATGCAGATCTGTCTTTTGCCATTAGTTTGGTTAATAAAGTGCATTCAATAAAGTTACATACACCTCCACTGTACAAGTCCAGGAAAGAAGGGGTGCTTAGGAATATCGTAACAACTATTCACTTGCCAGTGTAGGGTTCAGGCGTGCGATAATAAATAAAAGTAGAAAATGCTGGGAAAATTCAGCCGGTCTGGCAGCATCTGTGGAGAGAGAAACAGAGAAAAGTTTCAAAGTGTCATTTGTGGCCGTTAGAAGCTGGGAGACCCCGCTCCCGGGATCTAACCGGCTCGCAATGCCTCACGAGATCTACCGCCCCACAAGATGTTGCAATGTAAATCCCGACCATTGTGGGTGGGATCATTTTTTTTGGCAAATCTGCATATTAGAGTGAGAAAGCTAGCCTCACTGTAATATGTAGTTTCTTGAGGCACCTGAGATGATGGGATCTATCCTCTTTGCCTTGGAGACTTTGGGCGAGTGCTGTTCAGTACTGGTCTCCACAAATGTGAAGCAGATGGAATGGTGCTTGTGGGGGTCTCCCAGGGGATTGGAGGTGCCCAGGTGTATGCCTCTTTGGCAGGGTGGCACTGCCAAGGTGCCCATGTGGCACTGCCAGTTGGCATGGGTGCTGCAAAGGTACCTGGTTGGTGCTGCTAGGCTGCCAAATTGGCATTTTTCACACAGTGTCAATTGGGATGGGGGTTCCCTGTATGGTGGGGGTGTGGACCTCCCCCATAGTAAGTTGGAGGGGGTCAGGGTCGCATCGGGGGCTTTGAAAGATGGGGACACCATTTTAAAATTAGCACTGTTGCTTCACATGCCAGGGTCCCAGGTTTGATTCCCGGCTTAGGTCACTGTATGTGCGGAGTCTGCATGGGTTTCCTCCGGGCGCTCCGGTTTCCTCCCAAAGTACAGATTAGGTGGATTAGCCATGCTGAATTGCCCCTTAGTATCCAAAGGTTAAATGGGTTATAGGGATAGGGCGGGGGAAGTGGGCCAAGGTAGAGTGCTCTTACAGTGGGTCGGTGAAGACTTGATGGGCTGAATGGCCTCCTTCTGCACTGCAGGGATTCTATTCCATGACCAATAACCTGTGTAAATGCAAGGGAAAAATGAACAGAAATGTACTTTGGTCTAAGGCATCTGCTTTCTTTTAAAACACAGGACGATCAGTGCTGGAAAATATGGGGCGGGATTCTCCGAAATGGAGGCAGAGTGTTCGCGCCATCATGAACACCGTCGAGGTTCACGACGGCGCAAAACGGCCCCTTTCCCGACCAATTCAGGGCCCGATAATGGGCTAGGAGCGGCGCTGCGTCATTTACGCGCGCCAGGCCTTGGCGCCACGTAAAGGCGGCGCCGCATACATGACGTGGCAGGCGCCGAATAACTGGCATCACCCGCGCATGCGTGGTTGCCGTCCTCTCCGAGTCCGCCCCGCAAGAAAATGTCAGACGGATCTTGCGGGGCTGCGAAAGAAAGGAGGTCCTCCTTCAGAGAGGACGGCCCGATGATCGGTGGGCACCGATTGCGGGCCACACCCCATTTCAGCCCCCCCCCCCCGGTGCAGGATCCCCCCTCCCCCCCCCGCAGGCCGCCCCCCCAGCGTTGCCACGCTATTCCCGCCGGCAGCGACCAGGTGTGGTCGGCCGGGGGGAACCCGCCGTTTTGGGCTGGCCACTCGGCCCATCCGGGCCTGAGAATAGCAGGGGTGCCGGAGAATCGCCATTTTGGCTGTCTCGGGCGATTCTCCGGCCTGCGCCGCGCGGAACTCGATGGGGCCGTTCTCGCCACTTGGGAGAATCGCGGGAGGGCGTCGGACTGGCGTCGCGGGAAAATTTGGCGACCCAGCCGATTCTCCCAACCGGCGCGGGAGCAGAGAATCGTGCCCATGTCGTCATACCTACAGGAACCAGAATGGGTGAAGTGATTTGTGATGAGTGAAACATAAGCTAGGAGCTCCATACTAAACTGAAGGAAGAAAGGTGTGTGCATCATTGCGCAAGAATGGGAAGGAAGCCCAACATTTACTCAAAACAGTGCATTCCTCTAAAACAGAAAATGGAGGAAAAACAGAGGTCTGGCAGCATCTGTGAAAGGAGAGAGAGTTAATATTTTGAATGTATATTCTTCAGAGCAGAGTTTCTTTGCTGTATTTGAGATGTAGTAGAATTGTTTGTCTCAATGTTGGGATAATTCTGATGTTGACTTCAACAGACAGTGCTAAAATATGAAGAAAAACAGAATATTCTGGATAAACTCAACAGGTCTGGCAGTATCTATAGTGAGAGAAACTCCGATAGCGAGATTCTCCGATTTTGCGGCTAAGCGGCGACGCCAGTGTGGGAACTGTGGTGTTTTCCGATGCCAAAATTGGCGCCGAACCCTCACTGATCCTGGGACCAGTGAGGGGCTAGCAGCCACACCAGGTAAAACTCCAGGCTCCCACGACAAAAGCGGCCGGAGAATGGCCGGGTCCGTGGCCGCGCTGTGTGCGGACCTGACCTGCTAAATACTACCTCCCTGGCCACCCCCACACAGTCCGCTGCCTACACTTGGTCTATCGGGGGTGGAGCATCGGGGGATGGCCTTCCCATGATGCACCAACACTGTTCCAACAGCGTACGATGCGATGATGCCATTTTGGATGGGCGGAGAATAAAAAAACGCTATCAAACCGTCGCCACCCCCGATTTGGGGGTCGGAAGGGATTCTCCGCCCGAATGCCGATTACGATATCAGCATCGGGCAAAAGAGAATCTCGCCCATTGTTTCGGGTCCAAATGACCCTTCTAGAGAACTGAAATGCGGTCAAAATATTTTCTTGCACAGAGATCCCTCCAGAGAGCTTAGCTACCAACTGAGTTCCAGTGTAATATTTTTTGTTCAGATCTCTCGGGTCAAGATTTCCAAGGCAATCTGTCTTTCTGGCAGATGGAATACAATGTTGACAAATGTGAGGTTATCCATTTTCGTAGGAATAACAGCAAAAGGGATTATTATTTAAATGATAAAATATTAAAACATGCTGCTGTGCAGAGAGACCTGGGCATGCTAATGCATGAGTTGCAAAATGTTGGTTTTCAGGTGCAACAGGTGATTAAGAAGGCAAATGGCATTTTGGCCTTCATTGCTCGAGGGATGGAGTTTAAGACTAGGGAGGTTCTGCTTCAATTGTATAAGGTGTTAGTGAGGCCACACCTGGAGTATTGTGTTCAGTTTTGGTCTCCTTACTTGAGAAAGGACGTACTGGCACTGGAGGGTGTGCAGAGGAGATTCACTAGGTTAATCCCAGAGCTGAAGGGGTTGGATTACGAGGAGAGGTTGAGTAGACTGGGACTGTACTCGTTGGAATTTAGAAGGATGGGGGGGATCTTATAGAAACATATAAGATTATGAAGTGAATAGATAGGATAGATGTGGGCAGGTTGTTTCCACTGGCGGGTGAAAGCAGAACTAGGGGGCATAGCCTCAAAATAAGGGGAAGTAGATTTTGGACTGAGTTTAGGAGGAACTTCTTCACCCAAAGGGTTGTGAATCTATGGAATTCCTTGCCCAGTGAAGCAGTTGAGGCTCCTTCATTAAATGTTTTTAAGATAAAGATAGATAGTTTTTTGAAGAATAAAGGGATTAAGGGTTATGGTGTTCGGGCCGGAAAGTGGAGCTGAGTCCACAAAAGATCAGCCATGATCTCATTGAATGGCGGAGCTGGCTCGAGGGGCCAGATGGCCTACTCCTGCTCCTAGTTCTTATGTTTTCCAAGGCCCCTGGAAGGTTAGAAGGCACAATACATCTGATTGGTAGCAGGCGTAGGCCATTCAGCCCCCTTGAGCCTGCTTCACCATTCAGCTCAGATTGTGGCCTCCACTCCACATTCTAATAATGTTTTGACTCCCTTTTTAAAAAAATATTTTTATTAAGGCATTTATATCAATAAAAAAATACACAAACAAGAGCAAGAACAAACCGGAAAATCATAATGAATAACTAATCAACACCCAGACCTCCCTGCCCGCTCTTTCTTCCCATCCTGCCTTCACCATTTTAGCTCCTTAATCACCCCTCTCCCCCACACCCCGGCTGACACATCAATCCTCCTTAAAGTAGTCGATGAATGGCTTCCACCACTGGGCAAACCCATCGACCTATCCCCTCGCGACAAACTTAATCTTTTCCAACCTCAGGAATTCCGCCAGGTCGCTCACCCACACCCCTCCACCCAAACAAAAACTCTGGGCTTTCAGGGAGGCAAATGCCACGACATCGGCCTCTCTCGCCCCCCTGAGTTCCCAGGTCTTCTGACACGCCTAGTGCTACATCTGGGCTCAGGACCACCTTCACCCTCAGCACCTCTGACATAATAATAATCTTTATTGTCACAGGTAGGCTTACATTAACCCTGCAATGAAGTTACTGTGAAAAGCCCTGAGTCGCCACATTCCGGCGCCTGTTCGGGTACACAGATGGAGAATTCAGAATGTCAAAATGACCTAACAGCAAGTCTTTTGGGACTTGTGGGAGGAAACCGGAGCACCCAGAGGAAACCCACGCAGACACAGGGAGAATGTGCAGACTCCGCACAGACAGTGACCCAAGCTGGGAATTGAACCTGGGACCCTGGTGCCGTGAAGCAACAGTGCTAACCACTGTGCTGCCGTGCTGCTCAATTACGTCCGCAAACCCCTGCCAGAACCCCTTCAGTTTCGGACACGCCCAAAACATGTGGACATGGTTGGCAGGCCTCCCCGCACACCGCCCACACCTATCCTCTACCCCCTCAAAAAACCTACTCATCCTAGCCACTATCATATGTGCCCTGTGAACTACTTTGTACTGGATAAGGCTTGCACACGGCGATGACGCATTTACCCTCCTCAGGGCCTCCTCCCACATCCCGACCTCCAGTTCCCCCCAAGCTCCTCATCCGATTTCCCTTTGGCTTTTCCTATCGGGGCTCCCTCCCAGTCCATTAGCTCCTTATAAATCTCAGACACCTTATCCTCACCCACTCCCTCCTTCGATAGCACCTTAACCCGAAACCCCAAGGGCGACAACCCGGGAACGGACGGCATCTGCTTCCTCACAAAGTCCCAAACGTGTAAGTATCTAAACCCATTCTCGCTGGGCAGCTCAGGTCTTCCTCCAGGTCCTCTAAACTGGCAAAGCTGCCGCCCCCCAAGCAGGTCCCTGAACCGCTTGACCCCTGCCTGCCATCACCCCCAAAACCTCACGTCGAGCCGCCCCTGGTGTAAATTGATTGCCACAAATCGACTGATGGTCTACCTCCACCTAAAAATTATCCAATGACCCCCGCCTCCACCGCTCTCTGGGGAAGAGAGTTCAAAGATTCACAATCCCCCTTCGGGCGGCATGTGGCACAGTGGTTAGCACTGGGACTTCTGCGCTGAGGACCCGAGTTTGAATCCTGGCCCTGGGTCACTGTCCGCCTGGTGTTTGCAGATTCTCCCCGTGTCTATGTGGGTTTCACCACCCCCCCCCCCCCCCCCAACCCAAAGATGTGCTGGTTAGGTGGATTGGCCGCGCTAAATTGCCCCTTAATTGTTAAAAGAAAAATAATTGGCTGTTCTAAATTTTTTAAAAAACGATTCACAACCTTCTGACGGAGAGAAAAATATTCTCCTCATCTCTGTCTTAAATGGGAGACCCCTTGATTTTTAAACTGCGTCCCCTAGTTCCACAATCCGTGGACATTTCAGGTTTGTGATAAGCAGAGATGCAGAAGGCAGCCAAGTTACAGGCTTTTGGTGAATAGATGGGGTCAGTAGGATGGATGGTTTCAGCAAGTGCAGAGACTGACTCCAGCCCAAGTGCTTTGTTGTGTTGGCTCTGCTTTGCCTCAGAGGCAGATGAGGTGTGATTGACTTTGGGCAGCGACGCTCTGATTTCCAAAGTCCCTCCCGCTCTGCTGCTGCTGACGAATAAAACATTCCTGGCGTAGCTCAAAGCTTCACCTTTGTCCCGGGGGGAGTGAGGGATGGATGGGCGGGGACGCGCCCCTGGCAAAGTACGAGGGTGGGACTTGCGGGCGGGATTGTCGGGGCCGCGCACAAGGGGATCCTCAGGAGTCCGCGGGCGGGCGCATGTCGGGTCCGCGCATAAGGAGGGTCCCCGGGTGCCATTTGGGTTGGCCAGGGCGCGCCGGGACGCGTCGGAGGAATCATGAAGGGTTGCGGGGGGGGGGGGGGGGGGGGCCGTCGCGAGCGCGCGCTGTGAGATAGGCGGGGACGCGCTCCTCCTCCAAGGGGGCGAGCCCCGGGATCAGCCAATGGGAGGGAGGGTGGCCGTGAGTGACGTCGGCGGCGGAGGGCGCGCGCGGGGTACGGCGCGCAGGAGAACGCGCGCTCCCGCACACAAACGGGCGGAGCGAGAGAGGGGAAGAGTCGGCTTTTTGTTTTCTCCCCAGAGGCAGTTCGAGCCCCCCCCCCCCCCCCCCTCTCCGGGGGTAAATGAGGTGAGAGAGGCCCCGACACTCGGACCGAGTTCCTGCCTCAATTCCCTCTCCCACTCGGACCAGGAGCCCGCCGACCATCAACAGGTTAGTGAGGATCTGACTGGCTGACGTTGGCCATCAACTGGCAAGAAGCGGGCCCGAGCCTCTCCCTCCGTCCCTCCCTCCAGCTTCACTCACTCCGCTCGGCACTGGGGCGTAGGCCGGGGAGGGAGGAGGAGAGAGGTGAAGAAAATTAAAGGGGGTGGGGGCAATACTGGGATCGTACCTGTGAAAGGTCGCCTCTGGTTACCCTTGTGCTGTTTCTGTTGAAGTAACTTACCCTCTCCAAAGGGGAGGCTTGGCACACTCTGTGTCACTCACCCCGTGTTACTCACTCTGTTGTTGGTGGGGATTTGGGTGTGTTGGATTCTCCCTGGTTTGTCAGCCGCCTGGGTAATGTTCACCTTTTACTTTTCACGATCCTGCGAGAGGGAAGCAGACAGACGCCTTGTCCTCTCTGCTCTTCTGGCCTGTGTTGCACAGCCGCTTCCAAATTATCTGGGGTATTTTTGAAAATTTTCATTCGAAACATTCCGGTCCTTGTGAAATTTGCCCAGATCTTGGTTTTGCCGATGGGCGGGAGACAACATGACACAAATCCCGTATAAAAGCTCAGCTTGGCCAGCAGCTCTATTGTTGCTTTGCACCAGGCCAGGGCGCACAATGGCAATCCTGGGGGATTTGCTCTTGTTGCAGAGATGCTGCATTTGTTCTTTTCCTTTTTTGTAACCTGCTGGTAGAGCTTTTGCTTCTTGATGTTGTGGTGGTTCACATGGTAAAACTTGACACTGATTTCGCAATAGCGTCAACATTGCTTGATTTCACCATGAATTAAAATGCTGTAGCTCAGCCAAGGTGCTTGGATCTTAGAAACTCTCGGATTAAAACTAGCAGTAGTTGAACAATGGGGGTACGGGTGTATGGAAGGGCACTTTCAAAGAGAATATTGTTCGGATATAGAATAAAGATATTCCTCTACGGCAGCACAGTAGCATTGTGACTAGCACAATTGCTTCACAGGTCCCAGGTTCGATTCCGGCTTGGGTCACTGTCTGTGCGGAGTCTGCACATCCTCCCGTGTGTGCGTGGGTTTCCTCCGGGTGCTCCGGTTTCCTCCCACAGTCCAAAGATGTGCAGGTTAGGTGGATTGGCCATGATAAATTGCCCTTAGTGTCCAAAATTGCCCTAAGGGTAGGGTGGGGTTACTTGGTTACGGGGATATGGTGGAGGTGTTGACCTTGGGTGCTCTTTCCAAGAGCCGGTGCAGACTCGATGGGCCGAATGGCCTCCTGTACTGTAAGTTCTATAAGGGAGAAAAGAACAGCAGCCAACGGTAGAGCTCCCTGAATAACTAATGCTGTGGAGGTTAAAATGAGATTCAAAACGGAGGCTTATGATAATTTAAGGTTCATAATACTTTAGAGAACCAAGCTGAATTAAAACCGTGCTTAGCTGATCTAAAAAAAAGGAAATATAAGACCAGGAGAAAGTAACAGATTGATTACCAACTGTTATAAATGCCTTTAAAAGCACATAAACAGTTAAAAGATGATCAAAGGAAGGGTTTGTCCCATTGGCACCAGAAAGATCAACTTGTGGAGGCAGAGGGCATGGTTGAGGTACTAAATGAGTACTCTGCACCTGTGTTCATTAAAGAAGAGGATATGTAGCAGTAATGGAGGAGACTGCTTTTCTTTATTCTTTCACAGGATGTGGGCAGCGTTTGTTGCCCATCCCTAATTGCCCTTGAGAAGGTGGTGGTGAGTTCCCTTGAACAGCTGCAGTCCATATGTTGTTGTAGATATACCCACAGTGCTGTTCGGGAGGGAGTTCCAGAATTTTGACCTAGTGACGATGAAGGAACTGCAAAATAGTTCCAAGTCGGGATGGTTGTATGGCTTGGAGGGCAAGGTGATGGTAGTCCCATGCATCTGTTGCCCTTAATTTTCTAGGTGGTATAGATCATGAGTTTGGAAAGTGCTGACGAAGGAGCTTTGATGAGTTGCTGCAGTGCGTCTTGTAGGTTGATTGCTACCACAGTGTGTCAGTGGTGGAGGTATCAGTCAGAGGTATCAGTCAAGCGGTGTGCCTTGTCCTGGATGGTGTTGAGCTTCTTGAGTGTTGATGGAGCTGCACTCAGGCCAGTAAACCTAATATCAATGGTGAGGAAGCTTTTCGCAACAGTAATCTTGACCAAATTAATTGACATTTAGTTAAATATGGGATATTGAATGAAAGTACAATGGACTTGTTAAAAGATAAATTATGGTTGACTTTAAAGGAACAGAGAGCAGTGAGGGTAAATGTGGTTGCTGTGTATATGGACTTTTGAAAGGCAGTTGACAAAGTACATTGCTAGTGAAATTAAAGACCGTTGGATTTTCGGTGTAGATACAAGATTGGTTAAGGGCAGAAAGCAAATGGCAGTGAATGGCATAATGATGGAAATAGCAGGTCAGACCGCATCTGTGGAGAGAAACTGTTTCAGGTCAATGATCTTTCATCCGTAATAGTGAACGGTTGCTTTTTAAACTGTTGGGAGGTGTACAGGGATACTTCCCAGAGATTGATATTTTTGATCTATATTAATGACTTGAGCTTTGTGTACAGATCATAATTTCAAAGGTTGCATGTTACACTGTGCTTGGAAATGTGGTGAAACAATGAAAACAGTAATAGACTTCAGGAAGACATAAATGGACCAGTGATATGAGCAAGTTCATGGTTGATCACATTTAATGTCGGGAAGTGTGAAATGACTTGTTTTAGTAGGAAGAATGAGGATAGGCAATGTAAACTAAATCTTGAAATTTTAAAGAGGGTACTGGAGCAGAGTGACCTTAGACAGCGAGTTGTTGTGATTGGGAATACTTTGTGTGAAAAGGTAATGGAAGCAGAATCATTTGTAACATTCAGAAGAGAAGTGGCTAAATACCTGAAGGAAAAATGATTACAAGATGATAGGGGAAAAGGCAGGGAAGTGGGATTAATTGGACAGATGTACTGACATGTTGGTGCAGACATGATAAGCTTCATTTGTTGTATCATTCTATGATTCAATAACTTGGCACAATTTGAGCTTGAATTGGCAATTTTTTAATAAGCTAAATAATCTCATTCTTAAATGTATAAATTACACTGAGATTGTTTCCTTTGTATGATATTGGTGTTTTCTGAAAAAACAATGTTTTGAAAAACTTCATAATTGAGCTTTAAAGCGCAGAATGTAAGTTTATTTTTGGGGGGGCAGCACGGTGGCACAGTGGTTAGCACTGCTGCCTCACAGCACCGAGGTCCCAGGTTCGATCCCGGCCCTGGGTCATTGTCCGTGAGGAGTTTTCACATTCTCCCCGTTTGCATGGGTTTCGCCCCTGCAACCCAAAGATGTGCAGGGTAGGGGCAGCACTGTGGCGCAGTGGTTAGCAATACTGCCTCATGGCACTGAGGTTCCAGGTTCGATCCCGGCTCTGGCTCACTGTCCGTGTGGAGTTTACACATTCTG
This sequence comes from Scyliorhinus torazame, assembly GCF_047496885.1. Classification (NCBI taxonomy): domain Eukaryota; kingdom Metazoa; phylum Chordata; class Chondrichthyes; order Carcharhiniformes; family Scyliorhinidae; genus Scyliorhinus; species Scyliorhinus torazame. Next base: position 236,406,679 of record NC_092708.1, on the reverse strand, counting down.
CCTGTGTTTGCATGGGTTTCGGCCCTACAAATCAAAGATGTGCAGGGTGGGTGGGTTGGCCATGCTAAATTGCCCCTTAGTGAAAAAATTAATTGGGTACTGTAAAAAAAAATTTTTTTTTTTTTTAAAAGTTCATTTTTCCCTTTTCTCGCAGTCTTCAATTGAAGCTTTAACTACAAAAACTTTAGCTTGAAGAGCCGAGTACTTGACAGTTAATCAAAACTAAATTTAATGTTCTGTAGATAAAATGATCTCTGAAATTGATAATTACTCCTACTTTTTCATAAAATTCATTTTATGACCGTTGTCTTAACAATGTAATTTTTATGTCTGTAGTTACAATACGAGCACCATGAGCTGGCTGTAAACAATGTAATAGACGTGGCGGTGAGCTGGCATTGCTTGCAATAAAGCTGATTATGGAATATCAGCTAAAGTTATATAGCAGCAGTTAATTGGAGCTTTTGGATCTTTGGGTCATGTGTTTTGCTTGGTAAATTATTTGAGCTGCTGTATTTATTTCACTGGAACTGTTGTGGTCGTAATGCTCTATTCAGTGTGTGGGTGATCCAGAGCTTGAACATAAGATTGTCAAGTTGTGAGTTATGGAGGCGAGTTTTGAGAGAGATAGTCAAATGTCAGAAAGCACTGTTACAAACTTAATTACTTGTGAAATACCTTATGCATTGAGTCCCACCAATTTTACATTTTGCTTTGAGCATGAAAATATTTGAATTCCAACATCTCAAAGAATTTCTCTGTAATTTTAAGTTCATACCACAAATGCACTGAGATTTCCCCCAGTCCATTATTTCTCTGAAGAAGTAATTAATTTTAATGTGAATCCCTGTAAGAAATTTAGGAAAAATATCTTTAACAGAGGTGGTTAGTCAAGGATGAATTGGGAAATGTTAAAAATTGCTGGTTAATTATGATGTGATTTTCCTCAGCGAATTAGCAATGCTGTAGGCTGGTTAGCTCAGGTGGCTGGAACCATGCCAATGATTTAAAAATTTTTTTTCGAGTGCCCAATTCATTGTTTCCAATTAAGGGGCAATTTAGCATGGCCAATCCACTTAACCTGCACATCGTTGGGTTGTGGGGGCGAATCCCACGCAAACACGGGGAGAATGTGCAAACTCCACATGGATAGTGACCCAGAGCCAGGATCGAGCCTGGACCTTGGAGCTGTGAGGCAGCAGTGCTAACCACTGCGCCACCGTGCCGCTCTGAACCATGTCAATGAAGCAAGTTCAGCGGTACCACAGTGGGTCACTGTTGCTTCACAGTTCCAGGGTCCCAGGTTCGATTTCCGGCTTGGTTGTCTGTGTGGAGTCTGCATGTTCTCTGTGTCTGCATGGGTTTCCTCCGGGTGCTCCAGCTTCCTCCCACAAGTCCCGAAAAACATGCTGTTAGGTAATTTGGACATTCTGAATTCTTCCTGTGTACCCGAACAAGCGCCGTAATGTGGTGACTAGGGGCCTTTCACAGTAACTTCATTGCACTGTTAATGTATGCCTACTGGTGACAGATTATTATTACCAGCTGTGGTACTTTATTGAGGCCTGCCTGCTTGCCTTGCCCTATGCTTGGGAAGTGGTGTCCCTCAAGCTATATATAACCAATTGTCTCTCTCTAATGCCGCAAGATGTCTATTTTGTGGACTCTGGCTTGTGACCTATTACCTAGGTATAGAAATCTGAATTCTCATTTGGTGGTAGAAGTGTGCAACTAGAAGTGAGTATATTTAATGGGAGAATTCTATCCAGAAATTACCTCGGGGCATCAGATTGGTAATACCCAAACGCATATCAAATTTAATCTCTTGTAAATAATGCTACACATTCAGATTCAGAAAGTCCATTTTCTTTTGAGTTCACAAAACTTTTTAGCATGTACATATATATAAATTGTATGCGGCACTTTGACATTTCACTGTACTTTCAGTAGCTTTAACACTCCCAAAGTAAACTAAACAGTTTATATTTATATAACGCTTTTCACATCCAAGTACTTTACATCCAATGGAGTCCTTTTGAAGAATTGTCGTTGCAATGTGGGAAATGGAACAATGATGGATGAGGTCTCACAAGCAGCAATAAAATCAGATGAACAAGGGGGCAGCACGGTGGCGCAGTGGTTAGCACTGCTGCCTCACGCTGCCGAGGACCCGGGTTCAGTCCTGGCCCTGGGTCATTGTCCGTGTGGAGTTTGCACATTCTCCTGTGTCAGCGTTGGTCTCACCCCCACAACCCAAAGTATGGGGATTGGTGACACTAAATTCCCCTCGATTGGAATTTGTAAAAAAAAGTCAGATGAACTGTTTTGGGCCAAGGTTCCAGAAGAACTCCCCAGTTCTCCTACCATCATGTTGTAGGATTTTTACATCTACTTTACAGGGCAGTTAGGGTGTAGATTTGGCATTGAATCTGAATGATAGCACCTCTACAGTAAAGCACTTCCTCGGAACTGTCGTGAAGTATCAGTGCTATCACTGAATCAAGGCGACAACTGATTTCAGCTTTTTATAAATTAAGTGAAAAGTGTTTAGTGCAATTTATACAGATGTTATGTACAGATTTCCCAGACAATTATACAGATGTGGAGCTGTTCTCAGCAGAATCTAGCAAATTAATTGGTTGCGCAAACTAAGTTTAGTGGCTTTGCTGGATATCTTTCGTTGTATTTAATTAGAATTAATTCACTTTATATTCCATGGAAAATAATTTCACATCATTACTTTACAGTACTTGTATCACACTCTGATTCGGATATCGTCAAATGTTGAGCTGGTTATTCTGCTGAACTTTCATAGTTGTGGTTCAGCCTGAAATTTACTTAAATTGAAACATGAATATATTGCTGTGAAATGATGATTTAGCTGTATGAGTCATAAGGGATGCTCCAAGGATGTTTCGAGCTAGAATTGGATTGCTTGCCAGTGGAAGAGATGGAATATTGGATTGTTGCCAAAAGTACAACCTTTCTCGAGCTCAAACATTTGCTGAAATTGTGAATTTTAGACTTTTTTTTAAACCATCAACAACTTGCTACATCAGTGCTACAGGATACAATCAATAGAAAACTTCAGGTTAAGATATTTTTGTAGATTCATCTACGGAGCATTTCAAGTGCATTTCCATCCAATGCAAGTGAGTAGTTTATCCTTGCTATTGTGTGTACCATTGAAAGACGTAATCCAAGATAACCATTGATTGTAAAATTATGCTTTTGGTATAAAGGCTTTGTGATAGACCTGCAAAAAAAAACTTTATACAGGTTCACATAGGGTTTTGTGCAGTGTCATTGCTGTTTGGAATTGATGCCTAAGCCAGAGAAGGAGAATTTTAAAAATAGAATTTACAGTGCAGAAGGAGGTCATTCGGCCTGTCGAGTCTGCACCGGCCCTTGGAAAGAGCACCCTACTTAAGCCCACGGCTCCATCCTATCCCCGTAACCCCACGTAACCTTTTGTTCACTAAGGAGCAATTTAGCGTGGCCAATCCGCCTAACCTGCACATCTTTGGACTGTGGGAGGAAACCGGAGCACCCGGAGGAAACCCACGCAGACACAGGGAGAAAGTCCAGACTCCACACAGTCACTCAAAACCAGAATTGAACCTGGGACCCAGGAGCTGTGAAGCATCAGTGCTAACCACTGTGCCACGGTGCCGTCTATAGATTCCATTCCATCTTGACATTATTTCCATTACAGAAACTCTTTTTTAAGTTGAAGTGCCTGTTGTGTCAGATTTGTATAAGTCAAAGGGAATCTAATTTCCCAGTTTTCAAACTCTCAAGTATGGAAATTCTTTTTCTTTTTCAGTTTAAGCTAGTTTGTCTAGCGTTCAACTGCATCTATGTACATATTTCTATGTATTACCTATTCCCTGTTTCTCCCAACAGTACTGTGTAGAATTATACTGTGTAGGGCAGCACGGTGGTGCAGTGGTAGGCACTGCAACCTCACGACGTCGAGGTCCCAGGTTCGATCCCGGCTCTGGGTCACTGTCTGTATGGAGTTTGCACATTCTCCCTGTGTTTGCGATGGTTTCGTCCCCACAACCCAAAAGATGTGCAGGGTAGGTGAATTGGCCACGCTAAATTGCCCCTTAATTGGGAAAAATGAATTGGATACTCTAAATTTATTTAAAAAAAAGAATTATACTGTATATAATTCAGAAGACTTGAGAGATAAGCATATTTTGTGTTTTTGGATTTTGTTTAATGTCCACGTTGAATCACTTGCCCTCACTTAAAGCTTTTCATAGGCAGGGACCCACTAAACATTTGAGGCCAGTTTAGTATTTTTATTGCAACAACATTTCTTTAAGTACAGCATTTCCACCGGTAGTTATTCTTCCATCAAAGATGGTAACAGAATCAAAAATTCTCACTCTGGAAAAAGCCACATAAAGCTCTGTGTAAAAAATGACCTGGGTATATAAATATGCATTTTGTCACAAGCCCAGTCTTGTGACATGTTTATAGTCTTAGAATATGAAAGTCTGGGGGACTTCCGGTGGCGGCTATGAAGGAGTAAGTCGCACATTTGGTGGCTCCCGCTCTGGTCGGACATTTGGACCTTTCCCCTGTTTTTCTACCGGATTTGAATTGTAAAACGGATGTTAGTGGCAATTGTTTACTGAATTCCCACTCCGGTGCATGGAGAGAAGGACTAGAAGTGTTTGTAAGGGCAGAAACAAAAAGATAGAGAAGGCTTGGGCTGTAGCTGCAACAGAAGACAGCATGGCGGAGTTCGGACCTCTGGCTTGTCGACCCAGCAGTCTATGGAGCAGCTGATGCAAGTCATTCAGGAAGGCTTTGCTACGCAGAAACGGGACTGCTTGGACCCAATAAAAGAGTCGATTGAGCGGTTGGAGCATAGATTGGCCGCCCAGGATCGGGCGATCCAGAAGGTGCTGGCTGAGCAGGAGGTACATCAGACTGCGGTGTAGCTGTAGATGGGGATGTGAGGGACCAGCAGAAGAAGCTCCTGGAGAAGGTGGAGGACCTAGAGAATAGGTCCCGCCGGCAAAACCTAAGAATCGTCGGGCTCCCGGAGCATTCTCCTGGCGCTTGGAGGTGGATAGGGCTCACAGAGCACTTGCGAGTAAGCCATGAATGGGAGACCCCCCGAGGGCAATGGTGGTGAGATTCCACAGGTTCTCGGATAAGGAGCGCATTCGTGGACCAAGCAGACATGGAGCTGTAAATGGGACAATAGCATCCTGCGGGTTTACCAGGACCTGAGTGTAGAGGTGGCCAGGAGGAGAGCAGGCTTCAACCAGATCAGGTCGATCCTTTTTAAGAAAAAGGTGAAGTTTGGACTGTTATACCCAGCCCGTCTCTGGGTCACGCATGAGGAACAGCACTTCTGCTTCGAGTCGCCTGAGGGTGCATTGGACTTTGCGAAAAAGAAAGGGCTGGAGATGGATTGAGAACTTTTGAACTTGGCTGCAACGTTCATGTTTTTGTTTTTTCTTTTTGTGTCTCTGTTTTTGTAAAAAGATTCTCGTTTTGCGTTTCATGGAAGATGTTTGTGATGCCGTTTGCATTAATTTGGAACCAGCGGTAGAGCTGAGTGAGTCAAGGTTTTCATTTGCAATGTTGGGGGATGGAGGTGTGCTTGTATTGATCTTGGTGTTTTTCTGTTGGGCAATTGTGTGGGGATTGTTTGATGTTGGAGTTTGTTTGTATGAGCGGGTGGGGAGGGAACAATAGGTGGGAGACTATCTGGCGCCGGGGATGGGGCCACCAAGCTAGCTCTCGGCAGTGCAGTGGGAGGTGTGCATATGTTTGGTTTAGTAAAGGGGTTGGGTTACAGGGTGTTGTTACTAGGGGGGGGTGAATGTTTTGCTGACGAGGGAGGGACTTGGGCTGAGGGTCAGAAAGGAGGTTGGGGGCGGGGGCTGCCTGGGGATGGACCGGTGGAGGCGCGGAGCACGGGTTGGAGGCGGGCCTAAAAAAGGGGATGGCTGATCGGCAGAGGGAGGGGGCAAAGAGCCCCCCCAGCTAGGCTGATCACCTGGAATGTTCAAGAGTTAAATTGGCTGGTCAAAAGGGCGCGTGTGTTCGTGCATCTTAGGGGATTGAAGGTGGACATGGTAATGTTGCAGGAGACGCACTTTAGAGTAATGGACCAGGTTAGACTGAGGAAAGGCTGGGTCAGTCAGGTCTTCCACTCGGGACTAGATTCGAAGACTAGAGGGGTCGCGATCCTGATCAATAAGCGGGTGGTGTTTGAGGCGGGAAGAATAGTTTCGGATGTGGGAGGTCGGTACATTATGGTCAGTGGGAAGCTAGAGGGGAGTGCAGGTGGTATTAGTAAATGTGTATGCGCCAAATTGGAATGATGTGGAGTTTATAAAGAGGATGCTGGGGAAGATACCGGACCTGGACTCGCACAGGTTGGTCATGGGAGGGGACCTCAACGCAGTTATGGATCCTGGCTTGGACCGGTCAAGTTCGAAAATGGGCAGGGTGCCAGCAATGGCAAAGAAACTAAGAGGGTTCATGGAGCTGATGGGGAGGGGGGGGGGGGGTGGAGGGTGGATCCATGGAGATTGGGGCTGGTTTAGCACACTGGGCTAAATCGCTGGCTTTTAAAGCAGACCAAGGCAGGCCAGCAGCACGGTTCGATTCCTGTACCAGCCTCCCCGAACAGGCGCCGGAATGTGGCGACTAGGGGCTTTTCACAATAACTTCATTGGAAACCTACTTGTGACAATAAGCGATTTTCATTTCATTTTTTCATTTTCATTTGAGCAGCCGAGGGTGAAGGAGTCTCCTTCTACTCACACGTTCATAAAATGTACTCCCGGATTGATTTCTTTATTTTATGCAGGGTCCTGCTGGCTGGGGTGGTGGACACTGGGTACTGAGCGATTACAATCTCAGACCATGCTCCGCACTGGGTTGACCTGCAGATTAGTAAAGACAGTAACCAGCGCCCGCACTGGAGGTTGGTTGTGGGACTTTTGGCTGACGAAGGAGTGTGAGGAAATGTATTCAGAACTACCTGCAGGTCAATGATACGGGGGAACTTTCAGTAGCGGTGGTGTGGGAAGCACTGAAGGCGGTGGTCAGGGGGGGAGCTGATCTCGATCCGGGCCCACAGGGAGAAGGTGGACAGGGCACAGATGGACTGACTGGTAAAGGAGATACTACAGATTGATAGGAGGTTTGCGGAGACCCCAGAGGCAGGGCTTTTAAGGGAACGGCGGAGGTTACAGGGGGAGTTTAGCTTGCTGACCACAGGGAGGGTGGTGGAGCAGCTGAGAAAGGCGAGGGGAGCGATCTATGAACATGGACAGAATGCTTGCACAGCAGCTTAGGAAGAGGGAGGCAGCTAGAGAGATAGGGAAAGTAAAGGACGGAGATGGGAACCTGGTTGGTGATTCAGTAGGGGTGAATAAGGCGTTTAGGGATTTCTACAGCAGGCTGTACAGGTCGGAACCCCCGGGGCCGGAGGGGATGAGGCACTTGGAGGGGCTGAATTTCCCAAAGGTGGACGTGGAGCGGGTAGAAGGGCTGGGACAATCGGGCTTGAAGAGATAGTAGAGGGCTTGAAGGCCATGCAGGCGGGTAAGGCCCCGGGTCTGGACCGGTACCCAGTGGAGCTTTATAGAAAGTTCTCTGGGATATTGGGGTTGGTGTTGTTGAGGATGTTCAATGAGGCAAGGGAAAGAGGGGTGCTGCCCCCGACGATGTCACAGGCAACAATTTAGTTGATTCTTAAACGGGGCAAGAACCCGGAGCTGTGTGGGTCCTACAGGCCGATCTCCCTGTTGAATGTAGATGCCAAGTTGCTGACCAAAATCCTTCCTCCAGGATCGAGGAATGTGTTCCGGAAGTTATTGGGGAGGACCAGACAGGGTTTGTTAAGGGCAGGCAGTTGGCCAATGTAAGAAGGCTGCTAAATGTGATCATGATGCCCCCGGAAGGTAGGGTGGTGGAGCTAGTGGTCGCAATGGATGCAGAAAAGGCTTTTGATCGGGTAGAATGGGATTATCTGTGGGAGATACTGGGACGGTTCGGATTCGGGCGGGGCTTTATTGACTGGGTCAGGTTACCGTATCAGGCTCCTGTGGCAAGTGTACGGACGAATAGGATAACATCGGACTATTTTAGACTACACCAGGGGACGAGACGGGGATGCCCCCTCTCCCCATTGTTGTTTGCGCTGGCTATAGAGCTGTTGACAATTGCTCTGAGAGCCTCAAGGGGCTGGAGAGGACTGGTCCGGGGGGGTGGAGGTGGAGCACAGGGTTTTGCTCTATGCGGATGACCTGCTTCTGTACGTTTCCGACCCTCTGGAGGGGATGGTAGAAATCATGAGGATTCTCGGAATTTGGCCGGTTTTCGGGGTATAAGCTTAAAATGGGAAAGAGTGAGATGTTTGTGGTCCAGGCGAGGGGACAGGAGAGGCGACTGGGAGAGCTGCCGTTTAGGTTAGTAGAGGGAAGCTTTAGGTACCTAGGCATCCAAGTGGCCCGGGAATGGGACCGGCTGCATAAATTGAATCTGGCCCGGTTAGTGGACCAAATGAAGGACGATTTTCGGAGATGGGATGTGCTTCCGTTGTCTCTGGCTGGGAGGGTGCAAACGGTGAAGATGACGGTCCTCCCGAGATTCCTATTTGTATTTCAGTGTCTCCCCATCTTTATTCCGCGTCTTTTTTTAAGCGGGTCAACAGAGTGATCACGGGCTTCGTCTGGGCGGGCAAGACCCCGCGAGTAAGGAAGGAAATGCTTGAGCGCAGTCGGGGAGACGGCGGGCTGGCGCTGCCAAATTTTAGCAACATTATTGGGCGGCTGATATAGCCATGATCAGGAAGTGGGTGGTGGCGGAGGGGTCCCCATGGGTGCATATGGAGGCGGCTTCATGTAAAGGCACCAGTCTGGGGCGTTGGTAACTGCGCCTCTGCCGTTCCTTCTGGCACGGTACTCCACCAGTCCAGTGATGGTGGCGGCCCTGAAAGTTTGGGGCCAATGGAGGAGGCATGTGGGAGCAGTGGGAGCATCTGTCTGGGCCCCAATCTGATAATCACTGGTTTGCCCTGGGGAGTATGGATGGGTGATTCCGGTTATGGCGGAGAGCGTGGATTGAGAGGATGGGGGATATGTTCATAGATGGAAGCTTTCCGAGTATGAGGGCGTTGGAGGAAAAGTTTGGGTTGGCGAGGGGAAGCAAATTAAGTTCTCTGCAGGTGCGGGATTTCCTTCGTAAACAGGTGTCAACCTTCCTGCTCCTACCGCTAAGGGGGATTCAGGACAGGGTAGTTTCCAGAGGGTGGGTAGGAGAAGGGAGCGTCTCGGACATTTATAAGGAGCTTATGGGGTCGGAGGAGACGCAGACCGAGGAGCTGAAGCGCAACTGGGAAGAGGAGCTGGGAGGTGAGATAGAGGATGGTCTATGGGCAAATGCGTTGAGTAGAGTCAATGCGTCCGCAACATGTGCCAGGCTCAGCCTGATACAGTTTAAGGTTGTTCACTGGGCTCACATGAGAGTGGCCCAGATGAGCAGATTCTTTGGGGTGGAGGACAGGTGCACAAAATGTGCGGGAGGGCCGGCGAACCATGTCCACATGTTTTGGACATGTCCAAAGCTTGGGGATTTTGGCAGGGGTTTGCGGATGTCATGTCCAAGGTGTTAAAAACAAGGGTGGCGCTGAGTCCAGAGGTGGTGATTTTCGGGGTGTCAGAAGACCCGGGAATCCAGGAGGAGAAAGAGGCAGACGTTCTGGCCTTTGCTTCCCTGGTAGCCGGAAACGGATACTATTAGCATGGAGGGGCTCAAAGCCCCCGAAGTCGGAGACCTGGCTATCGGACATGGCTGGCTTTCTCTGTTTGGAGAAAATCAAGTTTGCCTTGAGAGGGTCACTGTTAGGGTTCACCCGGAGGTGGCCCTCCGTTCGTCGACTTCTTTGCAGAAAATTAATCGTCAGCAGGGGGGGGGGGGGGGGGGGAAGGGAAGAGAGAGGAGGCAGTACTTTACATTAGAGTAGGTGTTTAATAAGGGTGGGACCTGTACGAAAGGTAAATGGTTTTTGCACTATGTTTATGGTTTCATGTATATTGTTTATTTTGTTACTATACCAAAAATACCTCAATAAAATGTTTATTAAAAAAAAAGAATATGAAAGTCTGATGAGGGACTGTTTTCTCTTGATTTGAAAAGATAGGTTTACATCTAATGGCTGCAATGTTATTCTAGAAATAATACTGTTTCCTTGAAATCTGCCTTTTAAAATTTCAGCATCCATCATTGAAGAAAACAGCTTCCTAACTACAGTCCTTTTCCATGAGAAAGTTCTTGTTCAAGGTTTAAGTTCCATGACATTAAATCTGCTCCTTCCTTGAGTCTAAGTTTGTGTGGAGGTGTGCCCTTTGGTGTTAGACTGTTACTAACTGCGAGGTGTGGACTGCAACTTCTGGTATAGAATCAGTGCACTTATATTTGAATTCATCTGACAGCCTTTCTAAACCTTTTCATTCAAATCCAGTCCATCTCCATTTTTCCCACAAAGAGTAGCTTTTGAATAATTGTCAGTGCCATTTTGTCACACTAACCAATTTCATCATCTCTGCCACATCTCCCACGCCATCCATTCCACTCTCTTGCATCCCTCTCTTGCCACCCACATCAGTCCATCCAATTTCATTCCTCATGGAAACAATCCTTCCCGCCAGGGCAACTTTGTTTTTGAGTTCCTCTTACCTTCCACTGTTTTTGTTCCCCACAGACCACCTCCCACCCAAACCCTGCTGCCCCACCCCATCCCAAGATACCTCCATATGCAGGCAAAGCTGACCAAATAAATCCAACAGTAGGTGTGCCCATTAAACTGTCTGGACAGGCAAAGGTTTTTTATTTTTTATATATATATCTATATATATATTATATATATTATATACATCACGACCAAAACCAATAAGAGAATAAACAGGAAATTGCATAACAAATAAATAACCAACACCCCTGCACCCCCTCTGCCTGCTTTTTTAACCCTAAAGCCCAACACCGGGCAAACCCCTCCACAGACCCTCTCAAGGCAAACTTGATTTTTTACAACCTAAGGAATCCCGCGAGGTCACTCACCCACACCCCCGGGTTCGGCGGCCCCGAGTCCCTCCATCCTAACAGGATCCATCTCCAGGCTGCTAAAGAGGCAAAAGCCAAAACATTGGCCTCTCTCACCCCCTGGACTCCTGGGTTTTCTGACACTCCATAAATTGCCACTTCCGGACTCGAGACCACCTTCATCCTCAGCACCTCAGACATCACGTCAGTGAACCCCCACCAAAATCCCTCCAGCTTCAGACAGGCCCAAAACATGTGGACATGGTTCGCGGGGCCCCTGGCCTACACGTATCCTCCACCCCTCAAAAAACCTGCTCATTCTGGCCCCGTCATATGCGCCCTGTGAACTACTTTAAATTGAATGAGGCTAAGCCTAGTACATAAAGAGGATGCGTTCGCCGTTCTGAGAGCCTCCTCCCATAACCCAGCCTCTGGCACCCACCCCAGCACCTCCTCCCACTTCCACTTAACTTCTCCTATCACAGTGCCCTCCCCTGCCCTCAACAGCCCCTGCTTTCGACACCACTTTGTCCTGCTACCCCGGGGCGACAGGTCAGGAAAGGACGGCACCTGTTTCCTCACAGTCCTGAACCTGGGCAGGTCATACTCCTAAAACAACCCCTCTAAGCTCGAAAGCTGCCCCCCCCGGGAACAAACCTGTGATTCCCACAAATCGGAGCCCAAACCGAGGCCTCCTCCACCCTCGGCTGCCACCACTACCAGACTTATGGAGTACCTGGCCGGGGCGGATGGCAGAGGCGCTGTCAACAGTGCTCAAAAGCTAGTGCCCTTACGAGGCTACCTCCATCTGCTCCCATAACAACCCCTCCCCACTACCCATTCCTTATCATGGCTATATTCGCTGAACAGTAATAGTTCATTAGGTTTGACAAGGCCAAATACCTGAAACTCGCCCCCAGTACCTCCCACAAATATTCCCATTCTGCCCAATCAAAGGCCTTCTCCGTATCCATAACGACCTCCACATTCCGTCCCTCCGAGAGCATCATAATCACATTCAACAGATGCCTATCATTAGACGACAGATACATCCCCTTTACAAACACCGTCTGGTCTTCCCCTATCACCCCCGGCACACAGTCCTCAATCTGCGAGGCCAAGATTTTAGCCAACAACTTGGCGTCTACATTCAGCAGTGATGTCGGGCGGTAGGACCCACACTGCTCCAGATCCTTATCCTTATCCTTCTTCAAAATTAAAGATATTGAGGCCTGCAATAATGTGGGGGGAGCTCCCCTTCTCCCTCACCTCATTGAATGCCCTTACCAGCAGGGGCCCCAGGTCACCCAAAAACATTTTCTAAAATGCTACCGGATAACCATCTAGGCCCGGGGCCTTTGCTGCCTGCATCGCCCCCATACCTTCCATCACCTCCACCAGTCCAATGGGTGCTCCCAACCCCTCTACCAGGAACTCCCAACATGTCCAGGAATCGCCGCATACCTTCCTCCTCCCTCCCCGCCGGGGTCTCCGATTTATAAAACCTCCTATAAAATTCCTCAAATACCCTATTTACCCCCACCGGGACCAATGCCACACCACCACTACCATCGTTCACCCCTCCAATCTCCTCACCACCTCCTGATTCCTGAGCTGGTGGACCAGCATCCTACTAGCCTTCTACCCATACTCGTACACTGACCGTCCGCAGCTGCCCTACTGCCTTCCCCGTGGACACAAACTCCGTCTGAAGTTTCTGCCTCTCCTTCAACAATCCTGCCTTTGGGGCCACCGAATACCTCCTGTCCACCCACAGAAACCCCTCCACCAGCCTTGCCATCTCTGCTCGCTCCTCCTTCTCCTTATGCGCCCGGATCGATGAACTTTATCCGTTCTAGTTTTATAAACCCTACCATGTCATTTATCCAGGTCTCCATGCCCGGGGGTTTGGCTTCCTTCCACATTAAGCAATATCCTTCGCCGGAATACTAGGGACGCAAAGGCCAAAACATCAGCCTCTTTCGCCTCCTGCACTCGTGGCTCTTCTGCAACCCCGAATATAGCCAACCCCCAGCCTGGCTCGACCGGGACCCCCACCACCTTCGAAAGCACCTTCGCCACCCCCACCCAGAACCCCTGTAGTGCCGGACATGACCAGAACATGTGGGTGTGGTTCGCTGGGCTTCTCGAGCATCTCCCACACCTATCCTCTACCCCCAAAAATTTACTGAGCCGTGCTCCAGTTATATGCGCCCTGTGTAGAACCTTGAATTGTATCAGGCTTAGCCTGGCACACGAGGACGACGAGTTTACCCTACGTAGGGCATCAGCCCACAGCCCCTCCTCAATCTCTTCCCCCAGCTCTTCTTCCCATTTCGCTTTCAGCTCATATACCATGATCTCCCCCTCGTCCCTCATTTCCCTGTATATATCCGGCACCCTACCATCCCCCACCCATGTCTCTGAGATCACTCTATCCTGCACCTCCTGCATCGTGAGCTGCGGGAATTCCCTCACCTGTTGCCTCGCAAAAGCCCTCAGTTGCATGTACCGAAATGCATTCCCTTGGGGCAACCCATATTTTTCCGTCAGCGCTCCCAGACTCTCAAACGTCCCATCTACGAACAGATCTCTCAGTTGCACTACCCCAGCTCTTTGCCATGCTCCAAATCCCCCATCCGTTCTCCCCGGGACAAACCTATGGTTATTTCTTCTCGGGGACCGCACCGAGGCTCCCATCCTTCCCCTATGCCATCTCCACTGCCCCCAAATTTTTAATGTTGCCACCACCACTGGGCTTGTGGTATATTTCTTCGGGGAGAACGGCAACGGCGTCGTCACCATTGCTTGTAGGCTGGTCCCCTTGCAGGATGCCATCTCCAATCTCTTCCACGCCGCTCCCTCCCCTTCTCCCATCCACTTACACACCATTGAGATATTGGCAGCCCAGTAATAATCACTTAGGCTTGGTAGTGCCAGCCCCCCCCCTATCCCTACTACGCTGCAAGAACCCCCTCCTCACTCTTGGGGTCTTCCCGGCCCCCACAAAACTCATAACACCTTTCTCAATTCTCTTGAAAAAAGCCTTTGTGACCATCACCGGGAGGCACTGAAACACAAAGAGGAATCTCGGGAGGACTACCATTTTAACCGCCTGCACCCTACCTGCCAGTGACAGGGACACCATGTCCCATCTCTTAAAATCCTCCTCCATCTGTTCCACCAATCGTGTTAAATTAAGCCGGTGTAAGGTTCCCCAGTTCCTGGCTATCTGAATCCCTAAGTACCGGAAATCTCTTGTTACCTTCCTCAGCGGTAAATCATCTATTCCCCTGCTCTGCTCTGCCGGATGCACCACAAACAACTCACTTTTCCCCATGTTCAATTTGTACCCCGAAAAATCCCCAAACTCCCTAAGTATCTGCATTATCTCTGGCATCCCCTCCACTGGGTCCGCAACATACAGCAATAAATCATCTGCATACAAAGATACCCGGTGTTCTTCTCCTCCCCTAAGCACTCCCCTCCACTTCCTGGAGCCCCTCAGTGCTATGGCCAGGGGCTCAATCGCCAATGCAAACAGTAACGGAGACAGGGGACACCCCTGCCTCGTCCCTCTATGAAGACGGAAGTAATCAGACCTCTGTCTATTCGTGACCACACTCGCCACCGGGGCCCTATACAGCAGCTGTACCCATCCGATATACCCTTCTCCAAAACCAAATCTCCTCAGCACCTCCCACAGATAATCCCACTCCACTCTGTCGAATGCTTTCTCGGCATCCATCGCCACCACTATCTCCCCCTCCCCCATCATCATTACCCCTAGCAACCTCCGTATGTTCGTGTTCAGCTGTCTCCCCTTCACGAACCCGGTTTGGTCCTCGTGGACCACCCCTGGGACACAGTCCTCTATCCTCGTCGCCATCACCTTGGCCAGAATCTTAGCATCTACATTTAAAAGGGAAATGGGCCTGTAGGACCCGCATTGCAGCTGGTCTTTTTCCTTCTTTAAAAGGAGCGATATCGTTGCCTCCGACATAGTCGGGGGCAGCTGCCCCCTTTCCCTAGCCTCATTAAAGGTTCTCGTCAAAAGCGGGGATAGCAAGTCCATATACTTCCTATAAAATTCCACCAGGAATCCGTCTGGTCCCGGGGCCTTCCCCGCCTGCATGTTCCCAACCCCTTTCACTACCTCCTCCATCTCAATCTGTGCTCCCAGTCCCGCCCTCTCCTGCTCCTTCACCTTAGGGAATTCCAGCTGATCCAAGAAACACATCATTCTCTACTTCCCTTCCAGGGGCTGAGCCTTATATAACCTTTCATAGAATGCCATGAACACCCCGTTCACTCTCTCCGCTCCCCGTTCCATCTCTCCCTCCTCATCTCTCACCCCCCCATCTCCCTCGCTGCTCCCCTCTTCCTCAGTTGGTGGGCCAGGAACCGACTCGCCTTCTCTCCATACTCATACTGTACGCCCTGTGCCCTCCTCCATTGTGCCTCTGCATTACCCGTGGTCAACAGGTCAAATTCTACGTGTAGCCTTTGTCTTTCCCTGTACAGTCCCTCCTCCGGTGCCTCCGCATATTGCCTGTCCACCCTCAAAAGTTCTTTCAGCAACCGCTCCCTTTCCTTACCCTCCTGCTTTCCTTTATGTGCCCTGATGGATATCAGTTCCCGTCTGACCACTGCCTTCAACGCCTCCCACACCACTCCCACCTGAACCTCCCCATTGTCATTAAGCTCCAAGTACCTTTCGATACACCCCCTCACCCTTAAACATACTCCCTCATCCGCCAATAATCCCATATCCATTCTCCAGAGTGGGTGCTGTTCTTTTTTCTCTCCTACCTCCAGGTCCACCCAATGTGGAGCGTGGTCCGAGATAGCTATGGCCGTATATTCCGTCCCTGTCACCTTCGGAATCAGTGCCCTTCCCAAAACAAAAAAGTCTATCCGTGAGTATACTTTGTGGACATAGGAGAAAAACGAGAACTCCTTACTCCTAGGCCTACTAAATCTCCAGGGGTCTAATCCTCCCATCTGCTCCATGAAGTCCTTGAGCACCCTAGCCGCTGCCGGCCTCCTCCCGGTCCTGGACCTCGATCTGTCCAGCCCTGGGTCCAGCACCGTATTAAAGTCTCCCCCCATTGCCAACTTTCCCGCCTCCAGGTCCGGGATACGTCCCAACATACGCCTCATAAAATTTGCATCATCCCAGTTCGGGGCATATACGTTCACCAGAACCACCGCCTCCCCTTGCAATCTGCCACTCACCATCACGTATCTACCCCCACTATCCGCCACTATGGTCTTTGCCTCAAACAGTACCCGTTTCCCCACTAAAATAGCCACCCCCCTGTTCTTCGCATCTAAACCTGAATGAAACACCTGCCCCACCCATCCTGTACGTAGTCTGACCTGGTCTGTCAGTTTCAGATGCGTCTCCTGCAACACAACCACATCTGCCTTTAATTTCTTTAGGTGTGCAAGTACCCGTGCCCTTTTAACCGGCCCGTTCAGCCCTCTCACGTTCCACGTGATCAGCCGGGTTGGGGGGCTCTTTATGCCCCCCCCTTGTCGACTAGCCACCCCCTTTTTTAACCCAGCTCCTCACCCGGTTCCCACGTGCCCGTATATCCCCCGATGGCGCCCTCCCGCCTCGACCACCCCACCCCATACCAGCTCCCCCTTCTCCTTAGCAGCAGCAACCCAGTTACCCCCCCCCCCCCCCGCTAGATCCCTTTCTAGCGTAGCTGCACCCCCCATGTTGCTCCCAGAAGTCAGCGAACTCTGGCTGACCTCGGCTTCCCCCCTTGTCTTCGGCCCCCACTGTGCGAGGCCCCCTCCTTCCTGCGTCCCTGTTCCCGCCATAATTACCATAGCGCGGTAACAAAGCCTGCGTTTCCCACTTGGCCCCGCCCCTAATGACCAGCGCCCACAGTTCTTCATCCTCCCCCCCCCCCCCCCCCCCCACACACACACACACAACATGGGGAAGAGAGAAAAGTTACAGGGTCGCAAGATTAACAACTTGAAAAATCATCCCCTCCCCCTTTTTCCCCCCCCCCTCACCCCACATAATCACCCCACCACTTTGTCCCAAACGTTCTTTTTCTCGCCCGCCTATTCCAGCTTCTCGTCCACAATAAATGTCCACGCCTCTTCTGCCATCTCAAAGTAGTGGTGCTTCCCTTGGTGTGTGACCCACAGTCTTGCCGGCTGCAACATTCCGAATTTGACCTTTTTGTGAAGCACCGCCTTAGCCCGATTAAAACTTGCCCTCCTTCTCGCCACCTCCGCACTCCAATCCTGGTATACACGGATCACCGCGTTCTCCCACCTACAGCTCCGGGTTTTCTTCGCCCACCTGAGGACCAACTCTCTGTCATTATAGCGGAGAAACCTCACCACTATAGCTTGAGGTATTTCTCCAGCTCTCAGTCTTCGCGCCATAACTCGATAAGCTCCCTCCACCTCCAAAGGGCCCGCCGGGGCCTCCGATCCCATTAGCGAGTGAAGCATCGTGCTCACATATGCCCCGACGACTGCGCCTTCGGGAAGACCCAGAACCCTTAAATTCTTCCTCCTCGAATTATTCTCCAGCACCTCCAGCCTTTCCACGCACCTTTTGTGCTGTGCCTCGTGCATCGCTGTCTTCACCACCAGGCCCTGTATTTCGTCTTCATTTTCAGCAGCCTTTGCCTTCACGACCCGAAGCTCCTGCTCCTGGGTCTTTTGCTCCTCCTTTAGCTCTTCAATCGCCTGTAATATCGGGGCCAGCAGCTCCTTCTTCATCTCCTTTTTCAGTTCTTCCACACAGCGCTGCAGGAACTCTTGTTGGTCCGGGCCCCATACTAAACGGCCACCTTCCGACGCCATCTTGCTTTGAGCTTCCCTTTCTTGCCGCTGCTCTAGAGGATCCTCCGCAATCCGGCCGCTTTCCTCTCCCTTTTCCATACGTGTCCGGGAGGATTCCCTTCTGGTTTACCGCACAGTGTTTTTAGCCGTTAAAATTGCCGCTGGGGCTCCTATGAAGAACCCAAAAGTCCGTTCCACCGGGAGCTGCCGAAACGTGCGACTTAGCTGGTCATCGCCGCACCCGGAAGTCATGAACTCTCTCCTGATCACTGCGTTGAGTACCTCCCACAGCGTGGTGGCTGAGACCTCACTTGTAACATTTAGCTTCACATACCCCCGAATTGCAGCTATCACCCGCTCATATACCTCCTTATCCGCTAGCAACCCTACGTCCAGCCTCTACTGCGGGCACTGCTTCTCCCCCGCCCCCATTATCAGCCGGTGCGAGTCCAGGACCGGGATCGTCCCCAGCACTTGCCTGATAACTCCACACCGTCCCTATTTGGGGTATAGACCTTTACCAGGCTCAAGTGTGTTTCTTGTAAAAAGGCCACACCCCCCTTCAAGCTCCTTGGTTGCGCAGAAACACGCGACTATTTAACTGGCCCATTCAGCCCCCTGGTTCCATGTAACCAACCTGGTTGGAGGGCACCCCATTCCTCCTCCCTTGCTGATCAACCATACGCCTTCTTAGGCCAGCCCCCTGATGCCACGTGACCCTTCAGTCCCACCCTCTGATGTCCACCATCACCACTCCCTCCCATGCTACGCCATAGCAACAACACCTTTGTCAGCACCTTCCCTCCCCTTAAACAAAGCATCTACCCATCCCCCTCTGCTACACTAACTACCTGATTGGACAGGCAAAAGTTGAGTATTACTATAGATGTATTTAATTGTGATAGGTACCATGTCTTGATTTCCGTGATTGGCTTAATTGTCTGAACTTTGCTGTACTCGCAGCTAATGTCTCTGCTCTGAGCACTGAAACACAGTTTGTATCTGTCCTTGCCTCTGACACTCCAGCAACTGTAAAGTATAAATTGAAAATCGGAAAGAAGATCTCTCCTGGCTTGTCAGTTTTATCAGACAATGCTTTCCTAATGTGCCCCATATATGTATTATCCCTGGCTGTTAATACCGTGAAATCTTGTGCATTTATATTGTGGGCAACAGTTGAAAACAACTGGGGTTACTCAAGATCACTGCATGTGTTGCTTCTTGGCTTTGGTTTGGTTTGGTGTTACAAAAGAGCGGAACCACCTTGTAAGCACCACTGTTCCAGAGGTAATTCTTCATTTTTATTACATAGCTGTTGCTAGTGACAATCCAGTAAAGGAATGCAGTGCGCTGTAATGCAAATACAATCTGAATTAATGTGCAGTGTAATTTGCAGGTATTATCTATCACATTAAGTGCTGCCGGAAAGTGGGGTGGGAGCTATGGTTTGTCACATTGTTGAGATTCCATTGTACCAGGTATGTGACACCACCTCTGGAGTGCAGAGGCATCAAACTGCCTTCTCTCTGCATTAATTTGGGACATTTCTGACTGTACGGAATATGCAACTAAAAGTGGTTTGAGTACTGGACTAGTAACTTAAATTGCACAATGGCAAATTGTGAAAGTTATCTGGTAATTGTGGACCAAGTGCTGGAAAATAAAATAGCCATGAAATCTGTCATCTGGTCAGAAAGACCCTATGTACTTCAGGAAAGAAGATTTGGCACCTCTGTCTGCTCCAGCATATTTGTGATGCAAGTATAATACTTGCTTGAAGTGGCCTGCTGCCATTTTCTCAGGATAAATGGGGATGGGCAATATTGCCCATCCCAAGAATAAATGTATTTAAAAAATAATTTGACCCACATCTTTGCCATGAGAATTTCAGATCAGACCGTGTCCTTCAGGTACTAATTGAGCAAGCTATAATATTACATCTGCATTTAGGAGATGAGCTAGTGCAAGTAGTTGTGAAGTTTACATGTCATAGGAATGAGAGCATTTGAAACTGAATTACAAAGCAGATGCAATAGATCTTCTTGGAATAAAAACGTGTCACAGATAATTCGCATACAGTATATAAGGTTTAACTAATTTGTTTTTAAGTTGAGAAATCATAGAGAAAGCCTCAACAAGCTTTTAATGAGACATGGGTGAATTAGAAAGTTGTAATTAAGCGACACGACGATTGTACGTGCAGGTGGTTAAACATGTTCGGACTGTCATTTGTATGACTTTGTATAAATTTCGGCTTTTGAAATATTTGTATTTATAGGGAACCATTTCACTGCAGGTAACATCTCAAAGAATCCTTGCATGTTTTAGTACTTAAGGAGTGCAATAATGTCTCATTAATGGTATCAAAAACCTCTCAACTAGGAAAATATTGTGTGAAATGCTCAGCTTTTCTAATCTTGTGCCACAGAACCTGGCCACAGAAATGGAGGCAGAACAACAAAAATAGGTGGGAAGGCAAATGGTGAGGATGACACAAAGAGTCTACAGAGGGATATAGGCAGGTTAGGTGAGTGGAGAAACTTGGCAGATGGAATATAATGTAGGAAAATTTGAAGGTTATGCACTTTGGGAGGAAAAATAGGAAATTAAATGAAAATCGCTTATTGTCACAAGTAGGCTTCAAATGAAGCTACTGTGAAAAGCCCCTAGTCGCCACATTCCGGCGCCTGTTCGGGGAGGCTGGTACGGGAATTGAACCGTGCTGCTGGCCTGCCCTGGTCTGCTTTCAAAGCCATCCGAAATGAGGGTTTCAATGAATTTAAGTGTAACATTTTTGTTAAAACTTAATCATTTATTAGGCTGAATTGTATCGTTTCTTGATTTTCCAGTTTTTTTTGTCTGTTTCACTGCTGTGCGATGTATGAATTTAAGGCTAGTCCAAGTTGCCCACATTGTGAAATTATTAATTGAGGAATAAAATAATTTATTTTTTACATTTGTGGATTATGAAGTGTAGATGAGCTAAGCAAGCTATCTGAAAATTTCTGGGTTTGAATGAGACTAAAGACTACACATCTTTACAGACAGCAAAAGTTTATACAATGATACACTGACTCTTGTCTGAATAAATGGGTTTGGTATGTTTTTGGAAAAAAATGAACATTAATTTGATTGGTTGAAACAATTAATTAAGCGATTAATAAGCAAATTCAGAGCTATTAGAAAATATTGGATAGGCACTTGAGGGAAATAAACTTCCAGAGCTATGGGATGGACTGGAGGAATAAGGCTGACTGGATTGCTTTACAGGGAGCACTGATGTGGAGATGCCGGCGTTGGACTGGGGTGAGAACAGTAAGAAGTCTTACAACACCAGGTTAAAGTCCAACAGCGCTCTCCAAGGTGGTTTTCAGGACGCACAACAACGCAAAATCGCCGAGCACAAACTTGTAGCTAAGTTCCGCACACATGATTACGGCCTCAACCGGCACCTTGGATTCATGTTGCATTACATTCACCCCCCCCACCATCTGACCTGAGCTTGCGAAATCCTACCAACTGTCCTGGCTTGAGACAATTCACACCTCTTTAACCTGTGATTATCCCTCTCTCCAGTTGCTCCGTTTGGACCTGAAGACTTAATTACCTGCAAAGACTCACATTCAAAGTATGGTATTGCATCTTTGACTTTGTCTATATAAATGTTTCTGGAACCTACCTCTTCATTCACCTGAGGAAGAAATAGTCCTCTGAAAGCTAGTGATTCGAAACAAACCTGTTGGACTTTAACCTGGTGGTGTAAGACTTCTTACTCTACGGGGAGCAAGCATGGGCTCCTCTGCCAGTATGTCTTTGTTGGTTGGTTGTGTTATTGGCTTTAATGGGGTCAGGCTTTGGGGGGGAAAATGAGACGGGCATTTCAATCCTGAAAATAATCTTGCAAATTGAAGGGTTTCAGACATGGTGTGGCAGTAATAAAATAGAAAATCCAGGATCAGGGAGTGAATATTCAGAGCCTGGTTGTTTAATCTTTGCAGCAGTAAAATGTTTTTATCGATGGCGAGTTCACTCCAATCTTGAGAGTAATGAATGAAGTTATGGCCAAACTGCTTACACCATTTTTATTGAGCGTAAGTAGGGCTGGAAGGGACCCGGGTTCAGTTCCGGCCTTGGGTGACTGTGGAGTTTGCACTTTCTCCCCGTTTCCGCATGGGTTTCCTCTGGGTGCTCCGGTTTTCTCCCACAGTCCAAAAGATGTGCGGGTTATATATACAGGCCATGCTAAATTGTCCCTTAGTGTCCAAGGGTGTGCAGGTTAGGTGGGTTTCGGAGTAGGGCGGGGGAGTGGGCCTAGGTAGGGTGAACCTTCAGAGGGTCGGTGCAGACCTGATGGGCCAAATGACCTCCTTATGCACTGTAGGAATTCTATGGTTCTAAGTCACAGTGGTGTGAAAAGTGATTTAAAGATACACAAATTATGAACACTATTGTTTCTTGTGGGGTTGGAGTTATGATTGTTTTCTAAAGGCTATCTGCAATGAGAGCTGTGCAACAGTCCCAGAAAAACATCAAGAAATATCGGGGTGGATTCTCCATTGCCTGATGCCGGCATCTGGTTTCCTGATCCTGTGGAGAATGGAATGTTGCCTTAAAAATGGGATCGGTGCCGGGCGCCAATCCTGTTCCAGTGCCCTGGTCTCCCGACGGTGTCTGCAAGCTATCCAATTAACAGGCTGGAAGCCCAAGTCTCAACCCCTCCCTGTTATGCACAGCGGAAAGTCCTCCTGGTGGGAATTGGTGCAAGTTTTCCCAAGCATGGCCCTGATGCAGTGGATCCTGCTGGGGGGGGGGGGGTCGGTGCATAACTGAGGTGCCCCCCAAAGTAAGCCCCCCCCCACACCGCATGTCCTGCCCCTGCCCAGTGTCCCCTAATGACCCTGCATCAGATTTCCCCCATCAGCTAAGTGCTTTCTGCTGTGAAAAACAGGACGTGAAAGGCACAGCTGCTCTTGATGTGGTGAGGAACTGCTAATCATAGCAAGAGTGTTTATAAACATTGTGGTTAACATCAAAGCCGGTTAATGGAGATGTATTCAAGCATGAAAGGAAACATTGATCAACAATCCACCAAGCACCTGTCTCTGGAGTAATAAAACTGTCAATCACTGGCTAATGCAATGTATTGCAGTGTGAAATTGAATGGAATATTTGCATTTCAAAGGCTGTCAATGGTTTCAAGCCCTTTGAAGTATACTGAGCTTTAAAGAGGAAGCCTCTGACACTTGTAACATCTGCTGCTTTAAACACTTTAAAAAAGAAATTTAAAGTATCCAATCCATTTCTTTTTTCCAATTCATGGGCAATTTGGTGTGGCCAACCCACCTAACCAGCACATCTTTGGGTTGTGGAGGTGAGACCCACTCAGACATGGGGAGAATGTGCAAACTCCACACGGGCAGTGACCTGGGGCCAGGATTGAACTGGGGGTATCTCGCTGTTGGAGGGCGGGATCTCGCTGTTGGAGGGTGGGATCTCGCTCCCAACTAGTTAACTTCCTTTTCTGACCCAATATTCACTTGGTTTATACTTCTCTAGTTTGGGATTTACAATTGTGGGTGAGTACAATTGAGTTAGTGCAATGAAATAAGAAATTGTCCCTTTTCAAATCAATCTCCTTAAATTGGAGTGTTTTAAGATTGGCAAAATAAATTGAATAAGATTCATTTAAATTGGTTCTAATGAAGCAAAAAAGGAGTTTTGCCCATCAGTGTTAAACTGAAAAATTGATGTTGCCTTGGATGAGATTGTAGTATCATGGCAGGTTGCTATGAAAAATAACAATTATAGTTTATTAGTATGCCCAGTAATGGGCGGGTCGATAATGAGATTAACAATGCAAAGAAATAATTTAATATTGGTTGCACAGGCGGCCCTGGGTCACTGTTTGTGTGGCGTTTTCACATTCTCCCCGTGTCTGCGTGGGTTTCACCGCCACAACCCAAAGAAGTGCAGGTTAGGTGGATTGGCCACACTAAATTGCCCCATAATTGGAAAAAATAATTGGATACTCTAAATTTCTTTAAAAAAAATATTGGTTACACAAAGCAAGCTGACAAATATAAATGAAAGAAATGAGGTTGAGAGATGGGGGATCATTGGAAGGAGATTTTGTGATTTTTCTATTCTCTCATACCCCATTATTCTTTACTTGAGTAAATAATGGATGATTGTGAAGGAGGGCTGGATCTTTATAATCTTGTGTATTTAGACCTGTTGGTTGTCTAGTGAAGAATGTACTTTTATCTGCCTCAGTGACCTCAAAATCAAAATGACATTTGCAGGCCCAAATTTATAAAATAACCAAAAATACACATTGAAAAATATTTCTGAACCTGGTGCAAGACTCGTCAGAGACAGATTTGCAATTAATCCTTGGTTCACAAAATGTCACTGATCTAAAATGGCATCTCTTTTAACAATCTTTGTTTTGGCAATTGAGCAAATTGGACTTGGAAGATGGAAAACACACACTAGGTTTTAAATAAAAAGAAATTTTCAAGTTGGTATTAAAAATATCACCAGTTTAATTACATTTTGTTTGACATCTTAAATGTAGATTTGGAAGGTAATGCCATTAATCTTTGGGAATGATTACATTCCAATTGGGGGTCTTTTATTAGACTTTGGAGTACAAATAGGACCACGCTTTTTTGACACAATGCTGTGAAATAAGTTCTCATAATCATATATAAGTGGAGATTCTTGATAGCACCTGATTAAAAATCAAATAGGGTGGGGCCTTCCACAAATGCTTCCAGATAATCCAACCCAATTTAAGCATATTTTGTAGCAATTGTATGACACTTAAAACACACTCTTATAATAATAATAATAATAGTCACAAGTAGGCTTACATTAACACGACAATGAAGTTACTGTGAAAATCCCCTAATTGCTACACTACGGCGCCTGAGGTAGAATTCAGAATGTCCAATTCACCTAACAAGCACATCTTTCAGGATTTGTGGGAGGTAACCGGAGCATCCGGATGAAACCTAACCTGTATGGGAGTGTTAACAAAATCTTAATGGTGGTTCAGCAGTATGAGAACTTGAACTTTCAAGTTCTTTTAATGCAGCTCTACTTCATGTGGCCTCATACTTAATGTTGGAACTTAAATTGACGTTGCTATACTTGGTGCACTCCTTTTAAAGTTACAACCTTTGATTGTGATGGGAAGCGTGCAGCATAATGGCATATAGCGAAGGATAATTCATTGTGTGGACAAAACTTGCACATGGTTCTTTTTCTAAGATTAAAAATTCTCCAGTTCTCCAGCTGTTCAAAGAAAAATTAAAAGGAGTAGTTCTGCTTCAATCTCCTGGTCTCGCCACCTTGTGATGTGCAACAGAAGTCGGAGGATTTATATTGTAGCTGTATAAAGACTCTCTCTGCCCATCTGTTGTCTTTGGATTACTATTTTGGTCCTTTAACTTAGAACTCCCAACTCGTCAAATTTTTAACCCAACCTTGTAACTGGGTCCAGAAAATGTGTGGACAAGCAATGCTTCAATTTTTGTTTTAAGTACGTTTTCTTAGACAATTTAGCAAATAATCCCTCAAGAGGGACTTTGCCAAAGTAAAGAAAGACTTGCGTACTAATGCAAGAACCACAGCTGCCAATTTGCGTTCAGCAAACTCCTACAAACAGCAATGTGATAATGACCAGATAAACTTTAAAAACATGTGGCAGAACGGTGGCGCAGTGGGTTAGCACTGTGGCCTCACGGTGCCGAGGTCCCAGGTTCGATCTGGCTCTGGGTCACTGTCCGTGTAGAATTTGCACATTCTCCCCGCGTTTGCATGGATTTCGCCCCCACAACCCACAAATGTGCAAGCTAGGTGGATTGGCCACGCTAAATTGCCCCTTAATTGGAAAAGATGAATTGGATATTCTGCATTTTTTAAAAAAACTTCAAAAACATTTTTACATTAATTTTTAAATAAATTTAGAGTACGCAATTCTTTTTTTCCCAATTAAGGGACAATTTAGCGTGGCCAATTCACCTACCTTGCACATCTTTGGGTTGTGGGGGTGAGACCCATGCAGGCACTGGGAGAATGTGCAAACTCCCCACGGACAGTGACCTGGGGCAGGGATCGAACCCGAGTCCTCAGCCCCGTGAGGCAGCAATGCTAACCACTGTGCCACCATGCCAGATTGATGACAGATGATCTTGTGCGGTTGATTGAGGGATAAGAATAGCTAGGGCACCAGGAATAACTTGCCGCTCTTTTTCAAAATAGTGCTCTTGGATTTTTAAATCCACTAAGCAGGCAGATGCAACCTCATCTGAAAGACTACACCTCTGACAGTGCGGCGCTCCTTCAGTGCTGCACTGGAGTATCAGCTCCGATATTGTGCTCATTCCCTGCAGTGGGACTTGAACCTGGGACATTGTGATTCAGAGGCTACCTTGAGCCACAGCTAAGATTTCAAATGGTTTCTGGAATTTCATAAAAATAACATCCTTAAACAATGCTTTGTTCATTACTTTAGTCACTTCTTCCAAAAAAATTCAGTCAGGCTTGTCAGACGTGATGTATCCTTTACAAAATCCATGATGATGTTCTCTGATCAGCTGAACATTTTCAAGATGTTCAGTCACCCTGCCCTTAGTTAAAGGTTTAATAATTTCCCAACAGCAGGTGTTAGGCTAACTGATCAATAATTCCTGTGTTGTCCTCGCTCTGCTACTCTATTAGAATCATTCAGTCATATTTTCACTTAAAGAAAGCAGTAAACTGAATTGAACAATTGAAATAAACAGAACAGAAGGCTTTTTGAGCTCCAAAAGTTGGAATAATAATTTGAATTAACCAGCCATGAACAAGTAGTGGTAGCTGTCTTATTTCCGAGGCAGAAACACGTGGGTTGAAGCCCCAATGCATGTGTTGAGCATGTAATCAATTGAGGCTGACCCTTCAGTTCAGTACTAAGGGAACACTTCATTGTCAAAAGGGTCTTCCTCTACACAAGATAATAATCAAAGGCAGTATCTGCTTTTTCGGGTGAATATAAGATTCCAGGGCACTTCTCTGAAGAAAGCCAAGGAACCATCTGGTGTCCTGAGCAACCTTCATCCATTTAAGTAGCACCACAAAACAGATTAATTGTCCATTAATCTCATTGCTGATTGTGTTTAAATTGTTTGTCGCATTTTTTCATGCAAAGCAATACCAATCATGTTTTGAAAAGTGACATACTTTATGAAATCCTGAGGATGTAAAAACTGTTTATATAAACGCAAGAGTGTCCTTATTTAAAGATTTGTTTGTGTTGCATCCTCACTATCCTAAATTATACCTCCCCTCTTATCCACAGCTGAAGTTGGCTGAGGACTAATAGGGTTGCCACTTTTGGTTAGAGATTAGGGTTTGTAACTGGACCCACTTGGCTTTTATGACTCATTACCTGTCGGTCCACTGGGGAAGCCTCATGCTTTCATTGATCTAAAAGACCTGTACCTCACAGGGACTTGAACTTTGTGTAGTATTATCAATTTAAGTCTGTGGAGCAACGTACTCTTGACATTGGACCTTTCACTAAACGTTAATGCCCTGTAGTGTGTCATGGGAGTGTCCCGTTAGGAAATGTTTTTGTCTTATCCTATGGCTTCAGTGATGTCAACGTGTGGGTGGAGCTGGGCGGTGGCTCTGAGTTTTTACTTTCGCTTTTGAGTTGGGAGTTGGCTGTGGCTCTGAGTTTTACTTTCGTTTTGAGTTTGACCTGGTTTTGTATTGCACAGGTTGGAAAGAAGTGTCTCTCTATCTTCAGTTTCAAAGCTGTTTCCAGATTACTTGATAACTTAAAAGTGATAACTGTTTTCTGGAAGGAATTCAAACCTGCTGGTTTGGGAAGGAAACGGGTGTATCCATACCAAGTCTTAAAGATAGTAAGAGTGCTGTGTGTTGAGCCACACCTTTGAAAAGGGGGTTCTGGTTTATGGGATCTTGTTATTAAATTGGAACAGTTAAAGGGGGGAATTTATTAAGGGTGATAAATAGATTACTGTAGCTATGTGTGGTATTTATGATTGTAGTTGATAAAAATGCTTACTGTGTGTGTTTATAAAAATGTTAACTAAATGTGTAGAATAAAGCTCATTTTTGATTAAAAGTGCTTAAGGCCTCTGTTGAATAACACCCGAAAGGCAGGCCCTTGTGCTCATCGTAACCAAAATCAATAAACAGTTGTAGGTCAGGTGAACTCCATGATCCACTTTGGCGTTTTCTAAACCCTGGCCCATAACAAGTGTAATTACTGATTGCATCGACTTTTTAAAATTTTACAGTGCTTATTGTAGGTCAATGACACCAATTGCCTTGAAATATATTTTAACTTGAGTATTTGGACAGGCAAATTTTCTCCTTCAATTTGAACTTTTCACATCAAGCTTGCATTTCCTACTTCATTAACGTTTTCCGTAGTTAAAAATTGTTTTTGTTGTGCTGTGCTAATGGGTGCCATATATTGCCCATCCCGAGTGGAGACAAGTCTTTTGGCAATTGAGTGGTTTGTTGTGCCATTCCAGAGGGTATTAAGCTACAATCAAGTGTTGAACAAGATGGACTCAGAGTGGTAGCTTCCCTTTCCTGAAAGATAGTGGTTTGAGTTTATGATAATTTGACAGTTTTCATAGAATCATAGAATTTACAGTGCAGAAGGGGGCCATTCGGCCCATCGAGTCTGCACTGGCTCTTGGAAAGAGCACCCTACTTAAGCCCACACTTCCACCCTATCCCCGTTACCCAGCAACCCCATCTAACCTAGGGGCAGTTTAGCATGGCCAATCCACCTAACCTGCACACCTTTGGACTGTGGGAGGAAACTGGAGCACCCGGAGGAAACCCACGCAGACACGGGAAGAACGTGCAGACTCCACGCAGACAGTGACCCAAGCGGGAATCGAACCTGGGACCCTGGCGCTGTGAAGCCATAGTGCTAACCACTATGCTACCGTGCTGCCCTGGTAGTTTTTTTCTGCTGTCAGCCCAAACGCTGGCCGATTCATTGAATTTGGTTTCACAGTTAGACATGGTTTGAACTGAAAACCTGGATTGCTGGCCTACTCCATTGCCATACCTGATTGCTGTGTTATGCTGAACATTATCTTTTAAGTTGCAAACATGCTAAATTGTTCTTTTGAATTTAATTTTGTTACTTTTAATCCTTATTTCACATTTTAATATTCTCACATCTTTTGTTCACAAAATTGCACTGGAGGTTGCATATGTACTTAAGATGTATTGCTTTTATCAATGTTATTGGATGTCACCAGTTTAATCTGAACTCTGAATCGTCAAGTCCAGGTTTGGTTCTGAGTAATTTTATATTGACAGGTTAGGAGATAAAAAATAAGAGTGTCATCAGTAAATTTAGATTTCCTTAGTCTAATGCCAAGCTATTCCAGTACAGCTACAACACTGGCATCTACCCGGCAATGTGGAAAATTGCCCAAGTGTGACCTGTACACAAGAAACAGGACAAACCCAACCCAGCCAATTGCCACCCTATCGGTCTACTCTCCATCATCAGCAAAGTGATGGAAGGAGTCATCAACAGTGCTATCAAGCAGCACTTGCTCAGCAGTAACCTGCTCACAGACTCTCAGTTTGTCTTTTGCCAGGGTCACTCAGCTCCTGACCTCATTACAGCCTTGGTTTAAACGTGGTCAAAAGTGCTGAATGCCAGAGGTGAGGTGAGAGTGACTGACTTGACATCAAGGCAGCATTTGACCGAATATGGTATCAAGGAGCCCTAGCTAAACTGGAGTCAATGGGAGTCGGAAAAAACCCTCTGTTGGTTGGAATCACACCTGGCACAAAGGAAGATAGTTGTGGTGGTTGGAGATCAATCATCTCAACTCCAGGACATTACTGTAGGAATTCCTCAGGGTAGTGTCCTAGGCCCAACGATCTTCAGCTTCTTCATCAATGACCTCCCTTCCATCGTAAGGTCAGAAGTGGGGATGTTTGCGGCACGGTGGCGCAGTGCTGTCTCAACGCTGAGGACCCGGGTTAGATACCTGCCCCAGGGTCACTGTCCGTGTGGAGTTTACACTTTCTCCCTGTGTTTGCTTGGATCTCACCTCCGCAACCCAAAGATGTGCAGGGTAGATAAATTGGCCATGCTAAATTGCCCCTTAATTGAAAAATATATATAATTGGATACTTTAAATTTATTTTTAAAAAAGAAGTGGGGATGTTTGTGGATGACTGCACAATGTTCAGCACCATTTGCAGCGACTCAGATCATGAAGCAGTCCATGTCCAAATGCAGCAAGACCTGAGCAATATTCAGGCTTGGGCTGACCAGTGGTAAGTTACATTCACACCACACAAGGGCCAGGCAATGACCATCTCCGAAAAGAGAGAAAGAGAGAATCTAACCACCGCCCCTTGACATTCAATGGCATTACCATCGCTGAATTCCCCACAGTCAACATTCTGGGGGTTATCATTGATAAGAAACTGAACTGGTCTAGCCACATTATTGCAGTGTTAATGTATGCCTACTTGTGACAATAAAGGCAGGGCAGGAATCCTATGGTGAGTAACTCACCTCCTGACCCCCCCAAAGGCTGTCCACCATCTACTGGGCACAAGTCAGGAATGTAATGGAATACTCTCCACTTGCCTGGATGAGTGCAGCTCCAACAACACTCCAGAAGCTCAACTCCATCCAAGACAAAGCAGCCCACTTGATTGCTCCCCGTTCCGCAACATTCAAACCCTCCACCACTGACGGACAGTGGCAGCCGTGTGCATCATCTACAAGATGCACTGTGGTAACGCACCAAGGTTCCTTAGACAACACCTTCCAAACCCACGACCACTACCATCAAGAAGGACGAGAGCAGCAGATACCTAGAAACCCCACCACCTGGAGGTTCCCCTCCAAGTCACCTACCAATCTGACTTGGAAATAGATCGCTGTCGCTGGGGCAACATCCTGGAACTCCCTCCCTAACAGCACAGTGGGTGTACCTACACCTCAAGGACTTCAGCGGTTCAAGAAGGCAACTCACCACCACCTTCTGAAGGGCAACTAGGGATGGGCAATAAATGCTGGCCTGACCAGCGATGCCCACATCCTGTAAATTAATTTTCGATCATGTGAAAAATTGTGCCGAACAAAATCTACGCAGACACTTGGGTGATACTGAGAGTTTGTCCTTATTAGTCCACTAATGTTTATGGAAGGAAACTCATATACAATAATTATAGAAAATATGTAAAAGGACTAAAATATTGTCCATGGAGTGTGTACTTGCAGTGCTGTTCACTGCTGTGCCAAGAATAATTTGTGGTTTTGCACAAGAGCACAAAATGCTGTTATTTTGGGGGAAGGGAATAAAAGCATTGCATTATCCTTTATTTCTTAAATTTCTTTATTTTAAAGAGGGGATGAAGCGTTAACCTTGCTCAAAAAAATTACAAATTACTCCAAGATTATAAAGAATTATGCACCATGCTGACCTGAAGGAGTAGGTTGGCTAGAGAAAAATGTTAACTCCCAAATAACTTCAGTGACAGGAATTCCAAAATTTTCAATCACTTAGTTTGTCATAAAAGTTAATTCACACATGGCTGGGGTTGAAAAAAACCCAATTTGACTATAGTGTTAATTTTCCTGCAATGCATACTGATGTGTTATGAATGATCATTACTTATAATAACATGGCAAAATGCTAGTCAATATAAAAGACCATTTTTTTTGTTTTTTGTTCTCTTAATTGGATAAAAACCACAATTTTAACCCATGCAGATAGTTTCAGCAATTGTGGTAATTGGAGCTACAGGCTCAAAGTTGGTTTTGTACTTGTTTCAATGATGTATAAACTCTTGTGGGCCCATTTCATCTCCAGGTGGGAACGTGCCTGGAAGTTGAGTCTGAGGCACTGCGGATTTTAATTGTCAGGGCTCAACCTGAATGCCACTGGCTGCTGCTTGGCTGCTTTCAGTTAAAAGAAATAGCTGACCTGTGGGGAATCATGAAGATTGCGGCACTTAGAGGCTATTGGTAGAAAAATAAATTGGGAGGGTGGGATTGGGGTTGGGGTGGGAGGATGGTATGGACGATGGGGAAATTGGGAGGGGCTTGAAGCTAGGGAGTTGGCGAGGGCAGCATGTGGCATCGGGAGCCAAACTTTGCCTGTTCCTCTTGGCCCTACTAAGGGCATTTTTAAAACTTGACTCACTGCCTTTGCTGACTTTGCCTAACTGCGCACAGCGCAACTGGGGAATGATCAAAATTTCTTCCAAGGTTGCCATGGGAGACTGATTTACATTGATTAGTGAGGTTCCAGATGGAATCTAGTATGAATCGTAGCCAGCAGCATTAAAATAACAGGGAGACGGGAACAAAAACTCCTTTTCTGTTGATCAGGGAGAGTTTAAATTGTCCTGATTGTTCTGAATGATTGATTCGAAACGACGCATAAATCATCAGTAGATGATAGCTGACTTAACCTTCTCAGGAATATTTTTCATTTTGGTCTCCTATGTAACCCAATACAGTCTGTGTCTTGCTAATTCATACAAATGAAGCTTATGTTTATTCATTGCTGCTAATTCATTAAGGGCTGTTTTCTTTGCATTGAAGAGACAGTTTGAAAGTGATTTTTTTTTCTCCCTTCTAAACCTGTATGCAATGCAAGAACAGTTTTTGTGTTTTTCTTTAAATAGCAATGGAGGATATAAAGCACAGTGTGTTCCTGCCTGCCTGGTGTATTTGCACAATGTGGAATGTACGTGCTGTACATTTGGAAGCATTCTTATTGAATGAGTGATACTGCTGAGATCAGTATTTCAGTAGAATGACATTGAATCCACATCTTCATCACATGATGCAGCCTGCCAGTACTCCAGCACACACCGTCACTGCATTGTTAATATCTTTCACATTTTTTATCTTCTGTTATCTATATTGATATTAAAAATATTTTATACCAGAGTGTGTACATGGTTTACAGTGTGCAATAAAAAGAAAATATTAGTAAACTCTGACGATTTCTGGTTTCTTACAGACAGATTACGTTGGACAGAGACCATCAATTACTGAGTGACAGAAATCTACTTTTTTTTATAAATGTTTTATTGAGGTATTTACGGTTTTATAACAACAACAACAGAAGAAACAATGTACATACAAATATAAACATAGTGCAAAAGTCATCTTCCTCCCTCACGGGGCCCACCTTTTCTAACACCCTACTCTAAACTAAACTAAACCCCAACCCCCCCACCTTCTGCTGACGGTTAATTTTCCCCAAAGAAGTCGACAAACGGCTGCCACCTCCGGACGAACCCTAACATTGACCCTCTCAGGGCGAACTTGATTTTCTCCAGACATAGGAAGCTAGCCATGTCAGTTAGCCAGGTCTCCGAATTTGGGGGCTTTGAGTCCCTCCAAGCTAATAATATCCGTCTCCGGGCTACTAGGAGGCAAAGGTCAGAACGTCTGCCTCTTTCTCCTCCTGGATTGCCGGGTCTTCTGACACTCCGAATATCGCCACCTCTGGACTCTGTGCCACCCTTGTTTTTAACACCTTGGACATGACATCCGCAAACCCCTGCCAGAGTCCCCTAAGCTTCGAGCATTCCCAGAACATAAGGACATGGTTCGCTGGTCCTCCCGCACACCTTGCGCACCTATCTTTTATCCCAAAGAACCTGCTCATCCGGGTCACGGTCATGTGGGCCCGGTGAACGACCTTAAACTATATCAGGCTGAGCCTGGCACATATTGTTGACGTGTTGACTCTACTCATCGCTTCCGCCCAGAGACCATCCACTATCTCTCCTCCTAACTCCTCTTCCCATTTGTGTTTCCGCTCCTCGGTATGCGTTTTCTCGGACCCCATGAGTTCCTTGTAAATGTCCGAAACCCTCCTTTCCCCCACCCACATTCTGGAAACTACCCTGTCCTGTATCCCCCTTGGCGGTAGGAGTGGGAAGGTTGAGACGTGCCTGCGCAGGAATTTCCGCGCCTGCAGGTACCTAAACTCATTCCCTCCCGTCAATTCAAATTTCTCCTCCAACTCCCTCAGGCTGGGAAAGCTCCCCTCTTTAAACATATCTCCCATCCTCTCGATCCCTGCTCTCTGCCATCTCCAGAACCCTCCATCTAGCCTCCCCGGGGCAAACCGGTGGATATTGCAGATCGGAGACCCGACCGATGCTCCCTCTGCTCCCACATGTCTCCTCCATTGCCCCCAGACTCTCAGGGCCGCTATCACCACGGGACTGGTGGAGTACAGTGCTGGCAGGAACGGCAGAGGTGTCATTACCAATGCCCCCAAACTAGTGCCCTTGCATGATGCTGCCTCTACTCACTCCCACATTCCCCCCCACCCCCACCCACTTCCTAATCATGGCTATATTTGCCGCCCAATAATAATTACTAAAGTTCGACCCCCCCCCCAAAGACCAGCCCCTTGAGGCTCTCAATGCAATTGCCAGCGGCTCTCTGGCCCATCCCTGCCTCGTCCCCCGGTGCAGCCTAAAATAGCCCGTTGTCAACCTGTTCATCCGTACACTCGCCACGGGAGCTTGATACAGCAGTCTGACCCAGTCAATGAAGCCCCGTCCAAATCCAAACCGCCCCAGTACCTCCCACATTTAGTCCCATTCCACCCGATCAAATGCCTTCTCTGTGTCCATTGCAACCACTACCTCCACGTCCCTACCCTCTGGGGGCATCATAATCACATTCAGCAGCCTTCTTACGTTGGCCGCCAACTGCCTACGCTTAACGAATCCCGTCTGGTCCTCCCCAATCACGTCCGGAACGCAGTCTTCAATCTGAGAGGACACGATTTTGGCCAACAGTTTGGCGTCTACATTTAGTAGAGAGATCGGCCTTTAGGACCCACATAGCTCCGGGTTCTTATCCCGCTTCAGGATCAATGAGATAGTGGCCTGTGACATTGGTAAGCACTCCCTTGCCTCATTAAATGTCCCCAACAGCAGCGACCCCAGTATCCCAGAGAACCTTTTATAAAACTCCACTGGGTACCCGTCCGGTCCCAGGGCTTTACCCGACTGCATGGCCTTCAGCCCTACTGCTATTTCTTCAGACCCGATCGGCGCCCCCAGCCCTTCTACCAACCCTTCGACCACCTTCTGGAACCTCAGCCCCCCTAAGAATTGCCTCATCCGCTCCGACCCAGCTGGGGGTTCCGACTCCTACAGCCTGCTGTAAAACTCCTTAAACGCCTTATTAACCCCTGCTGAATCTCCGACCAAGTTCCCATCCCTGTCCCTTACTTTCCCAATCTCCCTCTTTCTGTGCTGCTGCGCAAGCATTCTGCTGGCCTTCTCTCCATATTCATAAATCGCCCCCCTCTCCTTCCTCAGCTGCTCTACTGCCTTCCCTGTAATAGCAAGCCAAACTCCGCCTGTAGCCTCCATCGTTCCCTTAAAAGCCCTGCCTCTGGGGTCTCCGCATAACTCTTTCGACCTGTAGTATCTTCCTTATCAGTCGGTATGTCTCTGCTCCGTCCACCTTCTCTCTGTGGGCCCATATCGAGATCAGCTCCCCTCTAACCACCACCTTCAGCACCTCCCAGACCATTGCAGCCGAGACTCCCCGTGTCATTAACTTCCAGATAGTTCTGGATACATTTCCTCAGCTGTCCACACACCTCCTCATCCGCTAAAAGGCCAACATCCAGTCTCAAGTGCGGAAGTTGGCCACCCTCCTTGCTCACCTGTAGGTCAACTCAGTGCAGGGCATGTTCCGAGATAGTGATCGCTTAATAATCAGTGTCCACTACCACTTTATGCACGTGTGAGTAGAAGGAGAACTCCTTCACTCTCGGCTGCCCAAAACCCCTTTAGCTCCTTTGCTATTGCTGGCACTCTGCCTGTCCTTGAGCTCGACCGGTCTAGCCATGGGTCAATGACTGTGTTGAAGTCACCCTGCCCCCCTCTTCCCCCGACCAATCTATGCAAATCCAGGTCCGGGATCTTCCCCAACATCCTCCTTCCGAACTCCCCATCATCCCAATTTGGCGCGTACACATTCACGAGCGCTTCCAGCTTCCCACTAACCATAATGTAACTGCCTCGCACATCCGCAACTATTCACCCCGCCTTGAATGACACTCACTTATTAATCAGGATCGTGACCCTTCTAGTTTTAGAGTCCAGCCCCAAGTAGAAAACCCACCCCTTCCTTCATCTGATCTGGTCAGTTACTCTAAGGTGCGTCTCCTGTAACATTGCCACATCCGCCTTCAGTCCCTTCAAATGCGCGAACACGCGTGCCCTCTTAACCGGCCCATTTAGCCCTCTTACGTTCCATGTGATCAACCTGGTTTTGGGCGGGGCTTCTCTTTTTTTAACATGAGCACTGCAGCAAGGTTCAAACACCTCAGTCTGCTACCAGCCCTTTCCTTCTAGCGAAGTCCATCGCTTCCTCTGGCGACTCAAAGAAGAAATGTTGCTCGTCATAAGTGACCCAAAGACGGGGCGGGGGGAGGGGGGGGGGGATATGACCCTAGGGCGGGGGGTGGGGGGGTATGACCATAGGGCAATCTGGAAGGGACAAACTGACCAGATTGTGTGTGTGTCTCGTCTCTCCTCTGACCCAAGGACATTTCAGCCTCTATTTTTATTGAGATCAACTCACTCTGCATTGGTGGATCAGCAAACCTGGGGCCTTTGAACAAAGAACAAACAAAGAACAAAGAAAAGTACTGCACAGGAACAGGCCCTTCGGCCCTCCAAGCCCGTGCCGACCATGCTTTTCAACTAAACTACAATCTTCTACACTTCCTGGGTCCGTATCCCTCTATTCCCATCCCATTCATGTATTTGTCAAGATGCCCCTTAAATGTCACTATCGTCCCTGCTTCCACCACCTCCTCCGGCAGCGAGTTCCAGGCACACACTACCCTCTGTGTAAAAAAAACTTGCCTCGTACATCTACTCTAAACCTTGCCCCTCGCACCTTAAACCTATGCCCCCTAGTAATTGGCCCCTCAACCCTGGGGAAAAGCCTCTGACCATCCACTCTGTCTATGCCCCTCGTAATTTTGTAGACCTCTATCAGGTCGCCTCTCAACCTCCGTTGTTCCAGTGAGAACAAACCGAGTTTATTCAACCGCTCCTCATAGCTAATGCCCTCCATACCAAGCAACATCCTGGTAAATCTCTTCTGCACCCTCTCTAAAGCCTCCACATCCTTCTGGTAGTGTGGCAACCAGAATTGAACACTATACTCCAAGTGTGGCCTAACTAAGGTTCAATACAGCTACAACATGACTTGCCAATTCTTATACTCAATGCCCCGGCCAATGAAGGGGCATTGACTTTCAATACTCTTGAGGGTTCTACCATTCACTGTATATTCCCTACCTGTATTAGACCTTCCAAAATGCATTACCTCACATTTGTCCGGATTAAACTCCATCTGCCATCTCTCCGCCCAAGCCTCCAAACAATCTAAATCCTGCTGTATCCTCTGACAGTCTTCATCGCTATCCGCAATTCCACCATCCTTTGTGTCGTCTTCAAACTTACTAATCAGACCAGTTACATTTTCCTCCAAATCATTTATATATACTACGAACAGCAAAGGTCCCAGCACTGATCCCTGCGGAACACCACTGGTCACAGCCCTCCAATTGGACAAGCATCCTTCCATTGCTGCTACTCTGCCTTCTATGACCTAGCCAGTTCTGTATCCACCTTGCCAGCTCACCCCTGATCCCGTGTGACTTCACCTTTTGTACCAGTCTACCATGAGGGACCTTGTCAAAGGCCTTACTGAAGTCCATATAGACAACATCCACTGCCCTACCTGCATCAATCATCTTTGCGACCTCTTCGAAAAACTCTATCAAGTTAGTGAGACACGACCTCCCATTCACAAAACCATGCTGCCTCTCACAAATACGTCCATTTGCTTCCAAATGGGAGTAGAACCTGTCTAGAAGAATTCTCTCCTGTAATTTCCCGACCACTGACGTATGGCTCACCGGCCTGTAGCTCCCTGGATTATCCTTGCTACCCTTCTTAAACAAAGGAACAACATTGGCTATTCTCCAGTCCTTCGGGACGTCACCTGAGGACAGTGAGGATCCAAAGATTTCTGTCAGGGCCTCAGCAATTTCCTCTCTAGCCTCCTTCAGCATTCTGGGGTAGATCCCATCAGGCCCTGGGGACTTATCTACCGTAATATTTTTCAAGACGCCCAACACCTCGTCTTTTTGGACCTCAATGTGACCCAGGCTATCTACATACACTTCTCCAGACTCAACATCCGCTAATTCCTTCTCTTTGGTGAATACTGATTGCCTCCTTTTTCTTTTTGACGAGACCTACAATATCTCCAAGGTTCCCGAAATGTGCCGTATTTATCCTTCTTCCTCACAGGAACATGCCGGTCCTGAATTCCTTTCAACTGACACTTGAAAGCCTCCCACATGTCAGATGTTGATTTACCCTCAAACATCCGCCTCCAATCTAGGTTCTTCAGTTCCTGCCTAATATTGTTATAGTTAGCCTTCCCCCAATTTAGCACATTCACCCTTGGACCACTCTTATCCTTGTCCACCAGCACTTTAAAACTTACTGAATTTGTGTAGCTTTATACTACTTGCTGAATCAGCAGGGGAACCTAAAGCTAAATGTAGTTTTAATGTTGATGATTTAATCATTAAAAATTTAAATCTCCCTTGCGGGTGCGGCGATGACCAGCTAAGTCGCACGTTTCGGCACCTCCCGTTGAAACGGACTTTTGGGCTCTTATTAAGAGCCCCAACGGCAATTTTTAACGGCCAAAATCATTGTGCGGTGAGATAGGAGTGAATCCCCCCGTACAAATATGGATAAAGGAGAGGATAGCGGCCGGATTGCAGTGGATCCACTGGAGCAGCGGCAAGGAAGGGAAGCTCGAAGCAAGATGGCGTTGGAAGGTGGTTGTTCGGTATGGGGCCCGGAGCAACAAGAGTTCCTGCGGCGCTGTGTGGAAGAGCTGAAGAAGGAGGTGTTGGCCCCGATGCGACAGGCGATTGAAGGGCTAAAGGAGGCGCAGAGGACCCAGGAGTTGGAGCTTCGTGTCGTGAAGGCAAAGGCTGCGGAGAATGAGGATGAAATACAGGGCCTGGTGGTAAAGACAGAGACGCACAAGGCACAGCACAAAAGGTGTGTGGAGAGGTTGGAAGCCCTGGAGAATAACTCGAGGAGGAAGAATTTAAGAGTCTTGGGTCTTCCCGAAGGCATAGAGGGGGCGGACGTCGGGGCATATGTGAGCACGATGCTTCACTCGCTAATGGGATCGGAGGCCCCGACGGGCCCTTTGGAGGTGGAGGGAGCTTACCGAGTTCTGGCGCGAAGACCAAAGGCAGGAGAAATACCTCGAGCCATAGTGGTGAGGTTTCACCGCTACAATGACAGAGAGATGGTTCTAAGATGGGCAAAGAAAACTCGGAGCTGCAGGTGGGAGAACGCGGTGATCCGCGTGTACCAGGATTGGAGTGTGGAGGTGGCGAGAAGGAGGGCAAGTTTCAACCGGGCCAAGGCGGTGCTCCACAAAAAGGTTAAATTTGGAATGTTGCAGCCGGCGAGACTGTGGGTCACACACCAAGGGAAGCACCACTACTTTTAGACGGCAGAAGAGGCGTGGACATTCATTGTGGACGAGAAGCTGGAATAGTCTGGCGAGAGAAAAAGCTTCTATAATAAAGTGGTGGGGTGATTATGTGGGATGAGGGGGGGGGGGGAGAAATTTTTCAATTTTGTAACTTCTCTCTTTTCCCCTCGTGGGGGGGGGAGGGGAGTCTGGGGAACTGTGGGCGTCGGTGGGAAGGAGAAGGGAACTGCGCCATCAGGAGCGGGGCCGAGTGGGAAACGCGGGCTTTGCTCCCGCGCTATGGTAATTGTAGCGGGAACGGGGACACAGGAAGGAGGAGGCCCCGCACAATGAGGGGCCGAGGACAAACGGGGGAAGCCGAGGTCAGCCAGAGTTTGCTGACTTCTGGGAGCAACATGGGGGGTGCAACTACGCTAGAAAAGGATATAGCGGAGATGGGGGGGGAGGGGAGTTAACTGGGTTGCTGCTGCTAGGGGGAAGGGGGAGCTGTTATGGGGTGGGGTAGTCGGGACGGGAGAGCACCGTCGGTGGGATATACCGGTACGTGGGAACCGGGTGAGGAGCTGGGTTAGAAAAGGGGATGGCTAGTCGACATGGAGGGGAGGGAGGGGGGGGGGGGGGGGAGAGGAAAGAGCCCCCCAACCACGCTGATCACGTGGAACGTGAGAGGGCTGAATGGGCCGATTAAAAGTGCACGAGTACTCGCACACCTAAAGAACTTAAAGGCAGATGTGGTCATGTTGCAGGAGACGCACCTGAAACTGGCAGATCAGGTCAGACTACGTAAAGGATGGGTGGGGCAGGTGTTCCATTCGGGGTTAGATGCGAAGAATAGGGGGGTGGCTATGTTAGTGGGGAAACGGGTACAGTTTGAGGCAAAGACCAAAGTGGCGGACAGTGGGGGTAGATATGTGATGGTGAGTGGCAGATTGCAAGGGGAGGCGGTGGTTCTGGTGAACATATACGCCCCGTACTGGGATGATGCAAACTTCATGAAGCGCATGCTGGGGCGTATCCCGGACCTAGAGGCGGGAAAGCTGGTAATGGGGGGAGACTTCAATACGGTGCTTGATCCAGGGCTGGACCGGTCTAGGTCTAAGACCGGGAGGAGGCCGGCAGCGGCCAAGGTGCTTAAGGACTTCATGGAGCAGATCGGAGGAGTAGACCCCTGGAGATTTATTAGGCCTAGGAGTAAGGAGTTTTCATTTTTCTCCCATGTTCACAAGGTGTATTCGCGGGTAGACATTTTTGTCCTGGGAAGGGCACTGATTTCGAAGGTGACAGGGACGGAGTACATGGCCATAGCCATTTCGGACCATGCTCCACATTGGGTAGATCTGGAGATAGGAGAGGAAAAGGAGCAGCACCCACTCTGGAGATTGGATATGGGGTTGTTGGCAGATGAGGGGGTATGTCTAAGGGTGAGGGGATGTATCAAAAGGTACCTGGAGCTTAATGATAATGGAGATGTCCAGGTGGGAGTGGTCTGGGAGGCGCTGAAGGCGGTGGTCAGAGGGGAACTGATATCCATAAGGGCCCATAAAGGGAAGCAAGAGAGCAAAGAAAGGGAGCGACTGTTGAGAGAACTTCTGAGGGTAGACAGGCAATATGCAGAGGCTCCGGAGGAGGGACTGTACAGGGAAAGACAAAGGCTACATATGGAATTTCACCTGCTGACCATGGGCAAGGCAGAAGCACAGTGGAGGAGGGCACGGAGTACAATATGAGTATGGAGAGAAGGCGAGCCGGTTACTGGCCCAACAACTGAGGAAGAGGGGAGCGGCGAGGGAGATAGGTGGGGTGAGGGATGAGGAAGGTGAGATGGAATGGGGAGCGGAGAGGGTGAATGGGGTGTTTAAGGCATTCTACGAGAGGCTGTATAAGGCTCAGCCCCCGGAAGGGAAGGAGGGAATGATGCATTTCCTAGATCGGCTGGAATTCCCGAAGGTGGAGGAGCAGGAGAGGGTGGGACTGGGAGCACGGATTGAGGTGGAGGAGGTGGTAAAGGGGATTGGGAGCATGCAGGCGGGGAAGGCCCCGGGACCGGATGGGTTCCCGGTGGAATTTTATAGGAAATACATGGACCTACTGGCCCCGCTTTTGACGAGAACCTTTAATGAGGCCAGGGAAAGGGGGAAGTTGCCTCCGACTATGTCTGAGGCGACGATATCGTTACTCTTAAAGAAGGAAAAAGACCTGCTGCAGTGCGGGTCTTACAGGCCTATTTCCCTCCTGAACGTGGATGCTAAGCTCCTGGCCAAGGTGATGGCGACAAGGATAGAGGATTGTGTCCCGGGGGTGGTCCACGAGGATCAAACTGGATTCGTTAAGGGGAGACAACTGAACACGAATATACGGAGGCTGCTAGGGGTGATGATGATGCCCCCGCCGGAGTTGGAGGCGGAGATGGTGGTGGCGATGGACGCTGAGAAAGCATTTGACAGAGTGGAGTGGGACTACTTATGGGAAGTGTTGAGGAGATTTGGTTTTGGAGAGGGGTTTATTGGATGGGTACAGCTGCTATATAGGGCCCCGGTGGCAAGTGTGATCACAAACAGGCAGAGGTCCGACTACTTCCGTCTTTATAGAGGGACAAGACAGGGGTGTCCCCTGTCCCCGTTACTGTTTGCATTGGCAATTGAGCCGCTGGCCATAGCACTGAGGGGCTCTAGGAAGTGGAGGGGAGTACTCAGGGGAGGAGAAGAACACCGGGTATCATTATATGCAGATGATCTATTGCTGTATGTTGCGGACCCAGTGGAGGGGATGCCTGAGATAATGCGGACACTCGGGGAGCTTGGGGAATTTTCGGGGTACAAATTGAATATGGGGAAGAGTGAGTTGTACGTGGTGTATCCGGGGGAGCAGAGCAGGGGAATAGATGAGTTACCGCTGAGGAGGGTAATAAGAGATTTCTGGTACTTGGGGATCCAGATAACCAGGAACTGGGGAACCCTACATAGGCTTAATTTAACACGATTGGTGGAACAGATGGAGAAGGATTTTAAGAGATCGGACATGGTGTCCCTGTCACTGGTGGGCAGGGTGCAGGCGGTCAAAATGGTAGTCCCCCCGAGATTTCTTTTTGTGTTCCAGTGCCTCCCGGTGATTGTTACTAGGGCTTTTTTCAAAAAAATTGAGAAGAGTGTTATGAGCTTTGTGTGGGCTGGTAAGACCCCGAGAGTGAGGAGGGGGTTTTTGCATCGTAGCAGGGATAGGGGGGGACTGGCACTGCCGAGCTTAAGTGATTATTATTGGTCCGCCAATATCTCAATGGTGTGTAAGTGGATGGGAGAAGGGGAGGGAGCGGCGTG
This sequence comes from Scyliorhinus torazame, assembly GCF_047496885.1. NCBI lineage: Eukaryota > Metazoa > Chordata > Chondrichthyes > Carcharhiniformes > Scyliorhinidae > Scyliorhinus > Scyliorhinus torazame. The sequence continues at coordinate 236,363,830 of NC_092708.1, read as the reverse complement.
GAAGAGACTGGAAATGGCATCCTGTAAAGGAACCAGCCTACAAGCATTGGTGACGGCGCCGTTGCCGTTCTCCCCGAAGAAATACACCACAAGTCCAGTGGTGGTGGCAACGCTGAATATTTGGGGGCAGTGGAGACGGGAATGGCGGGTGCCTCGGTGCCGTCCCCGATAAGGAATAATCATAGGTTTGTCCCGGGGAGAATAGATGGGGGATTTAGAACATGGCAGAGAGCAGGGATTGTGCAACTGAGGGATCTGTTCCTAGACGGGACGTTTGCGAGTCTGGGAGCGCTGACGGAAAAATACGGGTTGCCCCAGGGCAATGCATTTCGGTATATGCAATTGAGGGCTTTTGCGAGGCAACAGGTGAGGGAATTTCCGCAGCTCCCGACGCAGGAGATTCAGGATAGAGTGATTTCGGGGACATGGGTGGGGGATGGTAGGGTGTCAGATATATACAGGGAAATGAGAGACGAGGGGGAGATCATGGTGGATGAGCTGAAGGGAAAATGGGAAGAAGAGCTGGGGGAAGAGATCGAAGAGGGGCTGTGGGCAGATGCCCTACGCAGGGTAAACTCTTCGTCCTCGTGTGCCAGGCTTAGCCTGATACAATTCAAGGTCTTGCACAGGGCGCACATGACTGGAGCAAGGCTCAGTAAATTTTTCGGGGTAGAGGATAGGTGCGGGAGATGCGCGAGATGCCCAGCGAACCACACCCACATGTTTTGGTCATGCTCGGCACTGCATGGGTTCTGGGTGGGGGTGGCAAATGTGCTTTCGAAGGTGGTGGGGGTCGAGCCAAGCTGGGGGTTGGCTATATTCGGGGTTGCAGAAGAGCCGGGAGCGCAGGAGGCGAGAGAGGCTGATGTTTTGGCCTTTGCGTCCCTAGTAGCCCGGCGAAGGATATTGTTAATGTGGAAGGAAGCTAAACACCCGGGCGTGGAGGCCTGGATAAACGACATGGCAGGGTTTATAAAACTGGAACGGATAAAGTTCGCACTAAGAGGTTCGGTTCAAGGGTTCACCAGGCGGTGGCAACCGTTCATTGACTATCTCGCAGAACGATAAAGGAACTGGGAAAGTAGCAGCAGCAACCCGGGGGGGGGGGGGGGAAAGAGTCCTCAGGGGTGTTTTTGTATGGATATTTTTACTTAGACATGTATATTGGCTTGTTAGACTTTACTACTTGGGAGAGTTAATATTTTGTTATGGCAGTTGCCATTTAGTTCATATATTATTTATTTATTTGTTAAAAAACGGTCATTATTATTTATATTGTTTTATTGTTGTAAAAAGGGAAAAATTTGCTTTTTGTACTGTTTTGTTTGGCCGAAAAAAATTTGAATAAAATATATATTTAAAAAAAAAAAACCAATTTAAATCTTTCAATCTATTTCCAAAACCATGGGTACAATTCAACTAAATTGGAACCAAGTCCCATAGCGAGCACATTCTCGCAGCGCCGAGAAACTCGGCTTTACAAAGAAACTCACATTAAATCATTTTTAATGGTGTTATGATCTCTGAAGCCCCCGATGCGACCCTGCACTTACTGGAAAGGTCCCCACGCCCTCAACACCTGTGTCGGGCACCCTCGGCCCGATCGCACCCATGCAAAGAAATGCCAACTGGGCACCTTGGCAGTGACAACTTGGAACTTTTGCAGCATCCCTGCTAGCTTGCAGTGCCATCTGGACACCTTGGCAGTACCAAGATGCCCAAGTGGCTCCAGCACTGGCAGGGCACCACGCTGCCCAAAGGTCTCCGATCGCCTGAGACCCCGCCCACGAGTGCCGTTCCATCTCGTCCCCGGTTGTGGGACTCAAATTTTTTTTTCAAAAAATATACTTTATTCATAAAATCTACCATAAACATTACAGAACATTTCAAATTGTCTTGACTGTGCATTTCCATCAGAGTTACACAGTCCCTTGACTTCCATTCAATTTTGATAACATTACACACATATCGCTCTTTACGTTACAATTCCTTCTTAAATATTTACATTGTCATGTTTCTTTTATAGATTGGAGTGTTAATGACCCAGACCCAGGGGGCTTTACACTGTTACCCGCCCCTCGGTGTACATTTGCTGGTAAGACCTTACACAGTGGTCTTTCCCCATTGCGCCTTGGCGGCAGCTACCCCAAGCTTGAGTGCGTCCCTCAGCACGTAGTTCTGGACGTTGGAATGTGCCAGTCTGCAACACTCTGTCGAGGACAGCTCTTTGCACTGGAAGATCAGCAAGTTTCGGGCAGACCAAAGAGTGTCTTTCACCGAGCTGTTGACCTTCCAACAGCAGTTGATGTTTGTCTACTGTGTGTGTCCCTGGAAACAGTCCGTAGAGCACAGAGTCCTGTGTCACAGAGCTGCTCGGGATGAACCTTGACAAATACCACTGCATCTCTCTCCAGACCTTCTTTGCAAAGGCACATTCCACAAGGAGGTGGGTGACTGTCTCATTTCCCCCACAGCCACTCCGAGGGCAGCGTGCAACGGCGCTGAGCCTTCGGGTGTACATGAAGAATCTGACGGGGAGGGCCCTTCTCACCACCAGCCAAGCTAGGTCTTGGTGCTTGTTTGTAAGTTCTGGTGATGAGACATTCTGCCAGAAGACTCTGACCGTCTGCTCCGGGAACCCTCCAACGTCCTCCACAGTCTCCTTTTCCCTGAGGGCCTCGAGGACATTACGTGCTGACCACTGCTTCATTGCCTTGTGGTCAAAGGTGTTTTTCTTCAAAAGCTTTTCCACGAGAGACAGGTGGTACGGCACGGTCCAACTACTTGGAGCGTTCCGCGGCAATAAGGCCAGGCCCATCCTTCGTAACACCGGCGACAGGTAGAACCTCAGTATGTAGTGACACTTGGTGTTTGCATACCGGGGGTCCACACAAAGCTTGATGCAGCTGCACAGGGGCTCAGTGCTGAACGGCGTTCCCCCGAGGTCTCTGAGGTGAAGGGGCTAGACCTTGACGCCTCGGGTACCTCAGGAAACTGCATATCAGAGTGAGACTAGCTGTCTTGCAATAATATGCAGATTTACTAAAAAGTGATCCTGCCACAATGGGAGGGATTTAGATCGCAACATCTTGTGAGATCGTGTTAGATCTCGTGAAGCGTTGTGAGCAGGGTAGATCCCAGGAGGGAGGTCTCCTGACTTTTATCAGCCCGCTGCGCCACGGCAAGCTGCTTTCCGGAGCAATGTGTACATTGGACTGCGCCCCATATATTTTATTGGCATTGAATTTACAAAAGCAGTTGTATTTTTAGTTCTTTCCTGCAACACCATGACTGCTTACCCTGACAATTGTCTCAAAATAATTTTGTTTATGGTAAGTCTACAATAATTCATCTACTGTCAAAGGCATTTTCAGTCAACCAGCATTGGAGATGGGGAATAGTAATGTAGTTACAAAACTTGTCTTGAAATAACTTGCAGCTAATGCTTGTGATGTATTATTTCCAAGATGGTGATCTGTAACTTCGAGAACTTGTATGTATTTAATAATTATAATGTATTTTATATTTGCAACCTGCTTAAGACTTCTTTTAACTTTGAGTTAGAGTTCCGTAGGTTGTAACTAAATGCATCAAGGTCTCTTGGTGTTCTCTTCAGTATTTACTGAAGCGAGGGGCTTCGTGGCAGTGCCCACTGCTTTTTAAAAATCTTACCTTGGGTTGTAGACAGCACTGGCAAAGCTGTATTTATTGCACACATCTAATTGCCCTGAGAAAGGTGGTGATAGGCCTCAACGCCTTGTGATGATGTTGCTTCCACAATGGTGTAGTTTAGGGACATCAGGATGTTGACCTAGCGACAGTGGAGGAAGGGTGATGTATGATGACATGGGGATTGTGTGCCATGAGAATGGGCTTGGGGCCGATGGTGTTCCTCAATGTTGGAAGTTACGGGGAAGAGAGGCATTAATGAAGTAACCTTAGTACGTTGACTTAGTACCTTGTAGATTTTGCCGAATCCGTAAATGCAACTTGTGGTGTCCAAAATCATAGCCATTTGGTGACATTTCTAGATCATGTAGAAATATTTACATTGAATTGCAGGTATTGCCTCAAACTTTTGTCGACCTATTCAAAGCGTATGCATGGGCTACATGTTAGCGCAGAACGGCTGTGTTTTTGCGAGCTTCAGCTTTGCTCGTCTTCTAACTTTTTAATCTGTTTACACTTTATTTTATGTCTTTTCTTGGTATACATAGTTTTTAACTATGTCCCGAGATTGGTTGGTCAATATTTCAGCACTATTGAGGCGAGACAAAATGTTTAAATCCTCATTGATTTGTGGCTTCTGGAAGGAGGTGGGGTGGGGCCTTCTCATTTTTAAAAAAAAAAAACATTTATTTCCTAAAGATTTTCCAATTTTACAACAAAACCCATATTACCACAGCAGATGAGACTGAAAAACCAACAGAACAAAAACGTAGCCTAACCATGCCCACCCCATCCACCAAGAAACAAAAAACAACTGAAAAAATAAACAAAATAATCTAACCCCGCCAAATCACCCCCGCTCTCAGCAACTGACGGTGACTAATTCCATAAATTAGGTAATGAATGGCTGCCACCTCCTGTAGAACCCTTTAACCGACCCCCTAACATGTACTTGACTTTCTCCAGATACAAGAATTCCATTTGGTCACCCAGTATAAGGGTCTGAGTGGAGACGAAGACCTCCACCCAGCAGAACTCTCCTCTGGGCAATCCGCAAGGGGCCTTCTAATTAGTGGCACGCTGCTACTGGGAGGCTTCCCACCCTAACAGTGCGGCGTTCTAATGGATGATGGCTGCAAGCAATGATGTTGATCTGTCCGAATGTTTAGGCTCTGCGGTGCAGGTTGTCAAAGCCCAATTTCAAGAGTTGTAAGGCATTTTTATGGAGGTGCTGGAGGAGGTTCTTCTAACAGAGAGAATCCTGTTCTTGGTTGATCAAGGAAACAAATTTGATTCTGTCTCCGAAGCCTGCTGTTGGGTTGGCTTTCTGACCCCTGGTCCTGTTGTCTTGTTCCTGATGACCACGAGCAAAACCGGAACAGGAGGAGGAGTGGAGGGTTTGGGTTGGTAGGTTTGAGGAAGGTCCTCCCAGCGAGAGCTAATTTTTTGTATTGTTTAGCACCCATTCCTTTTTCAGACTGTGTTTTCTTGCTGAGGACTGGGATTTGTTTGGCTTGAATTGAAGCTTGGTGGTGCTGGGTCCTCTCCTTGTCACCGTGTAGTTATATCACTGCTTTCTGTTCTGGCCTTCACATGGGAAGAGTTTAATTTACGCTGTGAGTGTTAGTCAATTTCCCTTTTAGTTCTGGGGTTCGCGAGATATTGTTTTCTTCTGTCATTTTGTTTTGAAGCTATGGATATGATATGTGTCTCTGATGTTGCCTTTATCCTGTTTTGGTGCAGGCAGGTCCTATATAGCAGGCAGCACGGTAGCCTTGTGGATAGCACAATTGCTTCACAGCTCCAGGGTCCCAGGTTCGATTCCGGCTTGGGTCACTGTCTGTGCGGAGTCTGCACATCCTCCGGGTGTTCCGGTTTCCTCCCACAGTCCAAAGATGTGCAGGTTAGGTGGATTGGCCATGATAAATTGCCCTTAGTGTCCAAAATTGCCCTTAGTGTTGGGTGGGGTTACTGGGTTATGGGGATAGGGTGGCGGTGTTGACCTTGGGTAGGGTGCTCTTTCCAAGAGCCGGTGCAGACTCGATGGGCAGAATGGCCTCCTTCTGCACTGTAAATTCTGTAAAAAATCTGTGAAGAGAACATGTTGGGGATTTTGTTGATGACTGATCCGGTCTTATTTGTTACAATTCTTGTGATGACTACTGTTTTATGCTGTACCTGTTGTACATTGATATCTATGGCTTGCCTTTCCTCTTTTGTTTGTTTTGACACAACTTATGTAAAAATGCAAAATTACGCACACACACATTCTGCCTTTAACAGAATATTTGATTCTGTTGCATGTATGATGACTTTTGTTTGGGAGTTGCATCTTTTATAGATGTTGGCACAGTGAGTGGGAATTGAAGCCTATAAAATATTTTTCTACCTGTGAATACCAACTAACTAAATTAAATTTGAATTTCAATCAAGAGCCCAGTCTATTTCACAGCTGTAGTACTTATATTGGTTAGGACAGAGTTGAAATGCACCAGAATTAATTTGTTATAAATCTTGGCCAATTCTTCAGTGCAATGCAATTCAGTTACTTGGCAAGTATCCTTTCATAAAAGGTTACTTTGTCTTGTTGAAACTGCTGCTAGTCCAATTAGTTTTTCCCCTTACAGAAGAACATTGTAATATGGTCGAAGCATGCATTCTTCACATTAATTGTATATAAAACAAAAGAAAATAATGAGTTTAAACTTTTTATCTATTTCTAAATGGTTATTTTTGTCAGCTCTATGTAGATGTGATTTTAATGAAAGGAATGAGCTTGAAGGAAAGAAATGTGAATGTAAAATTTGCAGTATTTTCCACAAGCATTTTAAGCATGTAACCAATTTGAAATTGTAATAATGCAAAAGAGAGTCTGAATCACTGCATTGATCATGCATTAGAACCAGTATTTTGTGTAAAGGTTAATTTCCTTGTTTTGTCTAATCTTAGCTATCATTCTGTTTGTTTTCATGGAAACAGTTTGTAAATGTGACTTTTAAAAAAAATAAATCTGCCAATTATTTTTTTTTTTCCAATTAAGGGGCAATTTAGGCTCGGCCAATCCACCTAACCTGCACATCTTTGGGTTGTGGGGGTGAAACCCATGCAGACACGGGGAGAATGTGCAAACTCCACACGGACAGTGACCCAGGGCTGGGATTCGAACCCGGGTCCTCTGTGCCGCAGTCTAACCACTGCGCCACGTGCTGCCCCGTAAATGTGACTTCTTAACAGTTACTCTTAATTACGTGAATAGGACACATATGGTCAATGTAGTGTGACTTCATGGTTAAAATTATCGTTGGATATTGCTTCATATTAAAGCCCAATCCAAGACTATTTCAATGATAATGAAACAGTGAAACTTGCATTTTAGCCAGAGTTCAAGTTCTGTTTAATTTATATAATTTCCCTTTTGTGATGACTAAGAGAGGGCATTGGGTTACCAGCAATACCTTTTAATGACTTTTTCCCCCAGGGAATAATAGAAATAGTGGAAATATATCCTTTAAGTTTAATCGTGGTACAATTTTGATACTTGACCAGAAATATCTCCAAGGAGAAAAGACAAACAACGGCGCAGGAATAGAATTCCAGAACTTAAGATCTAGGCAGCCGAAGTCCACCAGTGGTGGAGTGATTAAAATCAAAAATGTTCAAGAATTAGATTTGCAAATGGTAGGGGTGGGGTTATCAGGGGATGTTGCTAGGGGGGGGGAAGAAAGAGTTATTCTGCTGACGTGGGGGGGATCTGAAGTAGGTAATGGAAAGGAGGTCGGGGGTGGAGGCAGCCAAGAGGCGAGCCAGGAAGGGCACGGCGCATGGGCCGGGGGCGGGCCCAAGAAAGGTTATGGCTGACCGGCGCGGGGGGGTTCCTCCCAACCAGGCTGATCACCTGGAATGTCAGGGGACTAAATGGGCCAGTTAAAAGGGCACGTGTGTTCGCGCATTTGCAGGCTCTAAAGGCGGATGTAATTATGTTGCAGGAGACACATCTGCAAGTGTCTGACCAGACAAGACTAAGGAAGGGCTGGATCAGCCAGGTTTTCCACTTGGACTTGGATTCTAAGTCCAGGGGGGTAGCAATTATGATCAATAAGTGGATTCAGTTTGAGGCGGAGGGCGTAGTTGCAGACAGTGGGGGCAGATTCCTTATGGTAAGGGGCAAGCTGGAGGGGAGAAGACTGGTGCTGGTGATATATGCACCGAACTGGGACGAGGTTGACTGACTTTATCAAAAGAGTGCTGGGAAAGATCCCGGACCTAGACTCATGTAAGTTGATAATGGGGGGGGGGGACTTTAATACGGTCCTTGACCCGGGGCTGGACCGGTCATGTCCCAGAACGGGCAGACTCCCAGCAATGGCAAGGGAGCTGAAAGGGTTCATGGAGCAAATGGGGGCTGTGGACCCATGGAGAGCCAGACAGCCGACGGGAAGGGGCTACTCGTTTTATTCGCATGTTCGTAAAGTATATTCGAGGATTGATTTTTTTTTATCGTGAGCAGGGACTATGTAGGGGAGGTAAAGAATACGGAATACTCAGCAATCACTATCTCGGACCATACCCCGCACTGGGTGGACCTGCAGGTTGGGGGGGGGGGGGGGGGGGGGGGGGGGCGAATTACCAACGCCCGCAATGGAGGTTAGACGTAGGATTGTGTCGGAGGAGGGGATATGTGAGAGACTTCGGAAGTGTATGCAAAATTAATTGCAGGTGAACGATACGGGGGAGGTTTCAGCAGCGACCCCTGTGGGAGGCGCTGAAGGCAGTAGTGAGGGGGGAGCTGATCTCAATTCGGGCTCACAGGGTCAGGGCGGACAGAGCGGAAATGGACAGATTGGTTAGGGAAATTCACCGGATAGACGAGGAGCATGCGGGGTCCCCGGGGGAGGACCTACTCGGGGAGAGACGGAGATTGCAGGCGGAACTGGGGGTGCTGTCCATGTGTAGGGCCGTGGAACAACTTAGGAAGGCGAGGGGAGTGGTGTATGAGCATGGGGAGAAGGCCAGTAGATTGCTAGCACAGCAACTCAGGAAGAGGGAGGCGGCCAGGGAAATAAGTAGAGTGGTTGATGGGGAGTGGAGCAGAGTGGAGGACCTGGCAGGACTGAATAAGGTATTTCGGGACTTCTAGAGTAAACTGTACACTTCAGAACCCCCGAAAGAGCCGGAGGAGATGAAAAGGTTCCTGGATAGACTAACGTTCCCAAAAGTAGGCATGGGACGAGTGGGCGGACTGGGGGCCCCGATTAGAGCGGGGAGGTATTGGGGGGCCTAAAGGCCATGCAGTCGCGGAAAGCCCTGGGACCGGATGGATACCCAGTAGAGTTTGACAAGAAGTGGGACCGGTCCTGACGAGGGTTTTTAATGAGGCAAGGGACAGAGAGACCCTGCCACCGACGATGTCGCAAGCCACCATCTTGCTGATACTGAAGCAGGACAAGGACCCGGAATCCTGCGGGTCATACGGTCCAATCTCCCTGATCAATATGGATGTCAAGCTCCTGGCCAAAGTCCTGGCGATTAGAATTGAGGACTGCGTACCGGAGGTGATTGGGGACGATCAGACAGGGTTTGTGAAAGGCCGGCAGCTGACAGCTAACTTGAGAAGATTGCTTAATGTGATCATGATGCCCCCGACGGGCAAGGAGGTGGAGGTAGTGGTGGCAATGGACGCTGAGAAGGCCTTCGACCGGGTGGAGTGGGGCTATTTTGTAGGAGGTGCTTGGACGGTTTGGGTTCGGGGAGGGACTGGTTAATTGGGTCAGACTATTGTACCAGGCCCCAAAAGCTAGCGTTAGGATGAACAGGATAATGTCAGATTATTTCAGACTACACCGCGGGACCAGACAGGGGTGCCCACTCTCCCCGTTGCTGTTTGCACTGGCCATAGAGCCGATGGCGTTGACAGCTGCGAAGGGGATGACATTTGGGGAGGGGGGGGGGGGATGGAACACAGGGTCTCTCTATGTGGACGACCTGCTCCTGTATGTGTCGGACCCACTGGCCGGGATGGAAAATATACTGGAAACATTGAGGAAGTTTGGCCGGTTCTCAGGGTACAAATTAAATATGGCCAAGAGAGATATTTGTGGTGCAGGCAAGGGGCCAGGAGAATCGACTGAAGAAGCTGCCATTTAGGCTGGTGGAGGAAAGTTTCCGGTACTTGGGGATACAGGTGGCACGAGACTGGGGCAGGTTGCATAAGTTAAATTTGACTAGGGTGGTGGAACAAATGGAGAGGGAGTTTCGGAGATGGGATGCACTCCCGCTGTCACTGGCGGGGAGGGTGCAGACTGTAAAGATGACAATCCTGCCGAGATTTCTGTTCATCTTCCAGTGCCTCCCGATCTTTATCCCACGGTCCTTCTTCAAAAGGACTGGCAAAATCATCATGAGCTTTGTCTGGGCGGGAAAATCCCTGCGGGTGAAGAAGGCGATGCTTGAAAGGATCCGCAGCGAGGGGGGACTGGCATTGCCGAGTCTGATCAACTACTACTGGGCGGCTAACATAGCCATGATAAGGAAGTGGATGGTGGGTACGGGGTCTATCTGGGAGCGAGTGGAGGCGGCTTTGTGCAGGGGCACCGGTTTGGCAGCCCTGGTCACGGCTCCCTACCGCTGTCGCCGGCCAGGCACTCCACCAGCCCGGTAGTGGGGGTGGCCTTGCTGATATGGGGCCAGTGGAGGAGGCATGAGGGGGGGGGGGGGGGGGGGGGGGGGGGGGGGAAGGCAGTGGGTGCATCTGTCTGGGCTCCAATATGTGATAACCATCGATTCGCCCCCGGGAACATGGATGGAGGGTTTCGAACATGGCGGGGGTGGGGAGGGTGGGCGATATTTTCCTGGAGGGGAGGTTTGCGAGTTTGAGGAGCTTTGAGGAGAAATTTGGGCTGGTAAGGGGAAATGACTTTAGGTACTTACAGATGCGGGACTTTGTACGCAAACAGGTCCCACGCCTCCCGCCAATAGGGATCCAGGACAGAATAGTTTCTTTAGGTGTGCGAGTACCCGTGCCCTCTTAATCGGCCTGTTCAGCCCTCTCACATTCCACGTGATCAACCGAGTTGGGGGGCTCTTTACCCCCCCCCCCCCCTGACGACTAGCCATTTCCCTTTTCAATCCAGCTCCTCACCCGGTTCCCACGTAGCTGTATCCCTCCCAGGCGGCGCCCCCCCGCCCCGACCCCCCCCCTCCCATACCAGTTCCCCCTTCTCCCCAGCAGCAGCAACCCAGTTAACCCCCCCACCCCGGCTAGATCCCAAGCTAGCGTAATTGCACCCCCCATGTTACTCCCAGAAGTCAGCAAACTCTGGCCGACCTCGGCTTCCCCCCGTGACCTCGCCTCACACTGTGCGAGTCCCCCTCCTTCCTGCTTCCCTGTTCCCGCCATGATTATCATAGCGCGGGAACAAAGCCCGCGCTTCCCCTTTTGGCCCCGCCCCCAATGGCCGGCGCCCACAGCTCCTCATCCTCCCTCACCCCCTACTTCACGACATGGGGAAGAGAGAGAAGTTACAGGGTCGCAGGTTTAACAATCTGGGAAGTCTTCTCTTCCCCCTTTTCCCTCTTTCATCCCACAAATTCACCCCCCCACTTTTGTCCCAAACGTTCTTTTTCTGGCCCGCTCACTCCAGCTTCTCCTCGACAATAAATGTCCACGCTTTGTCTGCCGTTTCGAAATAATGGTGTTTCCCTAGATGTGTGACCCACAGTCTTGCCGATTGCAACATTCCGAATTTGACCTTCCTTTTATGCAACACCGCCTTGGCCCGATTAAAGCTTGCCCTCCTTCTCGCCACCTCCGCACTCCAATCTTGATACACGCGGATCACCGCATTCTCCCACCTACTGTTCCGAGTTTTCTTGGCCCACCTGAGGACCATCTCTCTGTCTTTGTATCGGAGAAATCTCACAACTATTGCTCGAGGAATTTCTCCAGCCCTCGGTCTTCGCGCCATAACTCGATAGGCTCCCTCCACCTCCAGCCGACCCGTCGGGGCCTCCGATCCCATTAACGAATGCAGCATCGTGCTCACATATGCCCCGACGTCCGCCCCTTCTGCACCCTCGGGAAGACCAAGAATCCTTAAGTTCTTCCTCCTCGCATTGTTCTCCAGCACCTCCAGCCTTTCCACACATCTTTTGTGTTGTGCCTCGTGGATCTCCGTTTTCACCACCAGGCCCTGTATGTCGTCCTCATTCTCAGCAGCCTTTGCCTTCACGACCCGAAGCTCCTGTTCCTGGGTCTTTTGCTCCTCCTTTAGCCCCTCAATCGTTTGTAATATCGGGGCCAACAGCTCCTTCTTCATCTCCTTTTTGAGTTCATCTACGCAACGCCGCAGGAACTCTTGTTGGTCAGGGCCCCATATTAAACTGCCTCCTTCCGACGCCATCTTGCTTTGTGCCTGCCTTCCTGGCCGCTGCTCTTGAGGATCCACCGCAATCCGGCTAATTTCCTCTCTTTTTTCCATCCGTGTCCAGGGGGGATTCCCTTCTGGATTACCGCACAGTGTTATTTGCTGTTAAAATTGCCGATGGGGCTCCTATTAAGAGCCCAAAAGTCCGTTCCACCGGGAGCTGCCGAAACGTGCGACTTAGCTGGTCATCGCCGCACCCGGAAGTCGACAGAATAGTTTCTAGAGGAGAAGGAGGAGAGGGTAGAGTCTCGGATATCTACAAGGTGCTCATGAAGGGGAAGAGGCCCAGACGGAGGAACTGAAACTCAAATGGGAGGAGGAGTTTGGCGGGGAGATGGAGGACGGGCAGTGGGCGGAAGCTCTGAGTAGGGTAAACTCAACCGCAACATGTGCCAGGCTCGGCCTGATTCAATTTAAAGTCGTTCACCGGGCCCACATGACGGTAGCTCGGATGAGCAAATTCTTTGGGGTAGAGGACAAGTGCGCTAGATGCGCGGGAGGACCAGCGAACCATGTTCACATATTTTGGGCATGTCCTAAGCTTCGGGGGTACTGGGAGGGACTTGCGGGGATGACCCGGGTGCTGAAAACAAGGGTGGTGATGAGTCCAGGGGTGGCAATTTTCGGGGTTTCGGAAGACCCGGGAGTCCAGGGGGAGAAAGAGGCCGATGTTCTGGCCTTTGCTTCCCTAATAGCCCGGCGGCGCATACTGCTGGCATGGAGGGACTCCAAACTCCCGAAGACCGAACTATGGCTTTCGGACATGTTAAGTTTTCTGGGTATGGAAAAAATTAAGTTCACCTTGAGGGGATCAGTACTGGGGTTTGCCTGAAGGTGGCAAACATTCATCGACTTCTTCGTGGGAGAGTGACATCAGGAGGGGGGGGGGAAGGAGGAGGGAGAGGGGAGATTAGAGTAGGAGGGATAAATAGGCGGGTAGTGTCTAGGGGAGAGGAGCGGGCATGTGCAGTATGGTTTGATTGAAGTATTGGTTTTATATACCTCAATAAAATTGTTTAAAAAAAAAAAAAAAGAATTATTAGATTTGCAAAGATATCTCAAAGGGTTGTTATTATATTTCTTTGTTAGCCGCAAAACAAGGCGCCACGGTAGCAGAGTAGTTAGAACTGTTGCTTCACAGCATCAGGGTCCCAGGTTCGATTCCCGGCTTGGGTCACTGTCTGTGTGGAGTCTGCACGTTCTCCCCATGTCTGCATGGGTTTCCCCCGGGTGCCCTGGTTTCCCATACTTCCCGAAAGATGTGCTTGTTAGGTGAATTGGACATTCTGAATTCTCCCTCGGTGTATCCGAACAGGTGCCGAAATGTGGTGACCAGGGAATTTTCACAGTAACTTCATTACAGTTTTAATGTAAGCCTACTTGTGACACTAATAAAGATTATTATTATTATTAATAAGAGAAAAGGTATGGAGTTGCCCACACTATGGGCGTGATTCTCCCAAAATATTTCTAAGTTAATTTGTGGCGGGTTTTTCAGGGAGTTTCCCACTGGCTCTGCTGGTGGGTTCCCCTCCGCTATTCAGTGACACTTAGTCACTTTTTGGGGCCCTGGAGAGTTTCTCACCGGTTTAGCCCACACTTATAATTTATTTTTAGCACTGGGGAGCTGAACCAAGCTTGGGCCACCATTTTGAAAGTGTGCCCCGATCTCTAAGTGAGCTTGTGGGTCACCCACACCCCCCACACACATGGACACTACCCAAAACCCCACAAGTGAGGACACCCCGCTATGGGGTCCCTGGGGGTTCTCCTGTCTTCAGGCCTCCCCACGTCCCCTTACAGCACCCACTCCCTTCTGGGACCCCCACCCATCATCACCCCCAACCTCCCGGAGGCCTCTACTTACCTGCCTGCACACCCTCGCCCCCTGACCCTTGGCAGTGCCACCCTGGCACTTGGGCACCCTTATGCTGCCACCCAGGCAGTGCTCCTGCTGGCTTGGTAGTGCCATCTTGTAACCGTGGCAGTGCCAAGGTGCCTGCGTTCCAGCGGAAGGGTCAGTGAGCCACCCTGCACTTATCTTGACCACCCAGGGGTCTCCAATGGCCCTGGAAACCCCCCGGAAACTGTTCCGCCTGCATCTGTGTGGACCAGCACTGATTGGCGCCAGGCTGCAGCCTCCCTGAGAGGCCGTAGAATCGAGGGAGGCCGGTGGATCCCGTGCTGGTAGGTCGTAAGTAGATTTACGACCTGCTTTGCTGAGCGTCATTCGGTCCCGTCCATTTGGGGTGGAGTTCCAACTCCGACGTCTCGTGGACTCCGGAGAATCTCACGAGGCGTGGAACCTATCGGGAGGATGGCTGGAAACCTCTCCCGGTATTCTCCGGCTGTATTATGCTCTCCCTTCAGTGAAGAATCGCGCGCTATGGGTTCTTTCAAATACAACGAGGGGTTTTATTAAGAGATATTGCTCATACAATCAAAGATAGAGAACTGCAAGGCCCTTGCAAACACACTGCTGATAGCACTACACATCACGTGATGCTTTAACAGCAGGGATGTATTCGCTGATACATAATACCCCTCCACCTTTCATTGATGCACTGACAATGATTTAACATGTATACAACAGATCCACTTGTGCATTATCTTTATCCACATATAGACTAGGGACTTTTCGCAGTAACTTCATTGAAGCCTACTTGTGACAATAAGTGATTATTATTATTATACAATTCAATAAGACAGTCTCTCAAGTGGATGCCTATTCCGTTTGGGTTGAACCTGGCTACTTGAGACTTTGGAAGTTTGCTCAATCCTTTCAGTACGTTGTACTCCCTGGGAAGTTACTCCAGCGCTTGTCACTATAGCTATCGTAAAGTCCTCGGAAACAGAATCTGAACTCGTCTCCGTCCCAAAGTATCGCTGCCTAGCTGATCAGCATAATATTGCCGAGCTCTATCATCATCCGTCTGTACGATGTATGAAATTGGACCTGTCTCACTAAGATCACAGCAGGTACCCGTTTCTCGTTGATGATGTAGTTTCTGGCTAGCACTCGCTCTGCCTGGTTGAATCCTCACGTTTTAGTGTTTGTCTCCATCCGAGCAATGTATGCTGCTTTGACAAAGGGTCATCTGGACTCAAAACGTTAGCTCTCTTCTCTCCCTACAGATGCTGCCAGAAGTGCTGAGATTTTCCAGCATTTTCTCTTTGGTTATGCTGCTTGTTGTTTGACAATCTCTGAAGCATTAGGTGGAGTTAACAAATCAAACTGTATTCGTAGTTTCATTTTGAGCCAGAGCATTTCTGGTGAACTCTTATGTTGTGTGTGCAGTGTTCCAGTACGACGTTAGGAATTTGTTCATTGTTCTTGACAATGTTTTCTAGTCCTACAAAGCTTTGGTGGAATATTTTAAAATTGAACAAAACACTCGGCCAATCCATTTGTTGCGGGATGATACAGAGCTGATATGGTGCATGCCGTTTCCCTACAAGTAGTCCTTGAACCCCATCGGAAGTGAACTAAGTACCATTGTCACTCACAATCTGCTCCAATGTTCCAAATCTTGTGAATATTTAGTCTAGTTTCTCGATGGTCTGCTCAGTTGTCATTGACTTAGTAATCGTGACTTCTGGCCATTTAGAGTGCGCATCCACAAACATGAAGAACATCTGACCCTCTACTGGGCCAGCGTAATTGATGTATTCTCTGCCAAGGGGATGTAGGCCATTCCCACTGATGTAATGGTTGCATGGTGGAGTATTCCTTAGTTTTGCACAAGATTGACATTGCCCTACTTTCTTTTCAATTTGAGCATCTAATCCTGACCACCAAAAATAACTACATGCCAGTTCCTTCTTCCTCACCACACCAGGAGGTGCCTCACATAGTTGGTCAAGGACCTTACTACGCAAGTATGGAAGAATAAACACTCTGATTTCCCATAATAAGACTCCCATCCTGCTCTGTCAACTCATGTCTTTGTGCGATATAGGTTTGAGGTCTGGATTTTTCCAATGAATGTCTGACAGCATTCCTTTTTGGACCAAGTCATAGAATGCCTACAGTGCAGAAGGAGGTCATTCGGCCCATCGAGTCTGCATCAACACTTTGAACGACCACACCACCCACGTCCTATTCTTGCAACTTCACCCTAAGGGGTAGTTTATCATGTCCAATCCACACGGGGAGAATGTGCAGACTCTGCACAGTTTCCCCAGGACGGAATTGAACCCATGTCCTTGGCACTGTGAGGCAGCAGTGCTAACCACTGTGCCACCGTGCCGCCCCATCGCCTTCCCCATCACTGGATCAGTTCTTGTGTATCTCTGAACTTGAGATGAAGTCAGAGCTACATTATCCACGAGTAAGAAATACGCAATGTTGACAAAATGTTTCTTAGATTCATGCTTAACTTGTAACGGAAATCTTAACAAAGCATCAGTATTTGCATCCTGCTCTGACTTGCGATATTGGATGTCCCCTAGTCGCCACATACGGCAGCTGTTCGGGTACACTGAGGGAGAATTCAGAATGTCCAATTCACCTAACAAGCGGGACTTGTGGGAGGAAACCGGATCTCCCGGAGGAAACCCATACAGACACGGGACCAAAGAAGGTACACCTTCATACGACCCAAAGATTTTGTCAAAGGTCAATGATCCTTCAGAAGAGTAAAATGAAGTCCATAAAGGTAGTGGTGGAACCTTCTTGCCCGAAAATGATGCTCAAAGCCTCTTTTTCTAGCTGAGAATAATTTGTTGCTGCATTTGTGAAGCAAAAGCTATAGGTCATTACTCTCCTCGAGGCATTATGTGTGCGACAACTGCACTAACCCTATAGAGTTAACCATCGCAGCAAGTTGCAACTTCAGTCTGGGATTATAATGAACCAACAACTCTGACTTCTGCAAGACATCCTTTACCTCATTGGATGCTTTTTTGCATTCTTCTGACCATTGCCATTCCTGTTCAGCACATAGCAAAATGGGTAAAGGCTTCAATCATGTTGCTACATTTGGCACCAATTTACCACCAATGTACCATAGTAATTGATCAATCCTAAAAATGACCTTCATTGTGTCACATTTTGAGGACGTGGTGCTTCTAAGATTGCTACATGTTCTTCGGGTCCTTGTGTAAGCCATCTTTATCGATGATATGACCTAGGTAATTTATGGATGACTTGAAAAAGTCTCACTTTTCATTTTTGCCTGTCAGATTGTGGCTCGATAGATGCTTCATAATAGCTTCCAAATTCTTCAAGTGTTCTTCAAGCTTTGCGCAAGTCAAGGAGACACTTCCTGAGTGAGTGAGACACATCCAGAGTGGGAGAAGATGCTTTTTCCCTACTTTTTCTCTCTCTTTCTTCTGGCCTGTAACTTTTAATCTGCAGGGAGAGAACCAGAGAGTACCTGAGATCCTGGAAATGTAAATTATTTTTATTATCTTTTCAAATTGTGTGGGGGGGGGGAAACTGAAGTGAAGCTGTGACCTGATTGGCTGGTTGGAAAGCTACACTAAATTTAAAAATTAAGCATTGTTAAACAAATTAAACATAATTACTTAATTATAATTTAGAGGGGTATCTAAGCCAGAGATCGGAGAGTACTGTATTTAGCTTTCACATTTATAGTAGAAATCTAGTGCTAGGAAACATAGTTAACAGTAACTTTTTAAAAACCTTTAAATTTAATTTAATTTATTAATTTTTTTAAAAAAAAATATTTTATTGAACATTTTTGGCCAACCATCACAGTACATTGTGTATCCTTTACACAGTAATATAACAATATAAATAACAATGGCCAGTTTTATAAACAAGAAATAAATAATATATAAACAAAAACAAAACTAAATGGCAACTGCCTTGTCCCAGATAAATATTCTCCAAAAATATGTTTTAACAGTCCAATATACAATTATCTATAACAACACCCTATACATATTATACTTATATATTAACATCCCTGAGAATCCCTCTGGTTTCTCCCCCCCCCCTGCTGGGCTGCTGCTGCTGCCTTCTTCTTTTCCATTCCCTCTATCTTTGTGAGGTATTCGACGAACGGTTGCCACCGCCTGGTGAACCCTTGAGCCGATCCCCTTAGGACGAACATAATCCGTTCCAGCTTTATAAACCCTGCCATGTCATTTATCCAGGTCTCTACCCCCGGGGGCTTGGCTTCCTTCCACATCAACAGTATCCTGCGCCGGGCTACTAGGGACGCAAAGGCCAAAACATCAGCCTCTCTCGCCTCCTGCACTCCCGGCTCTTGTGCAACCCCAAATATAGCCAACCCCCAGCTTGGTTCGACCTGGACCCCCACTACTTTCGAAAGCACCTTTGTCACCCCCACCCAGAACCCCTGTAGTGCCGGACATGACCAGAACATGTGGGTGTGATTCGCTGGGCTTCTCGAGCATCTCGCACACCTATCCTCTACCCCCAAAAATTTACTGAGCTGTGCTCCAGTCATATGCGCCCTGTGTAACACCTTAAATTGAATCAGGCTTAGCCTGGCACACGAGGACGATGAGTTTACCCTACTTAGGGCACCAGCCCACAGCCCCTCCTCAATCTCCTCCCCCAGCTCTTCTTCGCATTTCCCTTTCAGCTCGTCTACCATAATCTCCCCCTCGTCTCTCATCTCCCTATATATGTCTGACACCTTACCGTCCCCCACCCATGTCTTTGAGATCACTCTGTCCTGCACCTCCTGCGTCGGGAGCTGCGGGAATTCCCTCACCTGTTGCCTCGCAAAAGCCCTCAGTTGCATATATCGGAATGCATTCCCTTGGGGCAACCCATATTTTTCAGTCAGCACTCCCTAACTTGCAAACGTCCCATCTACAAACAGATCTCTCAATTGTGTTACTCCTGCTCTTTGCCATGTTCCAAATCCCCCATCCATTCTCCCCGGAGCAAACCTATGATTATTTCTTATCGGGGACCACCCCGAGGCTCCCGTCTTTCCCCTATGCCGTCTCCATTGCCCCCAAATTTTCAGAGTAGCCACCACCACCACCGGGCTTGTGGTGTATTTCTTCGGTGAGAACGGCAACGGCGCCGTCACCATGGCTTGTAGGCAAGTCCCCCTACAGGACGCCTTCTCCAATCTCTTCCACGCCGCTCCCTCCTCTTCTCCCATCCACTTACATACATTGAGATGTTGGCGGCCCAGTAGTACTCACTCAGGTTCGGTAGCGCCAGACCCCCCCTATCCCTACTACGCTGCAAAAATCCCTTCCTCACTCTCGGGGTCTTCCCGGCCCACACAAAACTCATGATACTCTTCTCAATCCTTTTGAAAAAAGCCTTCGTGATCACCACCGGGAGGCACTGAAACACAAAGAGGAATCTCGGGAGGACCGCCATTTTAACCGCTTGTACCCTCCCTGCCAGTGACAGGGATACCATGTCCCATCTCTTGAAGTCCTCCTCCATCTGTTCCACCAACCGCGTTAAGTTTAACCTCTGCAATGTACCCCAATTCTTGGCTATCTGGATCCCCAAGTAGCGAAAGTCCCTTGTTACCTTCCTCAGCGGTAAGTCCTCTATTTCTCTGCTCTGCTCCCATGGATGCACCACAAACAGCTCACTTTTCCCCATGTTCAGCTTATATCCTGAAAATTCTCCAAACTCCCCAAGTATCCGCATTATCTCTGGCATCCCCTCCGCCGGGTCCGCCACATACACCAATAAATCGTCCGCGTAAAGAGATACCCGGTGTTCCTCTCCTCCCCTGAGTACTCCCCTCCACTTCCTGGAACCCCTCAATGCTATTGCCAGGGGCTCAATCGCCAGTGCAAACAATAATGGGGACAGAGGACATCCCTGCCTCGTCCCTCTATGGAGCCGAAAATACGCAGACCCCCGTCCATTCGTGACCACGCTCGCCATCGGGGCCCTATACAGCAGCTGTACCCATCTAATATACTCATCTCCAAAGCCAAATCTCCTCAACACCTCCCACAAATAATCCCACTCCACTCTATCAAATGCTTTCTCGGCATCCATCGCCACCACTATCTCCGCTTCCCCCTCTGGTGGGGGCATCATCATTACCCCTAGCAGCCTCCGTATATTCGTATTCAGCTGTCTCCCCTTCACAAACCCAGTTTGGTCCTCATGGACTACCCCCGGGACACAATCCTCTATCCTCATTGCCATTAGCTTGGCCAGAATCTTAGCGTCTACATTTAGGAGGGAAATAGGTCTATAGGACCCGCATTGCAGCGGGTCTTTTTCCTTCTTTAGGAGAAGCGATATCGTTGCCTCTGACATAGTCGGGGGCAGCTGTCCCCTTTCCTTCGCCTCATTAAAGGTTCTCATCAGTATCGGGGCAAGCAAGTCCACATATTTCCTATAAAATTCGACTGGAAATCCATCCGGTCCCGGAGCCTTCCCCGCCTGCATACTCCTAATTCCTTTCACTACTTCCTCTATCTCGATCTGTGCTCCCAGTCCCACCCTCTCCTGCTCCTCCACCTTGGGAAATTCCAGCCGGTCCAGGAAGCACATCATTCTCTCCTTCCCATCCGGGGGCTGAGCTTCGTATAATCTTTTATAGAATGCCTTGAACATTCCATTCCCTCTCTCCGCTCCCCGCTCTATCTCTCCTTCCTCATCCCTCACTCCCCCTATTTCCCTCGCTGCTCCCCTTTTCCTCAATTGATGGGCCAGCAACCTGCTCGCCTTCTCCCCATACTCACACTGTACACCCTGTGCCTTCCTCCACTGTACTTCTGCAGTACCCGTTGTCAGCAAGTCAAATTCTACGTGTAACCTTTGCCTTTCCCTGTACAGTCCCTCCTCCGGTGCCTCCGCATATTGCCTGTCCACCCTCCGAAGTTCTTGCAGCAACCGCTCCCGTTCCCTACTCTCCTGCTTTCCTTTATGTGCCCTTATTGATATCAGCTCCCCTCTAACCACTGCCTTCAGCGCCTCCCAGACCACTCCCACCTGGACCTCCCCGTTATCATTGAGTTCCAAGTATTTTTCAATGCACCCCCTCACCCTTAGACACACCCCTTCATCTGCCATTAGTCCCATGTCCATTCTCCAGGGTGGACGCCCTTCTGTTTCCTCCCCTATCTCCAAGTCTACCCAATGTGGAGCGTGATCCGAAATGGCTATCGCGGTATACTCCGTCCCCCTCACCTTCGGGATCAACGCCCTTCCCAAAACAAAAAAGTCTATTCGCGAATAAACTTTGTGGACATAGGAGAAAAACGAAAACTCCTTACTCCTAGGTCTACTAAATCTCCACGGGTCTACTCCTCCCATCTGCTCCATAAAATCTTTAAGCACCTTGGCTGCAGTCGGCCTCCTTCCAGTCCTGGATCTCGACCTGTCCAGCCCTGGCTCCAGCACTGTATTAAAATCTCCCCCCATTACCAACTTTCCCACCTCTAGGTCCGGGATGCGTCCTAGCATGCGCCTCATAAAGTTGGCATCATCCCAGTTCGGGGCATATACGTTCACTAAGACCACCGCCTCCCCCTGTAATTTGCCACTCACCATCACGTATCTGCCCCCGCTATCCGCCACGATGGTCTTTGCCTCAAACATAACCCGCTTCCCCACTAGTATAGCCACCCCCCTGTTTTTTTGCATCTAGCCCCGAATGAAACACCTCCCCCACCCATCCTTTGCGTAGTCTAACCTGGTCTATAAGTTTCAAGTGCGTTTCTTGTAACATAACCACGCCTGCCTTAAGTTTCTTAAGGTGTGCGAGTACTCGTGCCCTCTTTATCGGCCCGTTCAGCCCTCTCACATTCCACGTGATCAACCGGGTTGGGGGGCTTTTTACCCCCCCCCTCCCCCCCCGTCGATTAGCCATCCCCTTTTTCCAGCTCCTCACCCGGTTCCCACGCAGCTGTGTCCCCCCATGCGGTGCACCCCCCGCCCACCCCACCCCATTCCAGCTCCC
The DNA here is from genome assembly GCF_047496885.1 of Scyliorhinus torazame. Taxonomy (NCBI): domain Eukaryota; kingdom Metazoa; phylum Chordata; class Chondrichthyes; order Carcharhiniformes; family Scyliorhinidae; genus Scyliorhinus; species Scyliorhinus torazame. Next base: position 236,341,842 of record NC_092708.1, on the reverse strand, counting down.
CCCCTCTCCCCAGCAGCAGCAACCCAGTAACTCTCTTCCCCCCCCCCCCCCCCCCCCCCCCGCTAGATCCCCCACTAGCGTAGTTACACCCCCCATGTTGCTCCCAGAAGTCAGCAAACTCTGGCCGACCTCGGCTTCCCCCCGTGACCTCGGCTCGCACCGTGTGATGCCCCCTCCTTCCTGCTTCCCTATTCCCGCCTTGATTATCATAGCGCAGGAACAAAGCCCGCGCTTCCCTTTTGGCCCCGCCCCCCATGGCCAACGCCCCATCTCCTCCACCTCCCTTCCTTCCTCCACCACCACCTGTGGAAGAGAGAAAAGTTACCGCATCGCAGGATTAATAACATAAAACTCATCTTTCCCCCCCTTTTTCCCCCCTCTTCGCCCCCCCATACTCGCCCCACCACTTTGTTTAAACGTTCTTTTTTAATAACCCGCTTATTCCAGTTTTTCTTCCACAATAAAAGTCCACGCCTCATCCGCCGTCTCAAAGTAGTGGTGCCTCCCTTGATATGTGACCCACAGTCTTGCCGGTTGCAGCATTCCAAATTTTATCTTTTTGTGAAGCACCGCCTTGGCCCGATTAAAGCTCGCCCTCCTTCTCGCCATCTCCGCACTCCAGTCTTGATATACGCGGATCACCGCGTTCTCCCACCTACTGCTCCGAGTTTTCTTTGCCCATCTAAGGACCATCTCTCTGTCCTTAAAACGGAGGAATCTCACCACTATGGCTCTAGGAATTTCTCCTGCTCTCGGTCCTCGCGCCATCACTCGGTATGCTCCTTCCACCTCCAGCGGACCCGCCGGGGCCTCCGCTCCCATTAACGAGTGCAGCATCGTGCTCACATATGCCCCGACGTCTGCTCCTTCTGCACCTTCAGGAAGACCAAGAATCCTTAAATTATTCCTCCTCGCGTTATTCTCCAGCACCTCCAGTCTTTCCACACATCTTTTATGGTGTGCCTTGTGCATCTCCGTCTTCACCACCAGGTCCTGTATATCATCCTCGTTCTCGGCAGCCTTTGCATTCACGACCCGAAGCTCCCGCTCCTGGGTCTTTTGCTCATCCTTTAGCCCTTCGATCGCCTGTAATATCGGGGCCAACAGCTCCTTCTTCATTTCCTTTTTAAGTTCTTCCACGCAACATTTCAAAAACTCTTGTTGTTCAGGGCCCCATGTTAAACTGCCACCTTCCGTCGCCATCTTGGTTCTTGCTTGCCTTCCTTGCCGCTGCTCCAAAGGATCCACTGCAATCTGGCCACTTCCCTCTCCTTTTTCCATCCGTTTCCAGGGGGGGATTCCCTTCTGGTTTACCGCACAGTGCTTCTAGCCGTTAAAATTGCCGTTGGGGCTCTTATTAAGAGCCCAAAAGTCCGTTCCACCGGGAGCTGCCGGAACGTGCGACTTAGCTGGTCATCGCCACACCCGGAAGTCTGCTTAATTTACTAATTAATTAACGCAATGTCAATTAGAGGGGTGCAGTGCTCTGACTGTGAGATGTGGCAGGTCTGGGAGGCTTCCAGCGTCTCGGGTAGCTTCATCTGCAGAAAGTGCACCCAACTGGAGCTCCTCACAGACTGCATGGTTCGGTTGGATGCACTTAGGAGCATGCAGGTGGCGGAAAACGTCATAGATAGCAGTTATATAAATGTGGTCACACCCAAGGTGCAGGCAGAGAAATGGGTGACCACCAGAAAGGACAGGCAGTCAGTGCAGGAAACCCCTGTGGTTGTCCCCCCTCTCGAACAGGTATACCCCTTTGGATACTGTCGGGGGGGATAGCCTATCAGGGGAAAACAGCAGCAGCCAGAGCAGTGGCACCACGGCTGGCTCTGATGTTCAGAAGGGAGGGTCAAAGCGCAGAAGGGCAATAGTCATAGGGGACTCTATAGTCAGGGGCACAGATAGGCGTTTCTGTGGACGTGAAAGAGACTCCAGGGTGGTATGTTGCCTCCCAGGTGCCAGGGTCCAGGATGTCTCTGAACGGGTGGCGGGCATCCTGAAGGGGGAGGGCAAACAGGCAGAGGTCGTTGTACATATTGGTACTAACAACATAGGCAGGAAGGGGCATGAGGTCCTGCAGCAGGAGGTCAGGGAGCTAGGCAGAAAGTTAAAAGACAGGACCTCTAGGGTTGTAATCTCGGGATCACTCCCTGTGCCACGTGCCAGTCAGGCTAAAAATGGGAAGAGAGAGCAGCTAAACAGGTGGCTAAACAGCTGGTGAAGGAGGGAGGGTTTCCGTTATCTGGACCACTGGAAGCTCTTCCGGCGCAGGTGTGACCTGTATAAGAAGGACTGGTTGCATCTAAACTGGAGAGGCATAAATATCCTGGCCGCGAGGTTTGCTAGTGTCACGTGGGAGGGTTTAAACTAGTATGGCAGGGGCTGGGCACCGGAGCAATAGGTCAGAAGGTATTGAGGGGGGAATAGGGCCAGTAGGGCTCTGAGGCAGAGCAGACCGGGAGATGTTGCTGAACACCGGGTCTGGTGGCCTGAAGCGCATATGTTTTAATGCAAGAAGTATTACAGGTAAGGCAGATGAACTTTGAGCTTGGATTAGTACTTGGAACTATGATGTTGCCATTACAGAGACCTGGTTGAGGGAAGGACAGGATTGGCAGCTAAACGTTTCAGGATTTAGATGTTTCAGGCGGGATAGAGGGGAATGTAAAAGGGGTGGCGGAGTTGCGCTACTGGTTAGGGAGAATATCACAGCTGTACTACGGGAGGACACCTCAGAGGGCAGTGAGGCTATATGGGTGGAGGTCAGGAATGAGAAGGGTGCAGTCACAATGTTGGGGGTTCACTACAGGCCTCCCAATAGCCAGCGGGAGATAGAGGAGCAGATAGGTAGACAGATTTTGGAAAAAGAGTAAAAACAACAGGGTTGTTGTGATGGGAGACTTCAACTTCCCCAATATTGACTGGGACTCACTTAGTGCCATGGGCTTAGACGGGGCAGAGTTTGTAAGGAGCATCAAGGAGGGCTTCTTAAAACAATATGTAGACAGTCCAACTCGGGAAGGGGCTGTACTGGACCTGGTATTGGGGAATGAGCCTGGCCAGGTGATAGAAGTTTCAGTAGGGGAGCATTTCTGGACCAGTGACCACAATTCAGTAAGTTTTAAAGTGCTGGTGGACAAGGATAAGAGTGGTCCTAGGGTGAATGTGCTAAATTGGGGGAAGGCTAATGATAACAATATTAGGCGGGAACTGAAGAACCTAGATTGGGGGTGGATGTTTGAGAGTAAATCAACATCTGACATGTGGGAGGCTTTCAAGTGCCAGTTGAAAGGAATTCAGGACCGGCATGTTCCTGTGAGAAAGAAGGATAAATACGGCACATTTCGGGAACCTTGGATAACGAGAGATATTGTAGGCCTCGTCAAAAAGAAAAAGGAGGCATTTGTCAGGGCTAGAAGGCTGGGACAGACTAAGCCTGTGTGGAATATAAGGAAAGTAGGAAGGAACTTAAGCAAGGAGTCAGGAGGGCTAGAAGGGGTCACAAAAAGTCATTGGCAAATAGGATTAAGGAAAATTCCAAGGCTTTTTACACGTACATAAAAAGCAAGAGGATAGCCAGGGAAAGGGTTGGCCCACTGAAGGATAGGCAAGGGAATCTATGTGTGGAGCCAGAGGAAATGGGCGAGGTACTAAATGAATACTTTGCATCAGTATTCTCCAAAGAGAAGGAATTGGTGGATGTTGAGTCTGGAGAAGGGTGTGTAAATAGCCTGGGTCACATTGAGGTCCAAAATGACGCGGTGTTGGGCGTCTTGAAAAATATTAAGGTAGATAGGTCCCCAGGGCCTGATGGGATCTACCCCAGAATACTGAAGGAGGCTAGTGAGGAAATTGCTGAGGCCCTGACAGAAATCTTTGGATCCTCACTGTCCTCAGGTGATTATCATAGAATTTACAGAGCAGAAGGAGGCCATTCAGCCCATCGAGTCTGCACCGGCTCTTGGAAAGAGCACCCCACCCAAGGTCAACACCGCCACCCTATCCCCATAACCCAGTAACCCCACCCAACACTAAGGGCAATTTTGGACACTAAGGGCAATTTATCATGGCCAATCCACCTAAACCGCACATCTTTGGACTGTGGGAGGAAACCGGAGCACCCGGAGGAAACCCACGCACACACTGGGAGGATGTGCAGACTCCGCACAGACAGTGACCCAAGCCGGAATCGAACCTGGGACCCTGGAGCTGTGAAGCAATTGTGTTATTCACAAGGCTACCGTGCTGCCCTACCTGTCCTGATGTCCCGGAGGACTGGAGAATAGCCAATGTTATTCCTTTGTTTAAGAAGGGTAGCAAGGATAATTCAGGGAACTACAGGCCGGTGAGCCTTACGTCAGTGGTAGGGAAATTACTGGAGAGAATTCTTCGAGACAGGATCTACTCCCATTTGGAAGCAATGGACGTATTTGTGAGAGGCAGCATGGTTTTGTGAAGGGGAGGTCGTGTCTCACTAACTTGATAGAGTTTTTCGAAGAGGTGACAAAGATGATTGATGCAGGTAGGGCAGTGGATGTTGTCTCTATGGAGTCCAGTAAGGCCTTTGACAAGGTCCCTCATGGTAGACTGGTACAAAAGGTGAAGTCACACGGGATCAGGGGTGAACTGGCAAGATGGATACAGAACTGGCTAGGTTATCGATGGCAGAGAGTAGCAATGGAAGGGTGCTTTTCTAATTGGAGGGCTGTGACTAGTGGTGTTCTGCAGGGATCAGTGCTGGGACCTTTGCTGTTCGTAGTATATATAAATGATTTGGAGGAAAATGTAACTGGTCTGATTAGTAAGTTTGCAGACGACACAAAGGTTGATGGAATTGCGGATAGCGATGGGGACTGTCAAAGGATACAGCAGGATTTAGATCGTTTGGAGACTTGGGCGGAGAGATGGCAGATGGAGTTTACTCCGGACAAATATGAGGTAATGCATTTTGGAAGGTCTAATGCAGGTAGGGAATGTACAGTGAATGGTACAGCCCTCGAGTATTGAAAGTCAGAGAGATCTAGGTGTACAGGTCCACAGGTCACTGAAAGTGGCAACACAGGTGGAGAAGGTAGTCAAGAAGGCATACGGCATGCTTGCCTTCATTGGCTGGGGCATTGAGTATAAGAATTGGCAAGTCATGTTGCAGCTGTATAGAACCTTAGTTAGGCCACACTTGGAGTATAGTGTTCAATTCTGGTCGCCACACTACCAGAAGGATGTGGAGGCTTTAGAGTGGGTGCAGAAGAGATTTACCAGGATGTAGCCTGGTATGGAGGACATTAGCTATGAGGAGCGGTTGAATAAACTCGGTTTGTTCTCACTGGAACGACGGAGGTTGAGGGGCAACCTGATAGCGGTCTACAAAATTATGAGGGGCATAGACAGAGTGGATAGTCAGAGGCTTTTCCCCAGGGTAGAGGGGTCAATTACTAGGGGGCATAGGTTTAAGATGCGAGGGGCAAGGTTTAGAGTAGATGTACGAGGCAAGTTTTTTTTACACAGTAGTGGGTGCCTGGAACTCGCTGCCAGAGGAGGTGGTGGAAGCACGGATGATAGTGACATTTAAGGGGCATCTTGATAAATACATGAATAGGATGGGAATAGAGGGATACGGACTCAGGAAGTGTAGAAGATTGTAACTTAGTTGGGCAGCATGGTCGGCACGGGCTTGGAGGGCCGAAGGGCCTGTTCCTGTGCTGTACTTTTGTTTGTTCTTTGTTTGTTCTCCTGTTCACTTGAACCGGTGATGAGTATGTCATCTAAATAATATTGCACCCCATACAGCCAGTCCAATTAGAATTTCATCCATGGATCTCTGAAAAAGCAGATGTTATTCCAAAAGAAAGACTTCTGAAATGAAACAGACCGGTGAGTAGCGCTGTGATGCTGCTGCCACATTCATCTGCAGATATGCCTGTGAAAGATACATTTTACTGAAGTTCTGCCCTCCAGAAAGTCATGGAATCATGATTCTCTAGAGTGCAGAAAGAGCACGTTCGGCCCATCGAGTCTGCACAGACCCCCGGGAAGAGCACCAAGGCCCACGCCCCAACCCTATTCCCGTAAACAAGTAACCCCACCTAACCTTTTGGACACTAAGGGGCAATTTAGCATGACCAATCCACCTAACCTGCACATCTTTGCTTTGGACTGTGGGAGGAAACCGGAGCACCCAGAGGAAACCTAGGCAGATGGGGAGAACGTGCAAACTCCACACATACAGTCACCCAAGGCCAGAACTGAACCCCGGGTCCCTGGCACTGTGAGGCAGCAGTGATAACCACTGTGCCACCGTGCTGCCCCAAAGTCAAGCAAACAAGTCTTCAAACAGCGGTAGTAGATAATAATCTGCGCACAATACTGGTAGTAACTTAAAATCTCCACATATTTTCAGTGGGCCATCGCATTTCAATACAGGAACTATTTGTGTTGCCCAATCACTTGTAACAACTGGTTCAATAACTCCTGCTTGCAATAGTCTTTCTAGTTCTTCAACTTTGAGCCTAATGGCTATGGTACGGTTCTAGCTTGATTTTTAAATGCACTTCAACTCAAGTCATAGATCCTAGTGAATCTTTGAACATCTTCTCATACTTCACCAGAAGCTGTTGCAAGTTGCTCTTTGGAATCCACGAGTTGATTTATTGCTTCCCAGTTGTATCTAATTTTCACCAACCATGCTCTACCTAATAAAGCAGGAACATTTCCACAAACAACCTGAAGAGGCAACTTCGTCGACTATCCATTTGCTTCTACTTTTGCCATAATGTATCCTTTTAATGATATCTCTTCAGTGCACGTCCTTAGGATCACATTTGACTATTTTAAAGGCAGTGCTTAAGTTTGTGATCATAAATTGGCTTGGATATTAACGTTGCAGCTGCACCCATATCCGCTTCCAATTTGATTTTGTGACCTTTGAGTTTCGGATATGCCCAAACATTTGTTGATCACCCCAAACTGACAAACCACCTAGCTTCAGCTCCTGCAGTAGCTGGGATACGCTGTCTTCTGAGTGGTCTTGAACTTCATCTACTAATTTTTACAGGTCAGTTTGTTCAGATATGTTTTATTTCTTGCATGTTCTTGGTGTTGGAGAAGATATCTGAGCCCAACATGCCGTGGTAATATGGCCCTTTTTGCCACAGTTCTTGCCTGTATTTATTCTACTCCATTCCCCCGCTGAGTGTTCGACCTGTGTACGTGGGCGAAATGACTGTACCCTTGCAGCTTTGTTCTTTGTGGCATCCATTTTGTGGATCTTCGCTCCAGCCCCTATCTGTGAAGCTTCTTTCGTTGCTAGCTCCATAGATGTGGCAACTTCCACAGCAGCTTTGAGAGTTAAATCACTTACAGTAAACAACTTCATCTGAATGGCTTCACTGCGGAGTCCACAAACTTGCTTGCTAAAGACTATCCTGTATAATTAATGCAGTTTTTAAAGCTTTTAGCTGTAGGGTTTTCGAGAATAGAAATTGGGATTATAATCCCGTTCCTTGTCGAGGGCAATTTTTTTGGACCCTAATAAAATTGAATCTATTGTGAAGAGCTAAAATTTCTCATTTGGTCTTTCGTTCCACAAAGGGATTTTGCAATTCTTGCTCAGATTCTATGTTAGACAGTCTACCTGTTTAGATTATGGGGTAGATTACTCAACAGTCAGTACCAAACTGTAATGTTTTTCCATTTTTTCTATGTACTTCCATGAAAATCAAAAGCGCAATGTTGGCAGATCTGAACAAGTGAATGAACTGCTTAGTTGGAAACATGGCAAATTCAGTTTGCATTTCCTTGAGGAATGCCTTTGAATGCCTCCAGTCATACTCAATAAACCAACAACCTATCCTGGTCTCCCCATGCCGACAATATAGTTAAGAAAGCCCACCAACGACTCTACTTTTTCAGTAGACTAAGGAAATTTGGCATGTCAGCTACGACTCTCTCCAACTTTTACAGATGCACCATTGAAAGCATTTTTTCTGGTTGTATCACAGCTTGGTTTGGTTCCTGCTCTGCCCAAGACTGCAGGAAACTACAAAAGGTCGTGAATATAGCCCAGTCCATCATGCAAACCAGCCTCCCATCCATTGACTCTATCTATAATTCCCGCTGCCTCGGAAAGGCAACCAGCATAATTAAGGACCCCACGCACCCTGGACATACTCTCTTCCACCTTCTTCCGTCAAGAAAAAGATACGAAAGTTTGAGGTCGCGTACCAAACTACTCAGGAACAGCTTCTTCCCTGCTGCCATAAGACTTTCGAATGGACCTACCTCATATTAAGTTGATCTTTTCTCTACATCCCAGTTATGACTAACATTACATTCTGTAGTCTCTCCTTCCTTCCCTTTGTACGGTATGCGTTGTCTGTATAGCATGCAAGAAACACTTTTCACTGTATACTATGCATGTGACAATAATAAATCAAATCAAAACAAGTGGTGTGCAGGGGTACTGTCAATAACAACACCAACTCATTTACTTCATTGTGGTGCTGCCAACATTGCTCTCAGGTAATTTTCCTGTAACTTAGAAAGTATTCTTGCTTTTTACAGTGGCTGTGGGAGAAAGTAAAACAATTTTGAAACTCTGTCTGATAGTTGAGAGTATTTTGATGAATACGGTTGAAATAAAGGATCAGATATTGGAATGTTTTTCCAAATGTATTCCACCGTTCTTCTCCAGAACACAGTAATTTTCTCTTGTGAAAGCTACTTACAATTTTTTTTTAAATGGATGTGCTTATGGAAACAAATTGGTTTGCATAACAGATGATCTAACAACAGGGTTGTATCAAATATTAACACCATCACCCAATTAGGGGGGGGGGGGGGGAAGGGAGGGGGAGGAGCAAATCAAGTTCATATGTTTCGGTCCTGTCCAAAGCTGGAGGGGTATTGGTGGGAGGTCTTCAGAGTAATCTCAAACGTGGTAAATATGAAGCTTGAGCCGGGTCCCCTGGAAGCCATATTCTGGGTAACTGATCGGCCAGGGTTGAAAGTGGGTGCAGAGGCAGATGTTTTAGCCTTCACCTCATTGATCGCCCAGAGGTGGGTACTGTTTGGGTGGCGATCAGTGTTTCTCCACCCTGTGTCCTGGCGCGGGGGGGGGGGGGATCTGTTTGAGTTTTTAACAGCTGAGAAAGTGAAGTTTGAGTTGAGGGGAAGGATGGAAGGTTTCTACAATTCATGGGCTTTGTTCATTTTGCACTTTCAAGAGTTGGATGACATTGAACATATGGGTGGTGGGGAGGGGGGGGGGGGCGGCAATTTGGACTGTGTATGTTGTTGGTGACTATGTATTGGGTGATGGTGGATTCCGGATTCTATTTCTTTGATGTTTGTATTTAAAATGTTGAGGGTTGTTTGGGGGTTGGTGGGTGGAAGGAATTGTTGACTAGGGGATTGACATTGTATTTGTTACCGTTGATTGTTTGTTGGTGGGTGTAAATTTGGATGAAAATGTGAAAAAGGAGGAAAATAAAAATATTTAAAAAAACACTGACAAACCTGCATCCTGGTTATGGGCTTTTTCCTTGTACTGCTGCAGATTTGATGTTGATGATGCCATGTCTGTCTTGTTAGGATTTTTACTCTGCTGATAAAGGGACAGTTATAAGGTAATTCTGTTTTCACAATCTTGCTACTCTTGCTTTTCAAAATACAATCGTAATGGAGTGCTGTCTACCAGTTTGTGCATTACAATACCTTCTTAGTGTCCTGAGTGATGTGGATGAACTATGTCAGTCTGTAATTTCCCTATTGAAGTGGTCACACTTCAAGAGTGGGTAGGAAGTAAGCAATGTGAAATGCAGAAGGCTTATAGCATCATCTATGTTCTTGATTATCCTGTGAGCTCATTTTAAACCGTACCATGTTTGGGTGTACATTGGAATAGGGGCACATTTTTTTGTAAGTCTATTTTTTCTGGATATTAAGTTACTGACGAATATAAATATTTGGCTCGACGTGTGAAGTTTCTGAAATGCAGCTAAAAATGTCCAATTCCATGAGTGTACATTGTGGCTTATTACTGAAGTTGGAGGAAGGAGCTGATTCAAGCATTTTAAAATGGGGCATTTGTGGCTTTAATATTTGTTAACCTTGAGACCCTGTCAGTAAAAACCAACTGAAGTACTTTAATGTTTAATCTAAATTTGAGTAATATAGCCAAAACTGATGCCCAAGAGTATATTTCCCTTGTAACATCAGAATCACTGTAAAATGGGTTTGACTTCAGAGCAGGGCTCAAATTGACTGACTGATAATAAAATGTGATGTTCCAGAGAGGGGGTACTCTCGCACTAATTAGTTTAACATTGCATAAAGTTCTATGTTTGGCATCGCATTGTGAAGCCTGATTTTAAAATGTGGTCAAGGAACTCTTGTGTCTCCGGAACATTTAAGAAACTGAAATGGAACTTACTTAGATGTATTAAGAGGGTTGACACTTCTCCTTATGGAAATTTTAAAACTTAACCCAATAGTTTTCATATGAGTGTAACATATGTGCACAGAACACTTGCCATGTGGACACATGATGCCTGACTAGAATTGATTCTCCACTAACTGTCAATCTTTTGAACAGTAGCTGCAAGTCATCCAACATGGAATTGTGGCAAATTAGCTATCTTTTATACTTCCATTTTTGCTTCCCCTTTCAAGAGCAAAATGAAGATGCTTACTTCAGACAGTGAGTGCATTTATATCAGAACTGATGGCATCAGTGCTTCCTGAGAGGGTCACTTAGCTTTGCTTCAGGTTCCGTTAATACTTGAATACCTAACTTGCATGACATAGAACATAGAACATAGAAAAATACAGCACAGAACAGGCCCTTCGACCCACGATGTTGTGCCGAACCTTTGTCCTAGATTAATCATAGATTATCATTGAATTTACAGTGCAGAAGGAGGCCATTCGGCCCACTGAGTCTGCACCGGCTCTTGGAAAGAGCACCCTACCCAAGGTCAACACCTCCATCCAACACTAAGGGCAATTTTGGACACTAAGGGCAATTTATCATGGCCAATCCACCTAACCTGCACATCCTTGGACTGTGGGAGGAAACCGGAGCACCCGGAGGAAACCGACGCACACACGGGGAGGACGTGCAGACTCCGCACAGACAGCGACCCAAGCCGGAACTGAACACGGGACCCTGGAGCTGCGAAGCAACCGCGCTATCCACAATGCTACCGTGCTGCCCTTAAGAACAAATAAATCTACACTATATCATTTTACCGTAATCCATGTACCTATCCAATAGCTGCTTGAAGGTCCCTAATGTTTCCGACTCAACTACTTCCACAGGCAGTGCATTCCATGCCCCCACTACTCTCTGGGTAAAGAACCTACCTCTGACATCCCCCCCTATATCTTCCACCATTCACCTTAAATTTATGTCCCCTTGTAATGGTTTGTTCCACCCGGGGGGGGAAAGTCTCTGACTGTCTACTCTATCTATTCCCCTGATCATCTTATAAACCTCTATCAAGTCGCCCCTCATCCTTCTCCGTTCTAATGAGAAAAGGCCTAGCACCCTCAACCTTTCCTCGTAAGACTTACTTTCCATTCCAGGCAACATCCTGGTAAATCTCCTTTGCACCTTTTCCAAAGCTTCCACATCCTTCCTAAAATGAGGCGACCAGAACTGTACACAGTACTCCAAATGTGGCCTTACCAAAGTTTTGTACAGCTGCATCATCACCTCACGGCTCTCAAATTCAATCCCTCTGTTAATGAACGCTAGCACACCATAGGCCTTCTTCACAGCTCTATCCACTTGAATGGCAACTTTCAAAGATGTATGAACATAGACTCCAAGATCTCTCTGCTCCTCCACATTGCCAAGAACTCTACCGTTAACCCTGTATTCCGCATTCATATTTGTCCTTCCAAAATGGACAACCTCACACTTTTCAGGGTTAAATGCCATCTGCCACTTCTCAGCCCAGCTCTGCATCCTATCTATGTCTCTTTGCAGCCGACAACAGCCCTCCTCACTATCCACAACTCCACCAATCTTCGTATCGTCTGCAAATTTACTGACCCACCCTTCAACTCCCTCATCCAAGTCATTAATGAAAATCACAAACAGCAGAGGACCCAGAACTGATCCCTGCGGTACGCCACTGGTAACTGGGATCCAGGCTGAATATTTGCCATCCTCCACCACTCTCTGACTTCTATCGGTTAGCCAGTTTGTTATCCAACTGGCCAAATTTCCCACTATCCCATGCCTCCTTACTTTCTGCAGAAGCCTACCATGGGGAACCTTATCAAATGCCTTACTAAAATCCATGTACACTACATCCACTGCTTTACCTTCATCCACATGCTTGGTCACCTCCTCAAAGAATTCAATAAGACTTGTAAGGCAAGACCTACCCCTCACAAATCCATGCTGACTATCCCTAATCAAGCAGTGTCTTTCCAGATGCTCAGCAATCCTATCCTTCAGTACTCTTTCCATTACTTTGCCTACCACCGAAGTAAGACTAACTGGCCTGTAATTCCCAGGGTGATCCCTAGTCCTGTTTTTGAACAGGGGCACGACATTCGCCACTCTCAAATCCACTGGTGCCACCCCTGTTGACAGTGAGGATGAAAAGATCATTGCCAACGGCTCTGCAATTTCATCTCTTGCTTCCCATAGAATCCTTGGATATATCCCATCAGGCCCGGGGGACTTGTCTATCCTCAAGTTTTTCAAAATGCCCAACACATCTTTCTTCCTAACAAGTATTTCCTCGAGCTTACCAGTCTGTTTCACACTGTCCTCTCCAACGATATGGCCCCTCTCATTTGTAAATACAGAAGAAAAGTACACCAGTTTAGTGTCAGTGTGCAGTCAAAACTACTTTAGACTGGCAGTAAATTTGTAGTGTAAATGCTCTGACTTAAGCAACATTTAGTTTGTATATGCCTTGTAAAATAGTGCTATTTTTTCAATGGGCAGTTCATCTATTGAAATTGTTCATTGAACTAATTGTTCTTTAAGAGTATTCAGGTTTAGAGTCTGCATATTTTCCCATTCACAGGAAAAGGATTTTCAAATGTTGGTTTTGAAGAATATTTTTGTTATTTTTAAGGAACACTTGTAATTTATTAAACTGTTTGTGCAGAAGTGGTGTCCTGATGTTGTATCCTTTATACGTTAAGAAATATATGTGAAGCATTTTCATTCATCCATGAGGTACACCAGAGACTGTTTCTCCCCATTAGAAACAAACCTCTATTAATTTGAAAATATTCCTCAAACTTTAATTTCTGATTGGAAATAGTCTGGACTGAAAATATATATACCTCTGACAAATGTAGAGAAACTTGTGACCCTTTTGTTTTCGTGAAACTGGATTCACAGTTCATGGTAGTTGCTGCAAATTATGTCAGATCATTTTCGGATGTTTCTGCCTGTGGAACTAAGTCCAGGAGGCAGGTGGGTTCATTAAAGTTCAAGGTGTTATTGGATCTACTGTGACGCACATGGAAAACTATTTTATCTTTGCCATGCTTCTGGAGAAGGAGAAGGCATTATTTCAGGAAATATTTCTGTTGAACATATTTGTGACATGTAAGAAAAACAAAAAAACTACACTGTGCCATTTCAGCATTAAATGATTGTACTTTGTGCTGAAGTTCTGCGCGTGATTTTGAATATTAGTTTTGACATTTTTATGCATGTTTTTCCACAGAAAAGAGCAAAACCCAAATTGCAATCTCAAAATTCCTGATTTTGCCTTTTGATATGCACTTCAAATTTTCTAATCGTTTCCAGAGTTGCTATACGGCTCTTGGTTTTTTTTAAACAAAGTTCACTTCAACATATAAGCACCATGTTCAAACTGTTCAGAAACTTCCTTTTATTAAACCCCAAAATAATTAACTTTGCATTCAGCAAAGAATTCCTGAACATTTGCCATATACTGGTGTTGACCTGAAGGTGAAAATAAAAGTACTTGTATGAGAGTGGTAACGTGGGCTTACAATAATATATTTTCACCATATATATTTGTGTTTGAATCCTGTGCAGACTAACTGGATGAACCTCTTGATCTTTTCACACATGCACTCTCATCCAGCAATTTACTTTAAAGGTAGTCAGGATAACGTGCTTCCTGAAAGGCAGAGTTATAATAAATTGTTGAAATTGCAAAGGAAGCTTTAAATGATGGAGATAGAGTGAAGGTTTGGGGCAATATGGCTTTTAATGAACTCTAACTCAAACTTGAATATTATATACGGCAAATTGGATCTGTGGATTATGCCTGACTAGTTGCGAAACATAAATATGAAAATTGTTATTTTAACCGTCAATTTTTTAATATATAAATGATTTATGTAAAGTAAGTTTGAATTTTCATTTGGATCCACTTACAGGATTGCCTTCTCTTCCACTCACCTCTTTTAAACCGATTAGTATTAATGGAGAAAAATACATCCCAGAATCATATAGTTTAATCAAGAAAGCCAGAAGTATATATTTGCATAATCAAGTCCAGATCTCTCCCTTATTTTCATCCTTCACTTCAATTCAGTCTTAAGAGGAAGAGTGCGACTTACAATGTTGAAATCAGAGGTTTCTTCCTTACAAAATCAATCACACCACACTATTTTGGGGAAGTTTTTGTAGTAGTCTGTGAATATTCCAGTTGAATTCTGCCCAGTGATAATGTGAGTAATTGAACATATGAAACAAGTGTTTAACTTAAAGTTAGTAGAATGCAGCTTCCAGGTCAAATGTATTTTCATTTGTTTTTGATTCAGATATTTTAAATAGAAATGCGGATCTGATGGCTGTTATTTGATTAAATATGTTACTTAAGTAATTTTCCTTTTTTCAATAAAAGGAAGTTTATGAGCACCTGTAAGTGGTTTGGGGCTGGAATGCACTACTTGGAAGTCTGGTAGAGGCAGGTTCAATCGAGGTATTCAAGAGGGCCTTAGATGGTTATTTGAATAGAGACAATGTGCAGGGGTTCAGGGGAATGGTATTAAGACATGGTGCTCATTTGGAGAGCTGGTGCACAAACGATGTGCCAAATGGCTCCCTTCTGCACTGACCAATTCAGTGATTCATGATTAAAAAGCTGCAAGAAATAAATTAAGCTAAGCCATAATTACAAGCATTTGTTATAAAAACAAAAGTGATTTTCTGTGTGTTTTAAATCTGTATTCTCTCAGTTGTCTGAGCTGTAGATATGTGTAAATGTCATTGATTATGCAATGCATTTTTATCAACATAATCATGTCACTGAGTATTTCCAGTGCTGTTGATCTGTGGACCTGGCAATATCGTGTGATTTGAAATTATAATGAACTGAAGCTGGAAACATGCTTTTTCACCCTATTTAGCATTTGTTGGGAACATGTAGCTTTAAAAGTGGGCTGGATCAACGGGTAGCTGAGCCAGAAAGCCTGGTTCCAAGCCCCACTCCAGGACTTGCTGGCTATGAATGAAACAAGCCTTTGGTGCTGGGGAGCCAGCATAGATACACGGTGCCAGTCCCAAGCCTGGATTAAATGGGGTCGGTTAGTGGAGGTTAGATAAGGGCGCCTGGCTGTAAAAGTAGCCAAATCCAAAAACAAAATGCTGGTTGATATGAGGGTGATCAACCAGCAATTATGGCTGCTCCACGTAACATGGAAAAAAAACAAAAGAGAAAGGAAGTGTAGCTTTAAAAGAGAGACCATTCTTTCTTGACTCAGCCCATTTTTCTCCCCAAGTCTTCCATTTAAATATGCTTTCATAAGAGCAGCGATGCCTTGCACCGCTGGCCATTTTTGATAAATGAGCCTTGACAATGAATGATGCTCGGCTATTCATTTTGTATTAAGCATTGCATTTGAGCGGAATCTAGTTGTCGCCTTACAATTGTACACATTGTTTTTCTATCGTGTGTAGGATAGTGATAAATTGTAGAAATCATTGCTGATATAGTTTTCCCTCTGCCCTGCCTCAATTCGCAGAGGGAAATTTTAATACTCTTTCAGATGAATTAGTTTAGATCAGAGGTCAAACCAGGATCTACCTATTCTTTATAGACTAAGTATCGCATTTGACCACCCATCTTTGGGGTGACAGCAGCAGATGACTTTGAGGGGAAAAAATTAAATACTGGATTGAAGAGAATATGTTATGTGCAAACATTGAAATCATGATTTAATGTCAGTACTATCATACTTTTTCAGTAAGTGTAAAAACAATCTCATAGTTCGTTCTACTTTTGCACACCAACTTACTGTTGCTTGTAAAAGATGAGAAATGTAACTGGTCTTGCTACAATGAGCTATTAACAAGAGAAAATTGCAAAAAATGTTAGATTAGAAACAATAGAGATGTGTGCCAGAACTTTACTGCCATCACCAACCCAGTTTCAGTTACAACAGAAATGCCGGATGAAGCATTAATTAATCTATGGCACTGCAAAGTGTTGCACAAGAGTTGTGACTCCAAACAATCTTGTTTGCTTTCTGTCACACACACACACTTTTCACACACATTTTGAAGGAGGTTCATTTTTAAAAGAGAATTAATTGGTAAATTTAACAGGAGTAAATGAACATTAAGTAACACAAAATTTAAACGCAGCCCAGGCTGATGAGGTCCATGGCAGCACAGTAGCATTGTGGATAGCACAATTGCTTCACAGCTCCAGGGTCCCAGGTTCGATTCCGGCTTGGGTCACTGTCTGTGCGGAGTCTGCACGTCCTCCCAGTGTGTGCGTGGGTTTCCTCCGGGTGCTCCGGTTTCCTCCCACAGTCCAAAGATGTGCAGGTTAGGTGGATCGGCCATGATAAATTGCCCTTAGTGTCCAAAATTGCCCTTAGTGTTGGGTGGGGTTACTGGGTTATGGGGTTAGGGTGGAGGTGTTGACCTTGGGTAGGGTGCTCTTTCCAAGAGCCGGTGCAGACTCGAATGGCCTCCTTCTGCACTGTAAATTCTATGATTGACTGAAAGTTGTGAGCATCCTATATAAACAAGGCAAGGCTGAGGACTACGTGGATAGCACATTTAGAGAGGTGTTCACACTGCAGCTAAGAAGTACAGAGGCCGAGAGGGAATGTCTCGGAGTGTCTCGAACCAGAGTGTCTCGGAAAAACGGGTAGGTAGTGCAGGAATCCCCTAATGACTTTAGTAGGAAAAGGGATAAGGTCCTGAAAGCAGATTTTAGGGAGTTAGGAAGAGAATTAAAAAGCAGGCCTGAAAAGCAGTAATCTCGGGATTTATCCAGGTGCCCTGTGCTAGTGACCATAAGAATAGGAAGATTGATCTGTTCCAACGTGTCGCTGTAGAAATGATGCAGGAGGGAGGGCTTTAGATTTCTGAGGAATTGGGACCTGCTCTGGGGCAGGTAGGACCTGTACAGCAACAGCAAATTACACCTGAACAAGACTGGGACTAATATCCTCGTGGAGAGGTTGCTCTTTTTGTTGGGAACGGTTTAAACTAGTTTGGCAGGGGGGTGGGAACCTATGGGGAAATTCAGAGTGGAGAGAAGAAAAACTGGCAGTGGGAAGTGGAGATGTATTAACTGAGAAATAGGATATATCAGAGTAGCACAAATAGTATCAGAGAGGTAAATCGAATAGTTGGAGAATTTGATAGAATTAGAGTAGGTAATAATAAGTCATTAGATGGGGTCAGAGAAAAAAAGCCTCAATCAGGGTTAGTGTGCGAGCATGTGAATGTATGGAGTGTGGTTAATAAGATTGGTGAACTACATCACAGGTTGCAAAATGGAATTATGATATTGTTATAACAGACCTGGCTCAAAGAAGGGCAGGACTGGGCGTTAAATAATTTGTATACATGATGTTTAGGAGAGATAGGAAAGGGGGGGGGGGGGGAGGAGGGGAAGAAGGTAAGAGAAAGAGAAAATTGCTTATTGTCACAAGTAGGTTTCAATGAAGTTACTGTGAAAAGCCCCTAGTCGCCACATTCCGGCGCCTGTTCGGGGAGGCTGTTACAGGAATTGAACCATGCTGCTGGCCTGCCCTGGTCTGCTTTCAAAGCCAGCGATTTAGCCCTGTGCTAAACAGTAGGGGTGGAAAAGGAAGAAGTGACAGTGTTGCTTACAGATGGCATTACAGTACTGGAGAGGGAGGATGTTCCGGTGGGTCAAGGACAGAAACTCTCTGGTTCGAGGTAAGGAATGAAAAAGGCACAATAACATTGATTGGTGTAGCTTATAGACACCAACCTAATGAGTGTTAGGTCAGCTATGATCTTATTAAATGGTGCAGCAGGCTCGGACGGGCTTAATGGCCTACTCCTGTTCCTAATTTCTTATCGTCTATCTAGTGGAAGGGATGTAGAGAAACAAAATTGCAAAGAAATTTCAAAGAGATGTTAAGATTATGGAGTAATTATAATGGTGGATTACAATTATCCAAATATAGACTGTGGTAGAAATAGTGCAAAGAGACAACAGGGGCGTGAGTTCCAGAAATGTGTTCAAGATCATTTTCTACGGCACTATATTTCCAGTCCAACAGGAGGGCAGGCACTGTTGGACCTGGTTCTGGGGAATAGGTTGGCCCAAGTGGATCAAATGTGAGTGGGAGAGCATTTGGGGAACGGAAACCGTTGTATTATAAGGTTTCGGTTGCCCCTAGAAAAGGACAGGGACTAATCTAGAGCTGGGAAAATAAATTGGGGAAGCTAACTTCGATTGGATGAGAATGCATCTGAGTCAAGTGATTTGGAATCAAAATGTTGGCAGAAAAGATGATGGCTGTTTCAGTAAGATCAGTGAAGGTGGTAAAAGAGGTGGAGGAGTAGCATTGTTAATCAAGGATAGTATAATGGCTGCAGAAAGGCAGTTTGAGGAGGATCTGTCTATTGAGGTAGTGTGGGCTGAAGTTAGAATTAGGAAAGGAGCGGTCACTTTGTTAGGAGTTTTCTATAGGCCCCCAAACAGTAACAGAGATGTGGAGGAAAAGATTTCAATGCCGATTTCGGATAGGTGCGGTAGTCACAGGGTAGTTGTCATGGATGACTTTAACTTTGCAAATATTGATTTGAACCACTATAATTCAAATAGTTTGGATGGGGCTGTTTTTATCCAGTGTGTGCAGGAGGGTTTCCTCACACAATATGTGGATAGACCGATGAGAGGCGGGGCCACATTGGATTTGGTACTGGGTAATGAACCGGACCAAGTGTTCGATTTGGTTGTGGGAGAGCACTTTGGAGATAGTGACCACATTCGGTGACTTTCACTATAGCAATGGAGAGGGATAGGAACATACGGCAGGGCAAGGTTTATAACTGGGGGAAGGGTAATTATGATGTGATTAGGAAAGAATTGGGGAGCGTAAGATGGAAACAGGAACTGTCAGGGATTGGCACAATTGAGATGTGGAGCTTGTTCCAGGAGCAAATACTGTGTGTCCTTGATATGTATGTCCCTGTCAGGCAGGGAGGAAATGGTCGAGTGAGGGAACCATGGTTTGCAAAATAGGTTGAATGTCTTGTCAAGAGGAAGAAGGGGGCGTATGTAAGGATGAGAAAACAAGGTTCAGTTAGGGCACTTGAGGGATACAAGATAGCTAGGAAGGAGCTCAAGAAAGGGCTTAGGAGAGCTAGGAGGGGGCATGAGAAATCCTTGGTGGGTAGGATCAAGGAAAACCCCAAGGCTTTTTACACTTACGTGAGGAATAAAAGAATGATCAAGGTGAAGTTCGGGCCGGTCAAGGACAGTAGTGGGAACATGTGCATGGAGTCTGAAGATATAGGAGAGGCCCTAAATGAATACTTTTTTTCAGTGTTCACAAAGGAGAGGGGCCATGTTGTTGAGGAGGATAGTGTGATACAGGCTGGTAGGCTGGAGGAGGTAGATATTCGGAAGGAAGATGTGTTAGAAATTTTGAGAAGCCTGAGGATAGATAAGTCCCCTGGGCCTGATGGGATCTATCCTAGGATTCTTTGGGAGGCGGGGGATGAGATTGCAGAGCCTTTGGCTTTGATCTTTATGTCCTCACTGTCCACAGGAATACTGCCAGAAGACTGGGAATAGGCATAACCCTGGGAATTATAGGCTGGTTAGTCTCACTTCGGTCATCGGTAAATTATTGGAAAGGGTCCTGAGGGCTAGGATTTATGATCATTTGGAAAGATACAGCTTAATCCAGGATAGTCAGCACGGATTTGTGAGGGGTAAGTCTTGCTGCACAAGTTTGATTGTATTCTTTGAGGAGGTAACTAAGTACATAGATGAAGGTAGAGCAGTTGATGTCGTATGCATGGATTTTAGTAAGGCGTTTGATAAGGTGCCCCATGGTCTGTTCATGCAGAAAGTAAGGAGGCATGGCATAGAGGGAAATTTGGCCGATTGGATCAGTAGCTGGCTATCACATAGAAGACGGAGGGTGGTGGTAGATGGTAAATTTTCACCCTGGAGCCCAGTCACCAGCGGTGTGCCACAGGGATCAGTGCTGGGTCCTCTGCTATTTGTGATTTTTATCAATGACTTGGATGATGGAGTTGAAGGTTGGGTTAGTAAATTTGCTGATGACACCAAGATTGGTGGAGTAGTAGATAATGTGGAGGGCTGCTGTAGGCTGCAAAGAGACATTGATAGGATGCAGAGCTCGGCTGAAAAGTGGCAGATGGAGTTTAACCCTGATAAGTGTGAGGTGATTCATTTTGGTAGGACAAATTCGAATGCGGATTACAGGGCTAACAGCAGGGTTCTGAAGAATGTGGAGGAGCAGAGAGATCTCGGAGTTCATGTCCATAGATCTCTGAAAGTTGCCACCCAAGTGGAGAGAGCCGTGAAAAAAGCCTCTGGTGTGTTAGCATTTATCAACAGGGGGATTGAGTTTAAGAGCCGTGAGGTTATGCTGCAACTGTACAAGACCTTGGTTAGACCACATTTGGAGCATTGTGTGCAGTTCTGGTCACCTCATTGTAGGAAGGATATGGAAGCATTGGAAAGGGTGCAAAGGAGATTTACCAGGATGCTGCCTGGATTGGTGGGTGGGTCTTATGAGGAAAGGTTGAGGGAGCTACGGCTTTTTGGAGCGAATGAGGATGAGAGGTGACTTAATTGAGGTGTACAAGATGATGAGAGGGATAGATAGAGTGGACGTTCAGTGGCTTTTTCCTCGGGTGGATGTAGCTGTCACAAGGGGGCATAACTATAAGGTTCATGGTGGATGATATAGGAGGGATGTCAGAAGTAGATTCTTTACTCAGAGTGGTTGGGGCGTGGAACGCACTCCCAGCTATGGTAGTGGAGTCGGACTTTTTAGGAACTTTCAAGCGGTTATTGGATAGGCATATGGAGTGCACTAGAATGATTGGGAGTAGGTTGATTTGATCTTCGTTTCAGACTAGTTCGGCACAACATCGTGGGCCGAAGGGCCTGTACTGTGCTGTACAGTTCTGTGTTCTATGTATGTATAAACAATGGGCCACCTTCAAAGAAAACGTATTGCAGGCACTGTCAAGGTATATTCCCTTGAAGGGGAAAGGACAAATAAATCCAGGGCACTCTGGGTGACGAGAGAGATGGAGGTGACGATGAAAAGGAAGAAATGCGTGCAAGACTGATGTCAGATAGAAATTACAATCTAGAAACTACAATGGAGAATTAGGCTGAATATAAGGACCAGAGGAGATGTGAGGAGCAAGGCACGAGCATGAAAAGAGACTGGCAACTAACAATGAAAGGGAATCCCTAGGAAGGTTTGGGTTTGGGCAGGGATTTGTGGATTGGGTCCGGTTACTATACCAGGTACCGGTGGCGAATGTAAGGACCAACCGGGTCCAGTTAGAATACTTTAGTTTGTGTAGGGGGACAAGACAGGGATGTCCGCTCTCCCCACTACTGTTTGCCCTGGCCATCGAGCCCTTGGCAATGGCCCTTGGGTCATCAAATATCTGACGGGGGATAGTGAGAGGGGGGTTGGAGCATAGGGTCTCACTCTATGCGGACGATTTGCTCTTTTACATAACAGACCCGCTGGGGAGGATGGCTGGAATTATGGAGATATTGGAAGAATTTGGTAGGTTCTCAGGCTACAAGTTAAATATGATAAGAGCCAGGTGTTTGTGATCCAGACATGGCGGCAGGAGAGATGACTGAGGGAGTCACCGTTTAAAGTAGTGGTGAAGAGTTTTAGGTACCTGGAGATCCAGGTGATGAGGGACTGGGGTCAGCTCCATAAGTTAAATCTGGGCAGAGTGGCCGAGAAAATGAAAGGAGACTTCCGTAGGTGGGACATGCTCCCGCTGTCATTGGCGGGGAGGGTACAGGCTACGAAGATGACAGTCCTCCCGAGGTTGCTGTTTATTTTTCAATGTCTTCCAATTTTTATCCCTAAGGTTTTTTTTAGGAAGATGAACGCGACGATCTCGTGTTTTGTATGGGCTGTTAAGACCCCGAGGGTGAAGAAGGTACTTTTGGAATGGGGGAAGGGGGCATGTCCCTTCCAAATTTTATTAACTATTACTGGGCCGCCAACATATCGATGGTTAGGAAGTGGGTAGTGGGGGAGGGTTCAGTGTGGGAGCGAGTGGAGGCGGCATCTTGCAAGGGTACGAATTTGGAGGCTTTACTAATGGTGCCGCTGCTGTTCTCACCGGCTCGGTACTCCACATGTCCGGTGGTGTTGGCAGCCCTGTGGGAATGGGGACAATGGAGACAGCACACGAGATTGGAGGGTGTCAGTATGGTCACCAATCTGTGCTAATCACCGGTTTGTTCCAGGGGGGACTGGACAGGGGCTTTAGGAGGTGGCAGCGGGCAGGGATTGAGAGATTTGGGGATCTCTTCATTGAGGAGGGCTTCCGGAGGCATTTGAGGAGGAATTTGAGTTGCCGGTTGGGAACGGGTTTCGGTACCTGCAGTTACGGAACTTTATCCGGAGGCAGGTTCCAAGCTTTCCTCGCCTCCCTCTAAGGGGACTGCAGGATAAGGTGATGTCAAAAATGGGGATTAGGGAGGGGAGAGTTTTGGAGATATGCAAGCAGTTGATGGAATGGGAAGGGGTCCCATTGGGGAGGTGAAGAGGTTGTGGGAGGAGGAGTTGGAAGGCGGACTATGGGAAAAGGCCTTGAAGAGAGTCAATTGATCATCGTCACGTGCCAGGCTTAGCCTGATCCAATTCAAGGTGATTCATAGGGCTCACATGACTGTGACCCGGATGAGTAGGTTTTTTGAGGAAGTGGAGAATAGGTGCGGGCGGTGGGTCGGTAACCCGGCGAACCACATACACATGTTCTGGGCATGTCTGAGGTTGAGGGGATTCTGCCAGGGATTTGCGGACATCATGTCAAAGGTCCTGGAAGGGAGGGTGACTCCGAGTCCAGAAATGGCAACATTTGGGGTATCGGAGGATCCGGGGTAGTGGATTGGTGGGAGAGAAGCCAATGTTTTGGCCTTTGCCTCCCTGGTGGCCCGGAGACGGATTTTGCTGGGAGGGACTCGGAGCCTCCAAAGTCAGGAGTGTGGGTCAGTGACATGGCAGGGTTTCTCAGGCTGGAAAAGAATAAGTTCACCTTGAGAGGTTCAATTCAGGGGTTTGCTCGGAGGTGGCAGCCGTTCATTGACTTTTTTAAGGTAAACTAAACGTCAGCAGGAAGGGAGGGAGAAAAATGAGAGGTATGGCAGTGTAAAATAGACAGGGATTCTAATATACGGTAGTGAGGAGCTAGGGCGGGGTGGGTAGTTGGTGATGTTATTGTAATATTGTTGCGTGGGTCGGGCCGCTAGGCTGTTTAGAATGTTAACTTGCTAAACTGAAAAATTACAAATGCTTCAATAAAATGTTTTCTAAAACAAATGAAAGGGAATCCCGAGGTCTTCTATGAGCATATAAATAATAAAAGGGTGGTAAACTATAAAGTATGGCCGATTAGAGATCATGAAGGTAGGAGAAATAGTGGAAGTATTCAACAAATACTTTTGTCATGAGAATGTCACTTGAAGAAATGGTAGTCTGCTAAAGTTACTGCAGTGATGTCAGAGTGTGGGTGGAGCTGAGCTCTGGCTCTGCTTTTTAGTTTCACTTTGAGAAAAGCTTGGGTGTGTCTGTTTTTTTTTGTTTTGTTTCAGTGTTGGAGCTGCAGTCAGCCAGAGAAGGTGTAATGTTCTCTCTGCCTGATGTGCCTTATGGATGTTAAAAGGAAAGCTTAAGGATTACTTAGTGTTGTATTCTTTGGGGGTTGTATTTGAATTAATTGTTGCTAAGATGTTCACTCCATGTTTTAAAAAGGTTAGCTTGAGTTCATAGAATAAACATTGTTTTGCTTCAAAAAATAGGTTTTGATTTCTGCTGTACCACACCTGTAGAGTGGGCCGTGTGCTCCCCATACCACAATCTATTAAAAGTTGTGGGTCAGGACTTCCGGGTGCGGCGATGACCAGCTGAGTCGCACGTTTCGGCAGCTCCCGGTGGAACGGACTTTTGGGCTCTTAATAAGAGCCCCAACGGCAATTTTGACGGCTAAAAGTACTGTGCGGTGAACCAGAAGGGAATCCCCCCTGGATACGGATGAAAAAAGGAGAGGAAGGTGGCCGGATTGCGGTGGATCCTTTAGAGCAGCGGCAAGGAAGGCAAGCAAAAACCAAGATGGCGTCGGAAGGTGGCAGTTTAATATGGGGCCCTGAACAACACGAGTTTTTGAAACGCTGCGTGGAAGAACTCAAAAAGGAAATGAAGAAGGAGCTGTTGGCCCCGATATTACAGGCGATCGAAGGGCTAAAGGAGGAGCAAAAGACCCAGGAGCGGGAGCTTCGGGTCGTGAAGGCAAAGGCTGCCGAGAATGAGGACGACATACAGGGCCTGGTGGTGAAGACGGGGATGCACGAGGCACACCATAAACGATGTGTGGAAAGGCTGGAGGCGCTGGAGAACAACGCGAGGAGGAACAACCTAAGGATTCTTGGTCTTCCTGAAGGTGCGGAGGGAGCGGACGTCGGGGCATATGTGAGCACGATGCTGCACTCGTTAATGGGAGCGGAGGCCCCGGCGGGTCCGCTGGAGGTGGAGGGAGCATACCGAGTGATGGCGCGAGGACCGAGAGCAGGAGAAATTCCTAGAGCCATAGTGG
Source organism: Scyliorhinus torazame (assembly GCF_047496885.1). NCBI lineage: Eukaryota > Metazoa > Chordata > Chondrichthyes > Carcharhiniformes > Scyliorhinidae > Scyliorhinus > Scyliorhinus torazame. Next base: position 236,316,770 of record NC_092708.1, on the reverse strand, counting down.
TGAGATTCCTCCGTTTTAAGGACAGAGAGATGGTCCTTAGATGGGCAAAGAAAACTCGGAGCAGTAAGTGGGAGAACGCGGTGATCCGCGTATACCAAGACTGGAGTGCGGAGGTGGAATGAAGGAGGGCGAGCTTTAATCGGGCCAAGGCGTTGCTTCACAAAAAGAAGATAAAATTCGGAATGCTGCAACCGGCAAGACTGTGGGTCACATATCAAGGGAGGCACCACTACTTTGAGACGGCGGATGAGGCGTGGACTTTTATCGTGGAAGAAAAATTGGAATGAGCGGGTTATTAAAAAAAAAGAACGTTTGAAACAAAGTGGTGGGGCGAGTATGGGGGGCGAAGAGGGGGTAAAAAGGGGAGAAAGAGGAGTTTTATGTTATTAATCCTGCGATGTGGTAACTTTTCTCTCTTCCACAGGAGGTGGTGGGGGGAGGAAAGGAGGTGGAAGAGATGGGGCGTTGGCCATTGGGGGCGGGGCCAAGGGGGAAGCGCGGGCTTGGTTCCCGCGCTATGATAATCATGGCGGGAACAGGGAAGCAGGAAGGAGGGGGCGTCGCACGGTGCGAGCCGAGGTCACGGGGGGAAGCCGAGGTCGGCCAGAGTTTGCTGACTTCTGGGAGCAACATGGGGGTTGTAACTACGCTAGTGGGGGATGTAGCGGGGGGGGGGGGGGTGGGAGGGGGGAATTATTGGGCTGCTGCTGCTGGGGAGAGGGGGGAGCTGGTATGGGGTGGGATGGGTGGGGGGGCACCGCCTGGGAGGGACACAGCTGCGTGGGAACCGGGTGAGGAGCTGGAAAAAGGGGATGGCTAATCGACAAGGGGGGGGGGGGGGTAAAAAGCCCCCCAACCCGGCTGATCACGTGGAACGTGAGAGGACTGAACGGGCCGATAAAGAGGGCACGGGTACTCGCACACCTTAAGAAACTTAAGGCAGACGTGGTTATGTTACAGGAAACGCACTTGAAACTGATAGACCAGGTGAGACTACGCAAAGGTTGGGTGGGGCAGGTGTTCCATTCGGGGCTAGATGCGAAAAACTGGGGGGTAGCTATATTAGTGGGGAAGCGGGTAATGTTTGAGGCAAACACTATAGTGGCGGATAGCGGGGGCAGATACGTGATGGTGAGTGGCAAACTACAGGGGGAGACGGTGGTTTTGGTAAACTTATATGCCCCGAACTGGGATGATGCCAATTTTATGAGGCGTATGCTAGGACGCATCCCGGACCTAGAGGTGGGAAAGTTGGTAATGGGGGGAGATTTCAATACGGTGTTGGAACCAGGGCTGGACAGGTCGAGGTCCAGGACTGGAAGGAGGCCGGCAGCAGCCAAGGTGCTTAAAGATTTTATGGAGCAGATGGGAGGAGTAGACCCGTGGAGATTTAGCAGACCTAGGAGTAAGGAGTTTTCGTTTTTCTCCTATGTCCACAAAGTCTATTCGCGAATAGACTTTTTTTGTTTTGGGAAGGGCGTTGATCCCGAAGGTGAGGGGAACGGAGTATACGGCTATAGCCATTTCGGATCACGCTCCACATTGGGTGGACTTGGAGATAGGGGAGGAAACAGAAGGGCGCCCACCCTGGAGAATGGACATGGGACTAATGGCAGATGAGGGTGTGTGTCTAAGGGTGAGGGGGTGCATTGAAAAGTACTTGGAACTCAATGATAATGGGGAGGTCCAGGTGGGAGTGGTCTGGGAGGCGCTGAAGGCAGTGGTTAGAGGGGAGCTGATATCAATAAGGGCACATAAAGGAAAGCAGGAGAGTAGGGAACGGGAGCGGTTGCTGCAAGAACTTCTGAGGGTGGACAGGCAATATGCGGAGGCACCGGAGGAGGGACTGTACAGGGAAAGGCAAAGGCTACACGTAGAATTTGACTTGCTGACAACGGGTACTGCAGAGGCACTGTGGAGGAAGGCACAGGGTGTACAGTACGAATATGGGGAGAAGGCGAGCAGGTTGCTGGCCCACCAATTGAGGAAAAGGGGAGCAGCGAGGGAAATAGGGGGAGTGAGGGATGAGGAACGAGAGATGGAGCGGGGAGCGGAGAGAGTGAATGGAGTGTTCAAGGCATTTTATAAAAAATTATACGAAGCTTAACCCCCAGATGGGAGGGAGAGAATGATGGGCTTTCTCGACCGGCTGGAATTTCCCAAGGTGGAGGAGCAGGAAAGGGTGGGACTGGGAGCACAGATTGAAATAGAGGAAGTAGTGAAAGGAATTAGGAGCATGCAGGCGGGGAAGGCTCCGGGACCGGATGGATTCCCAGTTGAATTTTACAGGAAATATGTGGACTTGCTCGCCCCGCTACTGATGAGGACCTTTAATGAGGCAAAGGAAAGGGGACAGCTGCCACCGACTATGTCTGAGGCAACGATATCGCTTCTCCTAAAGAAGGAAAAGGACCTGCTGCAATGCGGGTCCTATAGACCTATTTCCCTCCTAAATGTAGACGCTAAGATTCTGGCCCAGGTAATGGCAATGAGGATAGAGGATTGTGTCCCGAGGGTGGTCCATGAGGACCAAACTGGGTTTGTGAAGGGGAGACAGCTGAATACGAATATACGGAGGCTGCTAGGGGTAATGATGATGCCCCCACCAGAGGGGGAAGCGGAGATAGTGGTGGCGATGGATGCCAAGAAAGCATTTGATAGAGTGGAGTGGGATTATTTGTGGGAGGTGCTGAGGAGATTTGGTTTTGGAGATGAGTATGTTGGATGTGTGCAGCTGTTGTATAGGGCCCCAGTGGCGAGTGTGGTCACGAATGGACGGGGATCTGCATACTTTCGGCTCCATAGAGGGACAAGGCAGGGATGCCCTCTGTCCCCGTTACTGTTTGCACTGGCGATTGAGCCCCTGGCAATAGCATTGAGGGGTTCCAAGAAGTGGAGGGGAGTACTTAGAGGAGGAGAAGAACACCGGGTATCTCTGTATGCGAATGATTTGCTGTTATATGTAGCGGACCCGGCGGAGGGGATGCCAGAGATAATGCGGACACTTCGGGAGTTTGGAGAATTCTCAGGATATAAACTGAACATGGGGAAAAGTGAGTTGTTTGTGGTGCATCCAGGGGAGCAGAGCAGAGAAATAGAGGACTTTCCGCTGAGGAAGGTAACAAGGGACTTTCGTTACTTGGGGATCCAGATAGCCAAGAATTGGGGTACATTGCATAGGTTAAATTTAACGCGATTGGTGGAACAAATGGAGGAGGACTTCAAGAGATGGGACATGGTATCCCTGTCACTGGCAGGGAGGGTGCAGGCGGTTAAAATGGTAGTCCTCCCGAGATTTCTCTTTGTGTTTCAGTGCCTCCCGGTGGTGATCACGAAGGCTTATTTCTAAAGGATCGAGAAGAGTATCATGAGTTGTGTGTGGGCCGGGAAGACCCCGAGAGTGAGGAAGGGATTCTTACAGCGTAGTAGGGATAAGGGGGGGGGGCTGGCACTACCGAGCCCAAGTGAGTACTACTGGGCCGCCAATATCTCAATGGTGAGTAAGTGGATGGGAGAAGAGGAGGGAGCGGCGTGGAAGAGATTGGAGAGGACGTCCTGTAGGGGGACTAGCCTACAAGCTATGGTGACGGCCCCACTGTCGTTCTCACCGAAGAAATACACCACAAGCCCGGTGGTGGTGGCGACTTTGAAAATTTGGGGACAGTGGAGACGGCATAGGGGAAAGACGGGAGCCTTGGTGGGGTCCCCGATAAGAAATAACCATAGGTTTGCCCCGGGGAGAATGGATGGGGGATTTGGAATATGGCAAAGAGCAGGAGTAACGCAACTGAAAGATCTGTTTGTGGATGGGAAGTTCGCAAGTCTGGGAGCGCTGACCGAGAAATATGGGTTGCCCCAAGGGAATGCATTCCGGTATATGCAACTGAGGGCTTTTGCGAGACAGCAGGTGAGGGAATTCCCGCAGCTCCCGACGCATGAGGTACAAAGAACAAAGAAGGACAGAGTAATCTCAAAGACATGGGTGGGGGACGGTAAGGTGTCAGATATATATAGGGAAATGAGGGACGAGGGGGAGATTATGGCAGATGAGCTGAAAGGGAAATGGGAAGATGAGCTGGGGGAGGAGATTGAGGAGGAGCTGTGGGCGGATGCCCTAAGTAGGGTAAACTCATCGTCCTCGTGTGCCAGGCTAAGCCTGATTCAATTTAAGGTGTTACACAGGGCGCATATGACTGGAGCACGGCTCAGTAAATTTTTTGGGGTAGAGGATAGGTGTGCAAGATGCTCGAGAAGCCCAGCGAATCACACCCACATGTTCTGGTCATGTCCGGCACTACAGGGGTTCTGGGTGGGGGTGACAAAGGTGCTTTCGAAAGTAGTGGGGGTCCAGGTCGAACCAAGCTGGGGGTTGGCTATATTTGGGGTTGCACAAGAGCCGGGAGTGCAGGAGGCGAGAGAGGCTGATGTTTTGGCCTTTGCGTCCCTAGTAGCCCGGCGCAGGATACTGTTGATGTGGAAGGAAGCCAAGCCCCCGGGGGTGGAGACCTGGATAAATGACATGGCAGGGTTTATAAAGCTGGAACGGATTAAGTTCGTCCTAAGGGGATCGGCTCAAGGGTTCACCAGGCGGTGGCAACCGTTCGTCGAATACCTCACAAAGATAGAGGGAATGGAAAAGAAGAAGGCAGCAGCAGCAGCAGCCCAGGGGGGGGGGGAGAGGAACCAAAAGGAGTCTCAGGGTTATTAATATATATGTATAATATGTATAGGTCGTTGCTATAAATAATTGTATATTGGACTGTTAAATCATATTTTTGGAGAGTGTTTATCTGAGACAAGGCAGTTGCCTTTTAGTTTTAGTCTTTGTTCTATATTATTTATTCTTTGTTTATAAAACAGGTCATTGTTATCTATACTGTTATATTATTGTGTAAAGGATACACAATGTACTGTGATGGTTGACCAAAAATTTTCAATAAAATATTTTTTTAAAAAAAGTTGTGTGCCAGGTGAACTCCATGATACACTTTGGGGTTCTCTAAACCCTGGCCCATAACAAATTGCATCTATTTTTAAAAGGGAAGAAGCTGCTACCCAACCTGAGGTGAGAGAGGAGGTATCTGACACACAATTAAAATTTACAGTTGAGAAGGAGGAGATGCTAGAAAGGCCCTTAAAGCCGGAGGGGATGAGGCGCTTCTTGGAGGGGCTGAATTTCCCAATGGTGGAGGGAGAGTGGGTAGAAGGGCTTGGGGCCCCAATTGGGCTGGAAGCGATAGTGGAGGGCTTGAAGGCCATGCAGGTGGGTAAGTCCCCTGGTCCGTACGGGTACCCAGTGGAGTTCTATAAAAGGTTCTCTGGGATACTGGGGCCAGTGTTGTTGAGGATGTTCAATGAGGCAAGGAAAAGAGGGGTGCTGCCCCCAACGATGTCACAGGCAATGATTTCGCTGATTCTGAAGCGGGACAAGAACCCGGAGCTGTGTGGGTCCTACAGGCCGATCTCCCTGCTGAATGTGGATGCCAAGTTGTTGGCCAAAATCTTGTCCTCCAGGATCGAGGATTGTGTTCCAGACGTTATTGGGGAGGAGCAGATGGGGTTTGTTAAGGGCAGGCAGTTGGTGGCCAATGTAAGAAGGCTGTTAAATGTGATCATGATGTCCCCGGAAGGTAGGGCGGTTGAGGTAGTGATCGCAATGGATGCAGAAAAGGGTTTTGATCGGGTAGAATGGGACTATCTGTGAGAGATACTGGGACGGTTCGGATTTGGCTGGGTCAGGGTACTGTATCAGGTTCCTGTGGCAAGTGTGCGGACGAACAGGACAACTTCAGACTATTTTAGACTGCACCGGGGGCCGAGACGGGGATGCCCCCTCTCCCCACTATTGTTTGCGCTGCCTATAGAGCCGTTGGCAATCGCTCTGAGAGCTTCAAGAGGCTGGAGGGGACTGGTTGGGCGGGGCGGGGGGGGGGGGGGGGTGGGGGGTGGCGGCTGGGGGGGGGGAGCACAGGGTTTCGCTCTATGCAGATGATCTGCTTCTGTACGCTTCGGACCCGGTAGAGGGAATGGAGGAAATCATGAAGATTTTGGGGGAATTCGGCCAGTTTTCGGGGTACAAGTTAAACGTGGATAAGAGTGAGATGTTTGTGGTTCAGGGAGAGGACAGGAGGGCGACTGGGGGAGCTGCCGTTTAGGTCAGTAGGGGGTAGTTTTAGGTACCTGGGCATGCAAGTGGCACGGGAATGGGACCGGCTGCATAAATTCAATCTGGCCCGGCTAATGGACAATTTCCAGAGATGGTACGCGCTCCCGTTGTCGCTGGCCGGGTGGTCACAAACGGTGAAGATGATGGTCCTCCCGAGGTTCCTATTTGTATTTCAATGTCTCCCCATTTTTATTCCGCAGTCCTTTTTTAGGTGGGTCAACCGGGTGATCACTGGCTTCGTCTGGGTGGGCAAGACCCCCCGGGTAAGGAAGGTAATGCTCGAGCGGAGCCGGGGCGAGGGCGGCTGGCGCTGCCAAATTTTAGCAACTATTACTGGGCAGTTAACATAGCCATGATCAGGAAGTGGGTGGTGGGGGAGGGGTCAGCGTGGGTGCGGATGAAGACGGCTTCTTGTAAGGGCACCAGCTGGGGGCGTTGGTAACTGCACCTCTGCCGCTCCCGCTGGCGTGGTACTCCACCAGCCCCGTGGTGGTGGCGGCCCTGAAAGTTTGGGGTCAGTGGAGGCGGCATGTGGGAGCAGTGGGAGCATCGGTCTGGGTCCCAATTTGTGATAACCACTGGTTTGCCAGATGGGATGTGAGGTTCCGGGTATGGCGGAGAGCAGGGATTGAGAGGATGGGGGATGTGTTCATAGAGGGGAGCTTTCCGAGTATGAGGGCGCTGGAGGAAAAGTTTGGGCTGGCGAGGGGAACAAATTCAGATATTTGCAGGTGCGGGACTTCCTTTGTAAACAGGTGGCAACCTTCCTGCTCCTACTGCTGAGGGGGATTCAGGACATGGTAATTTCCAGAGGGGAGATGGGGGGAGCGTCTCAGAGATCTGTAAGGAGCTTATAGGGTTGGAGGAGGTACAGACCGAGGAGCTGAAGCGTAAGTGGGAGGAGGAGCTGGGAGGCGAGATAGAGGATGGTTTATGGGCAGACGCGTTGAATAGAGTCAACACGTCCGCAACATGATGCAACTTAAGGTTGTGCATCGGACTCACATGACAGTGGCCCGGATGAGCAGATTCTTTGGGGTGGAGGACAGGTGCACAAAATGCACGAGAGGCCAGCGAACCATGTCCACATGTTTTGGACATGTCCAAAGCTTCGTGGATTTTGGCAGGGGTTTACGGACATCATGTCCAAGTTTTTAAAAACAAGGGTGGCACTGGGTCCAGAGATGGCGATTTTTGGGGTGTCGGAAGATCTGGGAATCCAGGAGGAGAACGAGGCAGATGTTTTGGCATTTGCTTCCCTGGTAGCCCGGAGACGGATACTATTGGCATGGAGGGACCCAAAGCCCCCGAAGTCGGAGACCTGGCTTTCGGACATGGCTAGCTTTCCCTGTATGGAGAAAATTAAGTTCGCCTTCAGAGGTTCACTGTTAGGGTTCTCCAGGAGGTGGCAACCGTTCGTCGACTTCCTTGCGGAAAATTAATCATCAGACTGGGGGGGAGGGGGGGGGGGGGGAGAGAGTAGTTTAGGTTAGAGTAGGGGTTCAATAAGGGTGGGACCTGTACGAAAGGTAAACTGTTTTTGCTTAAGGTTTCATGTATCTTGTCTATTTTGTTGTTTCTATACCAAAAACACCTCCATAAAATGTTTTTTAAAAAGAAAAGAATGGCTCTTAAAATTGATATGGTTCCAGAACCAGATGAGATGCATCAAAGAAAACTGAGGGAATGAGAGTGGAAATTACAGAGGTACTGGTGAGAATCTTCCAGTCGTTTAGACCTTGGTGGTGCCAGTGGCTGGAGAATTGCCGGCAACCACAGATCAGTCAGTTTTGACTTCAGTGGTAAGGAGCCTTCTGGGAACTATTGTGTGGGACAAAATCAGTAGTCATTTAGACAAGTGCAGGATAATCAAGGAAAACCAGCATGGATTAATTAAGGGAAAATCGTCGCATGGATTAATTAAGGGAAAATCATATTTAACGAGCTAGCTGGAGTTTTTTTTTGAGGAGGCAGAGCTGGATTAGGGGTTCACCCCTGTCCACACTCTGAGCCCTGGCTTTGTAACTCAGAAAAGGTTGATGAGGGAAATGCTGTTGATGTGGTGTATATAGAGTTTCAAAAAATATTTAACACACTGGCTCGTAACTTCCTGCTAGCAACAGGAAGCCACGGGGCCACCGATTTTAAAAGTGGAGTCTGCACACTTAACCTGCATTCCGATGATGCGTCCAACTTTCCTTTCTCTTTGTCAGCCTGGGGCCTCCAGCGCCCCGGTCTGCGCAGGGGAAGTGCAGCCCCACACCCTTATGAAGTGCTTGGGAATGCCCATTGAGGGCAGCCATTTAAATAGCAGATTTAGATAATGTGTTTTAAAGGTATGTAAATGTTTTTTAAAACTTTATTTTGCTCTTTTAAACAGGCATTACTATTGTAATTGATTCTTTTAAAGTAATTTTTAATTTTTTTTAAAGATTAAAGGTGATTATTTGTAAGTGAACATAGGTTTGGTTATTTTAAATCTGTAAAACTATTTAAATTTGCACTATATTATATAATTTTATGTGTGGCATGCTTAAAAATGCTTGTATGTTTTAATTTAGATTATGGTCATAAGATTTTTAAAGTGCCTCAGGGGCTTTTTGCTGTCACTGTCCTTGTAACATCTAATGTTTTTGATTAGTGTTTATAGGATCACTGCAGCGCATGAGAAAGCCAATCAGCCCATAAAGCCTGCACTGACACTCCGAAAGAGCACCCTACCTAGACCCATGCACCTGCCCTACCCCCATAACCCCACCTAACCTTTGGACATAAAGGGGCAATTTAGCAAGGCTAATCCACCTAACCTGCACATCTTTGGACTGTGGGAGGAAACCAAAGCACCCGGAGAAAATGGCAGCAGCACGATGGCACAGTGGTTAGCATTGCTGCCTCACAGCACCAGGAACCCTGGTTCAATTCTGGTTTTGGGTGACTGTCCGTGTGGACTTTGTATGTTCTTCCCATGTCTGTGTGGCTTGCCTCCGGGCGATCTGGGATCCTCCCACAATCCAAAGATGTGCAGGTTAGGTGGATTGCCGATTTGTGTCCAAGTTAGGTTTCGGGGATAGGGCAGAGGAGTACCCTGATGGGCTGAATGGCCTCCTTCTGCACTGTAGGAATTCTATGGTTCTATTCCATGGTTCTAGGAAACCCATGCAGATAGACATGGGGAGAATGTACAATCACCGCACGGTCACCCAAAGTCTGAATTGATCACAGGTCTCTGGTGTTGTAAGGCAGCAATGCTAACTAGTGTTACCGCTTTAAACATGTTTCTGCCTTGTTTACTTCAATTATCTTACTCATAATTATCTAAATTAAATGTTGTGTTCTGATGTTTCAATAAGACATTTGTAGGAGCTTGTAAAGTTTAATGTCAAACATTTATTAACAAAAATAATTTTATAAATACAAAACTTTGAAACTAGTTAACATTTAACATAACTTTTAACTTTATTAGCTGAACAATGACATGAAACTGCTTCAACTTTTCCAACTTTCTTGCAATAAAATATATTTTCTCACTTAAACACAATGGTCCCATCTATTTTTCGAGGGGGGAAAAGGGAGGGTATTGACAATTGTTAATTGACAAGCTCAACGTCCAAAAGCAGCAGCTGTTGAAGTGCAGTGTCCTGGCACACCTCTAACATTTTGGATGTCCTTCGGCAGTACACTCTTAAGGGTGGGTGATTGATTTGCTGAAATAACTGTCAGACAGATAGTTCACATTAGCTTACAGGATGCTTGCATATTTCATAGAATTTACAGTGCAGAAGGAGGCCATTCGGCCCATCGAGTCTGCACCGGCTCTTGGAAAGAGCACCCAAGGTCAACACCTCCACCATATCCCCATAACCAAGTACCCCCACCCTACCCTTAGGTCAATTTTGGAAGCACAGGGCAATTTATCATGGCCAATCCACCTAACCTGCACATCTTTGGACTGTGGGAGGAAACCGGAGCACCCGGAGGAAACCCACGCACACACGGGGAGGATGTGCAGACTCCGCACAGACAGTGACCCAAGCCGGAATCGAACCTGGGACCCTGGAGCTGTGAAGCAATTGTGCTATCCACAATGCTACCGTGCTGCACTCAACTAAGGCATTAAACTTTGTTCAAGCATTTGAATCACTTGAGGCTTCTAAGTATGAACGTTACATCAGGGAGACTCGTAAACAACTCATCTTAAAATCCATTGCAAAATCCAAATGTACTCAGAGTAAGCTTCGACGACAGGTGTGCTAACATTAGTGTCCTTGAAGGAGTCAATAGCAACAGTATCAAGGCTATGATCATCCAAAACCAATTCCGCTGGTCCGCCTATATGCTTTGGATGTCAGAATTCTGACTGCCAAAGCAAATCTTCTTCACCCAGCTGAAGGAAAGATCCCAAAGAAGAGGACATACTGGAGGAGTACATTTGGTCCATTTTTCCCAAGCCAGCTCTTTGCAAAACTACCCATTTATTCCCTTTGTTTGACTATTTTGTTTGCTTTTCTAGAATGCATGAAATTCCCTTTTGGAAGGTACAGTCCAAACAGCTTCCAGCACTGTTTGTAGACAGTGAATTCCAAATCACAGCACCTTGCTGTGTTTTACAACAAATAAATGTGGATATAGTGTGTCTGGAGTCTCTAAATGGTATCAAAGTCATGGTTATTACATAAAATTAAGATTCAATCTTTATCAATAATTTTGGTGAGGACACTAATATATCAAACTATGTTGCATTTCTATAGCACCTCTCACGACCACTGGACCTCCTAAAGGGTTTGACAGCCAGTGAAGTACTGGCTGTCAAAACCCTTCACTGTTGTAATGTCGGAAACTCACAAGTACACATGTGTAATCAAATTTAGTTTTATTGTTATTTTCATAGTGTATTCACTGCCATAAGTAACAAGGTCAAGGAAGCCCTTTTAACCTCCCTGCAGCCATTTCACATTCTGTATTTTCTATATTAAGTATGGATCAATTTCATATCAAAAGCCAGTCATTAAACTAACAATTATTCAGTAATTAATATTTGATTAATAGGGGAATCAGGGGTTATAGGGTGAAGATAGGAGAATGGGGATGAGAAACATATCAGCCATGATTGAATGGCGGAGCAGACATGATGGGCCGAGTGGCCGAATTCTGCTCCTATGTCTATGGTCTTTAGGACGCTCTTCAAAGACACCTTGTGGGCTTACCTCAAGAAATGCAACATAGATGCCAATGCATGGGAGACCTTTGATCAGAACCGATCTACTTGGAGGAAAGAAGGGTCACAATTCTTCAAGAATACCCAACGGCAAGAGGGGATCCAGAAAAGAAGCCTGATAAAGGAATAACCGCGACTTAGCATCCAAGAACCGATCCCACCTTTTGGAAACTCCTGCCAAGTGAGTAATTGGTGCAACTCTAGGATAGGGCTCATCAGCCATACAAGGACCCACAGAACCCGTGGCCAGTAACACTGAGTATCATAGATGGACAATAATACCGGTTAGCAAGTGATCACCGCATTCTGTCCATTATAGTTCCTTTAATTGAATTAACATCCTCATGACAAACAAAAGTTTTTTTTTTTTAATCATTCTTTCGCAATAAAATTGAATCCCTACAGTGCAGAAGGAGGCTATTCGACCCATTTAGTCTGCACTGACACTTTGAAAGAGCCCCACCCTATTCCCATAACATGTAACCCCACCTAACCTTTTGGATACTAAGGGGCAATTTAGGATGGCCAATCTACCTAACCTGCACATCTTTGCACTATGGGAGGAAACTGGAGCACCCGGAGGAAACCCACGCAGACCCGGGGAGAAAATGCAAACTCAATATGGACAGTCACCTGAGGTTGGAATTGAACCTGAGTCCCTGGCGCTGTGAAGCAGCAGTGCTAGCCACCGTGCTGCCCCTTTTGTGACTTAAAACTCACTTTATTCAGTAAAGTACCCTTTTAATGGAATTAACAGCCACATGACAAACCAAAGATTAAAAATATATCATCTTTTCCTTATATGTGCATTTTAAACATATTCATTAATGCTAAGCACTAGAACTTTAACCTACCAAAAAAAATGTCTCCCGATGTCTCCTGCCTCTGCTGGGTTGAAGAATCTCCGTATAAATAAATAGGTGTAAAAACTCACCAAATATCCTGGTCAGTGGCTCAAGTTAGCGCAGCAGCTGGGTATTTCATTCAGCAGAGCTTCAAGCAGCCAAAAAAACTGGCTGGGAGTTTAAATGCCGCCTCTTTTTTAAAAAAATATATTTTATTAAAGTTTTCAAACACAATTTTTCCACCTTACAAATCAACATTAAAGATAACACAATAACTAATAGGTAACATTATTTCAATAAAATAGTGAACTAACAAAGTAACAAAAAATAGTGCTCCCCCCTCCACCCCAACCAGAACAAAACAGGTTACACCCCCCCCCCCCCCTTCTGGGCTGCTGCTGACGATCTATTTTCCCTTAACGTTCCGCGAAATAGTCAAGGAACGGCCACCGCCTGGAGAACCCCTGAACCGATCCTCTCAACGCAAACTTCATCCGTTCCAGTTTTATGAACCCTGCCATATCGTTTATCCAGGCCTCCACGCCAGGGGGTTTCGCTCCCTTTCACATGAGTATGATCCTTCGCCGGGCTACCAGGGACGCAAAGGCCAGAATATCGGCCTCTTTCGCCTCCTGCACTCCCGGCTCCTCCGCTACCCCAAATATAGCTAACCCCCAACCTGGCTTGACCCGGACCTTCACCACCTTTGAAATCACTCTTGCCACTCCCCTCCAGTACTCATCCAGTGCCGGACACGACCAAAACATGTGTGTGGTTCGCCGGGCTTCCCAAGCACCTCCCGAACCTGTCCTCCACCCCGAAGAACCTGCTCAGCCTCGCTCCCGTCATGTGTGCTCTGTGTAGAACCTTGAATTGTATCAGGCTAAGCCTGGCACACGAGGAAGAGGAATTTACCCTACTTAGGGCATCAGCCCACAGACCCTCCTCAATCTCCTCCCCCAGCTCTTCTTCCCATTTTCCTTTCAGCTCCTCTACCAGCGCCTCCCCCTCGTCTCTCATCTCCTGATATATTTCGGACGCTTTGCCCTCCCCAACCCATACCCCCGAAATCACTCTATCCTGGATCCCCTGTGTCGGGAGCAGCGGAAATTCCCTCTCCTGTTGCCTTGTAAACGCCCTCACTTGCATGTATCTAAAGATATTCCCCGGGGGCAACTCATATTTTTCCTCCAGCGCTCCCAGGCTCAAAAACGTCCCGTCACTAAACAAGTCTCTCAATCTCCTAATTCCTGCCCGATGCCAGCTCTCGAACCCTCCGTCCATCCTTCCTGGGACAAACCTATGGTTGTTCCTGATCGGGGACCACACCGAGGCACCCGTCACACCCCTATGTCGCGTCCATTGCCCCCAGATCCTTAAGGTTGCCGCCACCACTGGGTAAATACCGCCTCTTTTAATGGACAGGTCATCACGTCATGCATGTGCAGCGCACCAGCGACTTAGAGTCGCAATTCCTCCAGGAAGTTACGGGCCAATGTCGCACAACAGATTTGTGAGCAAAATATTAGCTTATTGAATAGAAGGGAAAGTAGACACTTGGATAAGAAATTGGCTGAGTGACAGGGAACAGAGTAATGATAAACAGTAGTTTTTGGAGGACATAGACATGTTGGTGGATTGGGCAAACAAGTGGCAGATAAGTTCAATGCAGAGAAGTGTGAGTTAATTCATTTTGGCAGAAAGGTTATGGAGAGACAGCATAAAATAAAGGGAGAAACTAAAGGAGGTGCAGAAACAGAGAGACCTTGGTGTATCTGTACATAAGTCATTGAAGGTGGCAGGGCAAGTTGAGAGAGCAGTTAAATAAAGAATATACAATCTTAGCCTGTATTAAAGAGGCATTGAGTACAAGAGTAAGGAGGCCATGTTGAACTTGTATAAGATACTCGTTAGACCTCATCTAGAGACTGCATCTAATTCTGGGCACCACACTTGAGGAAAGATGTGAAGACATTGGAAAGAGGCGATTCACAAAAATGATGCCAGGAATAAAAAACTGTAGTTATGAGAATAGATTGAGAGGTTGGGAATGTTTTCCTCTGAGAAAAGAAGATTGCGAGGAGGCTTGATAGAGGTGTTTAAGATCCTGAGGGGTATGGACAGGGTAAATAGTGAGAAACTGTTCCCACTCAAGAGAACATCAAGAACTAGAGGGCGCAGAATCAAAATAATTGACTTCAGGAGTAAAAGTGATGTGAGGGAATGTTATTTCATTCAGAGTGTGTTTGGAGTTCGGAGCTAGTTCCTGAGATGTTCATGGAGACAGGTTCAATTGAGGGAATTCAAAAGGAAATTGGATTGTTATCTGAAAAGAAAGAATGTGTGACGTGATGTGGATAAGGCAGGGAAATGGAACTAGGTAGAATGCTCTTTCAGAGAGCCAGTGCAGACTGGATGGGCCAAATGGCAGCCTCCTGCTCTGTAGCGATTCTGTATGTATGGATGATGTGGGTCTTAGTGGAAATTTACTCCTAATTGGACACTAAATTAGGAGTCTAACTCTGGCAGTAGGCGCTGACTTTAGTGGGAAAGGGAGATGTCATGCTGATATAATAATTGTGCTCTTTTGACATTGAATTAAGTGTGCAAATATAATGCTACTTGGACATCAGTGTCAAGTACCTGAGGCTTACATTGACATGTGAAAGCTGAACCAAGTGAGAGTCCTAAGAATAGAATTTTGTAAGACAATAGAATGTTTTTAATGTTGCTCCTGCTATGACAATGCTCCATTGTTGCTTTACCTGGACATCAATCAGTCTTGGGTCAACATACCAGATGTGTATTGCAGACAGTGAGTACTGGTTTTGCCTCCTTGGGTCAATACAATTGCAGCCAGGAGATCATTGTTAAGCTAAACTACAGGGAATTCTATATTTCATGCTGCACCAGTGCTTGGTGCTGAAGCTGAGTCTTTCAATGCGAAGTGTTCCGTTTGTCAGTGCTGATATATCCCTTCGTATCGAAAAGGAGTAACAGAAAGGCATGCAAGTCATTTGTTTTTCCACAATACACACACATTGTGTTATTTTCAAAACAATAAAGCTCCAAGAAACATCATATTTAGATGCATTTATTTCTGCAACAAAGATGCTAATGAATGTCCTTTCATCAGTGTCAAACAAAGTCAGCATTTTTGATTGTAACAGTGGGAAACTATTCACTATCTTGTTTAGTTTGTCCAAACTGATTGGGTGCAATTAATGTTTTTTTGACTGGCAACATCTGTTTTCATTCATGGTTAATTAAGTATTATTTTCTAATTGTGGTGTTTGAAATACTTCTTGGTTGCTGTTCTACTGATCAAGTTCTGTGTAGGTTCAGTTTGTAAAGTTCAAGGGAGGGTGAACTGTGATGAGGGAGGGTGAACTGTGATGAGGGAGGGTTAACTGTGACGAGGATGCAGGGATCCTACAGCATGACCTGGACAGGTTGGGCGAGTGGGCAAATCAATGGTAGATGCAGTATAATTTGGATAAGTGTGAGGATATTCACTTTGGAAGCAAAAACAGGAAGGCAGATTACCTGAATGGTTGTAAATTGGGAGAGAGGAGTGTGCAGCAGGACCTGGGTGTCCTTGTGCAACAGTCGCTGAAGGTAAGCATGCAGGTGCAGCAGGTGGTAAAGAAGGCTAATGGTATATTGTCCTTCATTGCGAGAGGTTTTGAGTACAGAAGCAGGGATGTGTTGCTGCAATTAGACAGGGCCTTGGTAAGGCCACACCTGGAGTATTGTGTGCAGTTTTGGTCTCCTCTGAGGAAGGATGTTCTTGCTCTCGAGGGAGTGCAGCGAAGGTTTACTAGACTGATTCCAGGGATGGTGGGACTGTCATATGAGGAGAGATTGACTAGGTTGGGGTTATTCTCGCTGGAGTTCAGAAAAATGAGGGGGGATCTTATAGAGACTTTTAAAATTTTAAAGGGATTAGACAGGGTAAATGCGGGGAAGATGTTACCAATGATGGGTGTGTCCAGAACCAGGGGTCACAGCATGAGGATTCAGGTTAAACCATTTCTGACATATGTAAGGAGACATTTCTTCACACAGAGTGGTGAACCTGTGGAATTCATTACCACAGGAAGTAGTTGATGCTACAACTTTGAATATATTAAAAGAGGTGGCTAGATATCGCACTTGGGGAGAATGGGACCTAAGGCTATGGGGAGTAAGCAGGATTAGGCTATTGAGTTGGATAATCAGCCATGATGGTGATGAATGGCGGAGCAGGCTCGAAGGTCCAAAAGTCCTTCTCCTGCTCCTATCTTCTATGTATCTATGTATGTATCTATGTTAACATATGAGCAGGAAGTTTTCAGCTTCAATTGCTAGTTCAGCCTGAGTTAAGGGAGGGAAAGCAGCCAAGGTGGTTGTTTCTGATCACTGTTTAGTGACCCTGCTTGGGAAGTGCACATGTGAGAATCATCGTTGTGATGCAGCAAGACCCAAATAGTCTGGTTATCTATCTTGGCTTTACTGTGGAAAAAAAGCAGCTTGGACAACAAATCGGAGGTGACTGGTGTCCATGAAGTCATACTCCAGTGAATCAACATCTGCAGGAGTTGGTGAAAAAGCTGGATGTTTCTGGACAATAGATTTTAGTTTTGTTCTTGCATGCAAGTTTTATACTTTCATTTCTAGGAGTGTTTGAAAATTGGTACCTTAGTGCATTTGTGTAAATCTTCATCATCTTTTCTCATTGTTCTTTCTCACGTGATTCAGTGCAGATGTGTCTTTAAATACTGTTTGCTGAATGTAACCAGCTGACCTGTCGTCTGAATTACAAACAATCTTTGTGACTATTGTCCAGTTTCCAGTAAGATTTTTTTGTATTTGCAACCTCCTTCCATTCAGGACATCTCACCCAAAGGACAAACACCAAAAATCAACATTCCTTCAGACCTGCACTAAAATGGCAACCTAGGTATTACATCACCAATGTCTGCACATGTGGAGAATAACCTACAGCTAGTCAGTGTAGCACTTGACAGTGACAACAGACGTGTCATTTGTTTTAACAATAACCACCAGGGAGAATGTCCCTACTCTCCTTGGGAATATTGCCATGGCCTCTTACGTCCACCTGAGACTTGGGACTTGAGTTTAACTGCTCTGCTGAAAGATGGCAAGTCTGTCAATGCAACAGCCCCTTATTATGGCACTAAAGTCTCATCCATGAGCTTTCATTCAGTTCTTTGGAGTCAGAACCCACAACCTGCTGACTCAAAGAAGAGAGTGCAACTTCTGAACTAAGGTAGAAACTTAGCAACAGATTGTTTACTGGGTGTTACATTCACCAACATTTCAAGGGATTTTTTTTTTGCATAGCCTTGACATGTACTTCTTGGTAGGTAAGTCAGAAACTGATGGTGTCCGCTTTGATTTGTCTAAAATCTCATCTATAGACTGTCATCTTCCATATGGTACTGTATGGAAAGAAAAAACTGATAGGGTAAGGGAAAAAGAGAATTATTTTGCCAATGTGTTTTGAAGTAAAAATCAATTGATAACTGTTACATGAAGCTTTTTTCTTCCTTTGATATTATGTTTCTAATAATGCTCATCTTAATGGCTGAGGAAGGGAAAGAAATCAGGGGTTATGGGGAGAAGGCAGGAGAATGGGGATGAGAAAAATGAATGGCGGAGCAGACTCGATGGGCCGAGTGGCCTAATTCTGCTCCTCTGCCTTATGGAAAGTATTATGCTGTAAATACAGCTGATAAACTACTAAGTCAAATCACTGAAGCAGACATCCAAGTTGAGTTTTAAAATAAATCTGAGTTCTAACTTGTGCAGGGAGAACCAAGTACTAAGTTTTATTTTCCTCCTATATTTAAAAAAAACTTTTTGAGATATATTTTAAAAGCGAGATCATATTTTAAAATATATTGCCCTTCTGAAGTTTGTAAATAGCAAAAGCAATTTACCTGAAAATGCCACTGAAGGTATTTACTAGGCTGTGGTTAAAACCTGCAAAGATGCTGATATGTTTGCCAGCTGAAAGACAATACTGTGCATTAATTAGGATTAATTTTGTATCTTTGTGGTCTTTTTGGTTAATGTGCATGGAACACATCGCCCTTCATAATATTTGAAATTGAACCACATCACAGGAGTACAAATAGAAAATGTTCTCAGATACACAAGTGTATTTCTGTACCGGTAATAAATACTGGGGTAATAGAGTTATATAAAGCTTGTGTAAGTATCAACGCTTTCCTACAGGGATCTGTAACTGCGCTAAAAATTATGGGGGGTAAATTGTAGTGTCTGGAGACAAGTAATTTTGATTCTTGGTTTGCAAAGCTATGGCAACATGATCACAAAACCAACTGAACCAGCCAATTCATGTCACCCAATCACGAATCCGGTATAAATCCTTCCCCTAAAGTGACTAACATTGATGGAACAGATACTTTAGTGACATTCTTTGTCGGCTTTTTTGCTATCATTCAGTGCGAATTTTATGGCCTAACTTTAGCCATCTGAAGTAACTAAAAGTTGTGAACTTATTTTTTTTTTAAAGAAAACACTTTTAGAATTGTGGCAGAGACGAAAACAAGCCAACATGGGACTAAAAGCTCAAAAAAAGAAGCTGAAGCATTGAAACTCTTGTGCGATGCAAGTCTTTCTGGTATGATGCCAGGGCATCTTGAGGACTGACAAACTATTACTATAGAAACGAGAGGTCTTTAGAATGCTACAGGAATGCTAATCTTGACTAAATGAGGATTTCCAGCTGGAAGGCTGGGGGAGTAGAAAAAGTTTGTATAACAAAGAATACGAGGGAGAGGTGAATAATTGACATTGACGAAGAGAAAGAATTTGTGTTAAATTCATATGCTCCGTGTGCAGGATATAATTTGTTTGAACAACATTGACAATTGTGCTGCAGCAATGAGTTTAAAAATAACCTGTTGTTTGATGTCAGTGTTTTCACAAATATGTGCGGACCTCTGTCCAAATATGTGCATTGAAAGGAAATAGAATGGCAACCCCTCATTTTATTTATAATAAATTATTGATCGTATCCTTTTGAGCCATGTACCCCTGTCAGCCCCTTTTCTTCTTCATATATTTTGCTGAAATCCTAAAATAAGAGACTTGCATTTATAAAACACCTTTCATGATCACTAGACATGTCAGGCCAGTGAAGTACTTTCGAAGTGTAGTCAGTGGTAATGTGGAAAATGTGGGAACCATTTTGTGCACAGCAATTTCCAATAAACAGCAATTTGATAATGACCAAATAAATTGTTTGTTCAGATTAATTTTGAGATCACTATTAGCCAGTACACTGGGGGCAACTCCCAGACTCCTCTTCATGGGATGTATTATGTCCGTCTAAGAATGCAGACTTGGTCTACTTCTTATCTGAAAGACAGTATCCCAGGCAGTGCAGCACATCCTTATTATGCACAGGCGTATCAGTCTTGATTTTGATAATTAGAGTTTTGCTTGAGGTCACTGTTTCAAACTAAGGGATTGCCCATTTAAGATTATTGGAGCTTTGTTTGGCCCTGATCCCTCTGAGGAATAGCTAGAAGTGCAGATGAATTTGTTTGTTGTCACTCTTCAAAGGGACTAATTTGATTAATATAACCCTTTAGGAGTTTAAAACATTTTTTTGTAAATTTAGAGCACCCAATTATTTTATTCAAATTAAGGGGCAATTTAGCATGGCCAATCCGCCTAACCTGCACATAAGAACATAAGAACTAGGAGCAGGAGTAGGCCATCTGGCCCCTCGAGCCTGCTCCGCCATTCAATGAGATCATGGCTGATCTTTTGTGGACTCAGCTCCACTTTCCGGCCCGAACACTATAACCCTTAATCCCTTTTTTCTTCAAAAAACTATCTATCTTTATCTTAAAAACATTTAATGAAGGAGCCTCTACTGCTTCACTGGGCAAGGAATTCCATAGATTCACAACTCTTTGGGTGAAGAAGTTCCTCCTAAACTCAGTCCTAAATCTACTTCCCCTTATTTTGAGGCTATGCCCCCTAGTTCTGCTTTCACCCGCCAGTGGAAACAACCTGCCCGCATCTATCCTATCGATTCCCTTCATAATCTTATGTTTCTATAAGATCCCCCCTCATCCTTCTAAATTCCAACGAGTACAGTCCCAGTCTACTCAACCTCTCCTCGTAATCCAACCCCTTCAGCTCTGGGATTAACCTAGTGAATCTCCTCTGCACACCCTCCAGTGCCAGTACGTCCTTTCTCAAGTAAGGAGATCAAAACTGAACACAATACTCCAGGTGTGGCCTCACTAACACCTTATACAATTGCAGCATAACCTCCCTAGTCTTAAACTCCATCCCTCTAGCAATGAAGGACAAAATTCCATTTGCCTTCTTAATCACCTGTTGCACCTGAAAACCAACTTTCTGCGACTCATGCACGAGCACACCCAGGTCTCTCTGCACAGCAGCAAGTTTTAATATTTTATCATTTAAATAATAATCCCTTTTGCCGTTATTCTTACCAAAATGGATAACCTCACATTTGTCAACATTGTATTCCATCTGCCAGACCCTAGCCCATTCACTTAGCCTGTCCAAATCCCTCTGCAGACTTCCAGTATCCTCTGCACTTTTTGCTTTACCACTTATCTTAGTGTCGTCTGCAAACTTGGACACATTGCCCTTGGTCCCCAACTCCAAATCATCTATGTAAATTGTGAACAGTTGTGGGCCCAACACTGATCCCTGAGGGACACCACTAGCTACTGATTGCCAACCAGAGAAACACCCATTTCTCTGAAACCCACGCAGACACACGGAGAATGTGCAAACTTCACACAGACAGTGACCTGGGCGGGGCTGGGATTGAACCCGGGCCCTCGGCGCCGCAGGCAGCAGTGTTAACCAGTACGTCACCGCCCACCCTTTAGGAGTTAGGGAGTTGTTATTTTCAGTAATTAATACTCACCAGCTTCAGGGATCAGAGATTTATTTAGTCCAAAAAACCTTGTAAAAATTTCAGTTTGATTTTCTTGTGAGCCTAACAAATCTATTCTGCTTCAAGTTATGAAGTTGAAATTATGTTTCTATTTTAATAACTTTTAAATGTTTTCTAATTCTACTTTAATCTATGCCAGATAATACTAATACCCATGGATTCTTTTCTGTTACTTAAAGCACAACTTTGCCTGGCACAATGCTTAAATTGTTGAACAGGAAGAATCTTAATACCAGCTAAACCCCTGGTGTGCTCCTTAATAATCAATAAATTCTCTGGCCATTGTGTGCATATCCATCACTGCCACACTGTGAAGAAATTTTGTTAAACTGCAATTGAGAATGTTGTTGTCTGTTTTCTATATTTAAACATTCCATCTCTTTCAAAAAATTTAGAAGACTAAGCCCAGTTGACCCAACCTCTCATACAAAAATCCTGCCATCCCAGGAATCAGTTGGCGGTATGTTGGCCTTTATATCCAGAGGGCTAGAATATAATTAGGAGGCAGCTTTGCTCCCACCGCCAACTGATTCCTGGGATGGCAGGATTTTTGTCTGACGAGAGGTTGGGTCAACTGGGCTTATTTTTCTAAATTCCAGTGAACATGAGAGAGGATCTCATTGAAAAGTACAACATCCTGGGATTGGACAGACTGGGTGCAAGGATGTTGTTTCCCCAGGCTGGTTGGGGGGAGGGGGGGGGGCAGTCTAAAACAAGGGGTCACAGTCTCGTGATACAGGGTAGGCCATTTAGGACTGAGATGAGGAGAAGCTTCTTCACCCAGACAGTGGTGAACCTGTGGAATTCTCCACCACACAAGAGGAGGCAGTGGCATAGTGGTATTGTCACTGGACTAGTAAACCAGAGACCCAAGGGGATCTGGGGTCCTGGGTTCGAATCCCACCACGACAGGTGGTGGAAGTTTAAAAACTCTAAAATATCTGAAATGACCGCAAAATCGTTGTCGATTGTCGTAAAACCCATCTGATTCACTAATGCCCTTTGGGGAGGAAATCTGCCATCCTTACTTGGCCTGTCCTACATGTGACTCCAGACCCACAGTAATGTGGTTGGCTCCGAAATGGCCTAGCAAACCATTCAGTTGTATTCAACCACTACAAAAACACAAAGAAGAAATGAAACCGGACGGACTACCCGGCATCGAACTAGGCACCTAAACGACAATAGCAAACCCAGCCCTGTCGACCTTGCAAAGTCCTTCTTGTGTCAAAGTTGGGAGAGCTGTCTCACAGACTAGTTAAGCAACAGCATGACATAGTCATACTCACAAAATCATACCTTACAGACAATGTCCCAGACACCATTATCACCATTCCTGGATATGTCCTGTCTCACTGGATCCCGTAAATGAACAAAACAACAACCCTATTCCCCTCTTGCGTGCTAACCACCTGGCCACCCATCAGTCCCGTTAGCTAGCCCATTCAGTTAGCCTGACAGCCCCCACCTGAGGCTACTGAGGCCCACCTCCCTCACCCTGCATGCATACCTCCATGCAATCAAGAGCAAGAACAAAAGGTGCACTCGCCCTCAACACTCCTCCGGCGTCCCGCCACCATACCCAACAAAACATCTCGAGGGAGAAAGGTTCTCCAGCAACCAACGAATTGAAAAGACAGAAAAAGCAAACATTTCTTCACGCCTCCTTCACAGTTCAATGTGCTCCTTCTCCTGTCAGTCGATTGTCACTCAAAATTCCATCGCCTCCTCTGATGTCCCGAAATAATGTCCTCGCCGGTTAAAAGTCACCCAGAGGCAGGCCGGGTATAATATCGCAATCTTCATCTCCTTTTCACCCGATTGAACCCAGCTCTCCTCTTCGCCAGGTCCTGGTACACCAAAGCTCGTTCCCTTCCAAGGTGCACCTCCTAGTCTGCCTCGCCCATCTCAAAATCTCCTCCTTACCAAGGAATCAATGGAGGCGCACCAACATCGCCCTCGGCGGCTTGTTCACCTGCAGCTTCCTCATCAGTGCCCTGAACGCTTGGTCGACCTTCAGGGGCTGGTCGAAGGCCCCCACCCCCATCAACGTCTCCAGCATCTTTGTTACATATGAGCCAACATCCATTCCCTTGATACCTTCAGGCATCCCCACAATTCTTAAATTCTGTCTCTGGGAGTGATTCTCAGTCCTCCACCTTCTTGAACCGCTTCTGGGTCTTGCGCATCACTCCACTTTGGCTGCCAGTGAGGCTAGCTGCTCCTTGTGCTCCCCACCGCTTCCTCCACTTTCCAAATAGCCTGAGCCTGGGACTCCAGTCTCTGTTCCATGCGGTCGATTTCCACTTTTAGTGATTCCATCACCATGGCTAGGTCTTCCTGGGCTTCCCTCCTCTGCCGGCTGAACTTCTCTTTTAACTTCTCAGCTGCTATGTTGACCATTGAGCAGGCAGAGCTGACCCTTTACCCTCTGCCATCTTCACCTGTGGCGCACAAAGATTCTCTTGCTCCAACTGCTCCCTTCTTCTCGACTCACTTCTGGTCCGTGAATCCACCACCAGCCCCACCAGTGGAGTTTAACTTTCTTCAGTCACCCCTGCACCTTTTTTCAGCGAAACATCCACCTTGCAAGCGGGGAAAGCTTCCGAGAAAGCTGCCTCGAGCGGGAGCTGCCAAATGTGCGACAGCTCACTCCATGGCTGCCACTGGAAGTCTGGGCTTTCTATTTCTTTTTTTTTAAATTAAAAAAAAATTTAGAGCACCCAATTCATTTTTTCCAATTAAGGGGCAATTTAGTGTGGCTAATGCAACTACCCTGCACATCTTTGGGTTGTGGGGGCAAAACCCAGGCAAACACAGGGAGAATGTGCAAACTCCACACGGACAGTGACCCAGAGCCAGGATCGAACCTGGGACCTCGGCGCCGTGAGGCAGCAGTACTAACCCACTGCGCCGCCGTGTTGCCCGCTTTCTATTTCTATCTGCCTCTCTACCAGCACAGCACTTGAAAATGTTGTAGTCTGTTTTCTATATTTAAACATTCCATCTCTCTCAAAACGTATATTTGATGTTATTTGTTATGTTGTCATTTAAATAAAGATTAGCATTTAAATGTTCCTTAAAATGGGAACATTTGATCTTTCTTGTATATTCATCAAAGAAATCACCATTTTGATTGCAATGTTTGTCACTTTGAGTCGTCACATGGTTGGCTCAGCTTGTGTTCTCAATTCATTTCTACTTTCTGTGGTGGGGAGGAGAGGTGCTAAGTTTAAATAGGAAAGGTAGTAGAAGGATCCACTGAAAGCTGTATGGAACCGTAGTTAGGTCACACTTGGAGTATGGTGTTCAATTCTGGTCGCCACACTACCAAAAGGATGTGAGGCTTTCGAGAGGGTGCAGAAGAGATTTATCAGGATGTTGCCTGGTATGGAGGGCAGTTGCTATGAGGAGAGGTTGAATAAACTCTGTTTGTTCTCACTGGGAGGAAGGAGGTTGAGGGGAGACCTGATGGAGGTCTACAAAATTATGAGGGGCATCGGCAGAGTTGATAGTCAGAGATTTTTTCCCAGGGTAGGGGGGTCAATTACTAGGGGGCATTGGTTTAAGAGGAGAGGGGCAAGGTTTAGAGGAGATGTACGAGGCAAGTTTTTTACGCAGAGGGTAGTGGGTGCCTGGAACTCGCTGCCAGAGGAGGTGGTGGAAGCAGGGACGATAGTGACATTTAAAGGGCATCTTGACAAATACGTGAATAGAGGGATACAAACCCCGGAAGTGTAGAAGATTTTAGTTTAGACGGGCAGCATGGTCGGCGCAGGCTTGGAGGGCCGAAGGGCCTGTTCCTGTGCTGTACGTTTCTTTGTTCTTTGTTGTTGAAATATATTTAATTGAGATCAAATTGTTGCTGTCCTGTCAATCTAGGTTACAGCTTTTAAAATTTCTAAACATGGATTCCGGTAGTTTTGCTGCATTCAAGCATATGTCATTATAGCCTGAAAACAATCAATGAACAAAGTTTTTTTTCAATGTTGTGTACTGCTTGTTACAGTGAAGATTTGATGTGATTTTCTTTTTTACTTGGAGATATAGCAAGATCCATGCTATGGCCTATTCTCATTCCTTTCATTATTGTTATTTGCTTGATTGTTGCATCTGATGATTGCTTCTAACTCACTAACCAAACATTTTATACAACAGGTTCCAGTTTAATTTTGATGCTCCGGAAATATAGTTGTCAACTTGTATTTCAAAAGCAAACTTTTAATAGTTATTTTGACAAAGTTACTTAATTGACCACTAAGTAAACAACACATTTAAAGTGCTTGAACATAACGAGAGAGAGAGCAGAATTAGTACATTTTATGAAAAGCCCAAGATACTAAAATTCAGACTATTTCTGTGGTAGTGTGGTCCCTTTCCCGGGGGGGGGACTTTGCGGTCCATGTGACCAGCTCGGAATTAATCCCGCAAGAACGCAGAACCCCGAACAAAAGAGAAAAAGCACGGGCACTATGGATCCTGGAGCTGGAGAGTCCAGGTCTAATCATCATTGCTCTGTGCCTATATATAGTTGCCTTTGCCTACTGTAAATAAACCACCTTTGTTGTTACTAGAAGTCTACGGTGTCTTGAGCCACTACCGTTGCCGAGGACTAAATTTGGCAGATATGATTTCTGTCTGTTTCAGGTCAACTTCAGACTCTTGTTAGTTTGCAGTGATCATGAAACCATTTGTTTCTGTAAAGACCATTGTATGAAAGATTCAACCACACATTTGATTTGACTTGTCTTTCAAAAGAGCATGTGATTCAATTAGAGAGGCTGGGCCCAGCACCAACTAACCAAGATAAGATTAACAGGGACCAAGGGCAAATAGGATAGTCGGCTAAAGAGCGGAATGGTCTGCTCCATTTGCTGTGTAAACAGCAGAAATCAGTGATACTTGCAGTTCTGCTACTCACCTGGAAGTCCTGATTATTTTCTTTCAGCTCTGACTTTCACCTATGCCCTGTTGGTAGATCATTTCCATGTCTTGTTGACACTCAATCTGACATTCTGGTAATATAGAAGGTGTGAGCTGGCAGTTTTATTCCACATGGTTGTTGGCTGCTGAGGTAAAGTAGATTGAGTGGTAACTGAAAATGGCAGCAGTTGGAAAAAGTGGGTACCATGCAGCTGAAATCTGATGCGACAAATGAATTGGTTCATGTTGAAATGTCAAGTTGTTTGTGAATATGTTTTCTTTTATGACTTGTGTTTTTGTCTCCCTTGTTCTTGTCTAATTTTTGTATTTCTTTATTCTTTCAGGGAGTTTCTTTTTCATGGTATATTCTCACAGTATTTTCGTCCATAGGTATCTATCCGTTTCTCAACGTGTGTCTTTTTGAACAATTTTTCAGTTTCCTTCCCTTGCATTCTTTCCCTCCCCAAATTCCTTTGTGTTTGCAGACTGGCAGCAACAAATTGCTTTTTTGGACTTGGACCATCTATCTATAAGACTGTTCTCATTTGCTCTTGTTCACTTGCTTTCAGACACATGGGGCGGGATTATCCGTTGCCCGATGCCAATATCGTAATCGGCGATTGGGCAGAGAATCCCTTCCAACGCCCAAATCGGGGGCAGCGGCAGTTTGGCGCCGGTTTTCGAGTCTCCGCCCCCCCCCCCCCCCGAAATGATGTAATCGCGCTACGTACCACACACCATTGAAACGTCGTTGCCGCGTCATCAGAAGGCCCTCCCCCAATGGGACACTTTCCCGACCGTGCGGTTGACGTGTGGTCTGAGCAGCTGGGATCCCAGCGTGGCGGCTGCAGACTGGGTCCAGCTCCGCCACACTCGGCCGGGATCCGTGCCGCTGGTCGGGAGGGGGGCGGGGGGGGGGCTTCTGCGAGGACTGGGGACTGGTAGGGGTTCTCCAGGGCTGTAGTTGGTTGGGTCGGGTCCGCACACGGCTGGCGCTATGTTGTACAGCGTGACCGCTGCAGGTCGTCGCCCTGCACATACGCAGCCAGGGACCCAGCCATCTCCGGCCGTTTTTGGCGCGAGAGCTGGGAGTTTCACCCGGCGTTGCTGCCAGCCCCTCACCAGTCCCGGAATCAGTGAGCATTCGCTGCCGATTTTGACGTCGCAAAACGCTCGGGAATTCTCCGTTTCAGCAGCACTTATCAGCTGAAACAGAATTTCCAGCCCTTGGTATTCTGTGATCTGAGAGTGGACATACCCTTGCATAAAATTCCCATGAGGGACTCAGTCCCATAAAATCTCAACTGGTAAGAGTGTCACCCGGTAAGCACCTTAAATGGCTATTTTATGTAAAACCAGATTATTTTGAGCCATCTGTGTACAAAGTATAAAATTGTAAGATGGGCCATGTATCTTTTAGACCCCTGAATTTTCTGATCTCTGTGGGAAGTCTTTTTTTCTCAAGCTGAATTTTATCTAGATGGTTTCTTCTAGTGACCATGATGGAAGCTGGTGAACTGATTAATTTCTTGCAGATGTCAGATGGCCTAGGGACACCAAAGGGGCAAAAATTAAGAATTAAATAACTTCAAATATTCGTTGCATTGAGCAGCCTGATGAGTTTACATTCATGTTCAGCAGTGCTAAACATGGTGAGAAAACTCGATAAAAAAAATAAATGCCAAGAATAGATTGTGGTGTATTTGGATTTCAGTGATTATTTTCCAGTGGATGAAACTCCATTTTTTTCCTCTAATGAACAATTCTCTCTTTTCCCAGGTAGGTCTCAACTTGAAGCACACTTATCAAGTTTAAATGCACAGCCATGTGAATTTTACAAGTACTTCCATCATTAACATGGATTTTCGGAAACCAAACCAACTTTTACCTAATAGTTGCGGATATTAGTAAGATAAGTGGAACAGTTTCATTTGGAATCATGACTACCTCACACATGAATGGACATGTTGCAGAGGGGTCTGATAATGAGGCCAAGAACATTGACCTTTCATCTCACGATGAGCCACCAAGACACCGAGAAATGGCAGTGGATTGTCCTGATGACTTGGGTTCACGAACCATGCCTATTCGTCGAAGCGCACAATTAGAGAGAATTCGGCAGCAACAGGATGATATGCGTCGTAGACGAGAAGAAGAGGGAAAGAAGCAGGAGTTTGACCTTAATTCTTCCATTCGACTGAAGAAGCTTGCGCAGGTTCAGCCAAAGGCGGGCATTGATAACCCTACATTTGAAGACATTTTAGAAGGACCCAGCAACACAATTAAAGTTCTAGGTAAGTATGTGGACAAAATGTGCGAAGAAGTAATTTCCTTGGCTGCTGAATAAGTTAACAGTATTTGTAATTAAATATTATTTTGGTAAAGAAGAATGCGTTTTGCCTAGATATAGTATATGCTTGCCGTTACTTTCTTGTGTGGCAAAAAGTTATTGACAAATCTGAATGATTGAAGTATCATTTTACAATATTTTGAGTCATTGCATGGCAGTAATGTACGGAAAATTTGAAATGTTTCCAGATTTGTCTTGCATCTCAAACTGAAAAGTAGACCATTGTGTTTATTTCACATCACGTGCAATAGCTAAAGGTCAATGGTAACCAGGTGCAATGTTAAAACATATAATTTGCAGGAAAGAAATGCAATTAAATTTTGACAAGTGCTGAATTTTCCTTTTTATTGCAAAGCTGAACATTTGTTGACAGGAATCTTAAAACTGCAACAGAAGGCAATCTGGCTCCTCATGATTATACTGATACGAGCTACTGGCTGGCACCTAACTATTCTCATCCTGTTTTCCTATTTCTGTAATACTTGAATGTTTATCAAATTCCCTCTTAAATATCATTAACTCGGCTTCAATAAGTGTTTGTGGCAAAACATTGCATGTCCTCATAACATTTTTTTCTTTCTAGCCTTTCCCACAATGCCTTCCAAGTTCATATTGAATTCAGGTCCTTTTGTCACTGACCTCTGAAGGGGATCTCTGAATCTTTTTTAAATTCTGAACATATTTTCCCCAACATTGAAAGTTGGCATAAACTGTTGAAATAATATTGGTGGCACAGTGGTTAGCACTACTGCCCCACAGCACGAAGGACCCGGGTTCAACTCCTGCATCGAGTGATTGTGTGGGGTTTGCATATTCTCCCCGTGTCTGCATGGGTTTCCTCCGGGTTCTCCGGTTTCCTACAGTCCAAAATGTGCGTTTAGGTGATTCACCATGCTAAATTGTCCCTTAGTGTCCATCCAACAGTGGGGTCAATGGTTTTGGGTTGGGTGGGGGGTGGGAGGAGAAGGTGTCTGAGGTTAGGGTACTCTTTCGGAGGGTTGGTGCAGACTTGATGGGCCTTCTTCTGTACTGTAGGGATTCTATGATAGAATATGTCTTGTCTGATTTTGAACTTCCTTTCACGCTGTTTGATTTTTGACGACTGATGGAACAGTCATAATTTCAACCATATTTTTAATAGCTTATGTCATTAAAATTGTGTTTTTTATCATGTTAAATATTATTGAACAGAGGGCAGAACAATGGCGCAGTGGTTAACACTGCTCCCTTACGGCGCCAAGGTCCCAGGTTCGATCCCGGCCCTGGGTCACTGTCCGTGTGGAGTTTGCACATTCTCCCCGTGTTTGTGTGGGTTTCACCCCCACAACCCAAAGATGTGCAGGGCAGGTGGATTGGCCATGCTAAATTGCCCCTTAATTGGAAAAAGTGAATTGGGTACTCTAAATTTAGAAAAAAAATTAATTGAACCGGAACTGACCGTTAAAATTTTCAAAGTCTTAGGAAAGATAGTGAAAGTTTTACGACAGATGTAGGTTTGGAATTTAAATATGGAAATGAGTTTTGCAGTTTTAGTGTATACTATTACTCTGATGTATATGTTATTTTCTTATATATGCTGATTATTGTGTACATTACTGTTTCACCTTTGATATCCTCCTCAAAAAAGAATACCCTCAACCCATCTTCATCTGCAATCCCCTCTTCTCTCCAAAGTCCTCAAACACGTTGCCTGTCAGCCCCAAGCCCCTTTTTCCTGCATACCATGGTTTGAATGTGAGGATGTCAGACGTAAAACAGTAATGTACTACCCAATAATCAAGTTCTTCACAAGAATGAGCAAAAATAGATGAGTAACATGTACATAGCCACCAACGTTGTTTACATTTTAAAATTCTAATCATGACCTAGGTGATTCCCTCCTTGATCTCTCTGATTCACTCCTTGATCTCTTTGCAGTCCACAGACTGATCTACCACATCATCCATTCTCTTCCAGCTGTATGAGATACTCTTGGTTCCATTCTTCTCTAGCTAATTGATTACCATCACAGGATTTTGATCAATAGTGTTTCTCCCCACCCCTGCACCCTCACCACCTGAATCCTCCAATGATTTCTCTATGGCCCGCTATTTCTTTTAGTTGTGGCGTCATCCTGGAACCATGGGATCTGTTCCGCCGATGTACTGATGACAACTAACCCTAACCTCTCCATCACCACACCCAGATCCATTGTGTTGTCAAACTGCTTATATGTCACTCCTCCATTGAGAAAGCCAATAACGAGTACGAGGTTTTGTTACTTGTATATTGTTACTACTATTATTATTTTTGTTAAAAAGTTTAAAAATTTCTGTTTTGTTACTGTTATCGTTTTGCTTGTTTTGTAAGCGGGAAAAATGTTGCTCAGGGAAAAAAATTTCAATAAAATATATTTTTTTAAAAAAGAGAAAGCCAATAACTATGGGCCCCTGACTCCCATTTCCTCCTCAGGTCACCATCACAGGCTGAACCAGACCATTCAGAATCTTGGCAAATTGTTTGACTCCAAGCTAAATTTCTGTGTATGTCCTCTCTCCAGCTACTTTCACCTCTGTAACTTGGCCTATCTCTATCCCCATTACAGTGTATCCACCAGTATCCTCATACATCCCTCAGCACCTCCAGACTCATTTATTTCATTACTCTCCAGAGACTATAAAACATTGGAGCAGAAATAGGCCACTTGCTCCATGGCGTCTTCTCTGCCATTCAATGAGATAATGACTGATATATGATAATTCTCAAGTCCGCTTTCCTGCCTCGCCCTCATTTTCTTCCTGATTAAAAATCTGCCGATCTCAACACTGAACACACTTAACAGCCCAGCCTCTACAGCTCCCTGCGATAAAGAATTCCACAGATTACTACCCTCTGAGAGAATAAATTCCTCCTCATCACTGTCTTAATTAGTGACCCCTTACTCTGAGATTATGCCTTCTGGTCTGAGAATCTCCCGCAACGAGAAACAACATCTCCGCATCTAACCTGTCAAGTCTCCTGAGAATTCTATTATGTCCCAATAAGGTTGACTCCCATTCTTTACCTGCGCAAAACTCTAATTTAGAAATCATAGAATCCCTATAGTGCAGAGGGAGGCCATTTGACCCATCAGGTCTGCACCGGCCCTTGCTCCGATAAAGCACCCTACCTGGGCCCAAGCCCCGCCCCTATCCCCATAACCCCACCTAATCTTTGGGAAATATTAGCTTGGCCAATTCACCAAACCTGCACATCTTTGGACTGTGGGAGGAAACTGACACACCTGAAGGAAACCCACGCTGACATGGAGAGAACGTGAAAACTTCCCACAGTCACCCAAGGTCAGAATCGGACTCTGGTCCCTGGCGCTGTGAGGTAGCAGTGCTAGCCGCCGTGTTGCCCCAGGCTATGCTTGAATCCTTACCTGCATTACGTTTCACTCATCGATTTCCCCTATCCTTATCAACCTGTGTCAGCTCCTGACCTCCCATGCCTTGAATTTAAAATAATTGTCTTAGGCTATAAATCCATCCCTGTCAAATCATCCCAATATTCCTATGCTCTCCATTGCTCTGGCTGCAGCTTCTTGTACTCCTCACTTCCTTTTGTTCCACTATTGCCAACTGTCTTTGCTTACTTGTACCCCATACTCTAGAATTCTCTTGAAACCCCTCTGCTATTGCATCCTCTGCATCAACTCCCCCTACAGCATGGTCTTTTAAAAACCTTTCCCTTCCACCAAGCTTTTGGTCATCCCTCTTAATCTTGTCTTGCTTCTGTCATCCTTCTCCATCTATCAGACAGCTTGGGACATCCTTCTATGTTCACATTGCTAAGTAAGCCACAGATTGTTGGTCTGGGTTCAAATTCCACCCATCTTGCTAGAATGGAAATCCCTGTCTGCTAGCATACAGCCTGTTATGTGAAATTAATTTGGACATTCTGAACTGAGGGTTAAATAGATGGTGCTCCTCAGTGCAAAGTTTCCCATAATTAAAACTCAATGAGGATTTTATTAAAAATCTCAGTCAGAAGGGCAGCATGTGGCACAGTGGTTAGCACTGGGACTGCGGTGCTGAGGACCTGGGTTCGAATCCTGGCCCTGGATCACAGTCCGTGTGGAGTTTGCACATTCTCCCCATGTCTGCGTGGGTTTCAGCCCCACAACCCAAAGATGTGCTGGTTAGGTGGTTGGCCACGCTAAATTGCCCTTTAATTGGAAAAGAAAAATAATTGGCTACTCTAAATTTATATTTAAAAAAAAAAAGAAAAATCTCAGTCAGAGGAAGCACAATCAATGACGACTGGTGTGGAAAAATTGCACCTGGGGTTTTCTTTTTTAACAATCTTTTTGGTGAAGGTGTCTTATTGAAGCAGAGCAAAGGGAACTTCATACTGCCTTGTCAACATTGTTATACATGTGTTGGTTGTGCTTGATGTTGACTAGATATGTGATGTGGAAGAACATTCCATTCCCAAACACTGGCATTCAACAATTCTGAGCACAGAATCCACCACCCATTTGTCTCAAAGAGATGCACACTGATCCAGCCTGGATGCAACAATTGCAGAGCAGAGCTGCATTGTTCAGTGCCAGGAACTGCCCTTTTCAGGCCCTATAAATAGTTTAGGCACAAATTAAATTGGTTTTTTTAAGTTAGCAATTAATATGATCCACGGTTGATAAAACCAGTACATGATGTATTGCTCGACAAGGTGTAAGCATCACAAAGCCATCTTTTTTGAAGCTAGGATTCTTCTCTTATTGGGAGTACAGTTTTCATGCTGCCAACTCAATTGGCTCTCTCAATTGAGGATGAGTCCTAAAAGGCGTTGATTGTGAGTTTCAGTTGACTATTCAGCTCTGGGGGAGTACATCACAGCTGAGCCCAAATGTTACTTCATCGTCTTATTCCAGTAGGATTGCAACCCTAACTGATTTTCTTCAGTTGCTCCGTCTCATTAATCTCCCTCCTACAGGGTTCCTGAGGCCAGTTGTGGTTCCATTGCTCAGTGTCCCTGCATCTGAAATCGATGAATGTATTAACTCAGGATTAAAACTAAGACATTCCCAATCTATATGGTTTAGTCATTCGTTCTCATCAGCCATTAATTTGACCTGTGATGTGCTTTTTTGGATGATTCTACTGACGTGGCTTTTATTTTCTTAACTCTAGAATTAGATGAGCTGCTGTCTTCTCTAAAACATATACAGCACAGCCTGGTTGACACTCAGAGTCAGGATGATGTGGCACTCATTTTGCAGCTGGTTCAGAACCAGGATTTCCAAAATGCTTTCAGCATTCACAATACAGTAGCCATTCATATGCACAAGATGAGTCCACCATACCCTGTGAATGCCAGTGCACAGGAGCTATCCCAGGAGGTAGGTTTATTGTTATACTAAATTAAAGAATGGATTGCAATGAAGCTTCCTTTTGTAAAACTTTGTTTTGAAGATGTTGACTGCAGCTTTTGAAGGCTGTTTTGGTGATTTTAAAATTATGGTGTGATCTAAACTGGTGCCTTTTTATTTCACCTGAGCAATATGTTCCTCTGGAACATGAGCTGTTATTGCAATGATAACATCTCCAGTGTTTTCTGCTTTCAATCATCTTCTGTCTGCCAAAGCTCCTGGGTCTCCTCCCTTCCTATTCATTATATGCGTGCTACTCTTGTAGTGTCAAACAAATGCGTGGGATTGTCTTCCACTGAAAGCTTTAACTTTAATATGACATTCAAGTCCTGCATAAACTGTTGTTTTCTGCAGATCAATGCTGAGATTGCAGCTCTACCTTGTGCAGAATTTATCACCATTTATGCCCTCTGCCTCATCTGTTTCAAGATCCACTTTCACTGCTTCATATCCCTCAGCCACCTGGTTTTCCACACCTTCCTCACCCCTCTCTGCTTCTTCAAAGATGGTTTATCACACCTCTTGATTTCTTCATAGGCACCCAATCTTTTAAACATGATGTCCCTGAAAACTGGAACAGCTATCTGCTGTGTTACCTGTCTCACTACTTTCATTGTTTTCCTCACAGACCCATCACTTAGACAATGCTTTAGGCTCTTAACTCCTTCAAAAAGTCTTTAATTTCCTGCTAGGTATTTACATTTTTTTTCTTTGCAAAGCATTATTTAGTATTCATTTATGTAAGGAAAATTAGAGATGTATAAGCTTTTTGTAATTAGTCCAAGTGGGGGGAATGGCTAATTTTTTCCATTAATGAAAACACCATGAAGAACAATACAACAGTTGGCGATAATTAGGAGGGCACCTTTTACGTTTTTACTAAGAGGGTGCTAAAATGTGGAACATATTGTCAGCAGGCAGAGAGAGGAAAGAGGAAATCGTTATTAATTCCAAAGGAAGTTGTTTTGGAACAGTAAGTTTTCTGATGCACAAAACACTATTGTTACAGCACATTTGTTTCCAAGAATTTGATGAAACTCTTACCTTTCCAAGCAGAAAATATGTACAAATATTGCATGCTATCTTCCTGTCATAAGAGTTGAATTTTATTGGTAGCAAATAGAATATTTTCATTTTCTGTGTGAATAGTCAGATTTATGGGAAAGTTAGCTTTAAAAGCTTATTTTCATTGCTAGGCTCCTTTAAGGCATTATTACAGAGCAATAATTCTGTCTGGTATACTTTTGGGAAAATCATGGATTGGTAAAAATCATTGGTAATATTGGAACTGTACTCTATTCTCTAACCCACATCAAGTCCCATTAACTCATCATCTGCACTAACGCTGGCTCTTAAGGACCCAACTCCCTCATTCAGATCCTTTCATTATTTCACTTCGTTATCTCCGAAACATTTTCTTATCTGTGTTTGCCCAGAGCAGGGGAAGGAGCCATAGGAAGAGATGGATAATGGTGCCAGAGCTGACCAAATACAAATTATGTTTCCTCTTGTTTCACAAATAAATCACCCCTCAGTTTTGTGAGAATATATTGTAGAAATCCTCCAACAAATGTTTTGGAAAAACATTGATATTTAAGGAGAAATAAAGTTTGATTTGCTTCAGAGACATTGTGTGATTGATGAAGACACCAGCCAATATTGAGGAACCATTACAGACCACTTGTCCTTTATTTGTTTTTGAAAAATATTAAAATGACAGGATCCAAACAAATAACTACAACAATGTTCGCATTTCCTCTAGCATGCTCTGACCATATTGTGTACAAATCAATTATAAAATGCTCACAAAAATGAGGGGTGATTTATTTGTGAAGCAAGAGGAAACATAATTTGTATTTGGTCAGCTCTGGCACCAATATCCACTTCTTCCTATGGCTCCCTCCCACACTCTGAAATGTTCCACATGGCAGGACAAACACAAAGTTCTTGATGCTTTCAGGATTGGTTTCTGAGATAACGAAGACGAGACCATGAAAGGATCTTAATGAGGGGTTGTCAAGAGCCAGCGTTGCCAGCCATGATAAAGGTTCAGTATTTGCCGTCCTTGTTTAGTTTCAACAGATGTGCTATTACTATTTTTTGTTGGAAGTGTTTAGTATGCGCAGGGTACTGCAGGGTGAAAACTTATTATTTATGTAAATACGTTCGTAACTCTGCTGAATTTCATAATTGTTTTTTACACAATGCGATCAGAGCATGCTAGAGGAAAGCCAAACACTGTTGTAGTTATTTGTTTGGATCCTTGTGGTTTTTGTCAATTAGCCAGTCTTAGCCTCCCCAAAAAAGAACTACTTTCTTTTGCTGTGCAGTGAAGTTGGAAAAGGTGGACGTTTACTTCTTAAAATACTTCGAGGCGCTTTGAGGTAAACCATAAAACTTTGGAAATAAAAATCAGGGCTGCATTCAGCAATTGACGAATTATTGAGTTACAATTGATAGAGTATTTAAATGTGAGTAATCGATGTGGAAAATATTACTAATGTCAGACTGGACTAATATTTGGCTGAGGGCTTGAAAAGCAATATAATATTGATTGCTTACTTCCACTGGTGTTTCTGCAAAGCGTCCCTACAGCTTAATGCCATTTCAGCCAGCAGAAACCACTTCTGATATCCATCTTGAAACATTGTGTGCTTTATTTGTACATTGCTGTTTGGGAATGAGGGGCACTGAGTGACACGTTTCTTGGGGCTTCTCCAACTTTGACAAAATCCCTGTTTAAATTAATAATTGGAGTTACTGTCATAATATACACCAGTATATCATGGTGCAGACACACACACTGATGGACACACAGCAGGACCAATCAACACACACAACACCGCAGCCAATCACCAGTTAGAGCACACTCACTATAAAGACGGAGCATCAGAGTTCCCGCTCATTCAGGATACAGCCTCCTACAAGGACAGAGCTTACAGTACAGATCCTCACCATGTGCTGAGTGCATAGACTGGTTCGGGAATAAAATGCATACAGGAGCGAGTCTGCTGGATAGTACCAGAGAAGAAGTAGTACCATATTGGATGGGAACAAACTTCAGATTGGCAATTAGTGGTTAGCACAGTTGTTTCACAGTTCCAGGGTCCCAGGTTCGATTCCCGGCTTGGGTTACTCTGTGTGCGGAGACTGCATGTTCTCCCAGTGTCTGCGTGGGTTTCCTCCCGGGTGCTCCAGTTTCCTCCCACAGTCCAAAGATATGCAGGTTAGGTGGATTGACCATGCTAAATTGCCCTTAGTGTTAAAAAAGGTTGGGTGGGGTTACGGGGAGGGTGGGGGTGTGGGCTTGGGTAGGGTGCACTTTCCAAGGGCTGGTGCAGACTCGATGGGCCGAATGGCTTCCTTTTGTACTGTAAATTCTATGAAATTAGTGTTCGGTAACGAATGTGGCCTTGCCAGTGATGCTCACATCTCATGAATGAACTTTGAAAAATCAAAAAGGACCATGAGTGAAGTACTGTTTGAATGCATGCATGTTAACACAGAGTGTTGGAAATGAAGTTGGTAAGATGAGCACAAATAGCTGTGTGGGAATATGATGTGGCAAAAACAGAAATGCGGTTTAAAAATGGTGAGGACTGGAAGGTTAATATTCACAAATACAGTATTCCGAAAGATAAGGGAGGTGGGATGGTAGTACTGGTTAATGAAGAGCTTGTAGTGCTGGAAAGTTAAGTTGTCCTTGAGAGGGCAAGGACAGCATCCATAAAACCGCAGAGCAATCGCAGAGATATGCAAGATCTAGAGAGCGGTGATTGGAGGACATTAACCAAATATTGATTGGGATAATGTAGACTAAAGGATGAGAAGGGGGAGGAATTTCCTGAAATGTGTTTAGGAGAACTTCCTTGACCATTATGTTCTCCATAAGAAGGAGACATTTCTGGGTCAGGTGGTTGTGCAAAGGAGGGGTGATCATCATGTCGTAAGGATTGATTAGTAATGGTGAAAAGTAGAATTTCAAAATTGCAAGAGGGCAAACTTCAGTGGTATGAGATGGGATCTTGCCACGGTAAAATGGAACCATAGTTGGCAAGAAAAACTAATGGAACTATGGGAGATTTTAAAGGAAGCAACTTTGCAGCTACAGGCTAGGTATGTTCCAACAAGAGGGAAAGCCAGAGGAACCAAAGCCTGGGCTCCTGGGTTAATGTGGAGCTAGAAAATGTGACGAAACAAAAAAAGAGGATACGAGGTGAATTTTTCAATCAAGAGCCAAGCAAGATACAATAGGTTAAGAGGGGAAGTGAAGAGGAAAATATGACTGGCAACGAGAGAATGAGACTAGAATGACAGTCAACATAAAAGGAAACCCAGCAGTCTTCTACTGGCATGTACATTAGAGGTGGGGTGGATCCTATTCAGGACGAAGAGTGATATAAGCTTCTGCCACTGCCCAACTCTTATAGGCACAATTTTGAGAGGTGATCCTGTTTAACTTTGATCCCATGGGTGCATAAGAACATACATAAAATGACGGAAAGAATGAGGGTGGCACTGCAGCCTCAGAGCCCCAGAGACCCAGGTTCGCTTCTGACCTCGGGTGACTATGTGGAGTTTGCAAGTTATCCCTTGTCTGCATGGGTTTCCTCCAGGTTCTCTGGTTTCCTCCCACAGTCCAAAGATGTTCAGGTTAGGTAAATTGGCCATACTAAATAGCCCCTTAGTTTCCAACGGTTAGGTGGAGTTATGGGATAAGGTGGTGGATTGTTCCTGGGTAGGGTGCTCTTTCGGAGGGTAGGTGCTGACCCGATGGGCTGAATGGCCTCCTTGTGCATTGTAGGGATTCTATGTCAATAAGCCTGGTCCATCCAGCCAGTCTCGTATAATTACGATATCCCGAGGATGACAATATGTACGCTCTCCTTGCACAACTGCCATCCACTCCACCCCAATAATAAGTGATCCCAAAGATTTTGATAGTAGGAGGGCAGTATTATCGAAGGTGAAGGAAGATTTTTGGGGTTTTCTTGATCAAGGTGATAACAATTTAGTTTGTATTTGCTGCCGTTGTCAATGTTAACCTGGTTGGTTAACCTTCTGACTGTAGGGAAGTGGTGCAAGAAATGTTTGCACATTGAATTATTACCTTGAATAGTTGTATACTAAGGAAGAGGACATTGACAAATATCAATCGAAGCAAAGATAGTAGAGATAATGGATGGGATGAAAACTGATTGGTAAGATATACGGGAAAGGCTGTCTATATTTAGAATGGATGTCACTCGGTCTGGGTGACTTGCATCCCAGACTGCTGAGGGAAGTGGGGGTAGAGATGGTGGAAGAGCTTGCCATAATCTTCAGAGATACGGGGAGATGCCAGTAGATTGGAAAGTGGCAAATGTGATGCCCTCATTCAAGCAAGGCTGTAAGGACATTCCTCGTAACTACAGGCTGTTCAGTTTAATATCAGTGGTGGGTAAGGTTTCAGGAACAATAGTCCAGACACTTGGAGAAGTTTGAACGCCTTTACCTAATTTATTGACAAAGTATTAGAGAAGGTTCATGAAGGGAATGCAGTGGATATTGTCTATATGGATTTAAAGAAAGTGTTTGACAAACTGCCACATAACAGGCTGGTTAACAAAATCCTGGCTCCTGGAATAGGAGGATCAGTAACAGCTTGGACAAAAATTAATTTAAGGGCAGAAAGCAGCATCTCATAAATGGTTGCATCTCAGACTGTAGGATAATAGATGCCAATTTTCCCCACGGTCAACGCTCGTACAACTGTTTTTTTGGTATGCATTTGATAATATAAATGATTTGGATATCAGAATATAGATGTAAATTTCACTATTTGTCGATGATGCCAAACCTCAAGATGATGCCAATTGACTGCACCAGCACAAAGGCTAGCAGAATGGATAGACAAGTCCAGTGTGACTGGTTTAGATAAAGTAGACAAAGGAGTCCTAATGGCTCTGATTAGGATGGTTCAAGGGGAAGGTTCATATCACTTTCTCATTGCAGGATCAGCAATAAATGTGACTTTTCCAGTGTCCCAAGAACAAAAAATGTCTTGCATTGTTATTTAGAACATAAGAACTAGGAACAGGAGTAGGCCATCTGGCCCCTCGAGCCTGCTCCGCCATTCAATGAGATCATGGCTGATCTTTGTGGACTCAGCTCCACTCTCCGGCCCGTACACCATATCCCCGAATCCCTTTATTCTTTAGAAAGGTATCTATCTTTTTCTTAAAAACGTTTAAAGAAGGAACCTCAACTGCTTCACTGGGCAAGGAATTCCAGAGATTCACAACCCTTTGGGTGAAGAAGTTCCTCCTAAACTCGGTCCTAAATCTACTTCCCCTTATTTTGAGGCTATGCCCCCTAGTTCTGCTTTCCCCGACCAGTGGAAACAACCTACCCGCATCTATCCTATCTATTCCCTTCATAATTTTATATGTTTCCATAAGATCCCCCCGCATCCTTCTAAACGCCAATGAGTACAGTCCCAGTCTACTCAACCTCTCGTCATAATCTAATCCCCTCAACTCTGGGATCAACCTAGTGAATCTCCTCTGCACTCCCTCCAGTGCCAATATGTCCTCTCTCAGGTAAGGAGACCAAAACTGAACACACTACTCCAGATGTGGCCTCACCAATACCGTATACAATTGCAGCATAACCTCCCTAGTCTTGAACTCCATCCCTCTAGCAATGAAAGACAAAACTCGATTAGCCTCCTTAATCACCTGTTACACCTGCACACCAACTTTTTGCGACTCGTGCACCAGCACACCCAGGTCCCTCTGCACAGCAGCATGTTTTAACATCTTACCATTTAAATAATAATCCATTCTGCTGTTATTACTCCCAAAATGGATAGCCTCACACTTGGCAACATTGAATTCCATCTGCCAGACCCTAGCCCATTCACCTAACCTTCTGCAGACTTCCAAATCCTTCTGCAGACTTCCAGTATCCTCTGCACTTTTTGCTTTACCACTCACCTTAGTGTCGTCTGCAAACTTTGCCACATTACACTTGGTCCCCAATTCCAAATCGTCTATGTAAATTGTGAACAACTGCGGCCCCAACACTGATCCTTGAGGGACCCCACTAGTTACAGGTTGCCAACCAGAGAAACACACATTTATCCCCACTCTCTGCTTTCTGTTAGTTAACCAATCCTCTACCCATGCTACCACTTTACCCTCAATACCATGCATCTTTAGTTTATGCAGCAACCTTTTGTGTGGCACCTTGTCAAAAGCTTTCTGGAAATCCAGATATACCACCTCCATTGGCTCCCCGTTATCTACTGCACTGGCAACGTCCTCAAAAGATTCTACCAAATTAGTCAGACACGACCTACCCTTTATGAACCCATGCTGCGTCTGCCCAATGGGACAATTTCCCTCCAGGTGCCCCGCTATTTCCTCCTTAATGATAGATTCCAGCATTTTCCCTACAACCGAAGTTAAGCTTACCGGCCTATAATTACCCGCTTTCTGCCGACCTCCTTTTTTAAACGTGGTGTCACGTTTGCTACTTTCCAATCCTCTGGGACCACTCCAGAGTCTAGTGAATTTTGATAAATTATCACTAGTGTGTTTACAATTTCCCTAGCCATCTCTTTTAACACTCTGGGATGCGTCCCATCAGGGCCAGGAGACTTGTCTACCTTTAGCCCCATTAGCTTGCCCAATACTGCCTCCTTAGTGATTACAATCATCTCAAGGTCCTCACCTATCATATCTTTATTTCCATCAGTCACTGGCATGTTATTTGTGTCCTCCACTGTGAAGACTGACCCAAAAAACCTGTTCAGCTCCTCAGCCATTATCCCATTTTGTCTCCTCATTTTGTTTTTATCTCTCATTATTTGCTTACATCTATAGATTTCTTCCCAGTTAGGGGAAAAGAAGAGAACCAACTACAAGTAAATGGTTCAGGAGATCCTATGCCCTATAGGTGACTCTAAAATAAAGTTTTGTAAAATGCTGTTGTTATTGATCATCAAGAATCTGACTTGGAATTAAAGATGTGC
The DNA here is from genome assembly GCF_047496885.1 of Scyliorhinus torazame. Classification (NCBI taxonomy): domain Eukaryota; kingdom Metazoa; phylum Chordata; class Chondrichthyes; order Carcharhiniformes; family Scyliorhinidae; genus Scyliorhinus; species Scyliorhinus torazame. The sequence goes on along the minus strand of NC_092708.1, from coordinate 236,274,876 downwards.
ATTGCTGATAATTGTGGCTGCCAAGCATCAAATTCCATTCTCCCTCAGAACTTAAGTTTGCAAATTCAACAGCACTGCTGCATGGTGTTCTTTATAATTGATCAAAAGAAGATACGCCCAGAATATAACATCAAACAGACTCCCTGAGGAGAATATAGAACTGCCAGGTTTTCTCGCAGAACTGAAGCAGTTAGAGGTGTTTTTTTTTAGTCTCATCACTGTCTCAGCATTTGTTAACTGGGAAATGGGGATGTGATATTTGCTGTTGACTTATTAGGGCATTGCGACAGCACGTTTTTGTACGATAACTTTGAACACTGACCGGTAGTTGACTGGTAAGCATAGTTATAATATGTAACCTTTTTTTTTTGCCTGTTGTACTTGTATCCTGTTAACAATTTCACAGGGTTTTCAATTATATTGGTGCTCAGGATCAGATTTCCTAGCTGCAGGCCCTCCCACAGTCTGGCAGCTAGCTGGGAAAGATTCCAAATCTTCTGCAAAATCCAGATGTCATAATGAAAGCATGTAGAAAGAGGCCACGCTTTGTTACAGCCTTTATTGAAATTGTGACCTATTGTGTGCATGCACAATTACTGTTCATTGCTATCCTTTTTCTTTTAAGGTGCAGAAGATTTTGACCATTAGCCACCAGAAGGATGGACAGGAACTCGGTGCTCTACTTGCTTCACCACACTTTGAAGTATGCACTTTAGTTATTTTTTGTCTATTCCTGCATCCCATATTCTGTTTATTTTTTTAAAAAACTGATAAATAAGCAGTTAAAACTGAAATAGAGAAATGTAATTTGAACTACAAATTGAATTTCTTTTCAACTAACATATACAATGTAACAACTACTACTGGCTTGACAGATATGGCTTTCACAAATGATCAAGTTGCATAATAGGAGATCTCGAGATATTTTGGGAGCCAAGTGCATCGAAAAAAATCCTTTTCAGGAGTTAATGTCCTTGTAGGCTTTTGTTACAATTGAGGTTTTCTTGTTAAAAATGCAGCTAATTTCAATTAATTGTATAGGAACAGATGTTACGGAGAGGAGATTTATTTATCAGATTTACTCATCCAATTGTTCTCTAATGATTTGACGTGTGGATGTCTGAAGACATCTAGAAAGCTAGACACAAAGAACAAAGAAAAGCACAGCACAGGAACAGGCCCTTCAGCCCTCTAAGCCTGTGCCGACCATGCTGCCCGTCTAAACTAAAATCTTCTACACTTCCTGGGTCCCTATCCCTCTATTCCCATCCTACTCATGTATTTGTCAAGATGCCCCTTAAATGTCACTATCATCCCTGCTTCCACCACCTCCTCCGGCAGCGAGTTCCAGGCACCCTCTGTGGAAGAGTACGCTACTCTCAGACTTAACATATTGTGATATTTTATTTTATTAAGAATGGTTGCTATAAAGAGTGGTACTCAACAAGCTTGTGAATTGCTCACACATACATCTATAGTCGGGTCTATCAATATAAAGATTGAATGGACTTCCGGTTGAGGCTATGCGGAGCTAAGTCGCACATTTGGCGGCTCCCGCAAAAACTGACTTTTGGGCTCTTTTCGGGGCCCCCAACGGCACTTTTTCGACGTTTCCCGGTGTGGGAAGGAGATTATAACGGCTCCCCGTCAGTATATGGCTTCTACTTAGGAGCGGGGCGACTAAAAAGGTGGTGGTGGACCTGAAAAAGGTGCGAGGGAAGAAGAACAAAATGGCGGCGGGCGGAGACCAAGCAGCGTGGATGCAGTGGGCGGAGGAGCAGCAGGAGGGTATCCAGCGCTGCTTCAGAGAGATTAAAGCGGACCTGCTAGAGCCGATGAAGGCTTCTATTGATAAGCTGCTGGAGACACAGACGGCCCAGGGGGTGGCGATCCGAGAGGCTCGACAAAAGATCTCCGACAACGAGGTCGAGATCTTAGGCCTGGCGGTAAAGGTGGAGGCGCACGAGGCGCTCCACAAGAAATGGCAGGAGCGGTTCGAGGAGATGGAGAATCGGTTGAGGCGGAAGAATCTGCGGATTCTGGGCCTCCTGGAGGGGCCGGATGTGGGGGTCTATGTGGTCACCATGTTGAACTCGCTGATGGGAGCGGGGTCCTTCCAGGAGCCCCTGGAGCTGGAAGGGGCCCCTAAAGTGCTGGCGAGGAGGCCCAAGGCTAACGAGCCTCCGCGTCGGTGCTGGTGAGGTTCCATCAGTTCATCGAACGGGAGTGTGTGCTCAGGTGGGCCAAAAAAGGAGAGGAGCAGCAGGTGGGAGAATGCGGAGGTTCGAATATACCAGGACTGGAGTGCGGAGGTGGCGAAGAGGAGGGCCGGGTACAATCGAGCGAAGGCGGTGCTGCACAGGAAGGAGGTGAAGTTTGGCGTGTTGCAGCCGGCGCGACTGGGGGTCACCTACAAGGACCGGCACCATTATTTTGAGTCTCCGGAGGAGGCGTGGGCCTTTGTTCAGGCCGAGAAGTTGGACACAGATTGAGGGTCGGGATGGGCGATTGGGGACTGCGGTTGATAGCTTATTTTTTAATTGTTTTTTGAGGGGGGGGGAGGGGGCCTTTGCTTTGCTCCTGGTTTCTTTTTCTGTGTTTTTCTCTTTCGGGTCGGTGAGGGTGGTTGGGGCAGGTTGGGCACTTTTTTGGTTGGGTTGGTCGGGGGGGGGCTCTTGGAGGGGGGTAGGTAAACGGAACAGGGGTGGTGGACGGCGGTGAGATGAGGCCCCGCGGGGGAGGGGGAGGCCCGAGTCAGGGGTGAGGGGACTGGGCCTGTAAAAGGAGCTGCGTCAGAGGTGGCGGGGCCGGGTAGGTGGAAAGCGCAGGCTTTTAGCCGCGCTGAAGACTGGAGGAGGCGGGGCTGGGGCGGGGAAGCGAGGGTTGTTCCCCGTGCTTAGAAGGGGAGGGGGAGAGCCTATGGATGGGGAACTGGAGAGGAGGGTGCGTCACACAATGGGAGGAGTCGAAGGAGAGGCGGGAGTGGCCGGGGTCAGCAAAAGTCAGCTGACTTGCGGAAGTGCAATGGGGGGAGTAAATCAGCTAGGATGGGTCCTAGCCCGGGGGGGGGGGGGGGGGGGGGGGAGAGATCGAGTTGCTGCTGCTATGGTCAAGGGGGAGCTGGAGCGAGTGGGGGGGTCGAGACGGGGGTATGCCGCTGTGGGGAACGGGCTGGGTGTGGGGTGCGGGCGCGTGGCTGGCCGAGGAGGGGTCATGGCTAGTCGGCAGGGGAGGGGGGCGGGTAGCCCCCTGATCCGGCTGATAACCTGGAATGTAAGGGGACTGAATGGGCCGGTTAAGCGGGCCCGCGTGTTCACGCACCTGAAGGGGCTCAAGGCGGATGTGGTTATGCTCCAGGAGACACACCTGAAGGTGGCAGACCAGGTAAGATTGAGGAAAGGGTGGGTAGGTCACATTTATCACTCTGGGCTGGATGCCAAAAATCGAGGGGTGGCCACCTTGGTGGGAAAGAAGGTGTCATTCGAGGCGTCAAGCATTGTGGCAGATAATGGCGGTAGGTACGTAATGGTAAGTGGTAAGCTGCAGGGAGAGAGGGTGGTACTGGTCAATGTGTATGCCCCGAATTGGGACGATGCGGGTTTTATGCGGCATATATTGGGTCGGATCCCACACTTGGAAGTGGGGGGCCTGATAATGGGGGGAGACTTTAACACGGTACTGGATCCGGCACTGGATCGCTCCAGGTCTAGGACGGGTAGGAAGCCGGCAGCGGCTAGAGTGCTGAGGGGGTTTATGGACCAGATGGGAGGGGTGGACCCTTGGAGATTTGCAAGGCCGGGGGCTAAGGAATTTTCATTCTTCTCACATGTCCATAAGGCTTATTCCCGAATCGACTTTTTCATTTTGAGTAGGGCACTGATAGCGAGAGTAGAGGATACTGAGTATTCGGCAATAGCCATTTCGGACCACACCCCGCATTGGGTGGACTTGGAGATGGGGGAGGAGAGGGACCAGCGCCCGCTGTGGTGCTTGGAGGTGGGGCTGTTGGCGGACGAGGAGGTGAGCGAGCGGGTCCGAGGAAGTATGCAGAGGTACTTGGAGACCAACGACGATGGGGAGGTCTGAGTGGGGATGGACTGGGAGGCGCTGAAGGCGGTGGTGAGGGGAGAGCTGATCTCCATTAGAGCCCACAAGGAGCAGGGGGGAGAGGGAGAGGCTGGTGGGGGAGATGGTGAGGGCAGACGGGAGGTATGCGGAGGTGCCCGAGGAAGGATTGTTGAGGAAGAGGCGCAGCCTCCAGGCCGAATTCGACCTGGTGACCACCAGGAAGGCGGAGCTGCAGTGGAGGAAGGCCCAGGGGGCGATTTAAGAGTATGGGGAAAAGGCAAGCCGGATGCTGGCGCATCAGCTTCGGAAGCGGGACGCAGCTAGGGAGATCGAGGGAGTGTGGTGCGGAGTGGGGTTGGCATCAATGCGGTCTTCAGGGACTTTTACGAATAATTGTACCGATCCGAGCCCCCACGGGAGAAGGGAGGGATGGGCTGCTTCCTGGACCAATTGAGGTTTCCAAAGGTGGAAGAGGGCCTGGTGGCGGGATTGGGGGCCCCGATTGGGCTGGAGGAGCTGACCAAAGGAATAGGAAGCATGCAGGCGGGGAAGGCACCGGGGCTGGACGGTTACCGGTGGAATTCTATAAAAAATATATGGACCTGTTGGGCCCGTTGCTAGTCAGGACCTTCAATGAGGCAAGGGAGGGGGGGGCTTTGCCCCCGATGATGTCCCGGGCACTGATCTCCTTGATACTGAAGCGGGACAAGGATCCCCTGCAGTGTGGGTCTTACAGACCGATTTCCTTGCTAAATGTAGATGCCAAGGTGCTGGCGAAGGTCTTAGCCATGAGGATTGAGGATTGTGTGCCGCAGATCATCTATGAAGACCAGACAGGGTTTGTGAAAGGGAGGCAGTTGAACGCGAATGTGCGGAGGCTTTTGAACGTTATCATGATGCCGGCGAGGGAGGGGGAGGCGGAGATAGTGGTGGTGATAGACGCTGAGAAAGCCTTCGATAGGGTAGAGTGGGGTACCTGTGGGAGGTGCTGAAGAGGTTCGGGTTTGGGGAGGGGTTTGTCAGGTGGGTTAGGCTGTTGTATGAGGTCCCGATGGTGAGTGTGGCCACAAACAGGAGGAGGTCCGAGTACTTTCGGTTGCACCGAGGGACGAGGCAGGGGTGTCCCCTGTGTCGTCCCCCCGTCCCCCCCCCCCCCGCTCTTTGCATTGGCGATTGAACCCCTGGCTATGGCACTGAGGGAGTCAAGGAACTAGAGGGGGTTGGTGCGGGGTGGGGAGGAGCATAGGGTGTCGCTCTATGCGGACGACCTGCTGCTGTATGTGGCGGACCCGGTGGGGGGGAATCCCGGAGGTAATGAGGATTCTTAGGGAACTCGGGGACTTTTCGGGGTACAAGCTCAACATGGGGAAGAGCAAGCTGTTCGTGGTTCACCCAGGGGACCAGGAGAGGGGGATTGGCGAGCTCCCACTAAAAAGGGCGGAGAGGAGCTTCAAGTATTTGGGGGTCCAGGTGGCCAGGAGCTGGGGGGGCCCTGCATAGACTTAATTTTACAAGGCTGGTGGAGCAAATGGAGGAGGAGTTCAAGAGGTGGGATGCGTTGCCTCTCTCCTTGGCGGGTAGGGGGAAGTTGGGGCCTCGGCGTGGACCCCAATACGGGGGAACCACCGGTTCGCCCCAGGGAGAACAGGTGGAGGGTTTTCGGGGTGGCACAGGGCAGGGATACAAAAGTTGGGGGACCTGTTTGTGGACGGAAGGTTCGCGAGCCTGGGTGAGCTGAAGGAGAAGGACGGGCTCCCCCTGGGGAACACCTTCAGGTACTTACAGGTAAGGGCGTTTGCCAGACGGCAGGTGGTGGAATTCCCGCGGCTACTGCCACACACAGTACAGGACAGGGTGCTCTCGGGGGGGAGGGTGGGAGTGGGGAAGATCTCGGAAGCTTGCCAGGTGATGCAGGAGGAGGAGGCCTCGGTGGTGGAGGTGAAAGGTAAGTGGGAGGAGGAATTGGGAGAGGAGATTGAGGAAGGGACGTGGGCAGATGCCCTAGGGAGGGTGAATTCTTCCTCTTCGTGCGCGAGGCTCAGCCTCATACAGTTTAAGGTGCTGCACAGGGCACACATGACCGGGACAAGGAGAGGGCCGGTTTTTTGGGGGTGAGGACAGGTGTGTTAGGTGCTCAGGGAGCCCAGCAAATCACACCCATATGTTCTTTGCATGCCCAGCGCTGGAGGAATTTTGGAAGGGCGTAGCGAGGACGGTGTCGAGGGTGGTAGGATCCAGGGTCAAACCGGGCTGGGGGCTCGCAATATTTGGGGTGGCAGAGGAGCCGGGAGTGCAGGAGGCGAAAGAGGCCGGTATTCTGGCCTTTGCGTCCTTGATAGCCCGGCGAAGGATTCTTCTTCAGTGGAAGGATCCGAGGCCGCCCAAGCGTGGAATCCTGGATCAGGGATATGGCAGGGTTCATTAAATTGGAGAGGATGAAATTCACCTTGAGAGGGTCGGTACAAGGGCTCTTTAGGCAGTGGCAACCGTTCTTCGACTTCCTGGCAGAACGGTAGACATGAAATGAAAATGAAATGAATGAAAACCGCTTATTGTCACAAGTAGGCTTCAAATGAAGTTACTGTGAAAAGCCCCTAGACGCCACATTCCGGCGCCTGTTCGGGGAGGCTGGTACGGGAATTGAACCGTGCTGCTGGCCTACCTTGGTCTGCTTTCAAAGCCAGCGATTTAGCCCTGTGCTAAACAGCCCTTAATTGGGCAATGGCAGCAGCAACTTTTGGGGGGGGGGGGGGGGGGGGTTACTTTATTTTTGTTTTTGTTATTTACACTGAAGGGTCTGAGAAGGTGTATATACCTGTTGTGTTAAGTCGGGGTGTTAATGTTAATTTATTATTTATGTACAGGGGGGAGGGGGGTATGGAGGGTTGCTTTTCTAGACTGTGTTTTGTACTTAACCCTGTTGGATTCTTTTTTCATTTTGTTATTGATATTTTATGAAAACCTTAATAAAGATTATTTTTTTAAATAATAAAAAAATATAAAGATTGAATGTCCTCTATCCATACATTTGAAAACTGTAAGCATCCAGAAAATGAATATTTGTTTGAACGGTTATGCAGTTAGTTGTATGTTAATAAAGCAACATGATATATTACAGGTCTAAAAACTGTTGACATGTAAGAAGTAGAATGTGAGAGAGTTGGCAAATGTGGAAACAAACTAATATTTGTAAATTATAGCTAACCCAGGCTGATAATATTGAAAAGTAAGTAGGCCTAGACCTACCGTTTATATGGTAGATCCGAAAACTCAAATTATTTGAAACCCAAAAAGCAATCAGCGCTCAAGGGTTTTGGCTAAAGGATACTCAACCTGCATCTTTCTATGGACCCCCAAAAATTCTGAATTATTGGCCACAGAAATTTTGCCATGCTTGCTTCATGCAAATAGATTGAGCACAGCTACGTGGAGGTATTACATCTTGGCACGGGCGGCACAGTGGTTAGCACTGCTGCCTCACAGAGCCAGCGACCCGGGTTCAATTCCAGCTTTGAGCTTCTTTGACCTCTGTTCCAGGCACTGCTTCGAGCCCATGATGGAGTGGCACAGCAAGAAATGCTGTTAGAACCAACAACTGAAGAACATGCATATGAGAGAGTAGCAGAATATGGAGGAGAGACTGTGAAAATTGTTCGCATTGAAAAAGCACGTGATATCCCCCTTGTGAGTATCAAGTTCTGCTCACATTTTATATACATTTCACCTTGACATGCGATGCTACAACAACTGAATAGTCTAGGATAAATGCTGAGACTTTACCTGAACTTATTGTCATAAGTTAATGTGCCTTATTGTGCAACAATGACTACAAGTGAGGAAAGTTTAAGAAAATGAACTGCTTGCTTTAAAAAAGTTCTTGGTTAAAATTGCACAATACTACAATTTTAATTTCGCTGTCAGGATCTACATTTAAAGACAAATTATTAAAAATTAGGATTCACAGTTGTATTATTTGGTTCTCTCCATTTTGATACTTTATCCCCAAAAGTTTATTTCAAGCAGCATATCAATGCTGTCATGGGGGTTCTGGTTTGGAAGAGTAAGCCCTCCATTCTGAGGCAGTTGAATTAAAATACATTTCGGATGTTGGATCGTCCCTGGATTTGACTGTTTTCACAAGTGTTAATTTAGCTCCTTCAGTCAGGTTCTCTAATTTCTATATTCCAATTTTGCTTAAATGTGTGATCGGGATTTGCTCAGATGGAAACAGACCCAAGAAAATAATGCATGTATTTATCTTTTCACATTGTAGCAATTTGGAAAGCATGCAGTCTTTGCAGAATTCTCTAATTTGTATTGATGTTCCAACAATCTTGGAAGAAATGCAGTTGTGTTTTTTGAAGCAGCATTTTGAGGTTTCTTTAGTAATGGAGCTTTTGTCTTGTTAGCAAATTGAATATCATGGGCACAATTCACCTTTAAAATTTCTATGTCTGGTTTCAGGCGTGTTTGGCTGATGTTTCTTAGCGGCTGCAACACTGAAAAATATCTCACCGTTCAACGGCATTTTGCCGTTTTTTTTTGGCCTCTGAGAGATTCTCTCCTCCGAGGCCGCACTTCTGCTGGCAAGCTGAACCTAGCCAGCAGGAAAGGCTCCTCACAGATCGGGGTGCCAAGGTTTGCAGTGTCAAGGTACCAGGATACCAGGGGGAATGCCAGGCTACTACTCTTCCCTGTTCCCAATCGCTCAGAGATCTGTAATGGCTTTGGAGACCACCCCCTACCCCCGAGGTGCTGTTATATCCGGTCCACATTTGTGTGGACCAGTACTAGATGGCGCCCTGGTGAGGTCTCACAGGCGCGCCCATTGAGAATCTGGCGAACATATATTTGAATAAGACGTACAATGTCTTGCAAGATTCCCTTGGATCTTACAAGACGTTTCAAGCGTCGGTCCCGACACCAAGTCATGGTGGTCATGACAAGGCCATTGAATTGCACCCCATATCTCACCTTATCCAGCCGTTTTTGCAGATCCCAGCTGCTCCTTGGATTCGGGTAAAGCGATGCAGGGTCAAAGACACTCAAATGCTTAAGTTATTGCACAACCATCTCCTTTATTGTACCTTACTGGTTACTGATTTAGGCAAAGTTATCACAAAGTATCAAAACTATTGCACAAAGTACCAAACACACGGCTTGGACTTCGATATATTGTTGCGATGCAAGGTTATCATCTCCCTCCTGATGGGTTCCAATGTATCTCTGAACTCCGGTTTTCTTCAAGGTATCTGCAGGTTATCGCTATTGATGTCTCTGATGTTTCTCCTTTAATCCAGATACTGCCGACACTGATCGTGCTCACAGGGGCTGTGGCTGATCACATGTCCAATCTGAGGCATAGCAACAGCCACACTGCAGACCACAGCAGCTTCGCCGCCCACACAGTCGTGACTTACACAGAGTTAGCCTTTTTGACCGTCAGGCTTTGCAGGTGTCTTACGGATACCTATCAGACTGCACCCAGAATGAGAAATTCAACAGCCATCCAAATCGCAGCATTTGAGGCATAAAAATTCTTCCTGTTAAACGCATTTGCTATCCCACGCTTTGTACAGCTAACAAAACATGATGGGACGCACCTCTGTGCTTTAGTAATGCAAAACTAAAGATCACACTTTCTGTTCTTTTACTGTAAATCTTGCTCACGCTTTCCGAGACATTTAACTATAATACTCTGAACATTTTGTTTGGAGATCTATCGAAGACCTGGTGAAACTAGGTCAATTCAATGTTGGCTTCCAAGGAAGCAAAACATCAACAAACTGGGACTTAATTCATTATACAAATAATTGTAAGTGCATGTGTATCCATCCTTTAAGTAATCTATTAGTTTAAGGCAAACGATTTTCACCACGACCTAGTTCGATATTTCTTATCATTTGTCTCCACATAGACACTGACATTTCATATGAATAAATCACTTGAACACTTTTTTAAAACAAGCTCCACACAAATAAATATATTTTGTTAAGATTTATTTGAAAATGGTCCCTCTAGGAATGGCACGCATATGCATTCCCTTTGATAAGGGAATAGTGTAGCTGGGCTTTAGAGTGGTTTCAAAGGTCGGTGCAACATCGAGGGCCGAAGGGCCTGTACTGCGCTGTTATGTTCTTTGCTGCTTCTTTCCTTCTGGAAAACATCAGATTTTATTCCGAGTTACATAATCATCTTGCTATTGAATCATTGGATACCTTGGGCTGGATTATCCTATTTGAAGACTAAGTGCTGACACCGGCGTGGGAACAGTGGCGTTTTACGCCCAAACAAACGGCGCAAAAGCTACACTGATCCTCCGTCTGGTGGGGGGCTAGCAGGCACGCAGCGTAATGCTCCCAGCAGAAGAATTGCCAAGTCCGTGGCCGCGCATGCGCGCAGCGGCGGCCTGCAGAGACCGTGCCGTGCAACGTGACGCCGGCCACACAAGGACCCGACCTGCCAAAAACTGCCCCTCTTTGACCAGGCACGCCACCCCCCACCAGTGCCCCCATCCCCCACCAAAGCCTCCCATGCCCGCAAAACGGCTCCCACCCGACTGGCGGCGCTGGACTCAGTCCGCAGTCATTACACCGGGTTCATGAAAATAAATAGGATAATTGTTCCATGCCGTTTTCAAGGGGGCGGAGCAACGCAAAAGCGGCACCTCCCCCGATTTTGGCGCAAACAGGGATTCTCTGGCCGATCGGCGAACGCAATTTTGGCGTCAGAGATTGGAGTATCCCGCCTCTTGAGTTTTTGTGTCGAAATTCAGCCTTTTCAATTAATCAGCGGAATTTTCAGATTTTTTTCAAAGTGCCGGCGAGAAAACCGAAGAGAATCCCGCCGGCACTGTTGATGGAAAATGTTGTCTATTCAACCTCTTTGCCAAAAGTTTATCCACATGTTTCATGTCGCGCTCGTGGCGTTTGCCTCTGATTTGCTCACCCCAGTAAAACCTAATCTCTGCAATCAGTGGGGCGCTCCTTTTAAACACCTCCCCAGCACTTGTTCCAAGTCCAGTTGGTGGATGGCTGCTTAGAAGACAGCACCATGTTTCACGGAAGAGGTCCTCACCAACCCTCTGGATAATGTCGAGCAGAGGCGTGACATCCTGTACCTGCGATCGGACACATGTCTAGCAAGCAAGGTCACCAACCCTACCTGGACTGCTGTGGTTGCTGCATTAGAGGACAGGGCTACAGTGCTGAAAGAAGATGAATGATCTTCCTCGTGCAGCCAGGGTGAGTCTGCCTCCTCATGTCCCCTGCTGCACCTCTTACACACCCATCCCACCTACACGGTGATCTGTCTCCCAGCCACCTCAGGTGGTCCCAACACTTGTCATGCCACCCTCGACCTCCCTACTCCCAATATTCCCCCAGTAGCTATTCTGCTCCTCAAATCATGACTCGCATTCATCTCCCATGCATGAGAGACTTCACCACCATGACTTGGCAGGACTACTGCCTACACTTTCCCATCTGTCTCATTGCAGGACAAACTCGAGCACAACTGATGTGAGCAGGCACAGCCTGTGGAGTAATGCCCAAGCTGAAAACCCTAACCTGCTTTGAGGAAAAAGCCCTTGAGCTGGTTGGCGAGGAGCAGGACCACACTTGACCACACATTCACACCTCACCAGCACAGATGCTTGCACCTCAGTGGTAATAATTAGTAGGTAGGCTTCTGGGTCACTCACTGGTGAGCACCTCATCACTGAAGACCGGAGGCAGAGACATCCCAGGGATCCAGCACTCGGAGCGATGCCGGAGCCCCGGACTCTGCTGAACCCAAGGCAGTGAGGTATTCCTGGGTCTGGTCGTCCCAGAGCTGCTGGAGCTACAAAGGCAGAGTCGCAAGAATCAACAAGAAATGACAGCATCTCTCCTCGGACTGTGAGACCGACTGGAGGGGTCCCATCACCCTCTGTCAGAGGAGAGGGCGCCACCAATCAGACACAACAAGCCAACAGTGCAAGAGTGGTGTCTGCAGTGGAGACCTTGATGTGTTCACCATGGTAGGGATTGTGCGCTTCATGGTTCAGCTCATGACCATCATGGCTGAGGGCATGAGTTCCACGGTGCAGGGTTTCACTGCATGGTGCAGGCACTCGTGGGAAGCCAAGATTATCAGCTACAGAGGATGACCGGGTTCCTGGTTCTCACTCCAGCTGCCCCTCTATTCCATGGAGGAGCCCAGTGGTCCCTGGGCACCCACAGTGAAGGGAATTGACAACAGTGCAGCCCAAGGCCTTCCACCCAGGAGACCTTCGGGGGTGTCCAACCCATCTGATGCCCCTCTCTTGGACACTGAGGAGGGTAGCACTGCAACACTCATGCAGGCCAAAAGCAGACTGGGACCCTCGAGGTCCGGGGCACCCGCCAAGGTCAACTCAGGCAACAGAGCATGGAATACCATAGAATCCCGACAGTGCAGCTGGAGGCCATTTGGCCTATCGAGTTCGCACCGACCTTCTGAAAGAGCATCCTACCTAGGCCCATCCCCGTGACCCCACCTAACCGGCAGATCTTTGGACTGTGGGAGGAAGCCGGAGCACCCAGAGGTAACCCACGCAGACTTGGGGAGAACATGCAAACTCTCCAAAGACAGTCAACCAAAGCCACAAAGAACCTGGGTCCCTGGCGCTGTGAGGCTGCAGTGCTAGCACTGTGCTACCCCTGAGGGAAGAGGAACAAAGGATGAATAAAATAATTACTATTGCTGATGTTGTGCAATTTTGAATTTAATTACATGATGTGAAAAAATTTGAAAGCCCCCTTCTAGATCAAGATTTGACTGATGCGACTTCATTTAACATACGTATTTCACCAGTACAATTTATATTGGAAGAAGCTAACAAATTATGGCATAAAGTATTGCTGAGAGATTTTGATTTTAGTGTACTTTTTAAAATAGTGGGTGAAAAAGTAGGCAAGGATTTAGAACATGATCTTCTAATACCACAAAATATGTATCAGAAATCTGCATACCTATGTCATTTGATAATTATAACATACTGGGACATGAATAAATGGTGGGGCCATGGCTTAAATTGCATTTTTATTTGCTGACAAAATTAATTTGAAATCTTGTACATCATTAGGGTTGAGTATATATCATATGAACGTTTGAGTCGAGAATAGAACATAGAATTTACAGTGCAGAAGGAGGCCATTCAGCCCATCGAATTTTCACCAGCTCTTGGAAAGAGTACCCTACTTAAGCCCACGACTCCACCCTATCCCCGTAACCCCACCTAACCTTTTGGATACTAAGAGGCAATTTAGCATAGCTAATCTACCTAACCTGCTCGTCTTTGTAATTCTCTATTCGGACTTTTTGACAATTCTCACTCCGTGTATATTCAGAGGATTTTTTTTTTTGTATTACCTCTGCTGCATAGAAATCAGGGGCGGGTTTCTCCGTCCCACCACGCCAAATTTCTGGTTCAGCATGCTGTCGGGATTCTCCATTTCGCCGGCTGGTCAATGTGGTTTCCCGTTGTGGGCAGGCCCACACCGTCGGAAAACCCCCAGGCTGTTGGCAAAACGGAGCATTCCGACGGCAGAGAATTCAGCCCCAGATTCCTCCAGTTTATGCATTTGGCACTGTTTGTTTTTGTCAGTTTGTAGTGTTGAACTTCATTGCAATACTGGAGGTTCCAAGCTCAGGTTTTAATGCTTAACGGGTGGGTCTAGAACCAGGGATCATGGCTTCAACAAGCCATATGGGACTGAAATAAGGAGGAATTTCCTCACTCACGAGGTATTGAATATTTGGAATTCTCTACTCCAGAGGGCTGTGGAAGCTCAGTCAATAAGTATATTCAAAACTGGTATCGATAGATTCCTAAATGCTATTGACATCAAGGGATAGGGAAGATGACATTGAGTGAGTTATCAATATATATAATACTCAGTCAACATACTTGCTTGGAGAAGGAATTTAGTCCACGTTGCTCACTTGTTAAAATGTTGTAGACTTGCCCTTTTGTGCTTTATTGCCTTCTGTCTAGAAGGATATCTGCTTTTTGCCATAACCTCATTTAGCATTGCTCCTAGCATCAGTCTTTGCAAATAATTAAAGACTGATTTAATTTTTGAAGATATTTGGATGCTACTTCTTCCCTTTGTTTTCCTTATACCCCTCACGTGATGATTCTTCACTTCAATGCAGCATTTTAACTCCACCTAGTGGTCTTCCTGAGCGGTTTCACATTTCCAATGTAATTTGTCCCTTAACTTTTAGTTTCTCCCTGCACCTCTAATCTCTGCCCATTGTCTGTCCTGAAGGCCTGATGTTGATGCCTCAAACTCCAATCCAGTTCCATTGACATTTTTGCAGAGATTTGCTCAATTAGTCATTCATGTGCAAACCTGGTTAATGAGTGTAACACTGTTGGAGCGCATGGATATTACTGCCACACAGTTAGGTAACTGGTGTCATAGCTGAGTGCATTCCTGTTATCATCTGAGGAGGTGTCCTTTACAACAGAGGATCACGAGAAAAAAAGAGCTGTGTTTTGAGCTGATCCCCCCCCCCCACCCTTCCTGAGCATGCTATCATTGGTAGTGCTGACTTCACTGGGATCAGCCGATTCACCTAAATCCAGGCATTTAACCTGACTGTCTGGTCCATCATCAACCTGAATAACTCGTGTTCTTTTTGTATTCCAATATAGGGCGCTACAGTGCGCAATGATGTGGAATCTGTCATTATTAGTCGTATTGTGAAGGGTGGTGCTGCAGAGAAGAGTGGTGTATTGCATGAAGGAGATGAAGTCCTTGAAATAAATGGGATTGAGATTCGTGGAAAAGATGTCAATGAGGTGTTTGATTTGCTGGTATGTGATTTCTTTTTGCTTGTCCAGAGCTGCCTTTCCTTTCAGATGTTGTCAGTCTGATCTTTATGAAGTATTTGTGTGGTTGTCACTTTTCTGGTAGTCTGAATTACATTGGCTAATGTTTAAATAAGGTCAGAATAACTTCTTTTCATTGTTTTGCATGTAGGCTGACATGCATGGTACACTGACATTTGTGCTGATTCCCAGTCAGCAGACCAAGAATTCTCCTGCCAAGGAGATGGTGGTAAGTAAGCTATATTTTAAAAAACACATACTGATTTGAGATTTTTAACTATTGTTTGACTATATCCTATAGCTTCAGCAAATTATGTCAGGTTTATCGACTGTAATTTTACCCAATCATTTATGGGGGGGGAGGGGGGGTAGGTGGAGGGAACCGTTCAGGATTACGGTTGTTGTGCCATTGCATTTAGTTATTAAAATGTGAGGGTTGAAGCCCTTTTTAAATGAAAAACAAGAGCATGGGTTGTTCTTCTCCATGGTAAGTGGCTCACTAGTAATCTGTAATCCAGTACCCAGTATGTTAGAATTGTTGATGTTATCTGCGATAAATGTGCTCACAACAAGCTGATAAACACAAAAGTTCCAGTGCCAAGCTTTTGTTCACACCTTGTCCATTACATTTTTCAGGCTTGTTAATGTCAGTTTTCTTGTTCTGGTTAAGAGAAATGTGTGATAGGTATTAATTGTTTTTGGGCACGTATAATTAGGGGATAGCTAGGACAATGGGTTGAGGGAAATGAGATCTGTGGGACTAAACAAGTCAATAAACTATCTATAAACTATCTATAGAATTTCCAGTGCAGAAGGAGGCCATTTGGCCTATCGAGTCTGCACCATCCCTTGGAAGAGCACCCTACCCAAGCCCCCACCCCACCTGTTTTTTTTTTTTGTTGTTTTTTTTTTGGACACTAAGGACAATTTAGCATAGCCAATCCACCCAAACCTGCACATCTTTGGACTTTTGGAGGAAACCGGAGCACCCGGAGGAAACCCATGCAGACATGGGGAGAACGTGCAGACTCCACACAGACAGTGACCCAAGCCGGGAATCACACCTGGGACCCTGGAGCTGTGAAGCAAATGTGCTAACCACTATGCTACCGTGCAAGAAATGCTGGTTTTGCTATCACCTACCAACTTGAATCATTTTAACAACTTGGTGGAGCAGACTAAGTTATGCTTGTAGTTTCCTTTTTGGAAGAAAATGACTGCTTTATGAAAATCACAGAGTTGGGGAGGGGACAAATTTGTACAATTGCACTGTCTTGAAGGGCATAATCATACTTTGGTGCATGGTGATGTGTTGACACACAAAGCACTTTCAAATTCTAGGGAAATGTTCTGTGTGAAGGTAGAGCCTTCACCCTGCCCTGAATGGTTGTAGATCTCTGCCTATAATCTCTGAATGCACTGAGATGCTGGAATGTGAGACGAGAAGCAGGGAATACGGATGGAAAAGGAGCAAATTTTGATGTATAGCTGCTTGTTTCTTCAGGTACACGTGAAAGCCCATTTTGATTACGACCCTTCAGATGATCCTTATATCCCCTGTCGCGAACTGGGGCTGTCTTTCCAAAAAGGAGATGTACTTCATGTAATAAGCCAAGAAGACCCAAACTGGTGGCAAGCTTACAGAGATGGAGATGAAGACAACCAGCCATTAGCTGGGCTTGTTCCAGGTATAGTATTAATATACTGTATTAATATACAGTTGATTTTTTTTATTTGCATGTTGGACTTGTGTATGCTGGTTGTGAAGAGGGGATCTTGCTGTTCGTGACTGATTTAAAGTAATTAGTGCAAAATTATTAACTTCCTTGTTTCTACATTGTTCCTTGCTTTTGTAAAAATGCTGGTTTGCGAAAAGGTAATTGCAAGTGGCTTTTATACTTGAAGGAAGCCACGATCAGCATCCAAAGCTGCTTCTCAATTTCAGAGCCGAGATAATATTCTTTATTAGTGTCACAAGTAGGCTTACATTAACACTGCAATGAAGTTACTGTGAAAATCCCCGAGTTGCCACACTACGGTGCCTGTTCAGGTACACGGAGAATTCAGAATGTCCAATTCACCTAACAAGCACGTCTTTCGGGACTTGTGGGAGGAAACCGAAGCACCCAGAGGGAACCCATGCAGACATGGGGAGATCGTGCAGACTCCGCACAGACAGTGACCCAAGCCGGGAATCGGACCCGGACCCGGGACCCTGGCACTGTGAAGCAACAGTGCTAACCACTGTGCTGCCGTGCCCCCTATGCTACCATGCTCAAGCATTTCTGTGGGTTGAACAGCACAGATGGAATTTACCAGTGATATACTATTTAAAAAAGATTACACTCATTTTATATACACATTACAATCTTGCATTTTATTCTTTGCAGTAACCCTTTCCTTTACATATAAACAGGGAAAAGCTTCCAGCAACAAAGAGAAGCCATGAAACAAACCATTGAGGAGGACAAGGAACCAGAGAAATCAGGTTAGATGTAGTATAAATCCAGAGGCATGTAAACTAAAACATTTAGGAATGTAAACAATTGTAAAGTACAAATTGGGATTAAGGAAGCATCATAATTTATGGGTAACTGCAACAAACATTTTTAAGTCTATCAAAGAATTGTAATTACGATGTAACTAAAGTAATTCCAAGCTGTAGTTGGTTGGACTTTCATAATGAAGATGAAGATGTGGATTCCAGCTGTAACTGGAGGCTATATACATTATGCCTTTCTCTCTGATTTACCATCTGGGCCACTGGCTGGCGCCCACATCCATGAATACAGGAAGAAGTGGTCATATCAACTGTACACCATAGCCAAAGCGATATTATACTGGTAACTGCAGGATAATTAGTGATGTAGAGCAGCCCCTCCATGACTGACTCAAAATATCTGTCCAAACCTCCCAACTTTGTTCAAAACAGAATGTTTCATTGAAAATGTTTGAAGTTCATCAGGACAACATTTCCATGACCCAAAGTAGTGCCAGAAGCGGGATAACAGACTTAATAATATATTTATATTTTTTTGTGGTTTTAGACTAGACTTGAGAGTTCGATGCTCCAATACAACTCAGAATTATTTATTCATTGATTAATTGTGCAGTCTTAAGTTTTTTGCAATTAAAACTGTTCATCCTTTACAAATTACTGAAAGCCTGCCACCCATTATGCAGCAAATAAATTTGGTCTATATAACGTTCAGTAGTTTTGATAAATTGATCTGACTTTTGAGTATTTTAACATCCGTATGATTAAGAATTATGCAGTGTAATATTTTATGTAACTATGAAACTAAACTGCTATTGTAATGATTAGATATTATGGTTTGTCTTTGTGGATTTTCTTTTACGTCACCGTGTACATGTGGATGACTAATTGGGTAGCTACCAATGAGGCATTTAAAACATTCCCCTAGTTCCAGAAAGATAACTCAACAAGCTGGTTAAAATCAGGTTATTACTACCTTGAAGTGGGTATGTGGTTACAGTATTTGGTTTAATGAATCAAGTAAGTTGTATTGTTTTGATTAGGGACTTTGTTTCACTAAATCCGAAGAAATATTTGCCCAATTGGTGTCTGCGAAATCAAAAGATAGTGCGTTGTAATATCGTAATTATTAAACCGCATTTGGTATCCTGATTTAGTTACAAAACATTGTTAAATTATTGATCTGAAATGCAACTGAGTTTAAAAAGTGAACCCTTTACCATATGATGATAATGTTAGGTTCAAATATCAGTGAAGAATGGATAAATAAAAATGTAATCTGTGCAGCATGCAAACCTGGGCTTTTGTGTGTATAATGACCACAGTAAAAGCAACAACAGCAAAAGCCTCCGGAAGTCATGATATCCTGCTTGCGAGTCATAGAATCTACAGTGCAGAAAGAGGCCATTTGGCCCATCGGGTCTGCACTGGCTCTTGGAAAGAGCACCCTACCTAAGCCCACACCTCCACCCTATCGCATAACCCAGCAACCCTACCTAACCTAACAGCAATTTAGCATTGCCAATCCACCTAACCTGCACATCTTTGGACTGTGGGAGGAAACCGGAGCACCCTGGAGGAAACCCACGCAGACACGGGGAGAACGTGCAGACTCCGCACAGACAGTGACCCAAGCCGGGAATTAAACCGGGGACCCTGGAGCTGTGAGGCAACTGAGCTAACCACTGTGCTACCGTGCAACCGTAAACAAAGGCGAGGTTATGATTGTTCAGGCAGTTCGGTAAGGATAATCCCCAAAGAATCAAAAATAGTCTTACCAGTAGCAGGAAGGAATAGATTTTTTAATTTCAATAATCTTTATTGTCACAAGTAGGCTGACATTAACACTGCAATGAAGTTACTATGAAAAGCCCCTAGTTGCCACATTCCGGCACCTGTTTGGGTACACTGAGGGAGAATTCAGAATGTCCAAATTACCTAACAGCACGTTTTTCGGGACTTGTGGGAGGAAACCGGAGCACCTGGAGGAAACCCACACAGACACAGGGAGAACGTGCAGACTCCGCGCAGACAGTGACCCAAGCACTGTCGCTTCACAGTGCCAGGGTCCCGGGTGCTAGCCACTGTGCTACCGTGCTGCCCATTTATGGGATTTATGACAATTGGCAAAAGAACCTGAGGTCAGATTTTTTTAATGCAGTGAATTGTTATAATCTGGAATGCACTGCCTAAAAAGGGGTGGTGGTAGTAGATTCAATAATAATTTCCAAAGGAGAATTGGATAAATGCCTGAAGGGGAAACTCTTGCAGCGCTATGAGGTAGAGGTAGGAATGCGAGACTAATTAGGTAGCTCTTTGAGGAAACCAGTGCAGGCACGGCTTTGTGTTAAGTTGGGGTGTTCATTTATTATTTATGTGCAGGGGGGAGGGGGTATGGAGGGTTGTTTTTTGACTGTTTTGTATTTAACCCTGTTGGGTTCCTTTTTCATTTTGTTATTGATATTCTGTGAAAACCTTAATCAAAATTATTTTTTTTAAAAAACAAAATAAGAGTGTTCTGATTCTAACCTTGCTGATTCTTAACTGTGACGATTGTCTCTCATCTGATTAAAGTTGGCATTGGAATTTACTCCAGTTTAGCCACTTGCCCTTAAATATCATTTGCCTCAACATTTTTCTACTTCAGGTAAACTTTGGTGTGCTAAGAAAAATAAGAAGAAGCGGAAGAAAGTGCTATACAACGCAAATAGAAACGATGGTATGTATAAATAAAATGGCCAGGTTTAACGGAAGGATCGTGATTTAGTGAACTATAACCACTGTATGCCGTAGACTTTGCTAGATGTTTAATTATTTTAATAGCTGAAGCTAGATGATTTTGCATCTGAAACATTCTCGAGATGTGCCAAACGTCTGTTCACGTGACAATTAACTTGCTTTGTGTCCCAATGTTTGCTGATTAAAATTCAGTGAAGGCGATTCACCTCTCTCTGCACCCTGCTGCTACCTAATTACAGCTACTAATAGTTCAGATCAGGCCCCTTTTTCCTCTACCAGCTGTTCACACTAATGATTGTGGTTCTGGCCTTTCTATACTGTAGGCAGAAGTACCTAGAGTTACCCATTAGTGCTCCGGGAGGAAGGGTGCAGGACAACCTGTTAGCATTTGGGCACAGCTAGCAGAAGGGGCCATTGTTATGAATAATAATAATCTTTATTATTGTCACAAGTAGGCTTACATTAACACTGCAATGAAGTTATTGTGAAATTCCCCTCGTCGCCACATTTCGGTATCTGTTCGGGAGAATTCAGAATGCCCAATTCACCTAACAAGCACATCTTTCGGGACATGTGGGAGGAAACCGGAGCACCCGGAGGAATCCCACGCAGACGAGGGGTGAACGTGCAAACTCCGCACAGAGAGTGACCCAAGCGGGAATTGAACACGGGACTCTGGCGCTGTGAAGCAACAGTGCTAACCACTGTGCTACCATGCCGCCCATGGTGGGATACCGGTGGCAAAGCGGCGATGGCAAAAAAGGATAGCAATAACAAAGAAGAGGCAAGGAGCAATGAATTGAAGGAAAGGTGCTAGAAACTGAAGTATGGTTAGGAAGAACAGAGTGCCCACATGAAGCAAAATACATTAACTTTGATATAAAATTCAAAATATTCCAGGGAGTGTATTCCTGTACCTTGTCAGCCCCACAAGACTTTCATGTACTTCCAACTCTCCAACTTTTTTCCCACCTTTGAAAGAATGCTATATGCATACATAGTCTAAATTATAAAGTTTAAGTCAAGACAGCTTCTTGGAGAGTCACCTTTTGAAACTGTTTACCAGCTTGTGTCATTTTCCTGTGGATGCAAATGGTTTGCCCTATTGTAGATCTGCCAATAATTGGAAGAGTGTGACACAATTAAGTGGATAGTATGGATTTTGTCATTTCTCTCGGATGTAATTTAAAAAAAGAAACAAATGACAAAAGGCATTTAGACTGAGCACGGCTATTCTGAATCTGTCCAGACAACAGGAAACAAAACAAATGGCTTATAATTTGATCCATGCTAACACTTGGAGCAAAGTCTATGATAGGTATTTCACTACCCATCACTGAGATCCCTTACTTTAATCAGCACAGTGAATAATTATTGAGATTAATCGTGATTTGCTCGGGTACATATGGGAAGAATAATCAGATATTGCTTTCACCTGGAATTGATCTTTTACTCTTCAGTTGGCACAAGAAGTGGATGTAGAAAGACATTCTTTTGAGGTTCTTTAAGTTAAGCAGAGAAATGTATGAACTTGGCTAATTGGGATGCATTCAATGAGGAGATGGGGTGTGTATTCTCTATCAGGCTAATGGAAATTCTTTTTTAAAAATATTTTATTGGAGAAATTTTTCAAATATATACATAACAAAGAAGAAAAACAAAAACAACCGTGGCAACAGCAAACAGCCACAGCATCCCTACATGCTCCCCATCCCCCAAACATCCCCACCCCATTCTGCCCGCGCAAATGGAAATTCACAGGTGTACGTAGATTGCTTAGCAACTTGGCTCTTAATTGGTCTAAGTGGGAGGGCAAGCTTTGAGGAGGACTAAAAGAGAAAGATTAAGTGAGTGGGCAACAAGGTGGCAAATGGAGTGTAAGGTGGGGAAGTGTGAGGTTATTCATTGGTCATAATAATCCAAAAACAGAAAAGGCATGATGTTCAGAGAGACTTGGATATACTTGTACAATCAACTTCCTGGGGTTACCATTGATCAGAAATTGAACTGGACTAGTAATATTAATACTGTGGTTACCAGGGCAAGTCAGAGGCTAGGAATCCTACAGCGAGTAACTCACTTCCTGCCCACCAACTACAAGGCGCAAGTCAGGAGTGTAATGGAATACTCCCACTTGCGTGGATGAATGCAGCTCCAACAACACTCGAGAAGCTTGACACCATCCAGGACAAAGCAGCCCGCTTGATTTCTCCCCCTTCCACAAACATTCAAACCCTCCACCACTGAACAGTGGCAGTCGTGTGTACCATCTCCAAGATGCACTGCAGTAACTCACCAAGGTTCCTTAGACAGAACCTTCCAACACACGACCACTACCATTTAGAAGGACAAGAACAGCAGATCACCTGGAGGATCCCCTCCAAGTCACCCACCACCCTGACTCGGAAATATATCGCTGTTCCTTCACTGTCGCTGGGGCAACATCCTGGAACTCCCTCCTTAACAGCCCAGTGGGCGTACCTACACCTCCAGGACTGAAGTGGTTCAAGAAGGCAACTCACCACCACCTTCTGAAGGGCAACTGGGGATGGGCAATAAATGCTGGCCTACCCAGCGATGCCCACATCCCATAAATGAATTTTAATAAAACAAGGAACATAAAATGTTAGTTACATCAAGCAATTATGAAAGCAAATGGCATATTGTTCTTTATTGTAAGGACAGTGGAGTGCAAGAATACAGAAGTCTTGCTACAGTTGTATGGGGTTTTGGTGAGACCACACCTGGAAAACTTTGCAATTTTGGTCTCCACATTTAAGGAACGATAAACTTGTATTAGTTCACTGAGATTGGACCCAGGGATGAGGTGATTGCCCTATGATGCGAGGATCTGTATATTGAGTCTATATTCTCTGGTGTTTAGAAGACATTCAACATTATGAAGGAGCTTGCCCACGATGCCGATATTGAAATGTTGTTTCCTCTGGCTGGGGTATTCTCGAACACCTGAGGCAAAGTTTCAGAAGGGGCCGTTCATTTGGGACCGAGATGAGAAATTGCTGCACTCCAAGTGTTGTAAATCTTTGGAATTCTCTACCGCAGAGGGTTGTGAAAGTGGCATCATTTAATGTACTTAAGGCTGAGATTTGGTGTCTCAGGGAATCAAGGGGTATGGATAGCGGACAGGAAAGTGAAATTGAAGCCCAAGATCAGCCATGATCATATTGAATGAGGGATCAGACTCGACAAGCTGTTTGTCTACTCCTGCTCCTATTCTGTTATTATTTTTTAGTGTAGGTGTCATCTGAATGCTCAGCAAAACTTTTAGTAAATTTACCAACAGAACTACATTTACAAAACTGTAGATTTTCTTTTTTAGACATGTCTGGAATTTGAGGAAGAATTAGTTTATTGCAGGTGCGCATAACACACCTTATAAACATCGAGTGACTGTTTTTCCAATTCCCCCAATAGACTATGACAATGATGAGATCTTGACGTATGAAGAAATGTCGCTGTATCACCAACCTGCAAGCAGAAAACGGCCAATTGTTCTAATTGGCCCACCGAACTGCGGTCAGAATGAATTACGGCAGAAACTGATGGAAAGAGAGGCTGATCGTTTTGCCCCAGCAGTACCTCGTAAGTTAATTCGACTATCTAGTTTCACCTGTATTGTATGGTGTATTTTTGATATAACTCATATCTCTGCATTTGTAGATACAACACGATCCATGAGAGATAACGAAGTGAATGGGCGTGATTACCTCTTTGTGTCACGCCAATTTTTCGAAGCCGACATGGCAAGCAACAAGTTCATTGAACATGGCGAATATGAAAAGAATCTATATGGCACCAGTATCGATTCAGTGCGGCAGGTGATCAACTCTGCAAAGATATGCCTGTTAAATTTGCACACCCAGGTAAGCAGCTAGGAGCACAAGTTACAAAAATCTGAACTGGAAACAAAGTGCTGAAAATACTCAGAAGGTCTGGCAGCATCTGTGGACAACATTTCTGGAGGGTAATTTGATGTTCCACGTCTGTGACCGTTCGTCAGAACTGGGAAAAGTTTGAAATGTTAATTGGAGAAAGATGCTTGTTATATAAGGCAGTGCTTTTCAAACCTTTTTGCCAAGGACCCATTTTTACCAAATGGCTATCCATCGCAACCCACGATGCTGACCTTCAAGACCCATGCTGGCCTTCGTGACCCATGCCTGCCAACCTTCGCGACCCGTGCCAGCCGACCTTTGCGACCCGTGCCTGCCGACCTTTGCGACCCGTGCCTGCCGACCTTCGCGGCCCGTGCCTGCCGACCTTCGCGGCCCGTGCCTGCCGACCTTCGCGGCCCGTGCCTGCCGACCTTCGCGGCCCGTGCCTGCCGACCTTCGCGGCCCGTGCCTGCCGACCTTCGCGGCCCGTGCCTGCCGACCTTCGCGGCCCCTGCCTGCCGACCTTCGCGGCCCCTGCCTGCCGACCTTCGCGGCCCCTGCCTGCCGACCTTCGCGGCCCCTGCCTGCCGACCTTCGCGGCCCCTGCCTGCCGACCTTCGCGACCCGTGCCTGCCGACCTTCGCGACCCGTGCCTGCCGACCTTCGCGACCCGTGCCTGCCGACCTTCGCGACTCACGCCGGCCAATTTATGATGTAGAGCGAGGCCAGCAGCATGGGTTCAATTCCGTTCCCGGCTGAGGTTATACATGAAGGCTCCGCCTTCTCAACCTTGTCACTCGCCTGAGATATGGTGATCCTCAGATTAAATTACTCTTCCCCCTCAGAGGGGAAAGCAACCTATGGTCATCTGGGACTATGGCGACTACTTTTATATAGGACCCTTCAGAAATATATTTGAAAAGGTGATTGGAGTGGCTGAGAGAGCAAGAAGAAATGGTACCTGCAGAGACATGTATATCACCGTAATGTTTCAATCTAGGCAATATATCATTGTAAAAGAAAAGTTTCAGCCTTACAGCAGCAAAATTATGAGGCGTAACTTTACAACAGCAGCAGGTCTTTCATGCAAAGATTTCAAGTGGATTTCCTCGAACAAGATTGGTGATAAGAACCGCTGGCTGAATCATTCGAGGAGCAATTAGATGCAGCAATGGTGGGGACTATTGGATTGTTCTGGATGGATGTATTGAGGTGGGCTGAATAACCTTCCTCAATCCATAATTGTCTGTGAACACTTGAAGCGCTAACAAATTGAGCAGGATATTAACAAGGACAGTTGAGCTAAATGACAACCCATTATTATTCCACGTACTTTTTTAAAGAAAATTTAAAATTACTTTTTGAAGCATCTCTGTTCCAATCCAAACCTATAAAAACTGAAGTTTATTATATTGCTTTCAAGTTATGCTTACAACAAAACTGGGTGACAGTAATAGGAAAAATGACAGGGATGAGAACAAATTACTAATTCTCATAGCCATAGATGTTACAAAAACACCCAAAGTAGCCAGTTGCCTCATTCAAGGTTGAAACACAGTTTGACCAATATTTGTTAATAGGAAAGAATGGTAACAGCACAGGAGGGAAGCCATTTGGCCCATCATGTCTGTGCTGGCTCTCTGTAAGAGCAACTCTGGCTAGTTGCACTCCCCAACTTTTCCATGTAGCCCTGCATTGTTATTCTCTTCAGGTAATTATCCAATACCTTGTTGAAAGCCACGTCTGAAATGCCTCCACCACACGATCAGGCAGTGCATTCCGATCCTTCATAACAAACTAAAACAGGGTTCCGAACCTGGGAGCCCATGAAGACTTGCTGACTTATCTTTTGTTGAAACAGAGCACTTAGTTTCAGCAGTAACAGCAGATTCAAGCAGCTGGTTTGTAAATTGGCTTCAGATGGTTTGCCTATGTGTGTTCCTCTCATTTGATGTCTTGCATTGCATTTTTCTGTGTGATTCACTCAGCCACAACAATGTGACGCATATATATGTAAAATATTTTGGTGACTTCAGGGTACTCCTGAAATTTTTGCAGCATAGTATTCGCCAGACAGCCATCTGTCGCTTACTGCCTACGTTTATAATCCAAGAGAAATCTGATCGCAATAATTAACACAAGCCCTCGAGCTTAGACCAAATTAATTTGAGCTCCTCTGCTGCTATTATGGTTCCTGTATTTAAAAATAGAATGATGGTTAATACAGCACTTGTTATTGTAGAATACTGCTGTGCTCCATTTGGAACTAAAGAGCACTTCTACAGATAGCTGTCTTGAATACAAGAATGTACAGCAAAGTTTATTGCCTCATTTACATTTTTTGAGTCCCATTGAAATGGGAGATCTCTGGAAAAATACTCTTGCCCCAAGGAATAAATTGTATGGAATTGCATTAGTTATTCTGTCCTAAAGAAATAGCAGATATCAATGACTATTTGGAATTTTCATCATGTTTTCTCATTTTATACTCTATACATTTTTGTTTTCTAGTCATTGAGGATTCTGCGCAATTCAGATTTAAAACCTTATATAATCTTCATTGCACCACCTTCCCAGGAGAGACTGCGTGCAATGCTGACCAAAGAGGGGAAAAATCCGAAGGTAATATTTTTGTACCTTTTGTGCTCTGCAGAACTCACTGCAGTTAATGAAGTGAGTTTAGACAGAACATGATGTACGCTTATTCGGAGAAGACAGTTTCAAGGTTGATGAGTTTAATTCAAGAACTGGAGAGTAGCATTACTTTTTTTGTCTTGTTCCTCATGTGCAGTGATGATTCTTCTGGATTTTTCTATTAAAAAACAGTATCATGCTATTAACAAAGGACTGCATTTTCTGGTCCTGCACACCACAGGACCGGAGATTCCCAGCAGAGGTCAGCAGACCTTTTGCTTGTCCACCTGCCCACGGTAATTCCAGCAGCAGGTAGGATCAGAAGATTTAGGCAAAAGGTTTTTGCCTTAATCTGCATTATGATCGTTGAAAGTTGCCTTTCATTACTTTAACCTTTTTATCGTTCAGTAAGTATTTTAGTTCCTAGTTTTCATTTCACTTCACTGATTTTGTTCCTTATCTCTTAAGTTGGGCAGCACCTGCCCCCCCCCCCCCCCCAACCAATCCCTACTCCACTCCAGGAACACCCTTCTCACCCTCGGAGCCCACACAAACTCCGTTATGCTCCTGTTGACCTGCCTAAAGAAGGCCTTCGGGATAAGAATGGGGAGGCACTGGAACAGGAACAAAAACCTTGGGAGCACCATCATCTTGACTGACTGCACCCTACCCGCCAGGGACAGCGGCAACGCGTCCCACCTCTTAAACTCCTCCTCCATTTGCTCCACCAGCCTCATGAAATTAAGTCTATGCAGGGCCCCCCAGCTCCTGGCCACCTGGACCCCCAAATACCTGAAGCTCCTCTCCGCCCTTTTTAGTGGGAGCTCGTCAATCCCTCTCTCCTGGTCTGTGCTGCCACTTTTAAGGATCTGTGGACCTGCACGCCCAGATCTCTGTTCCTGATAAATGGTTCTGCCGTTTATTTTATAGCTCCCACCTGAATTGGATCTACCAAAATGCATCACTTCGCATTTGTCCGGGTTAAATTCCATCTGCCATTTCCCTGCCCAATTTTGCAGCCTATCTATATCCTGTTGTATTCTCTGACAATCTTCATCCGCAACTCCTGCAATCTTAATATCATCCGCAAACTTGCTAATCAGACACTCTATGTTTTCTTCCAAGTCATTTATATATATTATAAAGAGCAGAGATCCCAGAACTGATCCCTGCGGAACACCATTAGTTACAGACCTCCATTTGGAAAAACACTCTTCCACTGCTACCCCATGTCTTCTATGGCCAAGCCAGTTCTAGACTCATCCAGCTAGTTCACCCCTGACCCCATGTGATCTAATCTTTTGCACCAGCCTGCCATGAGGGACCTTATCAAATGCTTTCCTAAAGTCCATGTAGACAACATCCACAGTTTTCGTCCATGTGACCCATGTTGGCTACTGGCCTCTCAGAATCTCTGTTCTCATCCCCTTGTTAAATTCACAACCCAATATTGTCTCTTTCTATCCTCTGCTTTCTTTAGACCGACTATTTCTAAAGAACTCTAACTCTTCCAACTCTCAGGATATGCGTGTCTCTTTGTTCCTTCCACCCCACCCATGCCTTCAGCTACCTCGGCCCTATGCTCCAAATTCCCTCCATGAATCCTTCCACACTGCAGCACTACCATCACTTCAAGATCCACCTGCACGGTCAATTCACCTGATATTTTCTTCCCTGGCTTAGGATCCACTTCTCTCTGATTATTTGTCTATGAAAGGGATTTGAATGTTCACTAGTTTCTTTTAAATGTTTTTATTCTCCATTTTCACATTTTCCTTCAAAATTCACACCTCTCCCACAGACAGTAAACGGTAACACGTACAAAGTCAATCCCCTTAACAATAACAATGATCCCATCCTCCCACCACCCCAAACAACTGCCCACCTGTCAATATATGCATCCAATAAAACAAACCCTCCCACGGTGAAACAAAAAACAAAGGAGATAAAGAAAAAGGAGTCCAGGACCGCCCATGGTCACCATTGACCTATAGAGTCCACTCTTCCCCCCCCCCCCCCCCCCCCCCCACTACACTCAACGCCATCCAACCTCTGAAAGAGTACCATACATGATACCCGAGAGATGTAAACAACCCCCCCCCCCCCCCCTCCAACTCCTCCTGTCCACTGCCTCTTGTTAAACTCCTCCCCCCAACCACCGTTCCTTCCACCCCAACTTTCCACCCCGGCTAGACCACTCGGACCCTGTACTGCCAGGCTCCGATGGCCGCAGCCCCTCCCCCTACCTCACTCCCGTTCACTGGCTGGCTTAAACCAGCCAGTGTGGAGGCCCCCGCCCGGGTCCCTTTTCCCCCTTGCCCGGCCCTAGGAAAGCCCAGAAATCCTCTTTTTAGCACACAAACCCCACATACCCACCTACACCCCAAGGAGCCCTCATTTCGAGTGAAAGTCCCATCACTTCCCTTGTCCAAATATATACAACATTGGCTCCTTTAGCCTCTACACCCGCACGCAGTGAAACAAAAAAGAAGAAAATACAGTCATGAGGTTACATTGGCACATGGCCATTTCTCAATTTCTCAGTTCTGCCACATTCCTTCTGCCTTCGCAAACTCCTCTGCTGCTTCCGCCGTTCCAAAATAAAAGTCCTTGAGCTTGTAAGTCACCCTCAGCTTTGCTGGATATACAATGCCGCACTGCACCTTGCTAATGTACAATGTGCTCTTCACCCGGTTGAAGGCAGCCCACCTCCACTCCAGCTCCACCGTAAAGCCCTCGTATACCAACCCCAGCCCACTGCACCACCCACTTCTGCTTGGCCCAGCACAGGACCTTCTCCTTCACACTGTACCTACGGAAGCAGAGTCACTACCCTTGGCGGCTCACTCGCCTTTGGTACAGGCCTCCACGACCGATAAGCCCGATCCAGTTCATATCGGGAGGGATCCTCCCCCTCCCCCAATAGTTTTGCCAGCATCGCGGCAAAATACTCAGTCGGCCTTGGTCCTTCAACTCCTTCGGGCAGCCCCACAATCCTCAACTTCTGTCGCCTGGATCTGTTTTCCAGGTCTTCCATTTTTCCTCACAGATCTTTGTTAATCTCCATCACCTTCCGCATCTCCTTCCCCATCGAGGTAAGTTGATCACCGTGCTGCAATAATGTCTCCTCCACTTCCTTCAGCGCCTCCCCTTGCTCCCGCACCTCCGCCACTGCGCTTGCCACCGCCGTCGTCACCGGGGAAATCGCCTCCTCCACCAGCACACTCAAAACCTCCCTCATCTCCTTCCTCATTGTCTTCATGTATTTTTTAAGCTGCCTTTGAATTCCGCAGCCATCACCTTAGTTATTTCTTCAGCCATAAGCAATGCGGCCTCCCCTGGTGCTCCAGCCTCCATTTTCCTTGGTGACCCCGCGATGACCTTTCCACTCCCCGACGGACCTTCAGCTGTTTATTTTACGGCCGTTTTTTTGCTCACCCTCGACATTTTCCTTTACTGTGCCTTCATTGTGCCTCCTCTGTGCCTTCGCCCTGCTTTTGCCGCCTCCGTGGACCCTGGGACCGGGCTTAAAGCCCCGAAAATGCCGTTCCCGAACGGGAGCCCTCCAATGTGTGGCTGCCTCCTGCCCACCGTCACCAGAAGTCCGAATGTTCACTAGTTTAACGGTGATTTTTATTTGCAAATTCTTGTCCAGGTAATGATGGCTGCTGCCAAGCCATAAGCTGAGGAAAATCACTTCATTACTAGTAACAAAGTATTACCCTTACAAAAGATAATGTAATATCTTGGGAGGAATTCAGTGAGTGTTGGATTAATAAATTTGACTGTTCTTGTTTGCCTGCATGTATGTCTCGATCTTTGTTATTGACTTTGTTATTTTTATTAAGCATATTTCTCGATCTTTGTTATTGACTTTGTTATTTTTATTAAGCATATTTTTAAGTTGTAGTTTGCCAGAATTCAGTCCCTCTGTGCAGTGAAACCTCTGTTATCTGTTCCAATTACCCACCATCTGATTATCTGCTAGAGATTTTGTGAGATGACACATTTTATTGCACGTTCCGCTTAAAATAGTTTCCCTTTTTATGCGATGCAAGTCAATATTACAGCCCAAGGTGGATTGAAATTCACTTCCTTAATGTTGTACTTCATTGCTGTGCCATATGTGAAAGTTCAAAACTTGTGGATTGTCCATTATTACTGGAGAGAAAGGAGAAGCTATTTCACGGGATTATAGAGCTTCTACTGCACCCCTAAAATTTAAATGCTGAGATGGACCGTGGGGAATTTGTCCTTCTTTTGCATATCACTTCAAGATAGGAATTAATTAACATTGTTCCTATTGAGAAAGCTTTAATCAGCTTCATGTTGGAGCTCCGGACACGCTGTGCATGCTGATCTTGCAATTGCTTCGATAGAGGGAGTATCATCATGTCTCAGACGTTGGCATTTTTATTATGTTTTATTACATGCTGAGAATACTTGATTTAGGATGATGGAACTTCTTAGACTTTGTATTACAGCTGTGTTTTCATGCTGCTTTATTATTTTTTATTCCATTCCTTTGGGTATCTTTTGATGAGTTGATAAATCCATGACTCTCCGCATTGGAATTTGCGTTCTCGACTATCCTGTCAGAGGAATGTGCAGAGCAGAGACTGGGCTCTTTGCCAGGCAGAAGGACAACTTATGCACCAGTTCCAATACAAACCTTTCTTGAAACCTGTTTCCTGCACACCCATCCTTTTTGGAAGGGTATAGTTGATACCAAGCTAGTAGCAACTAAAATAGGAGAGCAAGGATAAGACCTATGACTAACATTCAGATAACATTTTAAAAATGTCAAACTATTTGTTAATTTTTAAAAAAATTTTAAAAATGTGACCATATTTATAATGGAACCTTTAAATTCTGTCACACTATAATTACACACTCTAATCAGTAGTGGTGCCACAAGAATCTAAACTGGGAACAGCAAGACTTGCACCCTCACCGCACCCTCACCACACTTCAGCTGAAGATTGTACTTGGTTTTGGCTCCTGGTGTGGAGAAATCCACCCCATTATTGCAGTTATGCAAGGAACCAGACTTGGCCCAGCCACCCCCTGTTTCTCATTTATGTGCCGCTACTTGATATTGTCTGAAAACACGTCATGTACACTGATGACACACCGCTGTACCTCACCACCACCTCGCTAAGCCCCTCCACTGCCTCTAAGTTGTCAGACTAAAAACTGAGACTTTCTGGCCCCGCCGTAGTGGCTTTTCCCATGGCAGACGCGACAATCCATTTAAATCCCTGTTGTCTTTGGTGGGAACAGCAGTTCCTGCCAGTGAGAGGGGCTGGAAAATCCCAGTTTACATGTTCAACATCCAATACTGAATGAGCAAAACTTTCAAACGGTCAGTATTGGGCAGCACCAAGCCTTTGATCCCTGCCATAAATTCCACTCCCTAGTCTGATCCCATCAGGGCAGCAAAGTGGTTAGCACTGCAGCCTCTCCGTGCCAGTGACTCGACATTCAATTCTGCCCTTGGGTCTCTGTATGGATGGAGTTTGCACGTTTTCCCCGTGTCTGAGTGGGTTTCCTCCGGGTGCTCCGGTTTCCTCCCACAGTCCAAAGATATGCAGGTTAGGTGGATTGATGGTGCTGAATTGCCCCTTCGTGTCCAAAGGTGTGAAGGTTAACTGGCATTATGGGCGAACAGGGATAGGTTTGGGGGGGGGGGGGGGGGGGGGGGGGGGGGGGGGGGGGGGGGTCTAGATAGGGTGACTCTCTTTCCAAGAGTCGGTGCAGACTCGATGGGCCAATTGGCCTCCTGCACTGTGGGGTTATATGTTTCCATCCCTCTCCCTGGCAACTGTCTGAGGATGAACCAAAACTATTAGCTACTCTGGTGCCATATTTAACCCTGAGATAGAGCTTCCGACCTCATACTCACACCATCTCTAAAAGCTCCCATGTCCACCTCCGTAACATTACCCAACTCCATCCCTGTCTTACACCTTCTGCTGCTGAAACCATCAGCCCATTCCTTTGTTACCTCTAGACATGACTATTCTAACATTTCCCTGCTATCTTCTTACATTGTACTTGAAAAATTGAGGTCATCCAAAACTGCTATCCACGTCCTTACCCGCACCAAGTACCGTTCACGCATCAGCCCTGTGCTCACAAACTTTACTTTGACTCCCGGTTAAGCAATACCCAGATTTTAAAATGCCCCTCACTTGTTTTCAAATCTCCCCAGTACCTTGCCCACCCTCCTCACAAACTTCTGGGGCGTCATTCTCCGACCCCCCGCCGGGTCGGAGAATGGCCGTTGGCCGCCGTGGAATCCCGCCCCCGCCGAAGTCTCCCGGTACTGGAGATTGGGCGGGGGCAGGAATCGGGCCGTGCTGGTTGGCGGGACCCCCCGCTCAATTCTCCGGCCCGGATGGGCCGAAGTCCCCGCCCAGAAATTGCCTGTCCCGCCGGCGTAAATCAAACCTGGTATTTACCGGTGGGACCAGGCGGCGTGGGCGGGCTCCGGGGTCCTGGGGGGGGTGCGCGGGGCAATCTGGCCCCAAGGGGTGCCCCCACGGTGGCCTGGCCCGCGAACGGGGCCCACCGATCCGCGGGCGGGCCTGTGCCGTGGGGGCACTCCTTCCCTTCCGCCTCCGCCACGGCCTCCACCATGGCGGAGGCGGAAGAGACTGCGCATTGCGCGGGAAACTATCGCCGCCTGCTGACGCTCCCGCGCATGCGCCGGGAAACTCAGCGGCCGCTGACGCTCCCGCGCATGCGCCACATTTCCGCGCCAGCTGGCGGGACAACAAACGCCATTTCCGCCAGCTGGCGGGGCGGAAATCCCTCTGGCGTTTGCCTAGCCCCTCAATGTTGGGGCTAGGCCGCCAAAGATGCGGAGCATTCCGCACCTTTGGGCCGGCGCGATGCCCGTCTGATTGGCGCCGTTTTTGGCGCCAGTCGGCGGACATCACGCCGTTGGTGGAGAATTTCGCCCCTGATTTCTTTGTGCTCCTTTCAATTCTGATCCCTTGAGCATCCTTTTTTTAAAAAATATATTTTATTCAAGATTTTTTGGCCAAACATAACAGTACGTAGTGTTTCTTTTACACAACAATAAAGCAATATAAATAACAGTGGCCAGTTTTAAATAAATAAATAAATAATATATGAACAGAAACAAAAATCAAACTAAATGGCAACTGCCTTGTCAAAAATAAATACTCTCCAAAGATACAATCCAACAGTCCAATATACATTACCTAAAACAAGTGCCTATACATATACAATAACATCCCTGAGAGTCCGTCCGATTCCTCCCCTCCCCCCTGGGTTGCTGCTGCTGTCTTCTTCTTTTCCATTCCCTCTATCTTTCTGTGAGGTAGTCGACGAACGGTTGCCACCGCCTGGTGAACCCTTGAGCCGAACCCCTTAGTACGAACTTAATCCGTTCTAACTTTATAAACCCTGCCATGTCATTTATCCAGGTCGCCACACCCGGGGGTTTGGCTTCCTTCCACATTAACAATATCCTGCGCCGGGCTACTAGGGACGCAAAGGCCAAAACATCAGCCTCTCTCGCCTCCTGCACTCCCGGCTCTTCTGCAACCCCAAATATAGCCAACCCCCAGCCTGGTTCGACCTGGACCCCCACCACCTTCGAAAGCACCTTTGCCACCCCCACCCAAAACCCCTGTAGTGCCGGGCATGACCAGAACATGTGGGCATGATTCGCTGGGCTTCTCGAGCATCTCGCACACCTATCCTCTACCCCAAAAAATTTACTGAGCCGTGCTCCAGTCATATGCGCCCTGTGTAACACCTTAAATTGTATCAGGCTTAGCCTGGCACACTAGGACGATGAGTTTACCCTACGTAGGGCATCAGCCCACAGCCCCTCCTCAATCTCCTCCCCCAGCTCTTCTTCCCATTTCCCTTTCAGCTCATCTACCATGATCTCCCCCATGTCCCTCATTTCCCAATATATGTCCGACACCTTACCATCCCCCACCCATGTCTCTGAGATAACTCTATCCTGCACCTCCTGCGTCGGGAGCTGCGGAATTCCCTCACCTGTTGCCTCGCAAAAGCCCTCAGTTGCATATACCGAAATGCATTCCCTTGGGGCAACCCATATTTTTCCGTCAGCGCTCCCAGACTCGCAAACGTCCCATCTACGAACAGATCTCTCAATTGTGCTACCCCTGCTCTTTGCCATGCTCCAAATCCCCCATCCATTCTCCCCGGAACACACCTATGGTTATTTCTTATCGGGGACCACACCAAGGCTCCCGTCCTTCCCCTATGCCGTCTCCACTGCTCCCAAATTTTCAATGTAGCCACCACCACCGGGCTTGTGGTGTATTTCTTCGGTGAGAACGGCAACGGTGCCGTCACCATAGCTTGTAGGCTAGTCCCACTGCAGGACCCCCTCTCCAATCTCTTCCACGCCGCTCCCTCCTCTTCTCCCATCCACTTACACGCCATTGAAATATTGGCGACCCAGTAGTACTCACTTAGGCTCGGTAGTGCCAGCCCCCCCCTGTCCCTACTACGCTGCAAAAATCCCCTCCTCATTCTCGGGTTCTTCCCGGCCCACACAAAACTCATAATACTCTTCTCGATTCTTTTGAAAAAGCCTTCGTGACCACCACCGGGAGGCACTGAAACACAAAAATAAATCTCGGGAGGACCACCATTTTAACCGCCTGCACCCTCCCTGCCAGTGACAGGGACACCATGTCCCATCTCTTAAAGTCCTCCTCCATCTGTTCCACCAACCGCGTTAAATTAAGCCGATGTAATGTACCCCAATTCTTGGCTATCTGGATCCCCAAGTACCGAAAGTCCCTTGTTACCTTCCTCAACGGTAAATCCTCTATTTCTCTGCTCTGCTCCCCTGGATGCACCACAAACAACTCACTTTTCCCCATGTTCAATTTATACCCTGAAAAATCCCCAAACTCCCCAAGTATCCACATTATCTCTGGCATCCCCTCCGCCGGGTCTGCCACATATAACAACAAATCATCCGCATACAGAGATACCCGGTGTTCTTCTCCTCCCCTGAGTACTCCCCTCCACTTGCTGGAACCCCTCAATGCTATGGCCAGGGGCTCAATCGCCAGTGCAAACAATAACGGGGACAGAGGACACCTCTATGGAGCCGAAAATACTCAGAACCACGTCCATTCGTGACCACACTCGCCATCGGGGCCCTATACAGCAACTGTACCCATCTGATATACCCATCTCCAAAGCCAAATCTCCTCAGCACCTCCCACAAATAATCCCACTCCACTCTATCAAATGCTTTCTCGGCATCCATCGCCACCACTATCTCCGCTTCCCCCTCTGGTGGGGGCATCATCATTACCCCTAGCAGTCTCCGTATATTCGTATTCAGTTGTCTCCCCTTCACAAACCCAGTTTGGTCCTCATGAACCACCCCCGGGACACAATCCTCTATCCTCGTTGCCATTACTTTGGCCAGAATCTTAGCGTCCACATTCAGGAGGGAAATAGGCCTATAGGACCCGCATTGCAGCGGGTCTTTTTCCTTCTTTAGGAGGAGCGATATCGTTGCCTCTGACATAGTCGGGGGCTGCTGCCCCCTTTCCCTCGCCTCATTAAAGGTTCTCATCAGTAGCGGGGCCAGCAAGTCCATATATTTCCTATAGAATTCAACTGGGAATCCGTCTGGTCCCGGGGCCTTCCCTGCCTGCATGCTCCCAATCCCTTTCACTACTTCCTCCGTCTCAATCTGTGCTCCCAGTCCCGCCCTCTCCTGCTCCTCCACCTTAGGAAATTCCAGCTGATCCAGAAAGCACATCATTCTGTCCTTCCCATCCGGGGGCTGAGCTTTATATAATCCTTCATAAAATGCCTTGAACACTCCATTCACTCTCTCCGCTCCCCGCTCCATCGCTCCCTCCTCATCTCTCACCCCCCCCCTATCTCCCTCGCTGCTCCCCTTTTCCTCAGTTGGTGGGCCAGCAACCTGCTCGCCTTCTCCCCATATTCGTACTGTACACCCTGTGCCTTCCTCCATTGTGCCTCTGCATTACCCGTAGTCAACAAGTCAAATTCTACATGTAGCCTTTGCCTTTCCCTGTACAGTCCCTCCTCCGGTGCCTCCGCATATTGTCTGTCCACCCCTCAGAAGTTCTTTCAACAAGCGCTCCCTTTCCCTACCCTCCTGCTTTCCTTTATGTGCCCTAATAGATATCAGCTCCCCTCTAACCACTGCCTTCAGCGCCTCCCAGACCACTCCCACCTGAACCTCCCCATTATTATTGAGTTCCAAGTACCTTTCAATATACCCCCTCACCCTTAAACACACCCCCTCATCTGCCAATAATCCCATGTCCATTCTCCAGGGTGGACGCTGTTCTTTTTCCTCCCCTATCTCCAGGTCCACCGAATGTTGGAGCGTGATCCGAAATAGCTATAGCCGTGTACTCCGTCCCCGTCACCTTCGGGATCAGTGCCCTTCCCAAAACAAAAAAAGTCTATCCGTGAATAAACTTTGTGGACATAGGAGAAAAACGAAAACTCCTTACTCCTAGGTCTACTAAATCTCCAGGGGTCTACTCCTCCCATCTGCTCCATAAAGTCCTTAAGCACCCTAGCTGCAGCCGGCCTCCTTCCGGTCCTGGACCTCTATCTTGTCCAGCCCTGGGTCCAGCACCGTATTAAAATCTCCACCCCATTACCAACTTCCCCCCCCTCTAGGTCCGGGATACGTCCTAACATACGCCTCATAAAGTTGACATCATCCCAGTTCGGGGCATATACGTTCACTAAGACCACCGCCTCGCCTCCTCCTTGCAATTTGCCACTCACCATCACGTATCTGCCCCCACTATCCGCCACTATGGTCTTTGCCTCAAACATTACCCGCTTCCCCACTAGTATAGCCACCCCCCCTGTTTTTTGCGTCTAGCCCCGAATGAAACACCTGCCCCACCCATCCTTTGCGTAGTCTGACCTGGTCTATCAGTTTCAGATGCGTCTCCTGCAGCATAACCACATCTGCCTTAAGTTTCTTTAGGTGTGCGAGTACCCGTGCCCTCTTTATCGGGCCCGTTCAGCCCTCTCACATTCCACGTGATCAGCCGGATTGGGGGGCTCTTTACCCCCCCCTTGTCGACTAGCCATCTCCTTTTTCAATCCAGCTCCTCACCCGGTTCCCACGTAGCTGTATCCCCCCCAGTCGGCGCCCCCCCCCCCCCCCCGCCCCCCGACCACCCCACCCCCATACCAGCTCCCCCTTCTCCCCGCAGCAGCAGCAACCCAGTTAACCCCCCCCCCCGCTAGATCCCTCACTAGCGTAATTGCACCCCCCATGTTGCTCCCTGAAGTCAGCAAACTCTGGCCGACCTCGGCTTCCCCCCGTGACCTCGGCTCCCACTGCGAGGCCCCCCTCCTCCTGCTTCCCTGTTCCCGCCATGATTACCCATAGCGCGGGAACAAAGCCCGTGCTTCCCATTTGGCCCCGCCCCCAATGGCTGGCGCCCTCAGCTCCTCCTCCTCCCTCCCCCCCCCCCCCCCCCCCCCCCCCCCCCCCCACGACATGGGGAAGAGAGAAAAGTTACAGGGTCGCGGGATTAACAACTTGGGAAATCATCTCTTCCCCCTTTTCCCCCTCTTCACCCCACATATTCGCCCCACCACTTTGTCCCAAACGTTCTTTTTCTAGCCCGCTTATTCCAGTTTCTCCTCGACAATAAATGTCCACGCCTCTTCTGCTGTTTCCCTTGATGTGTGACCCACAGTCTTGCCGGCTGCAGCATTCCAAATTTAAAGCTTGCCCTCTTTCTCGCCACCTCCGCACTCCAGTCTTGATATACATACGCGGATCACCGCGTTCTCCCACCTACTGCTCCGAGTTTTCTTTGCCCATCTGAGGACCATCTCTCTGTCCTTATATCGGAGAAATCTCACCACTATGGCTCGAGGAATTTCTCCAGCCCTCGGTCTTCGCGCCATAATTCGATAGGCTCCCTCCACCTCCAACGGGCCCGTCGGGGCCTCCGATCCCATTAACGAGTGCAGCATCATGCTCACATATGCCCCGACGTCCGCCCCTTCTGCACCTTCGGGAAGACCAAGAATCCTTAAATTCTTCCTCCTTGCATTATTCTCCAGCACCTCCAGCCTTTCCACACGCCTTTTGTGTTGTGCCTCGTGCATCTCTGTCTTCACCACCAGGCCCTGTATGTCGTCCTCATTCTCAGCAGCCTTTGCCTTCACGAACCGAAGCTCCTGCTCCTGGGTCTTTTGCTCCTCCTTTAGCCCTTCAATCGCCTGTAATATCGGGGCCAACAGCTCCTTCTTCATCTCCTTTTTGAGTTCATCTACGCAACGCCGCAGGAACTCTTGTTGGTCAGGGCCCCATATTAAACTGCCTCCTTCCGACGCCATCTTGCTTTGTGCCTGCCTTCCTGGCCGCTGCCCTAGAGGATCCACCACAATCCGGCCACTTTCCTCTCCTTTTTCCATCCGTGTCCAGGGGGGATTCCCTTCTGGTTTACCGCACAGTGTTTTTAGCCGTTAAAATTGCCGTTGGGGCTCCTATTAAGAGCCCAAAAGTCCTTTCCACCGGGAGCTGCCGAAACGTGCGACTTAGCTGGTCATCGCCGCACCCGGAAACCCCCCTTGAGCATCCTTAATTCTAATCGCTCCACCATTGGCTTCTGTGATTTCAGCTATCTAAACCCTGAGCTTTGGTATTTCTCCCTCTCCCTTTTGACAGAGCATTAAGCAAGAAATAATTGGAGCTTGTAACAAAGGCAGTTCAATAATGATAGGGAACCTTTTGACTTCACATTAGCACACAAATATATAACACGTCATCCAGTGTTATATAATATATTTAAGTATATTACTTAAAATGTAAATTTGAGTGCATTGTGTATTTTTTAACGTTGATCATATCTTCGCCTTCGTTCTCAAACTCTTTCATAATCTTAAAGACCACTATCAGACCATCGCTCTTTTTTTCTAGAAAAAGAGCACCAATGTCTTCTATCTTTTCTTTAATTTTTTTTTGCACCAGCTCTCGTGCTTCTATATCCTTTTTATACTATGGAGACCAGAACTATTCACAGTAGTCTGCAAGCCTGGTCGAACCAAAGTGCTTTACACATTTAACATAACTTCTCTGCTTTTCAGTTCTATCACTCCAACCCAGTGATTTGTTTGCTTTTTAAGACCCTTTTAACCTGATTGGCTACTTTTAGTGATTTGCATGTCTGTCCCTATGTCCCTTGGCATTTTTGCACTCGCCTAGACTTATTTTCCAAGGAGAATTTTGCCTCCTTACTCTACCGGCTAAAATGTACCACTTTGCATTTAACGATACTTTTGGCATTTCTGCAAGTTTACTCGTGACTTTCTACATTTTGTTATTGTCGCCCTCTTCTGTATTAACTACCGCCCCAATTTGGTGATGTATGCAAATTTTGAAATTATACTGTCATATTCCTGAACTACAGTCACCGTGATCCCATCACTGAACCCTGTGGAACACCACTTGCCTACTTTATCTGGTATGAATAACCATCTTTAACTCCTACCCCAATGCAAAAGCCAAAATCCTACTGATGCTGGAAATCTAAAATACAAACGTGAAATGCTGGAAGCAAACAACAGGTCAGGCAGAATCAGTGGAGAGAGAAACAAAGTCAACGTTTCAGGTTAAATTTCATTAGAACTGGAAAATGTTCCATGTTTGAGCAAGTGCAGAGGCATGGAAAGAAATGCGGGGGGAGGAAAGAACAAAAGGACATGCCTATGATGGACAGGAAGACGGGAGCAATTAAATGAGCAGTAGAATCATTACCAGCACTGGCTATCCAAAATGTTCATGTTCTGCACATATTATTACACAGAATACCCGAGAGTTACTGCGCTTCAAATCTTGCACTATATCCGGCTTTCAGAAATTTCAAGAGTAAGACAATTTTTAAAAATTCTTTCATGGCATTGCTGGCAAGACCAGCATTTGTTGGCCATCCCTAATTGCCCTTGAGAAGGTGCCTTCTAAAATCGCTGCAGTCCATGTGCTTGTAGATACACCCACAATGCTGTTAGAAAGTGTTGCTAACTTTCTCCTTTGTTCAATTGCTCTGTTTTATTACCTTTGCTCTCGAGTCGCCAGGTATCTTTATGATACCGCCACGAGGTTCAAGTCCAAGTAATGATCAATAACTCAATACACCGATTAGTAAGATTCAAATCAAAGCACATTTATTATACACAGTAATCGCTACTCATGCACAAATTCTACGTCTAAGCTACTTCTATAACTAACAGGCCTATACTTAACTTTCGGACTGGCCCACCAGGTCAGGGGAACAAATGGCCTTTCATTCGTGTTCTGAGTCTGCGGGATTCGAAGTTGGTACGGATTGGTAGCTAGGAGCGCCTATCTTGTAGCGAGCGTTGAATTAAGACTTACTTTGTTCGGGGGTCACTGCACCGGTCACGGTCAATGTTGGTTTGTGTTGCTGGGTGACCCGGGCAGGACGCAGAGGTGAAGAGAGAGCGATTTGAACTTGGGGCTTAACTCTTGTAGTCCCCAGGGGCTTCCTGCCTTT
This sequence comes from Scyliorhinus torazame, assembly GCF_047496885.1. Lineage (NCBI taxonomy): Eukaryota > Metazoa > Chordata > Chondrichthyes > Carcharhiniformes > Scyliorhinidae > Scyliorhinus > Scyliorhinus torazame. The sequence goes on along the minus strand of NC_092708.1, from coordinate 236,233,608 downwards.
CGGGGCGGACCCTGTACCTGGTCCCAAGTGATTGGACCAATCGCTTGGTTCGATTTCTCCAATACTGGAGCGGTTCCCTGATCGATGGGCGGTCTTGAGGTGCTCGTTCACCTCCTTTTGTGTTGGCTCCTGCTGGCGCCGAGGAGTCTGGCTTTGCTTTGTGTGTCCAAAATGTTACTTATTGTTCCCGGGGATTGCTCATCAGTATGCAGATGGCTGCTATATTGTTATGCTGATGGTCGCTGGTATCGATGTTGTCTGGCCTTTGCCGAGGTAAATACACAGCAAACCTGCAGCTGCTGGTTTCTGTCTATGTTGGCTGACTTTCCCATCAGCCTTTGCCGTTCGCCATTTTAAATCGGGAGTTGGCCAATTTAGGTGGCTACAAAAGGGAGTTCCTGTATATTGACCCAGCGTCATTGAAGCAATATTGCTCCAAGTCAGGATGGCGAGTGACTTGGAGGGGAACTTTCAGGTGGTGGTGATCCCATGCATCTGCTGCCTTTGTCCTTCTAGGTGGTAGATGTCACTGGTTTGGAAGGTGCTGACGAAGGAACCTTGGTGAGTTGCTGCAGTGCAACTTGTCAATGTTACACAAGAGTTCTACTTTGTACTGAAAATAATTAAATTATCCTTCATCAACAGTTGAGTAATGCATCACAGCTTTATTTCCACACTATCAGAAGCTGCTCCCCTTCAAGTTTGTTTCTGATTGAGAAGGTCTCTGGTGAGTTAAAGTACAGTCTTGCATAGTAATGTTTTGAGCTTTTGGTTGAGGCAGACTCAACTCTGAAGACTATGCGTGACTGTAGTTATAAACTTTGCCGTATTGGCCGCAGATTGAATCTGATTGCCAGTAGAAATTAGACTGCTAGCCATGCACAATCCGCTGTAGCAAATCTGATTAAATCCAACAGTTACACTGTCATCAGAACTCATGTACAAAGAACAATACAGCACAGAATCAGGCCCTTTGCCCTCCAAGCCAATCACGTGTCCTATCTAGACCAACCGCCTGTATCGTTCTATACCCCGTCTGTTCATGTGCCTATCCAGATAAGTTTTTACGGTCGCTAACGTATCTGCCTCAACCACCTCACGTGGCAGTGCATTCCAGGCCACCACCACCCTCTGTGTATATTTAAAAAAAACCTTCCTCGCACATCTGCACTGAACCTTTACCCCCCCCCCTCACCTTGAACCTGTGCCCCCTTGTAATTGTCATTTCCACCCTAAAAGCCTACAACTGTTCACCCTATTTATACCCCTAATAATTTTATACACTTCTATCAGGTCACCCCTCAGCCTCCGCTCTCTAGGGAGAACAATCCCAATTTATTCAATCTCTCCACATGGGTAATGCCCTCCATACCAGGCAACATCCTGGTAAACCTTTTCTGTACTCTCTCCAAAGCCACCCCACGTCCTTCGGTAGTGACCAGAATTGGACACAGTATTCCAAATGTGGCCTAACGTTCTATATAATTGTAACATAATTTTCGAGCTTTTATACTCAATACCCCATCCTATGAAGGCAAGCATGCCATATGCTTTCTTTACCACCATTACCACCTGTGCTTCCACTTTTAAGGATCTGTGGACCTGCACGCCCAGATCTCTCTGTGTCTCTATGCTCCTGATGGTTCTGCCATTTATTTTATAGATCCAACCTGAATCTATGCAGAGGTACATGCAACTCTGCATAAATCTTCCACACAAGTGGCAAAATAAAAATTCAGGATGCTATTATAAGTGCAGAGATTAAATGGAGAGTAGAAAATGATTCTGCGATAAAGATGTCCATTTAATAAATCATGCACCTTTTGCTTATAAGATTTATATCAAAGGAAAGGTAGGGTAGAATTTTGCAGCTCCCTTTTGGTAGGAGTGGGTGCCGTAAAATGTGGCAAGCTATTCATAAGTCCATTGACTTTGGCGGGACCGGTGTTGGGGCTTGACCAAGAAACAGAAAGTAGGTTAACACAGATACTTAGGGCTCGATTCTTAAAAAATGTCCAAGTTAATTTGTGGCGTTTTTCAGGGAGTTTCCCGCCGGCTCTGCTGGTGAGTTCCCTGCCGTTATTCAATGACACTTAGTCAGTTTTTTGGGCCCTGGGGAGTTTCTCACCGGTTGAGCCCACACTTAGAAATTTGTTTAGCACTGGGGAGCTCAACTCAGAGCTCGGGCCGCCATTTTGAAAGGGTCACCGATCTCTAAGTGAGCTTGTGAGTACCCCATGACCCCCCCCACCCCCACCCATGGGCAATGTAACCCGCCCCCCGCACACACATGGGCACTACCACCACACCCTGCTACGCGGTCCCTGGGGGCCCCTCTTCATTAGGTGCCCCCCCCCCCCAAGTTCCCTTACAGCACCCCCTCCCTTGCAGGACCCCCACCCATCACCCCTTCAACCTCCCAGAGGCCCCTACTCGCCTGTCCAACACACTCCCAATCTTCAAATCCCCCTCCACCCTCCTTTAATGGGTATGACTCACCTCTCCCCTGACCCTTGGCAGTGCCACCCTGCCACATCCTTGCACTGCCACCTTAACAGTGCCAGGGTGGTGGTGCCAAGGTGCCCCCATCCCAGGGGGAGGGTCAAGGAACATTTACCCCGACCTCCGATAGTCCGGGAGACCGCCTGGGTGCCGTTCCGCCTTGTCCACGTTTGTGTGGACCAGTGCTGACCGACGTACGGCTGCGGCCTCGCTGGGGAGGCCGGTGGATACCAAGTTGCCTGTGGATACCGTGTAAGTTTGACTATGCCGGTTTAAAACTGGCTTTGGCACGTGCCATTTGGTCACATCCCTTGTGGGCGTGTTTCAGATTAAGTCGCCTCACGAAACTTGGGTGAATCCTGCGAGGCGCGAAGACTGTTGGGAAGCGCGATAGGCTCTCCCGGCATTCTCCGGCCGCATCGCGCTCAAGGGAGACTGCAACACGGCTGGTGGGTCGTGCCCAATGCAGCAAACCAATTTCACTTTCCATCAAGTGTCTCCTAGCAATTTCTAATCTATCCTTTACTGAGTTATTATAACATAGCACAAATTATCTTTTACTGTGATTACAGTTTGTGCAGCTGTGGAGAGACTGGACATTTCCATTTTTGTGTTGCAGCCTGAAGATCTGCGAGATATCATAGAAAAGGCCAGGGAAATGGAGCAAAACTATGGTCACTATTTTGATGCAGCTGTTGTTAATACAGACTTGGAAAAAGCATACCAGGAGTTAATCCGCCTCATAAACAAGCTTGACACAGAGCCTCAGTGGGTTCCATCCACGTGGCTGCGGTGAAAAACGAATTCATCCGGCAACAAGTCCGCTTTCCGGCAATTTGTCAGAAAGTGATCATTGATGGAAGGCACAGAATGGAAGAAGAAATGATGAAATATTTGACATTCCATTTTACACCAGCACTTGGCGGTAGAAATATTCATGTAATTACTATTATGGTAACTATTTATAATGTAAATATAGATACACTTCTGACATTAGCTACTTTGAGTCACCCTGTACATAACCCTGGGTCCAGGTTGTACTGATTTAAGCTTTTAGGTGTGGTATTTTTATATTTTTTTTAGGTTTCAGCCTTGCTGCTGAGGACTGCTCATGATGAGCATTGTTCTAGAGTCTTTCACGAGGATTAAGTATGCAGACAACAGAGTATATTTTTATGAAAGAAAATAGAATTCATAATTTCCACCATATAGATTTTTATATTATAATAGACATTGTGCATTCCTCCTAGCAGGAAAAACACTACATCGGAGCAGTTCAGAGGCTTGCTCAGTTGGAAGGCGTGATCGTTTTAACTTTTTAAAAGGTGTGTTTGTGAGAACCGGATTTGTACAGACTAATAAATTGTCTCTTATGATCAGAATGTTTGATCAAAGACTGGAATAGAATTATTAAATGTAACTACTGTAAAGCAATAATTGGCACAGCAGGCATCCCAAACAGCTGCCTTTTCAAAAAAATAATCGTCAAATGTGAATGTTGTAATTTAAGATAACATGCGAGTCCTGTTGAAATCTTTTCACGCGCAATTTTGATTAGTAACAATATTTTTGTGTTTTTTTTAGAATAAAGTTTTTTTAAACACTGGAATTTCTTGATGGTTCATAGCTGGAATTGGCTGAACAGTCTCCAAATGAATGATATGTTTTCTTAATTTTGTCAAAACTATTTTGTACAATGTATTTTCCCAGTATTAAACTAATAGTGCGGAGGCACTGGAGATATGATGCGGCTTTTCCACCTTTGATGCTTATCTGCTAGGACTAAAACAAAGCAACATCCATGAAAGGCTGAAGTGATGCAGACTGCAGGGACAAGTGGGATGTTATTTGTGGAGAAAAATGGGTTGATTGACATACCAAAGGACATGTTCAGTCTTTGTGGCTTCAGTCACGTTAATTGGACAGGCATTCGGATGTGGCATGTGTAAATGATGCCGATTTTAACTTGAGGAATCCATCTATGAGGGGTCCAATCTGAGCATGTCAAGTATATCTGCGATCATTAATTTAAAACTATTTTCCGAGCCTTGACTGCACACGGAATGTTGTAAAATTGTATTTGTAGATTTTCAATAAAACAAATCACCTCTGGCTGATGTCTGTTGCATTGTCACTTCCTGAGCTCACCAAGGTAACCTGCAACTTTAGGGTGCTGCAAAAGTCTAAAACCCCATTTGTGGAATCAATAATTCCAAATATACAGTTAATGAATTTCAGTGTCCTGGTATTGTACAATGTTAAAATAGTAGTTGTTATAATACTTATTGAATTGACACGACTGGCACAGGTAAGGCAGCCTTTCTGTGCTGTGTCATTTTTCCAATTTGTGACTTATGTGCATACTCATTCTGAGCTACAAATCCACATACAGTGCATCTTCACTGTAATGAACCCAGATTTGGTGATCCCAACTGCCAGACATGTTGATCATAAATTAGCCCTACTGTCATTCTGCACAATCTCTCTGGGCCAACCCAGATACAATGATAGAATTTAAGCTAATCAACTGGTAATCCAGTATAGTGCAAATCCTGTGTGACGTATGCATTTCTTAAAGGGAAATCGCAAGCCACAATCTGCAACATGCTCGATTTCACAAAGAATACTGTGTGCTCCAACAGAAGAAATGCCTAAGATGAAACACCAATCCAAAGAAAGCAAGCTGTATGGCAACTTATGAAGATCTTGAAGCAATTGATTTAAAACAGCCGGAGTGAGTAGTAGTCTAGAGCCAGATGAAGTTAATGCACAAATACTAAAAATGAGCCACTCATTACCTGGAGCTTGCAGATCTTTTGAATCTGGTTAACAAGATAGAATGCATTGAAAACCAACCACAACTTGCATTTATATAGTTACTTTAACATAATGAAGCATCTCCAGGCACAGCACAGAAGCATCATGGAACAAAATATGACAGAGTCACGAGGGGACATCATGGGAGATGACTTGGCCAAAGAGGTAGGTTTTAAGGGATGTTTTCAAGGAAAAACGAGGTCTGGGAAGGGAATTCTGAGCTTTGGGCCTGGGCAGCTCAAGGCATGACTGCCATTTATGGAGTGATTAAAATTTGAGGACGAAACACGAGGCTAAAATTAAGGGAGGGTGGACATCTCAAAATATATTGGGGGCTGGAGGAAATTAGAGATAGGAGCCATGCCAAGAAGGGATTTGAAAACAAAAATAAGAATTTAAAAAATCAAGATGCTTAACCAGGAATCCGTGTAGATCAGTGAACACACGATTGATGGATGAGTCGTATTTGGTTGGAGTTCGAACACAGGCAGCAAGATCTTGGATGATCTCAGGTTTTAGGAGGAAAAGTGGGAGGCTGGCCAGGGGTGCATTGGTCAACTCTGGCGGTAACAATGGTATGGATGAGCATTTCAGCAGCAGAATATTTGTGTACTGCCTTATTTCAATCTCGGGTAGAAGGATGAAATCGGTGGCAAAAGGTAGTGGAGTTTAGAGCAGAGACCAATAACAATGGTTTCAGTCTTCCCAATATTTCATTGGAGGAAATTTATATTCATCTTGTGGGTGTTGAACAAGCAGTCTGACAATTGAGAGACAGGGAGGAGTGAGAGAGGTAGAGCTGAAGACCACTGGTGTACTTGTGGAAACTGGCATGTTTTTGAATGATATTGCCAAAGGGCAGTCTGTAGATTAGAAGTAGGAGGCGGCCGAACAATAGGTCCTTGGGAGTAGGATTCGGAAAGGAAGCCATCAATGTCAATTCTTTGACTCCAGTTAAGAATAGATAATAATGGGCAGCATGGTGGCACAGTGGTTAGCATTGCTGCCTCACGGCACCAAGGCCCCAGGTTCGATCCCGACTCTGGGTCACTGTCCGTGTGGAGGTTGCACATTCTCCCTGTGTCTGCGTGGGTTTCACCCCCACAACCCAAAGATGTGCAGAGTAGGTGGATTGGCCACGCTAAATTGCCCCTTAATTTGAAACAATTAATTGGGTAATTAAAAAAAAAAAAAAATTTTTTTAATAGATAATAAAACCAGGTGAGTGCAGTCCAGCTGGATTGGAGGAGGATAATGTGATCAACTGTGTCAAATGCCATGTTCAGGGACTTTGAAGAAGAAAAAGATGTTGGAGATGGGGATGTAGTCTGCAAGGATGGAGGAGACCAGAGTTAGGTTTTTGAAGAGGGGTCAAAACCTGAGGATGTCTATTTGCATAAGGAGCTGGGAAGGGAAAGTTAAGTGGGGAGATTAAGGAGATGGGCATCATGGACAAGGTGAACTCAGCAAGGACATGAGTGGAATGCATAAGTGGCAATCTATGCTCCTCTGAAAATAATTCTGTGTTCAAATTCATTACCTTTTTAATACTGCCCCTATATCACGCTTTGCTTCTCCCTCGTGTACATAATAAATATCCATTAAAAACTTTTAAAACGTTAATACAATACCAAAAGATGTAAAATTTAAGTTTGGATATAGAATCCATTGAGAATCATTATTTTCAATGCAGATGCACACAATCCTGAGACAATACAATTTGCTAATTCTAACAGTCCACGGCTGCCTATTGTTTATTTCTCCTGTTGTCACCTCAGTGACAGTGGGCTGGATTCTCTGATCGCCGACACCAAATTCGCGTTCGGCAATCACCCAAAGAATCCCCGTTTACGCCAGAATCAGTGGCCGTGCCGTTTTTGCGATGCTCCGACCCCTCAAGAACAACATACTCGAGGAGCAGGCCGTATGGACGGCCTCAGGATGTCACCTGAGGCCATCCCTTGATGTTCCACCCCCAATGGGCTGAGTCCCCGACGGCGTGGGACACGTGTGCTCACACTTTTTGGGGCACTGTTTGGGGACCTCGCGTGGCGGATGCGAACTGAGTCCAGCGCCGCCACAGTGTGGGGGAGGGGTGCCGTCCCGCTGGCAGGGAGTGCTTCAGCAGGGGCTGGGGGGGGGGTGTCCGGTGGCGAGGTTAGTCACGGGGGGGCAGTTTTTTGGCAGGCTGGGTCCATGCTCGGCCGTTGCCGTGCACATGCGCAGCTACGGACCCGGCCGTATCCGCAGGTAAAGCCGGGGTCTTTACGCTGCGCAGCTGCTAGCCCCCCACCCAACGGAGGATCGATGCGGGGGCGCTGCCAACTTTCTGGTCGGAAGACATAGCCACAGGATCAGAGAATCCAGCCCATGGAGTTTTGGCCTGGTTCTATTTTTTTACCCCTCTTTTGCCTTGTCTTGCCGGTGCAGTCCTTTCATCACTTCAACTGGATTGCAGCCCCAGCAGGACGATTAACCTTTTCAGCCCCCTCTAGCAGTAGCAGGTTTGGAAAGCCACTGCTCTCCTTTTCAGATTGAATTGAGGAAGAACGATTGGATCTGAAATTCATTCCTTGCCAGGGTGAATGGTTGTGGGAAGTTGTGAATTATCTTTTTTTGATAACATTTTCAACATTTTTACAATTTACAACAAACACACAACCTCCACAATACATTAAACAGACCACACCCGGCTTCCGCTCCCCGGCCCCTCCCTCATCAGTCAACGGTAACTAACTCTCCAAAATGTAAAACGAACAAAGCCAACTTTTGTGGAACCCATCACTCGCCGCCCTGCAAATTTCACTTTCTCCAGGGCCAAAAGCTCGAGTAGGTCGCCCCCCCACCCCCTCCCGCCACATCGAGGCACAGGGTGCAGCAGCTGATTTCACCCCACCAAGGCCTGCCTGCGAGTAATCAGCGAGGCGACGGCTAAAACATCTGTCCCTGCACCCATCTGCAGCTCAGGCTAGTCCAACACCCCGAAAATGGCTTCAAACGGACCAGGCTCCACCTCCATATGCAGAACCTCTGAAATGGTGCTGAAAACCATCCTCCAAAACCTTTTCAACTTAAGACAGGAACAAAACAATTGTACATGGTTTGCAGGGCCCCTCCTATGTCGCTCACAGACATCCTTCACCGCCTTGAACAGCCGGCTCATCCTAGACTTTGTGAGGTGTGCCCTGTGTACCACCTTCAGCTGGACCAGGCTCAGCCTCGCACACAAACATTCGAGGCAACACCTCACACCACAATTCCTCCTCCAGCGCTGCCCCCAATTAATCCCACTTCGCCATATCCTCTCTCTCTCTTCCCCCCCCCCCCCCCCCCCCCCCCCCCCCCGCCATGGACACGTTATCCTCCAAATTCCTCCTGTAAATCGCTGAGCACACCGCCCTCTCCAACCCCCTCACCCCCCACCGCTGCAGCACCCCCTCCAACAGCGAGAAGGTGTGCGCTATTGGGAAGATCGGGAAGACCTTCCTCGCAAAGTCTTTTACCTGCATATACCTAAAACATCCGCCCCGCGCCAACCCAAGCTTCTCATTCTGCTCCTCCAGGCTTGCAAACCGCCCTCACAGAAACAAATCCTTTATCTCCCTAATCCCTTTCCCATCCCAGGAACCTCACATGCAGCCTCCCCACTTCAAACCCGTGATTTCCTCTGATCGGCATCCCCCTTGGCCCCACTCCCAACCTATAATGCTGCCGAAACTGCCTCCAAATCTTCAGCATAGTCGCCACCACAGGACTCACCGAATACTTCCCTGAGGCCATCAGGAGCGAAGCCGTTGCCAGCGCCCGCAATCCCGACCTCTATATGAACCCGCCTCCGTTCTCACCCACAAACCCCTCACCTCCCTACCCCATCCCTGAACCTTCTCTGCATTCCCCGCCCATTAGTAATACATCAAATTTTGGATGCCTAACCCCCCCCTCACTGCCTGCCGTCCCCTCTGCAGTATCACCTTTCTTATCCTTGCCACCTTCCCTGCCCAGGCAAACAAGGAAATCAGCTGATCCACCCCCCTGAAAAATGCCTTAGGCAAAGGCCGCCAGGCACAAACAGAATCAAGAATCGAGGCAAAATATTCACCTTTTTTAGGCAGCACGGTGGCGCAGTGGTTAGCACTGCTGCCTCACAGGGCTGAGGACCAGGGTTCGATCCCGGCCCTGGGTCACTGTCCATGTGGAGTTTGCACATTCTCCTCGTCCCTGCGTGGGCCTCACCCCCACAACCCAAAGATGTTCAGTGTACGTGAATTGGCCATGCTAAATTGCCCCATAATTGGGTACTCTAAATTTATTTTTAAAAAATTCATCTTTACTGTGTGTGCATGGCCCGCCAATGATAGAGGAAGATTGTCCCAGCTCTACAAATCAGCCTTCACCCTCCCCACCAATTGGAGTGAAATTGAACTTCCGGAGACCTGCCCAATCCTGGCCCACCTGCACCCCCAGATACCTAAAGTGAGACGCTGCCAGATGGAATGGCAGCACCCCCGCCCCTCCCACCCAGCACCCGTCCCTGGAGAGGAAACCGCAAGTACCCACTATCCCCCAAATTCAACTTATACCCAGAGAACATCCCTAAACACACATACACGGACACCCTATGCACCATGCCCCCACCCCGACTCTCCCCTTCCACAACCCCGAACTCCTCAGCGCAATGGCCAAGGGCTCTATAGCCAATGCAAACAGGAGGAATGTTGGGCACCCCTGCCTCGTATCCCGATGAATTGCAAAATACCCTGAATTCATATTATTTGTGCGCACACTCGCCATTGGCTCCTTATACAGCAACTGCTCCCATGCTACAAACCTTAGTCCAATCCCAAATTTCCCCAACATTGCCATCAAATAACTCCACTCCACCCGATCAAATGCTTTCTCCATATCTAACGCCACCATCACCTCTGTCTCCCTTCCCTCTGCCGGAGAAAGTACCACATTCAACAGTCTCTTCACATTCGTGGACAACTGTTTGCCCTTGACAAACCCCTTCTGATCCTCCCCACTCACCCTCGGAAGGCACACCTCCAACCTTAACGTCAGCACCTTTGCCAATATCTTGGTGTCCACATACAGCAGAGATATGGGTCTGTACGACCAGTACTCCACCGGATCCTTGTCCTTCTTACGCAGCAACGAGATCGAGGAAGACCCCCCCTGTCCATCATGTCATCGAACATTTCCACCAACAATGGCGCCAGCTTACCCTTAAATCTTTTATAAGATTCAACCAGAAACCCATACGGCCCCGACACCTTCCTCGCCTGCATCTTCACGATTGCCACCTTCACCTCCTCCACCCCCATTGCTTCCTCCAACCCTGCCCTCTAACCTCACCCAATGACGGAAATTCTAACCCCCCCCCCCCCCCCCCCAGGAACTCCCTCATCTCTCGCTCATACTCTGGTGGCTCCGACTTATATAAGTCCCGATAAAACACCTTGTTAATCTGTTCTGGAGCCACCACCAACTCCCCTGACTTATCCCGAACCCGAACTATCTCCCTTGCCGTGGCCTCCCTACGAAGCTGACCTGCAATATTCACCCTGCCTTCTCCCGTACTCCTGGACAGCTCCCCCTCGTCCTTCTCAGCTGACATACCGCTTTCCCTGTGGACAGTAGGTCGAACCTCGCCTGCAACTCCTTCCTCTTTGCCAGGAGCCCTGGACCTGGGTCCCCCGCGTACCTCCCATCCAGCTCAAAAATATCTTCTGTCAAATGTTGGCATTGCTCTCTCTCCACCTTAAACCAGATCACCTCCCTCACCACCACCTTCAGCGCCTCCCAAACCACTGACCGTGATACCTCCCCCGTGCAATTGAACCCCACATACTCCTATCTTGTCACATAAGCTCTGATCCGCCAATAACCCCACATCCATCCTCCACCCCGGCTTCTGGACCACCCCCTTGTCCAATACCACATCTATCCAATGCAGAGTGTGATCCGAGATCACAATTGCCAAATACTCTGCCCTCTTATCTCTGGCCAACTGCGCCTCCCCCACCATAAAAATGTCAATCCTTGTGTGCTGGGGGAAAAAAACAATACCCCCGGTCCTTCTTGTGTAAAAATCTCCACAGGTCAACCCCCCACCCCATCTCCCTCATGAGCCCAGCCAATGCCTTTGCACCCACCCTTCCTTTCCCCTCCATATCAACTCATGGGTATCCGGATTCGGAATGGCCAGCCAACGCCACCTGCCTTCCCTCCAGCGCACCTGTTACAATCACGTACCTGCCCCCCTAATACACCACCACCTTCTCCAACTGGAATCTCACCCACTTACCCACCAAAATTGCCACTCCCCGAGCCCTACTATCAAACCCCGAATAAAACACCTGGCTTACTCTTTTTTTTAAATTTAGAGTACCCAATTATTATTTTTTTTCCAATTAAGGGGCAATTTTAGCGTGGCCAATCCACCTACTCTGCATACCTTTGGGTTGTGGGGATGAAACCCACGCAGACACAGGGAGAATGTGCAAACTCCACACGGAGAGTGACCCAGAGCCAGGATTCGAACCCGGGTCCTCAGCCCCGTGAGGCAGCAGTGCTAATCTCTGTGCCACCGTGCTGCCCTCCGCCTGGCTGACTCAGCCTTTCCTTTTTTTTTAAAAATATATTTATTCAAATTTTTCAACACATTTTCAACAAAACCCCCTCCCCCCAACAAAAAAAAGAAACAAAAACACAACAAGCAGAAATTATACATTGGATTTCTCCCAAATACAATAACCCCCCATATAACAGTAGAGAACACAAATAGGGAAACCCCCCACCTTAACCCAAACGCCACCCCATAAGAAACGACCCCCCCCCCCACCCACCCTAGGGTTGCTGCTGCTGCTGATCTCCTCCTAACGCTCCGCGAGATAGTCTAGGAACGGTTGCCACCGCCTGAGGAACCCCTGCACAGACCCTCGCAAGGCAAACTTTATCCTCTCCAGCTTGATGAACCCTGCCATGTCATTGATCCAAGCTTCCACACTAGGGTGCTTCGTATCTTTCCACAGTAACAAAATCCTCCGCCGGGCTACCAGGGACGCAAAGGCCAGGATACCGGCCTCTTTCGCCTCCTGCACTCCCGGTTCGTCCGATATCCCAAATAATGCTAATCCCCAGCTCGGCTTGACCCAGGCGTTCACCACCTTGGACATAGTCCTCGCAAAACCCCTCCAAATCTCATCCAGTGCCCGGCATGACCAGAACATATGGACGTGATTTGCTGGGCTCCCCGAGCACCTCCCACATCTGTCCTCCACCCCAAAGAACCTACTCAACCTCGCCCCTGTCATATGCGTTCTGTGAGTAACTTTAAACTATTAGGCTGAGCCTGGCGCAAGAGGAGGAAGAATTAACCCTACTCAGGGCATCAGCCCACAGACCCTCATCTATCCCCTCCCCAAGCTCCTCCTCCCACTTGCCCTTTAACTCCTCCACTGAGACCTCCTTCTCTTCCTGCAGCTCCAGGTAAATCGCCAAAACCTTGTCTTCTCCAACCCATACACCCGAAATCACCCTGTCCTGAATCCTACGTGCTGGAAGCAGCGGGAATTCCCTCACCTGCCGCCTCACAAACGCCCTCACTTGCATGTAATTGAAAGTGTTTCCCGGGGGTAGCCCAAACTTCTCCTCCAGCGCCCCGAGGCCTGCAAACGTCCCATAGATAAACAGGTCCCCCATTCTTCTAATCCCTGTCCGAGGCCAGCTCCGAAACCCCCCATCCATCCTTCCCGGGACGAACCGATGATTCTCCCGAATCGGGGACCAAACCGAGGCTCCCACCTCGCCCCTGTGTCGTCTCCACTGGCCCCCATATCATCAGCGTCGCCGCCACCACCGGACTCGTGGTGTACCTTGTCGGCGAGAGCGGCAGCGGTGCCGTCACCAGCGCCCTCAGGCTCATGCCCACACAGGACGCCATCTCTAGCCTCTTCCATGCCGCCCCCTCTCCCTCCATTACCCACTTATGGATCATCGCTACATTGGCAGCCCAATAATAGCCACACAAATTCGGCAGCACCAGCACCCCCCTGCCCCTGGTACGCTCCAGAAACACTCTCTTCACCCTCGGGGTCTTATTCACCCACACAAATCCCATGATACTCCTGCTTATCTGTTTAAAAAGGCCTTGGGGATCATAATGGGAAGGCACTGGAACACAAAGAGAAACCTCGGAAAGACCGTCACTTTGATCGACTGCACCCTACCCACTAGTGAGAGTGGCAGCATATCCCATCTTTTAAAATCCTCCTCCATCTGCTCCACCAACCGCGTCAAATTGAGCTTGTGCAGGGCCACCCAACTCCTAGCTACCTGGATCCCCAGGTACTGAAAGCTCCTTTCCGCCCTCTTCAGCGGTAGCTCGTCTAGCCCCCTTCCCTGGTCCCCTGAATGCACCACAAAGAGGTCACTCTTCCCTACGTTGAGTTTATACCCCGAAAAGCTCCCAAACTCCCTAAGGATCCGCATGACCTCCGCTATCCCCTCCACTGGATCCGCAACATACAACAACAGGTCATCGGCATACAACGACACCCGGTGTTCCTCTCCCCCCCGAACCAATCCCCTCCATTTCCTGGACTCCCTCAGTGCCATGGCCAGCGGCTCAATTGCCACTGCAAACAACAAGGGGGATAAGGTGTACCCCTGCCTCGTCCCCCGGTACAGCCAAAACTACTCCGACCTCCACCGGTTCGTTGCCACACTCGCCACCGGGGCTCTATATAGCAGCCTGACCCAACTGATGAACCCCTCCCCGAACCCAAACCTCCGCAACACTTCCCAAAGATACTCCCACTCCACCCAATCAAAGGCCTTCTCTGCGTCCATAGCTGCCACGACCTCCGCTTCCCCTCCACCGAGGGCATCATAATCACATTGAGGAGCTTCTGCACATTAGTATTCAGCTGCCTACCCTTCACAAATCCCGTCTGGTCCTCATGAATCACCCCCGGGGCACAGTCCTCAATTCTCGTAGCCAGCCCCTTCGCCAGCAACTTAACGTCAACATTGAGGAGCGAAATCGGTCTATACGACCAACATTGCAATGGATCTTTGTCCCGCTTCAAGATCAAAGAAATCAGCGCCCTGGACATTGTCAGGGGCAAGGTCCCCTCCTCCCTCGCCTTATTAAAAGTCCTCACTAGACTACCCCCACCTGCACCTCCCCGTTGTCGTTGGCCTCCAAGTATCTTTCAATACACACCCGCACCGGGCCGCACCCCCCCTCATCCACCAACAGTCCCACATCGAGGCGCCACAGCGGGCGCTGGTCCCTCTCCTTCCCCAACTCCAGCTCCACCCAATGCGGGGCATGGTCCGAGATGGCTATGGCCGAATATTCTGTTCCCTCCACTTTTGGGATTAGCGTCCGACTCAAGATGAAAAAATCTATCCGGGAGTAGGGTGTATGGACGTGGGGATAAAAGGAAAATTCCCTGGCCAGCGGCCTGGCAAACCTCCATGGATCCACTCCCCCCCATCTGGTCCATACACCCCCTGAGCACCTTGGCCGCTGCCGGCCTCTTACCCATCCTGGACCTAGAACGGTCCAGTACTGTGTCCAGCACCGTGTTGAGGTCCCGTCCCCCCCCCCATTATCAAGCTTCCTACCTCCAGATCCGGAATCCGACCCAGCATGCGTTTCATAAATCCGGCATCATCCCAATTCGGGGCATATACGTTCACCAGTACCACCCGCACCTCCCTGCAACCTACCACTCACCATCACATATCGACCTCCATTATCCGCTGCAATATTCAGTGCCTCGAACGACACCCGCTTCCCCACCAGTATTGCAACCCCTCTGTTCTTCGCATAGAGCCCTGAATGAAAGACCTGCCCGACCCATCCCTTTCTCAGCCTAACCTGATCTGCCACCTTCAGATGTGTCTCCTGGAGCATAACCACGTCTGCCTTCAGTCCCTTTAAGTGCGCGAACACCCGGGCCCTCTTGACCGGCCCGTTCAGGCCCCTCACATTTCAAGTTATCAGTCGGAACAGGGGGCTAGTAGGAGAGGTAGTCGGGGCGGGGATCCACCTCCAGTCCCCCAGACAGCGGACCCCCGCCCCGACTACCTCTCCTACTTCCAGCTCCCCTTTGGCCAATGCAGCAGCAACCCAGTCCACCCCCCCCCCCGCCCCCCCCCCCCCCCCCCCCCCCCGCTAGATCCTCATCTAGCCATTTTGCTCCCCCCATGACACTCCCGTAAGTTAGCTGACTCTTGCTGACCCCGACCTCTCCTGCCATTCCATCGACACCCCAGTGTGAGAGTCCCCCCACCCCTTGGCAATCAGTGTGCGCTCCTCTCCAGGACCGCCCTTCCCCCCCCCACCCCACCCCCATCCTTCCCTATCGCGGGAAAAAGCCCACGCTTTCCGTCTGAGCTTTCTGCCCCCTCTGGCGCAGTCCCTTTTTTGCGGCCTTACCCCAACTCCCCATCCCTGGGCCACCACCCCCCCCCCTTCCTCCACAGGGCCCTGCCCCTCCAACACCGACGCCCACACTTTCCCACAGCTCCCAAATCAAATCCATTCGCCCATCCCCACCCAGCACCAAAACAAAAAGAACATTCCCCAAACGCAGTAAACACAGTAAACATCCCCCCACGACAAACTCTCAATTTGAGTCCAACTTTTCAGACTGGATAAAGTTCCATGCCTCATCAGGCGCCTCAAAATTGCCGATCTTGGAACGTGACCCACAATCGCGCTGGCTGCAGCATCCCGAACTTCACCCCCTTCCGATGGAGAACCGCCTTAGCCCGGTCAAAACCAGCCCTCTTCTTAGCCACCTCCGCACTCCAGTCCTGGTAAATTTGGATCTCCATGTTCTCCCACTTGCTGCTCCGTTCTTTTTTGGCCCATCTCAGGATGAACTCTCTGTCCATAAAGCGGTGGAACCTCACCACTACAGCCCTTGGCGGTTCGTTGGCTTTGGGTCTCCTTGCCAGGACCCGATGATCCCCATCCAGCTCCAGGGGCCTCGGGAAAGCTCCCGCGCCCATTAGCGAATTGAGCATCGTGCCCATATATGCCCTGGCATTGGGCCTCTCCACTCCTTCAGGGAGACCCAGAATCCGAAGATTCTTCCTCCTCGACCTATTCTCCAGGTCCTCAAATTTTTCCTGCCACCTCTTGTGCAGCGCCTCGTGCGCCTCCACCTTCACCGCCAGGCCCAAGATCTCGTCCTCGTTCTCCGAGGCTTTTTGCCGCACCTCCCGGATCGCCGCCCCTTGGGCCTTCTGGATCTCCACAAGCTTCTCAATCGACGCCTTCATTGACGCCAGCATTTCTGTCTTCAGCTCCGCAAAGCAGCGTTCGAGGAACTCCTGCTGCTCCTGCGACCACTGCGCCCATGCTGCTTGGTCTCCACCCGCTGCCATCTTGCTTTTCCTCCCTCGCACTTTCCGCTGCGCCAGAATCACTTTCTTAACCGCTCCACTCCTGGTCCAATCCATACAGTGCCGGGAGAACCTTGCTGTCACCTTCCCACACTGGGAGCCATCGAACAATTGTCGTTGGGGCCCCTCTGGAGAGCCCAAAAGTCCGTTCCTGGCGGGAGCTGCCGAACGTGTGACCTACCTAGGCATAGCCTCAACCGGAAGTCTACTCAGCCTTTCCTAAGCCGTATCTGTTCCTTCACCCTCAGATGGGTCTCTTGTAGCATCGCCACATCAACTTTTAATCTCTTCAAATGCACAAATACTCTCGCTCTCGTCGCCGGTCCCTCTAACCTGTCATGTTCCACGTCACCATTCTGACGGGGGTCTCTCACTCCCCCACCCCATTCTTTCGTTATTGTCGATCTCCTCTTTCCCTCACGTTCCAGAATACCCCCATTCACTTTCTCTTGAAAACACCTCACCCAGCAACAACCCCCTCCCCACACTATTCACACCTCCCAGGTCCATCGAAACTTGTTCTACCAGGTTCCAACAACCATGGCCTCTCTCCCCACTACGCTCCCGTTCACTAGCCAACCTTCATTTGTTAGCATGGTGACCCCTGCCAGAGCAGCCCCCCCCCTCCTCCCCACTGCAAACTTGTTGGGTAGACTACTCCAAACCTCATTCCGCTGCGGTACAGTGCCGCCTCCACCTGTCCAAAGGCCGCCCGCCTTCTCGCCAACTCCGCCGTCAGATCTTGGTATGTGAATACCAATGCCTTCACACTTCACATCTGATCTCTGCTTCTTCCAGCTCAAACCTTCTCCTTCACATGGTAACTGTGAAGCAGACTATAGTCGCCCTTGGTGGCTTATTCGCTTTAGGCTTTGGCCTGAGCGATCGATGCGCCCTGTCCAGCTCATAGAAGGAGGGCTCTTCCCTCTCCCCATCAAATCAACAAACATCTTTGCAAAGTACTCGGTCGGCCTCGGGGCCCTCCACCCCCTCGGGCAGACCCACGATCCTCAAATTTTGCCTCCTCAACCTGTTCCCCAGGTCCTCCACCTTGGCTCTGAGCCCTTTGTTGACATCCCTCTGCAGCACCTCACCCATCGAGGTAAGCTGGCTGCTGTGATGCGACAGAGCCTCCTCCTCTTCAACTCCTCTCCTTGCTCCCGGCACCTTGACCGGCGTCTTTGTCAATGACACCTTAATCGGAGCAATCGCCTCCTCAACCATCTCTTTAAGCAAAGCCGTCATCCCCTTCTGAAGCAGCTCCAAATGTTTGGCAAACAGCCTTTCAAACTCCACCAACATCACCTCGGTCAGGGTTTCATCTGAAGTTAATGACCCAGAATTTGGGGAAATAATAGTGTTTAAAATGCATGTTGATATTAATCTGTAAATGATCTAGCAATTTGTGTTTGAGAAATACACCATGAGTTGCAAACGCAAATTACTGAATGATTTACATCGCTCTGCCATTGGCTGAGCTAAAACAGGAGCTTGCCTTTCATCTGCCCGTGAAGGTCATTAACTTGCTGCATTTGTGTTGCTAATTAAAAGTAAATTAAACTCACTGCAGAAAGCTAGGGCTGTAGCTTATTTTAACAATCGGGTTTATGTTACTATAGTGTCATTTAACCTCTCCAGCCAAAAAGGGAGCAATTTGAACCTGAAATCCCTTTCTCGCAGGTAGTAAATTGTTCTTCGAGGTCCCCCCCCCCCATGGATGATCTTGGGCTACAACTCCATTTTCCCTCCCGCTCCCCATATCCCTTAATTCCCTGAGAGACCAAATATCCCAGCCTTCAATATACTCAGCGATGGAGCGTCCACAACCCTCTGGGATAGAAAATTCCAAAGATTCACAACCCTTTGAGTGAAGTAACGTCTCCTCATCTCAGTCCCAAATGCTCGACCCTTTACCCTGAGACTGTTCCCCTCCCCCTGCCTTAGATTCCTCGTCCAGTGGGACACAATCTCTTAGCGTTTACCCAATCAAACCCTTTCAGAATCTTGTAGGTTTCAATGAGACCGTCTCTCGTTCTTCTAACTCCAAAGAATACAAGGCCAATTTACTCAGCCTCTCGTGCTTGTTGCAAGATGCTTCACCACTCAGAGGGCAAGAACTGTATTGCACAGGATTTGGTTCCGGCACCACATTGTGACATTTCTGAGTGAAAGGCATTTCACTTTTTGCCACACTGTCTTTATTTTCTTTTTTTTAAAATTTAGTGTACCCAATTCATTTTTTTCCCCAATTAAGGGGCAATTTAGCATGTTCAATCCACCTACCCATCACATCGTTGGGTTGTGGGGGCGAAACCTACGCAAACACGGGGAGAATGTGCAAACTCCACACGGACAGTGAACCAGAGCCGGGGTCAAACCTGGGACCTCGGCACCGTGAGGCAGCAGGGCTAACCCACTGCGCCACCGTGCTGCCCCCGTCTTCATTTTCAACCACACGGTGATCATTAAAATAATGTGCACTTGTGTAGGGAGCCCTTTGTCAGAATTTTATGTGAAGGGCTGTTGCCCTCCATTTCTCAGTGAACATTAACTTGACACTTGCGTGAATTAGGAGACCAATATCTCATTTCATCCAGGCATCATAAATGAATTTGTACAATAGATAATGGAATGGATCAAGGATACCGGGAGTTGAGTGTGTGTGCAATTACATAAATTAGCCTGCAGCACTTCAAATTTAACACACAATCTGAATCAAAATTGAGCTGCTTCCCCTTGCTGTAGCTGGCATTGCTTTGAAAATTGCAACACTTGAAGCTTTTCATAATGTGATATTAGCATATTTAACAAGAGAAAGTCAATTCTAATCGTTCTTTGATAAAAACGATAGTGTGTAAAAATAAAAGTTCTTGGGTGAGTTACATGTTGCATTTTAATGTACAATGCATATTGTTTTTTCCTCTATCAGTTCAAACACACCGCCGCCCCTTGTCTCATCACCTCACGCTTCCATCCACTGGAGGTGTCAAGTGAGTCATTCATTTCCCCTCAGGCTATGAGTACCTCTCCAGTTCGCTGGATTGTCAGATGTCTGGCAACAGGTTTGCTACAGTTTGACTATAACCTGGACAAATAAAGTGGCAGATAATAATTTATCTCTGACCTGAAAAAAAAATCCCCTTGTTTGCACGTGTTGACTTATTTTTGCAATGCTGTGTATTTAATTTTGAAAGCTGTGTAAAGAAAATTGATAGGATATTCTAGCTTTGTTAATATGTACCTTTTGACAAAGAAAATCCCTGATTTTGCCTCGTGATTGGCTTCTCTAAGTCATATTAGCAACTAGGAAGTCTCTTTCTTTCTGAAGATTCTAGGGCCAAATTGGTGCTTCTATTAGTAGCTGGCTGTTAGCAGCAATGGCATAGCCTCTGACCACACATGCAGGCTGTCCTAAGGAAGTGACTAGAGGTGGGGGTTAGGGGTAGGGAGGCAGGGGTGAAGAGCCTGAAGTTGAATTTACTAAAAATGTTACTTGTGAAATATTATGTTTTTGTTATGAAAAACAAGAAAGGACAAAAGACCAACCGGCCCAATAAACCTATCCCATCTGGGCGGAGAGTATCTTATTTCCAGGATTTTGCATTTTTTCTTGAATCAAGAGAATGAGATCACGTTGAAGGATCACCCATTGATGGACTAGTAAATCAAATAGGCAACATTGTCTTCATCTGACCATCTGTCACTCCGGGTGACAATGGCAAATCGCATATTGTGACAATACAAATCCATTGTGTGTCCTTCAAAACAATCACAAATCGTCTTCCGGTTGCGGTGATGCCGAGCTAGCCGCACGTTTCGGCGGCTCCAGCTCTGACGGACCTTCGGGCTCTTTTAAGAGCCCCAACGGGGAATTTTTCGACCACGTAACCCGGTGTGGGGTGTGTGGGAAGGGAGTCCCCCCCCGAACGTAGGGAGAAAAAACCGGCGGCGGCGGCTGCAGCCTGAGGAATCATCGACTAAAAGGTCAGAGGGAGAGGAAAGCAAAATGGCGGCGGAGAAAGCGCAGGCGACATGGGGGCCTGAGCAGGATGAAATCGTGAGACGGTGCGTGGACCTGCTGAAGAAGGAGGTACTGACCCCGATTCTACAGGCAATTGAGGGGCTCAAGGAGACATTAAAGACCCAGGAGACTGAGCTCCACGTGGTGGAGCAGAAGGTGTCAGGTATTGAGGATGAGGTCCTGGGCCTGGCGGTTCAGACTCAGACGCACGAGGCACTTCATAAAAAGTGTGCTGAAAGGATCGAGGCCCTTGAAAACGGAGCGCGAAGGAAGAACCTTAGGATACTAGGTCTCCCTGAGGGTGTGGAAGGAGTAGACTGTGGAGCGTACGCAAGTAAGATGCTGAGCTCACTGATGGGTGCTGAGGCCCCTACGGGCCCCATGGAGGTGGAGTGGGCAAATCGGATCCCGGCAAGAAGACCAAAAGCGGGAGAACCACCGAGGGCGATAATCGTGCGATTTTACCGCCTTAAGGACAGAGAAGAGGTCCTGAGATGGGCTAAAAAGGTGCGGAGTAGCAGATGGGAGAATGCTGTGGTATGGATATACCAGGATTGGAGTGCGGAGGTGGCGAGAAGGAGGGCGAGCTTCAACCGAGCCAAAGAGGTTTTGCATAAAAGGAAGGTGAAGTTTGGGATGCTGCAGCCGGCAAGACTATGGGTCACGTATCAGGAGAGACACTATTATTTCGAGACGGCAGAGGAAGCATGGTCCTTCATCAAAGAAGAGAAATTGGACCGGAACTGAGGGACTGATGCTGCAGGGAATTGTTATTGTTATTGTTTTTGTTAATGTTATGGTGGAAGTCAATCGAGAAGTAAACAGGATAGGGGGGAGACATTGCGGAAATGTGGGCGCCGGTGAGGGGGGAAAGACGGGACATAGTCGGAGAATGGGGAAGGGGAGGGGGAGGGGAAAGGGAGCTGCGCCATAAGAGGCGGGTCAGGTAAAGGATGTTCCCGCGCCAGAAAGAATAAGGCGGGAAGACAGGCGCAAGGCGGATGGGAGTTCCCCACACGGGGGGGTCGAGGAGTGAGCAGGAGTAGCCGGGGTCAGTTGAAGTCAGCTGACTTACGGAAGTAATATGGGGGGAGCAATCAAGCTAGATAGGGATCTAGCGGGGGGGGGCTGGGGTGACAACTTGGTTGCTGCTGCGGAAATCCAAAAGGAAATGGCTAAAGAGTGGGTGGGCGGGGATGGTGTGCGACGCTGGGGGAGCGAGCGGGAGCGCGGAGGCGGGATATGGGACTGGCCTAGAGAAGGTAATGGCTAGTCGACACGGGAGGGGGGCAGGTAGCCCCCTAGTGAGGCTGATCACGTGGAACGTGAGAGGCCTGAATGGACCAATAAAAAGGGCCCGAGCGCTCGCGCATTTGAAAGGACTAAGGGCAGACGTGGTTATGCTCCAAGAGACGCACCTAAAGGTGGCGGACCAAGTTAGGCTAAGGAAAGGATGGGTGGGACAGGTGTTCCACTCAGGACTGGACGCAAAGAATAGAGGGGTGGCCATTTTGGTGGGGAAACGGGTAGCATTTGAAGCAAAGAACATCGTAGCAGATAGCGGAGGTAGATATGTAATGGTGAGTGGTAGGCTGGAGGGAATGGAGGTCGTGTTGGTTAATGTGTATGCCCCTGAGGTACCCTCAATAATGATGCTTAGAGATTAAACTGTAAAGAAGGCTTTATTAGGCTAATAACTATGCTACAGATTTGGACGAGAGCTGACTGCTATACAGACCATGAGGCAGGCCTTTATGTATGGCTCCCAGATGGGCGGAGCCAGAGGCGGAGACCCCAGGGTTCCAAGCCTGGTCTTAAAGGGGACATCACCTTACATGATGATAAGGCAGTAACCGTTCATCACATTCACCCCCTGTTTAAAAAGGAGTCCGGCGGGGGTGAAGTGCCATCATAGGTCCATCCGTCTCAGCGGCCGGATCGTCCTCCTCGATCTCCTCAGTTCGGGCGGTGGTGCGGCGGGCACGGACGTCCCGGTTGAGGGCACATCCGGGAGCACAGCGGTCGGAGCTTCGGTCCGGGTCGGGGCAGAGGAACTAGGCAGGGCCGGGGGTAGCGGAGCCGGCGCCGGCGGGGTGTGTAAAGGGGGGGCGCAAGGGGGGGCGCACGGTAGGAGCTCACCAACGGGTGGTAGGGCCGGAAGGGGGTGTGTTGTAGGGGGCGACGGGTCCTGCAGGGGAGCGGCGCGGGAAGGGGCGTCTGTGGTGGAGGATCCAGCGGGCGCCAGATCCCGGAGGGAAACCGTATCTTGCCTGCCGTCGGAGTACTCCACGTAGGCGTAACTGGGGTTGGCGTGGAGCAGTCGGACCTTTTCAACTAGGGGGTCCGTTTTATGGCTCCTCGCGTGCCTCCGGAGAAGAACAGGTCCCGGAGCCGTCAGCCAAGGTGGAAGCGAGACCCCGGAGGTAGACTTCCTGGGGAAGAGAAACAATCGCTCATGAGGGGTCTCATTTGTGGCCGTGCAGAGGAGTGACCTAATGGAGTGTAGGGCATTGGGTAGGACCTCCTGCCAGCGGGTGGTTGGGAGATTTCTCGACCGCAGGGCCAGAAGGACAGCCTTCCACACGGTCGCGTTCTCCCTCTCCACCTGCCCGTTTCCCCGTGGGTTATAGCTGGTCGTTCTGCTCAAGGCGATGCCTTTGCTGAGCAGATACTGACACAGTTCATCGCTCATGAACGATGTACCCCAGTCGCTGTGGATATAAGCAGGGAAACCGAACAGGGTGAAGATGCTGTGCAGTGCCTTAATCACCGTGGCTGAGGTCATGTCGGTGCAGGGAATGGCGAATGGGAAACGGGAGAACTCATCGATCACGGTGAGGAAATAGGCATAACGGTTGGTGGACGGGAGGGGCCCCTTGAAGTCCACGCTCAGTCGCTCAAAGGGGCCCGAGGCCTTCATGAGCCGAACCTTGTCTGGTCGATAGAAGTGCGGTTTGCACTCCGCACAGACTTGGCAGGCCCTGACCATGGCCTTGACCTCCTTGGTTGAGTAAGGTAGGTTGCGGGACTTGATGAAATGGACGAGCCGGGTAACCCCCGGGTGGCAGAGGTCATTGTGGATGGCTTGCAGGCGGTCCTCCTGCGCGTTGGCGCATGTGCCGCGGGACAGGGCATCTGGGGGCTCGTTGAGCTCCCCTGGACGATACTTGATATCGTACGAGTAGGTGAAGAGTTCGATCCTCCACCTCAAAATTTTATTGTTTTTTATTTTGCCCTGTTGCGTGTTATCGAACATATAGGCGACCGGCCGTTGGTCGGTGACGAGGGTAAACCTCCTACCGGCGAGGTAGTGTCTCCAGCGCCGCACAGCCTCCACAATGGCTTGTGCCTCCTTTTCGACTGCAGAGTGTTGAACCTCGGAGGCGGTGAGGGTTCGGGAGAAGAACGCTACTGGTCTGCCTCCTTGATTGAGGGTAGCAGCCAGGGCGATGTCTGATGCATCGCTCTCTACCTGGAAAGGAATGGTTTCGTCCACCGCGTGCATGGCGGCCTTGATGATGTCGGCCTTGATGCGGTTGAAGGCCAATTGAGCCTCAGCCGAGAGGGGAAAAGTGGTGGTCTTTAGGAGTGGGCGGGCTTTGTCCGCATACTTGGGGACCCACTGGGTGTAATAGGAGAAAAGCCCCAAGCACCGTTTGAGGGCCTTGAGGCTGCGGGGGAGAGGGAGTTCCTTAAGGGGGCGCATGCGGTCGGGGTCGGGACCTAGGACCCCGTCTTCCACGACATAGCCGAGGATGGCCAGCCGGGTGGTGTGGAAAACGCATTTGCCCTCGTTATAGGTCAGGTTAAGGGCTCGGGCGGTCTGGAGGAACTTTTTGAGGATAGCATCATGGTCCTGCTGATCATGGCCGCAGATGGTGACATTGTCCAAGTACGGGTATGTAGCCCGCAAACCGTACTGGTCCACCATTTGGTCCATCGCCCTTTGAAAGACGGAGACCCCATTTGTGACACCAAAGGGGACCCTGAGGAAGTGGAAGAGCCGGCCGGCTGCTTCGAAGGCAGTATAGGGGCGGTCTTTTGGTCGGATGGGGAGCTGGTGGTAGGCAGATTTGAGGTCGACCGTGGAAAAGACTCGGTATTGGGCGATCCGATTTACCATTTCCGCGATGCGAGGAAGGGGGTACGCATCAAGCTGCGTGAATCGGTTTATGGTCTGGCTATAATCCACGACCATCCTTTTCTTCTCCCCGGACCGGACTACCACCACTTGCGCTCTCCAAGGGCTGTTGCTAGCCTCGATGACCCCCTCTCCCAGTAAACGCTGGACCTCTGACTTGATAAAAGCCATATCTTGGGCACTGTAGCGCCGGCTCCTGGTGGCGACGGGCTTACAGTCGGGAGTGAGGTTAGCGAATAGCGAGGGGGGTGCGACTTTCAGTGTCGCAAGGCAGCACACCGTGAGGGGGGGCAAGGGTCCGCCGAACTTCAGTGTCAGGCTTCGGTGGCTGCACTGGAAATCCAGTCCGAGCAGCAGGGGGGCACAGAGGTGAGGGAGGATATAAAATTTGAAACGGGTGTATTTGGCACCCTGGATCGAGAGATCCGCAATACAGCACCCCGTGATTTGTACCGAGTGGGACCCAGATGCGAGGGCTATGGTTTGGGATGTGGGATGGGTGCGTAGGGAGCAGCGCCTTACCGTTTCAGGGTGGATAAAGCTCTCCGTGCTCCCGGAGTCGAAGAGGCATGCAGTGTCGTGCCCGTTGACCTGGACCTGCATCATGGAGTTCTGCAGGTGTTTTGGCCGAGTTTGATCGAGGGTGATCGCACCCAGTCGCGGGTAGTCAGAGTCGTAAAATGGCCGCTGCCGTGGGTCGCACTTGTCGGGTCGAGAAGATGGCCGCCGACCAGATGGCCGCTCCCATGATTCGCACGAGGCTGATGACGCATCAGAAGAGGACGTGTCGGGTCGGTGCGCAGCAGCATTGCGAGGCCTGCGGGCCTGAGAGCCTGATTTTCGGGCCGGCTGTTCTTTGTTTTTCTGGCCCCTGGGTCTGGCCAGGCAGACCCTCGCAAAGTGCCCTTTCTTCCCGCAGTCGCTGCAGATCGCGGAGCGGGCTGGGCAGCGTGGGCGTGGGTGCTGGCCCTGCCCGCAGAAGTAGCGTGGGCGTGGCGCAGGCCTGTAATACGGGCGAGTCTGAGGAAGTCCGGGGGGGGCTGGCAGAGTCCGCGGGGTACGTACCCAAGTTATGTCGGGCCACCTCCAGCAAGGAGGCGAGCGTTAGCGTCTCCTGGAGGTCTTTTGCCCCGTTTTCGAGCAGTCGCTGCCAGATGTAGGTCGAGCGGATGCCGGACACGAAAGAATCTCTGATGTGCAGGTTCATATGGACTTCCCCTGTCACATCCTGATGGTCACAGTCCCTGGCCAGCGCGGTGAGTTTCTCAACAAACTCGTCGAGCGATTCCCCCGAGCGCTGCCGGCAGGTAGAGAGCAGATGCCGGGCGTGCACCTCATTGACGGGTTTGACAAACCGCTTGCGGAGCAACTCAATCGCTTCCTCATAAATCGTCGCCTTTTCGAGCGTGGCTCACCCGGGCGTGGAGTAGACGCAGCTTGCGTGGCCCCAGGATGGGAGTCTCTGCGGAGTCCAGGTAGGCCTCGAAGCACCGCAGCCAGTATTTAAAAATTTCCTTTGCCTCCGGCGTTCGTGCTTCCAGATTGAGCTTCTCTGGTTTTAGGCCTGCGTCCATCCTGAATCTAGTTTAGCCTAATAAATTGAGGTACCCTCAATAATGATGCTTAGAGATTAAACTGTAAAGAAGGCTTTATTAGGCTAATAACTATGCTACAGATTTGGACGAGAGCTGACTGCTATACAGACCATGAGGCAGGCCTTTATGTATGGCTCCCAGATGGGCGGAGCCAGAGGCGGAGTCCCCAGGGTTCCAAGCCTGGTCTTAAAGGGGACATCACCTTACATAATGATAAGGCAGTAACCGTTCATCACAGCCCCAAATTGGGACGATGCGGGATTCATGAGACGGATGCTGGGGCGTATACCGGACCTGGAGGCAGGAAACTTGATTTTAGGAGGGGACTTTAATACGGTGCTGGACCCGGGGCTAGATAGATCCAGCTCAAGGACCGGAAGAAGTCCGGCAGTGGCCAAGGTACTTAAGGGGTTTATGGACCAAATGGGGGGAGTGGATCCATGGCGATTTCTTAGACCTAGGGCTAGGGAGTATTCCTTCTTCTCCCATGTCCATAAAGTGTACTCCCGGATAGATTTTTTTGTTTTGGGAAGGTCGTTGATCTCTAGGGTGGAAGAAGCTGAATACTCAGCCATAGCGGTTTCGGATCATGCCCCACATTGGGTGGACCTGGAAGTAGGAGAGGACAGGGAGCAGAGAACACTCTGGCGATTAGATGTGGGACTGATGGCGGATGAGGGAGTGTGTGCAAGAGTGCGGGGGTGTATTGAGAGATACCTGGAGGTCAATGACGACGGCGAGGTCCCTGTGGGAGTGGTCTGGGAAGCACTAAAAGCGGTGGTCAGAGGAGAGCTGATCTCTTTGGGGCCCACAAAAGGAAAACAGAGGCCAAGGAAAGGGAAAGATTACTGGGGGAGATTTTAAGGGTGGACAGGGAATTTGCAGAGACCCCGGATGAGGAGTTGTACAGGGAGAGGAGACGACTCCAGACCGAGTTTGACCTTCTGACCACCAGAAAGGCGGAGGTACTGTGGAGGAAGGCACAGGGGAGGAGGTATGAATATGGGGAAAAGGCTAGTCGCCTGTTGGCGCACCAACTGCAAAAGAGGGCAGCAGCGAGGGAGATAGGAGGAATTAGGGACGAAAGGGGAGACACGGTGCGAAGGGCAGGAAAGATAAATGAGGTGTTTAAGACCTTCTATGAGGAACTGTATAGGTCTCAACCCCCAGAGGGAGAGGAGGGGATGCGGCAGTTCTTGGACCAATTGAGGTTCCCGAAAGTGGAGGAGCAGGAGGTGGCAGGCCTGGGGGCGCCGATTGAGGTGGACGAGGTTATTAAGGGACTGGGAAGCATGCAAGCAGGGAAGGCCCCGGGGCCAGACGGGTTCCCGGTGGAATATTACAGAAAATATGTGGACCTGTTGGCCCCGTTGATGGCGAGGACGTTCAATGAGGCCAGGGAAGGGGGGACTCTACCCCCGACGATGTCGGAGGCGACGATATCGCTAATTTTGAAGAGGGACAAAGATCCGTTGCAGTGCGGGTCCTATAGACCTATTTCACTACTGAACGTGGACGCCAAATTGCTGGCAAAGGTACTGGCACCGAGGATAGAGGACTGTGTCCCGGGGGTGGTGCACGAAGACCAGACAGGGTTCGTAAAAGGGAGACAACTGAATGTTAACGTGCGACGACTATTAGGGGTGATAATGATGCCCCCAGTGGAGGGGGAGGCAGAGATAGTGATGGCAATGGACGCAGAGAAGGCATTTGATAGGGTGGAGTGGGAGTATTTATGGGAAGTGTTAAGGAGGTTTGGGTTTGGGAACGGGTTTATTAGCTGGGTTAGGCTTCTATATGGGGCACCAACGGCAAGCGTAGTTACAGGTCGACATAGATCGGAGTATTTCCGATTATATAGGGGAACAAGACAGGGATGCCCGCTGTCTCCATTGTTGTTTGCGTTGGCAATTGAACCTCTGGCCATGGCGTTGAGAGACTCCAGGAAATGGAGAGGGGTGATTAGAGGGGGAGAAGAACACCGAGTCTCGTTATATGCAGATGACCTATTGTTATACGTGGCGGACCCAGCGGGGGGGATGATAGAGGTTATGCGAATTTTGAGGAGGTTCGGGGAATTTTCGGGGTATAGGCTAAACATGGGGAAGAGTGAATTATTTGTGATACATCCAGGGGACCAGAGTAGAGAGATAGAAGGCTTACCGCTAAGGAAAGTGGAAAGAAACTTCCGATACCTGGGGATTCAGATTGCTAGGAGCTGGGGAACCTTGCACAGACTTAATCTGACAAGGCTGGTAGAACAAATGGAGGAGGACTTCAAGAGGTGGGACATGCAACCTCTATCGCTGGCGGGCAGGGTGCAAGCAATTAAGATGATGGTCCTCCCAAGGTTCTTATTTGTATTTCAATGTCGCCCTATATTAATCACCAGGACCTTTTTTAATAAAATAGATAGGAGCATCACGAGCTTCGTGTGGGCAGGGAAAGTTCCGAGAGTAAGGAGGGGGTTCCTTCAGCGCAGTAGGGACAGAGGAGGACTGGCACTACCAAACTTGGGAGATTACTATTGGGCCGCCAATGTGGCAATGATACGTAGATGGATGATGGAGGGTGAGGGAGCGGCGTGGAAAAGACTGGAGAGAAAGTCCTGTAAAGGGACGGGTTTAGAGGCGCTGGTGACGGCACCGCTACCGCTCTTACCTAAAAAGTATACCACGAACCCGGTGGTGGTGGCAACACTGAACATATGGGGACAGTGGAGGCGACAGAGAGGGGTGCGGGGAGCCCTGGTGGGGTCCCCTATCAGGAACAACCATAGGTTCGCCCCAGGAAGAATGGATGGAGGATTTCAGAGCTGGTACCAGTTGGGAATTAGGAAGGTGGGAGATTTATTCATAGATGGGACTTTTGCGAGCTTGGGAGCATTGGAGGAAAAGTATAAGTTACCCCGGGGAAATTTCTTGAGATATATGCAGGTGAGGGCGTTTACTAGACAACAGGTGAGGGAATTTCCGTTGCTCCCGACACAGGGGATACAGGACAGGGTGCTTTCAGGGGTGTGGGTCGGAGAGGGCAAGGTGTCAGAGATTTACAGAGAGATGAGGGAAGAGGGGGAGGAGTCGGTGGGAGAACTAAAGGGAAAGTGGGAAGAAGAATTAGGGGAGGAGATAGAAGAGGGTATGTGGGCTGATGCCCTAAGCAGGGTAAACTCCTCTTCCTCATGCGCCAGGCTTAGCCTGATTCAATTTAAGGTGCTACATAGAGCACACATAACGGGGGCAAGATTGAGCAGGTTCTTTGGAGTGGAGAACAAATGTGGGAGGTGTGGCGGGAGCCCGGCAAACCACGCACATATGTTTTGGGCGTGCCCGGCATTGGAAGGATATTGGAAGGGAGTGACGGGAGTGATTTCACAGGTGGTGAAGGCCCGGGTCAAACCAGGCTGGGGGTTAGCTCTATTTGGAGTTGCGGAAGAGCCGGGAGTGCAGGAGGCGAAAGAGGCCGACGTTGTGGCCTTTGTGTCCCTCGTAGCCCGGTGCAGGATCCTACTCATGTGGAAGGAGGCGAAACCCCCCGGACTGGAGGCCTGGGTAAATTATATGGCGGGGTTTATTAAACTGGAGCAGATAAAGTTAGCCCTGAGAGGATCGGCTCAAGGGTTCACCAGGCGGTGGCAGCCATTTCTCGACAACCTAGGGGAACGTTAGAGGGAAGACGGATGACCAGCAGCAGCAGCCCAGGGGGAAGGGGGGGGCGGTTAGTTTAGTTTAGGTCAATAGATAATGGGGTTTTGTTACTTGTGTATTGTTAAAAGTTTCTGATTTGATATTGTTTCGTTTGCTTTGTGAGAGGGAAAAATGTTGTTTAGAAAAATTTTTCAATAAAGTATATTTTTAAAAAAACATCACAAATCAAGAACCTATTAATATTGTTAGACTATTTTAAAAACAGTACTTCATAAGTCTAGTTTTTTCTGTTTCTGCTAGCTACCACGATGCTTTACAATTCTATCCTTTACTTTCTGTTCCTGGTATGTTTTTTAAGACCGTTTAATAATTTTCCTAAATTGGAATGCACAGAAAGACATGACAGAAATCCTGGCCGGGATTTTCCAGCCAGCGCCGGCTCGGAGAATCGTCGTTCACGCAGAGACGGCCCGCAACACCTGTCCGAAGCCGGGAGGCGATACTCCCAACCGGCCAAAAGCGCGCGAGAGCGGCGGGTGCCCCGCGGCCCGGAGAATCGCCAGAGGTGGCCCCAACTGCGATTCTCCAGGCCCCCAGCGCTAGGCCGCAGCCTCCGGTCACACCGGTGACATTCTAACAAGGTTTGAAAAAGCGTGCTGGCTGACGCTGCGGCCGGAGGAGGTGGGGGTCGGCGTGGGGGAACCCCAGGATGGCGAGACGGCACGGCCGTGGCTGCGGTGGGTTTGGAGGGCGACCCCCCAGGGTCGGGGGTGGTGCTGCCGGGGAGTGTGGGGCACATAGTCGGGGAGGGGGGCAGACAGTCGCGGCAGCTGGGTACGGCCCGCCATGACAGGGCGGAGCCAACGCATTGAAGCCATGACTCCGGCCAAGCAGATGGGCGCCCACCCCGGTCACTAGCTCAGCCCAGGTGTCCTGGCCATCCAGATGTGTGCCGTACCCCCCACGGCTCCTTCCCTCCACCCAGGCGGTGGGACCCACCGGCGTGTACATCCAGGGTTGCACCCACGGCAGCCCCCGGTGGGGGCAGTGCCATCAGACGGGGCCCTGGCAGGAGGGACGGGCGACAGGTGTCAGGGCACTGAGTGGGTGGGCGGGGGGTGGGGGCATGCGTGGCCGGGACACGAACTGCCAACCAGGCCGGCCATGTAGCTCATGGAACCTGGTTGTGGAGGGGGGCATGCCCAATGCTGAAACTTTGTCTACCTCCACCTCCTGCAGATCATAATGTTTGGGCATCTTCCAGCGATGTTGGCTGCGGTGGCGGGGGCCGCTGCCCTGCATGAAGCCCTGTGTGAGCTGGAGCAGGGGCGCCTCAGAGAAGCGGCGGAGGCTGCAGCAAAGGAGCGTGCCGCAGTGGGTCAGGTGCCAGCCGCTCATTCTGGAGGGCCACCCGCCTGACAGGCGCAGAAGGAGGACCACGATGAGAGGGAACCACGGGACGAGGATACCGAAGAGGAGGAGGAGAGGGGGGAGGAGGAGTAGGCCGTGCCACGGCCACGGAGCCGCCCAATGAGGCCTCGTGTGTACCGGCACTGCATGTCCTTCCAGGATCTCCCGGACTGGGAATGCAGGAGGAGACTCCGGATGAGCCGGGAAACCGTCACTCACATCGGCCAACTGATGGCACACCTGGCACCGCATGGGACTGGGGGGGGTTACGCCCCCTCCCATTGGCCATCAAGGTCACGGTAGCCCTGAACCTCTACACGACGGGGTCATTCCAGTCGCTGAGTGAGGACCTGTCCGGCATCTCCCAGGCATCGGTGCATCCGTGCAGTGACTGACGCCCTGTATGACATTGTGGGCCGGTACACCCAGTTCCCTGTGGACCACGCCCACCAGGATGCCAATGCAACAGGGTTCGCTGTGGTCGCCAGGATACCCATGGTCCAGGGGGCGATCGACGGGATGCACATCGCCATGCGGCCACCATCGGATAACATGGCGATGTTCATGAATAGGAAGCGGGCCTACTCCATGAACATACAGCTGGCCTGTGACCAACGGATGAAGGTCCTGCACGTCTGCGCCCGGTACCCGGGCAGTGTACATGACACGTTCATATTGGCACAATCGTTCATCCCCGGCATGTTCGAGGGACCCCTCCCGGGGCTGATTGCTGGACGACAGGGGTTACACGCTGCAGTGGTGGTTGATGACGCCTATACGGAGGGCACAGACTGATGCGGAGACCTGTTACAATGATGACAAGGAGTGTGGTCGAGAGGTGCTTTGGGCTGCTGAAGGTGCACTTCAGGTGCCTGGGCTGCTCTGAAGGGGCCCTTCAGTACCTCCAGACTGCTTGGTAACTTAAAAGAGATAATTGTTTTCTGGAAGGAATTCAAACCTGCTGTTTGAAAAGGGGAACAGAGTATCAATAACAACAGTCTTATACCAGTGAGAATGCTATGTGCTGGGCCACGCCTTTGAAAAGGGGTTTGAAATTAAAATTGAAAATCGCTTATTGTCACAAGTAGGCTTCAAATGAAGTTACTGTGAAAAGCCCCTAGTCGCCACATTCCGGCACCTGTTTGGGGAGGCTGGTACGGGAATTGAACCATGCTGCTGGCCTGCCTTGGTCTGCTTTCAAAGCCAGCGATTTAGCCCTCTGCTAAACAGCCCCTGGTTTCTGGTTTTACTTGGATTTTGTTATTGAATTGGAACAGTTAAGTGGGAATTCATTAAGGGTTATACATATATTACTATAGCTATGTGTGTTTTTTATGTTCGTAATTGATATAAAGATTCTTGCTGTGTGTGTTTATACAAATGTTAACTAAGTTCTTAGAATAAAGCTTGTTTTTTTGATTAAAAGCACCTAAGAAGTCTGTTGACTAACACCTGAAAGGCAGGCTCTTGTGCTCATCCTAGCCAAAATCAACAAACAGTTTTAGGTCAGGTGAACTCCATAATATACCTTGGAGTTTTCTAAACCCTGGCCCATAACACTTCTGTCTTTACAAAGGAAGACATAATAGATGTACCGGAAGTTCTGTGAAGCACAAGTTTTAGTGAGGAGCTGAAGGAAATTTGTAAATAAATGCTTTGGGGGAAATTAATTGGATTGAAGGTGGATGATTCTCCAGGGCCTGACAATCTTCATCCCAGAGCACTTAAGGAAGTGGCCCTGGAAATAGTAGATCCGGTGGGGTGGGCGGGACGGGAGGGCACCGCCTGGGGGGGACACAGCTGCGTGGGAACCGGGTGAGGAGCTGGATAAAAGGGGATGGCTAATCGACAAGGGGGGGGGGTAAAGAGCCCCCCAACCCGGCTGATCACGTGGAATGTGAGAGGGCTGAACGGGCCGATAAAGAGGGCACGGGTACTCGCACACCTTAAGAAACTTAAGGCAGATGTGGTTATGTTACAGGAGACGCATTTGAAACTGATAGACCAGGTTAGACTACGCAAAGGATGGGTGGGGCAGGTGTTTCATTCGGGGCTAGATGCGAAAAACATGGGGGTGGCTATACTAGTGGGGAAGCGGGTAATGTTTGAGGCAAAGACCATAGTGACGGATAGTGGGGGCAGATACGTGATGGTGAGTGGCAAATTACAGGGGGAGGCGGTGGTCTTAGTGAACGTATATGCCCCGAACTGGGATGATGCCAACTTTATGAGGCGCATGTTAGGACGTATCCCGGACCTAGAGGTGGGGAAGTTGGTAATGGGTGGAGATTTTACCACGGTGCTGGAACCAGGGCTGGACAGATCGAGGTCCAGGACTGGAAGGAGGCCGGCAGCAGCCAAGGTGCTTAAAGACTTTATGGAGCAGATGGGAGAAGTAGACCCATGGAGATTTAGCAGACCTAGGAGTAAGGAGTTTTTGTTTTTCTCCTATGTTCACAAAGTTTATTCGCGAATAGACTTTTTTGTTTTGGGAAGGGCGTTGATCCCGAAGGTGAGGGGGACGGAGTATACGGCTATAGCTATTTCGGATCACGCTCCACACTGGGTGGACTTGGAGATAGGGGAGGAAAAAGAACGGCGTCCACCCTGGAGAATGGACATGGGACTAATGGCGGATGAGGGTGTGTGTCTAAGGGTGAGGGGGTGTATTGAAAAGTACTTGGAACTCAATGATAATGGGGAGGTCCAGGTGGGAGTGGTCTGGGAGGCGCTGAAGGCAGTGGTTAGAGGGGAGCTGATATCAATCAGGGCACATAAAGGAAAGCAGGAGAGTAGGGAACGGGAGCGGTTGCTGCAAGAACTTCTGAGGGTGGACAGGCAATATGCGGAGGCACCGGAGGAGGGACTGTACAGGGAAAGGCAAAGGCTACACGTAGAATTTGATTTGCTGACTACGGGTACTGCAGAGGCACAGTGGAGGAAGGCACAGGGTGTACAGTACGAATATGGGGAGAAGGCGAGCAGGTTGCTGGCCCACCAATTGAGGAAAAGGGGAGCAGCGAGGGAAATAGGGGGCGTGAGGGATGAGGAGGGAGAGATGGAGCGGGGAGCAGAGAGAGTGAATGGAGTGTTCAAGGCATTCTATGAAAGATTATATGAAGCTCAGCCCCCGGATGGGAAGGAGAGAATGATGTGTTTTCTGGACCAGCTGGAATTTCCTAAGGTGGAGGAGCAGGAGAGGGTGGGACTGGGAGCACAGATCGAAATGGAGGAAGTAGTGAAAGGAATTAGGAGCATGCAGGCGGGGAAGGCCCCGGGACCGGATGGATTCCCAGTTGAAATTTACAGGAAATATGTGGACTTGCTCGCCCCGCTACTGATGAGAACCTTTAATGAGGCGAGGGAAAGGGGACAGCTGCCCCCGACTATGTCAGAGGCAACGATATCGCTTCTCCTAAAGAAGGAAAAAGACCCGCTGCAATGTGGGTCCTATAGGCCTATTTCCCTCCTGAACGTAGACGCTAAGATTCTGGCCAAGGTAATGGCAATGAGGATAGAGGATTGTGTCCCAGGGGTGGTCCATGAGGACCAAACTGGGTTTGTGAAGGGGAGACAACTGAATACGAATATACGGAGGCTGCTAGGGGTAATGATGATGCCCCCACCAGAGGGGGAAGCGGAGATAGTGGTGGCGATGGATGCCGAGAAAGCATTTGATAGAGTGGAGTGGGATTATTTGTGGGAGGTGTTGAGGAGATTTGGCTTTGGAGATGAGTATATTAGATGGGTACAGCTGCTGTATAGGGCCCCGATGGCGAGCGTGGTCACGAATGGATGGGGGTCTGCGTATTTTCGGCTCCATAGAGGGACGAGGCAGGGATGTCCTCTGTCCCCATTATTGTTTGCACTGGCGATTGAGCCCCTGGCAATAGCATTGAGGGGTTCCAGGAAGTGGAGGGGAGTACTCAGGGGAGGAGAAGAACACCGGGTATCTTTGTATGCGGACGATTTGTTGTTGTATGTGGCGGACCCGGCGGAGGGGATGCCAGAGATAATGCGGATACTTGGGGAGTTTGGAGAATTTTCAGGATATAAACTGAACATGGGGAAAAGTGAGTTGTTTGTGGTGCATCCAGGGGAGCAGAGCAGAGAAATAGAGGACTTACCGCTGAGGAAGGTAACAAGGGACTTTCGCTACTTGGGGATCCAGATAGCCAAGAATTGGGGTACATTGCATCGGTTAAATTTAACGCGGTTGGTGGAACAGATGGAGGAGGACTTCAAGAGATGGGACATGGTATCCCTGTCACTGGCAGGGAGGGTGCAGGCGGTTAAAATGGTGGTCCTCCCGAGATTCCTCTTTGTGTTTCAGTGCCTCCCGGTGGTGATCACGAAGGCTTTTTTCAAAAGGATTGAGAAGAGTATCATGAGTTTTGTGTGGGCCGGGAAGACCCCGAGAGTGAGGAAGGGATTTTTGCAGCGTAATAGGGATAAGGGGGGAGCTGGCACTACTGAGCCTAAGTGAGTACTACTGGGCCGCCAATATCTCAATGGTATGTAAGTGGATGGGAGAAGAGGAGGGAGCGGCGTGGAAGAGATTGGAGAGGGCGTCCTGCAGGGGGACTAGCCTACAAGCTATGGTGACGGCGCCATTGCCGTTCTCACCAAAGAAATACACCACAAGCCCGGTGGTGGTGGCTACTCTGAAAATTTGGGGGCAGTGGAGACGGCATAGGGGAAAGACGGGAGCCTCGGTGTGGTCCCCGATAAGAAATAACCATAGGTTTGCTCCGGGGAGAATGGATGGGGGATTTGGAACATGGCAAAGAGCAGGAGTAACACAATTGAGAGATCTGTTTGTAGATGGGACGTTTGCAAGTCTGGGAGCGCTGACCGAAAAATATGGGTTGCCCCAAGGGAATGCATTCCGGTATATGCAACTGAGGGCTTTTGCGAGGCAACAGGTGAGGGAATTCCCGCAGCTCCCGACGCAGGAGGTGCAGGACAGAGTGATCTCAAAGACATGGGTGGGGGACGGTAAGGTATCAGACATATATAGGGAAATGAGGGACGAGGGGGAGATTATGGTAGATGAGCTGAAAGGGAAATTGGAAGAAGAGCTGGGGGAGGAGATTGAGGAGGGGCTGTGGGCTGATGCCCTAAGTAGGGTAAACTCATCGTCCTCGTGTGCCAGGCTAAGCCTGATACAATTTAAGGTGTTACACAGGGCGCATATGACTGGAGCACGGCTCAGTAAATTTTTTGGAGTAGAGGATAGGTGTGCGAGATGCTCGAGAAGCCCAGCGAATCACACCCACATGTTCTGGTCATGTCCGGCACTACAGGGGTTTTGGGTGGGGGTGACAAAGGTGCTTTCGAAGGTGGTGGGGGTCCAGGTCGAACCAAGCTGGGGGTTGGCTATATTCGGGGTTGCAGAAGAGCCGGGAGTGCAGGAGGCGAAAGAGGCTGATGTTTTGGCCTTTGCGTCCCTAGTAGCCCGGCGCAGGATACTGTTGATGTGGAAGGAAGCCAAGCCCCCGGGTGTGGAGACCTGGATAAATGACATGGCAGGGTTTATAAAGCTGGAACGGATTAAGTTCGTCCTAAGGGGATCGGCTCAAGGGTTCACCAGGCGGTGGCAACCGTTCGTCGAATACCTCACAGAAAGATAGAGGGAATGGAAAAGAAGAAGACAGCAGCAGCAAACCGGGGGTGGGGGGGAGGAACCAGAAGGACTCTCAGGGATGTTAGTGTATATGTATAATATGTATAGGTTGTTGTTATAGGTAATTGTATACTGGACTGCTGAATTGTATTTTTGGAGAGTATTTATTTGGGACAAGGCAGTTGCCATTTAGTTTTGTTTTTTAATTTTGATGTTGTTTATATATTATTTATTTCTTGTTTAAAAAACTGGCCATTGTTATTTATATTGTTATATTACTGTGTAAAAGATACACAATGTACTGTTATGGTTGGCCAAAAATTTTGAATAAAATATATTTTTTAAAAAAGAAATAGTAGATCCGTTGGTGGACATTTTCCAAATTCTTTTGGATGCTGGGTTGGTATTTACAGATTGAAGTGTAGCGAAGGACCGAACGAAAGGCCATTTGTTCCCCTGACCCTGGTATTCAAAAAGGGAGGTAGAGAGAAAACAGGGAACTATAGACCAGTGAGCCTAACGTCGCTAATAGGGAAGTTGCTGGAGTCCATTATCAAGGATTTCATAGCACAGCATTTGGAAAGC
The DNA here is from genome assembly GCF_047496885.1 of Scyliorhinus torazame. Classification (NCBI taxonomy): domain Eukaryota; kingdom Metazoa; phylum Chordata; class Chondrichthyes; order Carcharhiniformes; family Scyliorhinidae; genus Scyliorhinus; species Scyliorhinus torazame. The sequence goes on along the minus strand of NC_092708.1, from coordinate 236,195,837 downwards.
AGTGGTGTATTCAGACAAAGTCAGCATGGATTTACAAAAGGTAAATCATGCCTGACAAATCTACTAGAATTCTTTGAAGATGTATCCAGTAGAGTTGGCCAGGGAAAACCGGAGGATGTGGTTTATTTAGACTTTCATAAGGCTTTCGACAGGGCTTCACGTAGCAGATTAATATGTAAAGTTAAAGTGCATGGGATTACTTGTAGTGTCCTGAGATGGATCAAACACTGATTAGCAGACAGGAAGCAAAAAGTTGGAATAAATGGGTCTTTTTCTGATTGGCAGGCAGTGACTAGTGTGGTTATGCAGGGATCTGTGCTAGGACCCCAACTGTTCATATTATATATTATTGATTTGGACGAGGGAACTAAATGTATAATTTCCAAATTTGCAGATGATACAAAGTTGGGTGGGAGGGTGAGCTGTGAGGAGGATGCAGAGAAGCTTCAATGCGATTTGGACAGGCTGAGTGAGTGGGCACATGCATGGCAGATGCAGGATAATGTGGATAAATGTGAAGTTATCCACTTCAAAAGACATTATTATTTGAATGGCCGTAAATTGAGAGAGGTGGACCCTCAGCAAGACTTTGGTGTCCTCATGCATCAGTCACTGAAAGCGTGCAGGTACAGCAGGCAGTAAAGAAGGCAAATGGTATGTTGGCCTTCCTATCGACAGGATTTGAGTATAGGAATAGAGATGTTTTACTGCAATTGTATAGGGCATTGGTGAGGCCACACTTCGAGTACTGTGTGCAGTTTTGGTGTCCTTATCTGAGGAAGGATGTTCTTGCTATGGAGCGAGTCAGTGAAGGTTCACCATGCTGATTCCTGGGATGGCAGGACTGTCAGATGAGCAGAAACTAAATTGGTTAGGATTACATTCATTCGCAGTTAGAAGAGTGAGAGGGGATCTCATAGAACCTGACAAAATTCTAACAGGATTAGGCAGGGTAAATTCAGAAAGAATGTTCCCGATGGTGGGGGAGTCCAGAACTAGGGGTCATAGTTTGAGGATAAGGGGTAAACCTAAGAGGTGAGGATAAATTTCTTCTCCCAGAGAGTGGTGAATCTGTCGAATTCGCTACCACAGAAAGTAGTTGAGGCCAAAACATTGCATAATTTCAAGAAGGAATTAAATATAGCTCTTGGGGCTAAAGGGATATGGGGATGAAGGCAGGATCAGGATATTGAACTTGATGATCAGACATGATCATAATGAATGACGGAGTAGAATCGAAGGGCCGAATGGCCTCCTCCTGCTTCTATTTTCTATATTTCTATGTTTCTCCGGGTGCTCCGGTTTCCACCCACAGTCCAAAAATGTGCAGGTTAGGTGGGTTGGCCATGCTAAGTTGCCCCTTAGCGTCCAAAGGTTAGGCGGGGAAGTGGGTTTAGGTAGGATGCTCTTTTGGAGGGTTGATGCATACTTGATGGGCTGAATGGCCTCCTTCAGCACTGTAGGGTTTCTATGAATGCCAATTATTTGACATGGTTTGCATTTCCTGTACCAGCTACGAAACACTGGATTGAGATTCCATAAACGCATAGATTTTTATGACTAATGGAGAAGAAGATTCTTTTCCATGATATAGGCTAGATTTGAAACTAGCTTCAATCTCCAAGGTGAAAACCAGGATTATTTTCCCATTTCATAACAGGAACCTCAATTCTTAATTTCCTGATAAATGAAATACAATAAGAACAACACATTAATCTAGAATGGAGTTGAATCATGCTTTTTTCTTAAAATTGTTGAGAAAATTTCATATTGTTGGAAAATTACATGTTGCTGAAGCTTTTTGTCTTGCATTCAACAGGACAAATGCAAGAATGCCAAATTTCATAACAATCACACCAATTTACGCTACGGGAGGTAAGGCTGCCAATTGGTCAGCAAGTCAACTATGATTGGCCAATGCATTGCCATGGAGTCAGCAACGGGGAACTAAAGGCTCCCCAAACTCCTGGGTAATTCAAAAAAGGTGCAGGGCTTGAACATATTCCTTTTGTTTGCAGAAAATGGGCCCCTGCGTAAGAATTGTAGCCACCTGGGTTGGCCACTTCCCGACTTAAAATGGAGATCCACAAAGGCTGCAGGGAAATTCAGCCAACACAGGCAAAAACTAGCAGGTGCAAAGTTTCCTGTGTAATAGACTTTGCAGAAGCCCAGACAGCACCGAAACCAGCAGCCATCTGCATATTAATGAACGATCCCTGGGAACAATTGAAACATTTAAGGTGAATAAGGTCAAGCCAGACTCCTCGGCGCCAGCAGGAGCCAAGACAAAGGAAGGTCAACGGACACTCAGGAACCGCCCAGCGATCAGGGAACAACTCCAGTACTGGAGAAATCGATCCAAGTGATCGGAACGCAGTCCAATCACTTGGAACCAGGTACGGAGTCGACCCCGAACGGCGGGAAGCCCCTGTGGGGACTGTAATGTAGAGACCCCAAGTTCAAATCATCCTTCTTGGCAGGGTCACTCAGCAGCAAACCAACCCTTGACAGCGAACTGCCTAAGCTGTCGCATCAACCAAGTAAGCCTCCAGTCAACACACGCTACGAGATAGGCGCTCCTAGCTACCAGTCCATACCAGCTTTTGGATCCTGCAGACTCAGGACCAAACAAAAGGCCATTTGTTTCCCTGACCTGGTGGGCCAGTCCAAAGCTAATTTAGGCCTATAGTATAGAGATAGTCTAGAAAGTAGAGTTTTATGCATGAGTAGTGAGTTACTGTGTATAATAAATGTGTTTTTATTTGAAACTTACTAATTGGTGTGTTGATTTATTGATCAGTACTTGAACCTCGTGGCGGGATCATAAAAATACCTGGCGACTCTAGAGCAAAGGTTATAAAACAGAGCAAATTGAACCAACCAAAAGTTAGCAACATATTACTGGCGACTCCGCCGGGACACATCACAGCCCCTGTATCCATTCAAATTGGCAATATTACGACAAGACACCCCATAGTTTTGGTTGATTTGCCCCACACAGCAGAACACATTTTGGGGATCGATTTTATGAACTCCCACAACCTTTCATTCGATCCAGTAAACCAATGTGTCTGGAAAATGGCAAAATCCGCAAGAGCCCCCGCAACGCTCACAGTAGGTGAGTACGCAAACAAGATTAGCGCAGTCAGCGATTTCTGGTTTGACCCGACCACGATTAGCACAGATATGCAGGTTAGGGCAATTCTGCAGAAGCACAGGACAGCATTCGCGACCCACAAACAGGACTGTGGCGGGATGACTGGTTCCGTTCAAATAACAGGACCTGACCCTAGACCCCAAAAGCAATACGGATTTCCCCAAGAGGCAGAGGGAGAAATCTCAAAAGTTATCGATAGCTTATTAGAGCAGGGCGTACTTAGATCAGTAGCCTCTACTAATAATGCCCCGATTTGGCCAGTGAGAAAGCCCGATGGATCATGGTGACTGACCACCGATTACCGGGAACTCAACAAAGTCACCCCCGCAGCAGCCCCCACGGTAGCCACAAGTCCCGAGACCATGCTCAAACAGGACTCAACTCACAATATTTTACGGTTTTGGACATCAGTAATGGATTCTGGTCCATTCCATTGGCAAAAGCGTGCCAGTACATATTTGCCTTCACTTTTAAAGGTCAGCAGTACACATGGACATGCCTTCCACAAGGATTCCACAACTCCCCCTCCATTTTCCACCGACAGCTGGCAAATGGTTTGGCAAAATGTTCTCGCCCCGAATGTCTGGTCCAGTATGTAGACGACCTATTACTGCAGACAGACACCAAGGCAGAGTACATCAAGCTTCTGTCCGAACTCCTGGAACTCCTGGAACAAATTGGATGCAAAGTAAACCCCAAGAAGGTCCAAATTTTGGAAAACAAAGTGATATATTTGGGTACGATTGTCACGCATGGTAAACGCGAGATCGAGCATAAAAGAATTGACTCGATTGTCAAATTGCTCCTTCCCCAGAATGTTTCAGCCCGCCGGTCGTTTTTAGGACTGGTTGGCTACTGCCGGAACCATATTGACGGTTTTGCCAGCAAGGCAGCGCCCCTCTCGGAACTCCTAAAGAAAGGAGCCCCTTGGGAATGGCTTCCACAGCATACGGATGCTGTGGATGCTTTGAAAAGAGCCCTCATTGCAGCCCCAGCACTACAGGTTCCAGGCCCGCTTTCCCCCTATGCTATAGAGATAGCTAGCACAGATCGCACCCTTTCGGCCGTGCTCCTCCAGGAACGGCACGAACAGGCTTACGCCTCCAGAGTTTTAGATCCGGTGGAGCAGGGATTTTCAGCCTGTGAAAGGCACCTGCTCGCAGTTTTCTGGGCGGTTCAGTATTTTTCCTACGTAACCGGACTAAACCCCATCACAATCCTCGTGGAACACACCCCCACCTAACTTTTACTTGACGGACGACTTAAGGACGGTACAGTTAGCCAAATCAGAGCAGCCAGATGGACCCTTCTTTTGTAGGGACGGGACATCACTGTTAAAAGGACCAAGACCCACACTTTCCTAGCCGACAACCTTCAGTACCCAGGCACCCCCCATGAATGTGAAATCATCTCACCGCACCACAACACAGGCCCCTTTATTGCGAAAACACCCCTCAAAAAGATAGGTAGTTCACCCCAGAGCCCCCAGCACACAGAAACGTGCGAACCCTTAAGGATATATGTGGATGGATCTTCCACTATATTAGACGGGAAGCACATTACAGGATGCGGCATTTATGTTGAGGATGCACAGGGACGCGCCTTAGAAGAAATCTCATGAAAACTACCAGGACACTTAGGCGCGCAGGCGGTAGAACTAGCAGCCGTTACGTACATTATAGATCACCCAGATTCCTTCCCCAGCCCAGCAGACATATACTCGGACAGCCTCTATGTCTGCAACAGCCTTACAGAATTCCTACCCCTGTGGAAAGTAAGAGGATTTGTTTCCGCAGACGGAAAACCCCTCCCTTCAGCCCCATTGCTCTGCCACATTTTAGAGAAAGGACAGGACATTTGGAATTGTTAAAGTCTGCAGTCACCACCGTTCCTCCCCACCTGGAAATGTAAAAGCTGACGCACTGGCTAAGGCATGTTCCAGGCATGGATATTTTTGGAAACCCCCGAAAGCGCCCCAGTGAATGCAGTTCAGGTCTTGTAGTCTAATATCGAGGATTTAGTGCAGGCCCAGAAGCAAGATAGCAATCTCAGGGAGATTTTGAAAGGAAAATTTACAGCACCTTACGTTAGATTTAAAAATGCACTAACCACACATGACGGTGTGGTCCTAAAAGACACCCTTTATGTGGTTCCTGAACAGGACAGGAATCAGCTTATTTGTTTGTTCCATGACAGTCATGGGCATCAGGGAATTGACCCCACTACAGCCCACCTCAGGCAGTTCTGTTGGTGGCCAAGTTTAAAAGAAGACGTAACGCACTACGTTGAGAATTGCCTTATCTGTGCCCAAATCAATCCGGACAGATATGCAAAGAAAGCTCAACTTAGCCACACCCGTCCCGTTAATGGCCCCTGGACTAACCTCCAGATTGATTTTATGGGACCATTGCCCCCTTGCAGGAATGGTTACAAGTACGTATTAGTTGTCATAGACACTTTTACGAAATGGGTAGAGGCATTCCCATCCAGAACTAACACGGCAAAGACCACAGCCAAGATCTTAACCCACCACATCTTTACGAGCTGGGGACTCCCCCGCAGCATTAAATCCGACCAAGGTTCCCATTTTACGGGACGTGTCATGAAGAACGTCCTCACGATATTTGGTATTACCCAAAAATTCCACATCGCATACCACCCCCAGTCAAGTGGTATCATGGAGCGAATGAATCGGACCCTAAAAGCAACCCTCAGAAAAATGATCCAACAAAACAACACCACTTGGGATTCAGTAATCACTTTTGCGCTGATGTTTTTGAGAAATACTGTTTCAACATCTACAGGATACACCCCACACACTCTCATGACCGGACGCCCCATGAAAGGCACAGAATTCTTATTAGGACTTGACTTGACCAGCCCCGAAGTGACGGCCCTCACACACGAGAACGCAGTAAAACAATTAGTGGAAAATGTAAAAACGGCTCAGCTAGCAGCCGCAGTAAGATTAGGCACCAGGAAGAAACAGAGCAAGGCCTGTTTCGACAAGACAGTGCATGCGACTGAGTTTGATGTAGGACAGCAGGTCATGCTCTCCATTCATAACCCCAGCACGTTCCTGTCACCAAAGTATTCGGGTCCGTACTCCATTGCAGACAAAGTAAGCCCCTCCGTGTATAAAATTAAATACCCCAACGGAAAGACTGCGTGGTTCCATATTAACCAGCTTAAGGCATATGGCCCACAGTCTAACCACTCACACCACGTCATGCTCAACGCAGCAACCACACCCCGCCCACAGCCAACGCATCCCTACCCTCCCCCAACACGTCCACCCCACCCACGGACTCGCCCTCGACTCCACCCCCGAACTATAGACTCCGCCCCGGAACGCCCATAGACAGCAGAGACAGCAACTGTGACACAGACAATAGCCACAGCACGCCTCCCTACTATCCCCAGGCAGCAGGACCCACACCCAGCGAATCTGACCACGATTCGAGTGATCACTTCCTGATCACATTCCTCAACAAACCCCACCAAAGACCACCGCCCTATGATGACGACCCCGATTCCGTCCCTACAGAATTAGATACGACATTTTGGCACCGCGACAATTCATCCAGACTCGTCCAAAACGACGAGATGGACCTTAAGTGACACCATGCAGCTTCATCAACCATCATCCATTCCAGAGTATGGCATCCGGGAGAAGAGGACGACTTTGAGTCTGGCTCCCAAAACGAGAACCCCTTTGCGACCCTGTTCGCAACTGATAACTGATCAGTTAAAATGATGTTTTAAAAAGGAACCGCTTGGGAGAAACGGTGTCCTTTCTGATGGAACCTGCAGCATGTTGTTCAATGTATATTTGTTACTGTTATTGTTATGTGTTATATGTAAGATCGGAATTTTTTTTTTCACGGCCACACGCCATATCTGTCGGCAGAAACCTGTGAGAACTTGCCAGCACGCTTATCGTCAGAAACCGCTGAGAACTTACCAGACCCCAGTTCATAACTGCTCTTCTGGTTCGACGGTAGGACCTTTACAGCATCTCCCCACGATGACTACATTTTTGCCCGTTCTTGCCGGTTGCTCAGGCAGTGGAGAAACGGCATTGGTCTCCGCCCTGCCTGAGGACCGCCCCTCTGGTCAGCTACGCTCGGATAGAGCACATACGGCATTGATCACCGTCCTACCCGGGGATTCCATCCAATTCTTACCCGTCGCGGCCCATACGCACCTCATTTCGGCACTCTTGGGTCAAAAAGTTTTGTTTTGTTTTCGGGCAACCCTTAGGTTGCCATCCCTATGCTATTTACATCCTCAAACATTTGGATGGTAAATCGCACAGCCTGCGAGACGGCTCGCACTGGTTCAGTATTTTTAAGGGTGTCTTGTCCTGAATATTCGGTTTTTTTTTTTAAATGAGGGAGTCACACATGGTGACAAATTGTACAGGGAAATTGGCACTAAAGGATAGACATGCTAACGCACAAGATATTAACCAAGATAGTAACAGAAACTATGCTTGATCCACAGAAATTCCAGAACCTCCAGAGGAAGAAAAAGAAGAAGACAGAAAGACGGAAAGATGAAGACAACCTGCATGTTCACCTGGATCTTAGCAGGATCCCTTCAGTTGCGCGCGAACGCGAACCCCCTGACCCCAACCCCCCCGGCCGTTAATGATTCACTTCGCCATAGCACCCAGAGCCCAGTAACAAGCAACAATACACCATCATGGTGTGATACGTTTATAACCTGGTATTCACTATCATACGTAATTGAATCCCTCCTAGTATTGGCGATACTCTGCAGCATCGTGCAGACTATCCGCATGAGGAAATGGCGAAGGAGAGCCTACCGCTCTCGCACCCCGGTATACAGGATAAGATCCCCTATTTTGGGTTATCACCAGTACCCCAAACCCCTTGATCGACAATAAAGGACATTCGTTTGCATTCTTTTTGTAAATAAAGACATGTGTTTAGTTTACAACGAAAATATTGCACACCTCTGTGCTTGACTGCCAAGCCAGAGAAAAATGTGAATGCCGCTATTATTTTTGTATTGTTAGGAAGTTAGTATGATTGGATGTTTAAATGAGTGTAGTTTATGAGAGATAGTTAGAGGTACCGTTTTTTAAAATGTTGTAATGCAGGTCCCTGTTTGACATAGCGCCGCTTAGAATGTTAGTTAAAATTTTCATTGCATAGTTATGGTCAGTGTAGAGGCTATGGAAGAGTGCTCGCTGGGTCAGGGAATGAAGACAACGCAGTTATGTGATCCTTCACGCTTCACGTTAGGGATCACAAGGAGGCAGTGTAGCCACCTGGGTTGGCCACTTCCCGACTTAAAATGGAGATCCACAAAGGCTGCAGGGAAATTCAGCCAACATAGGCAAAAACTAGCAGGTGCAAAGTTTCCTGTGTATTAGACTTTGCAGAAGCCCAGACAGCACCAAAACCAGCAGCCATCTGCATATTAATGAACGATCCCCGGGAACAATTGAAACATTTAAGGTGAATAAGGCCAAGCCAGACTCCTCGGCACCAGCAGGAGCCAAGACAAAGGAAGGCCAACGGACACTCAGGAACCGCCCAGCGATCAGGGAACAGCTCCAGTATTGGAGAAATCGATCCAAGTGATCGGAACGCAGTCCAATCACTTGGAACCAGGTACGGGGTCCGCTCCGAACGGCGCGAAGCCCCTGGGGACTATAAAGTAGAGTCCCCAAGTTCAAATCATCCTTCTTGGCAGGGTCACTCAGCAGCAAACCAACCCTTGACAGTGAACTGCCTAAGCTGTCGCATCAACCAAGTAAGTCTCAAGTCAACGCACGCTACGAGATAGGTGCTCCGAGCTACCAGTCTATACCAGCTTTTGAATCCTGCAGACGCAGGACCGAACAAAGGGCCATTTGTTCCCCTGACCTGGTGGGCCAGTCCAAAGCTAAGTATAGGCCTATAGTATAGAGATAGTCTAGAAAGTAGAGTTTTATGCATGAGTAGTGATTGACTGTGTATAATAAATGTGTTTTTATTTGAAACTTACTAATTGGTGTGTTGAGTTATTGATCAGTACAAAGAACAAAGAAATGTACAGCACAGGAACAGGCCCTTCGGCCCTCCAAGCCCGTGCCGTCCATGCTGCCCGACTAAACTACAATCTTCTACACTTCCTGGGTCCGTATCCCTCTATTCCCAACCTATTCATGTATTTGTCAAGATGCCCCTTAAATGTCACTATCGTCCCTGCTTCCACCACCTCCTCCGGTAGTGAGTTCCAGGCACCCACTACCCTCTGCGTAAAAAACTTGCCTCGTACATCTACTCTAAACCTTGCCCCTCTCACCTTAAACCTATGCCCCCTAGTAATTGACCCCTCTACCCTGGGGAAAAGCCTCTGACTATCCACTCTGTCTATGCCCCTCATAATTTTGTATACCTCTATCAGGTCTCCCCTCAACCTCCTTCGTTCCAGTGAGAACAAACCGAGTTTATTCAACCGCTCCTCATAGCTAATGCCCTCCATACCAGGCAACATTCTAGTAAATCTCTTCTGCACCCTCTCTAAAGCCTCCACATCCTTCTGGTAGTGTGGCGACCAGAATTGAACACTATACTCCAAGTGTGGCCTAACTAAGGTTCCATACAGCTGCAACATGACTTGCCAATTCTTATACTCAATGCCCCGGCCAATGAAGGCAAGCATGCCGTATGCCTTCTTGACTACCTTCTCCACCTGTGTTGCCCCTTTCAATGACCTGTGGACCTGTACTCCTAGATCTCTTTGACTTTCAATACTCTTGAGGGTTCTACCATTCACCGTATATTCCCTACCTGCATTAGACCTTCCAAAATGCATTACCTCACATTTGTCTGGATTAAACTCCATCTGCCATCTCTCCGCCCAAGTCTCCAAACAATCTAAATCCTGCTGTATCCTCCAACAGTCCTCATCGCTATCCGCAATTCCACCAACCTTTGTGTCGTCTGCAAACTTACTAATCAGACCAGTTACATTTTCCTCCAAATCATTTATATATACTGCAAAGAGCAAAGGTCCCAGCACTGATCCCTGTGGAACACCACTGGTCACAGCCCTCCAATTAGAAACGCATCCTTCCATTGCTACTCTCTGCCTTCTATGGCCTAGCCAGTTCTGTATCCACCTTGCCAGCTCACCCCTGATCCCGTGTGACTTCACCTTTTGTGTCTACCATGAGGGACCTTGTCAAAGGCCTTACTGAAGTCCATATAGACAACATCCACTGCCCTACCTGCATCAATCATCTTAGTGACCTCCTCGAAAAACTCTATCAAGTTAGTGAGACACGACCTCCCCTTCACAAAACCATGCTGCCTCTCACTAATACGTCCATTTGCTTCCAAATGGGAGTAGATCCTGTCTCGAAGAATTCTCTCCAGTAATTTCCCTACCACTGAAGTAAGGCTCACCGGCCTGTAGTTCCCGGGATTATCCTTGCTACCCTTCTTAAACAGAGGAACAACATTGGCTATTCTCCAGTCCTCCGGGACATCCCCTGAAGACAGCGAGGATCCAAAGATTTCTGTCAAGGCCTCAGCAATTTCCTCTCCAGCCTCCTTCAGTATTCTGGGGTAGATCCCATCAGGCCCTGGGGACTTATCTACCTTAATATTTTTTAAGACACCCAACACCTCTTCTTTTTGGATCTCAATGTGACCCAGGCTATCTGCACACTCTTCTCCAGACGCAACATCTACCAATTTCTTCTCTTTGGTGAATACTGACGCAAAATATTCATTTAGTACCTCGCCCATTTCCTCTGGCTCCACACATAGATTCCCTTGCCTATCCTTCAGTGGGCCAACCCTTTCCTGGCTACCCTTTTGCTTTTTATGTATGTGTAAAAAGCCTTGGGATTTTCCTTAATCCTATTTGCCAATGACTTTTCGTGACCCCTTCTAGCCCTCTTGACTCCTTGCTTAAGTTCCTTCCTACTTTCCTTATATTCCACGCAGGCTTTGTCTGTTCCCAGCCTTTTAGCCCTGACAAATGCCTCCTTTTTCTTTTTGACGAGGCCTACAATATCTCTCGTCATCCAAGGTTCCCGAAAATTGCCGTATTTATCCTTCTTCCTCACAGGAACATGCCGGTCCTGAATTCCTTTCAACTGCCACTTGAAAGCCTCCCACATGTCAGATGTTGATTTGCCCTCAAACATCCGCCCCCAATCTATGTTCTTCAGTTCCCGCCTAATATTGTTATAATTAGCCTTCCCCAATTTAGCACATTCATCCTAGGACCACTCTTATCCTTGTCCACCAGTACTTTAAAACTTACTGAATTGTGGTCACTGTTACCGAAATGCTCCCCTACTGAAACATCTACCACCTGGCCGGGCTCATTCCCCAATACCAGGTCCAGTACCGCCCCATCCCTAGTTGGACTGTCTACATATTGTTTTAAGAAGCCCTCCTGGATGCTCCTTACAAACTCCGCCCCGTCTAAGCCCCTGGCACTAAGTGAGTCCCAGTCAATATTGAACCTGAACCTTGAACCTTGTGGCGGTATCATAAAGATACCTGGTGACTCTAGAGCAAAGATTATAAAACAGAGCAAATTGAACCAACCAAAAGTTAGCAACAGAATGTATGCTGCCTCTAGCAAATGTAAATGAGCCACGTTACAAGATCGACTGATTATCTTAATTTGATTGTTAGTGTAGCTATTCGGCACTCAGGATAGTTCAGCAAGTGCTGCCCAATCAGGCAATCACATTTAACAGTAGATGACTTATTTTAGACTTTGAAGCCCAGGTTGATTGAGTATGGTCCGTATTCTGCCTATTATGAATGACATGATGTTTGATTTGATCAGTCAATCACTGGGATCTAAGGCCTATCTATGTGGCACGGCACCAGCATTGAAATTCATACAAAACATTGCTCAATTGTGTAGCATTTAATTGAGAAACTAAAGCTAAAAAATAAGAACTGTACTTCAGTCAGTTCACAGATGACACGAAAATTGGTGGTGTGATAAATTGAGCGGAAAAAAGCCTTCGATTACAGAACAATGTCGATGGGCTGGTCAGATGGGCAGAACAGTGGAAAATAGAATTTGGTGTTTGTATGGGTTTCGCCCCCACAACCCAAAGATTTGCAGGCTAGGTGGATGGGCCACGCTAAATTGCTCCTTAATTGGAAAAATGAATTGGGTACTCCAAATTTAAAAAGAAAGAAAATGGAATTGGACCCTGAAAGTGTGAGGTGATGTATTTTGAGAAGATTAGCAAAGCAACAAAATACACAATAAACAACAGGATGCTAGGAAGTACAAAAGACCAGAGGAACATTGGTGTCCACAGATCCATGAAGGCAGCAGGACAGGTAAATAAGATGGACCAGAAGGCATATGGGATACTTGCCTTTATTAACCGAGACATAGAATATAAGAGCAGATATGTTATGATGGAGCTGTGTAAAATGCCCATTAGGCCACAGCTAGAGTACTGTGCGTGTTTCTGGTGGCCACACTATAGGAAGGATATGGTTGCACTAGAGAGGGTGCAGAGGTGTTTCACCAGGATGGTGCCTAGGTTGGAGCTTTTCAGCTATGAAGGGAGGCTGGTTATGCTGGGGTTGTTTTCCTTAGAGCAGGGGAGGCTGAGGGGGGACCTGATTAAGGTGTATAAAATTATGAGGGATATAGATAGGGTAGATAGTAAGAAGCTTTTCCCCTTGGTAGAGGGATCAATAATCAGGGGTCATATGTTTGGAGGAGATTTGTGGAAAACCTTCTTCACTTTATTTTTTAACTGAGGGCAGAACCCTGTAGAAAAAAAAACACTTGCATATCCACTGCATAGCAGCCGCATGAAACAGCTTCCTTAGCCTGGTGTTTAAATTTTTCCAACAGGGAGTCAGCCTTGGGGTTTCAATGCCCGTTCCACTCGAGTTCCCAATGTACGGAAGGAGTTGAAAATCTCTTGAGTCTGATTGTCAGCGAGGACAGAGGTGTTTTGGGTGGTCGTTGTTTTGAAAAGTGGGATAGTGCTATTTGCATTACCAGCAAATTTGGGGGTGAGGAATAAATGTTGGATGACCATGGGTTTCAGGGATTGAGAGAAGAGGGAGATTTTGGCTTAGTGAGTGAGGGGAGAAGCGGGAAGCAGCAGGTACCGTTAAAAAACCCTTGCAAAAATGCGAATGATGTACAAAGCAACCAATTACATTAGCATCCTGAATAAATACAGAAAGAAAAACCTATTTGTCATGATATTCAGATGAAACTTCACTATTCTTATTATAACTGATATAATCTGGGTGATGCAAAGAACATCAATAATTCCAGGTTATAGAAGGGATGGAGCAAACTCTCAAAAGAGCAGACAACAATTTAGGAAACCTGAAAGTTACATTTATATAAAGGAAAGCTGCCATTGAAACACAATGATGTCTTTTTTCTTTTAACTTTAGTCCTTCGATTAAATGTTTCCTGTTTTTCTTTTAAGCAAAACACATCAACAAACCCAGACTTTGTAATGGAAGTATGCTCCTAAAAGTGTACATTTTGAGAAAACCTGCAGCATGAGCTGAATGTGTTACAGAGGCAACATTCAAACCGAAGCAACATAAACTTCACGGCAGGTATAACTGAATTTACTGTGCCTGTTCCATAAATTAAAATAAAGGCACAGCATAAGATATTTACATATTTTTTGTCTGTAAATTGAAGAATATTGAGTATAGTGCCCTCTTGTGGTCAGTTGAGTTCTCAAAAAACATTTGGCAGTTCTTTTGCTCAATGTAATTGCAATATGATTTAAGTGATACAAATGGCAATTAGTTGTGTGGTTTGTGAATAAAATTTATCATCCAAATCTCCCTCTATGATAATAAGAATATAAGTTTAAAAATACTAATCAATGAAGAAGTATTCTGCAGCAATATACTTAACAGGTCAGGGTGTACTGCACAATGATCAAATCATAAGCAGATTCTGGCCAATTAAATGTTCTGCTTTGCTTTTTCACCTATTACATTTCTAGTCAAGTAATTTGTCAAAGTAATGTTGATACTTTCTGGCAGTTGAATTGCAGTTTTAGAGAAGCCAGCTACGGAAACAAGTTTAAAATCGAATGAAGCTGGGGAGAATAGAACTGACTTCACATCTGGTTTTATCGGTATTTGTTGGTTGTTTTTAGTAAACATTGTATCATAATTCTGTCAGCTTTTTATGCTGCCCAAGTAGCAGTTACCATCAGCTTTTCATGTACATCACCTCTGTTGCTGTGCTTGTATTAATGAAACTAATCTTAAATTAAGATTTGCTAGGAAATGACTACTTTTGGTTCATTGGCAAGTGATGAGATTCCATCAAACTAAGTGTAAGATTACCAGAATTTTGAAAACATTTTGGGTGCAGGGACTACATTTCTGCCATCATATGTTCGGTGGTATTGAAAGGTATTAGTGAAATATGGTCCAAAATAACCGTTGTAGCCATTGAAATTGGCCAACTCCCGATTTAAAATGGCGAACGGCAAAGGCTGATGGGAAAGTCAGCCAACACAGGCAGAAACCAGCAGGTGCAGGTTTGCTGTGTATTTAACTCTGCAAAAGCCCAGACAGCATCGATACCAGCGACCATCAGCATAATAATGTAGCAGCCATCTACATACTGATGAGCAATCCCCGGGAACAATAGCAACATTTGGGACACACAAAACTAAGCCAGACTCCCCGGCTCCAGCAGGAGCCAACACAAAAGAGGTTAACGAATACCTCAAGACCGCCCATCGATCAGGGAACCGCTCCAGTATTGGAGAAATCGAACCAAGAGATTGGAACGAAGTCCAATCACCTAGAACCAGGTACAGGGTCCGCCCTGAAAGGCGGGAAGCCCCCGGGGACTATAAAGTTAAGCCCCCAAGTTCAACTCGCTCTCTTCGTCCTGCCCGGGTCACCCAGCAACGCAAACCAACCTTGACCGTGACTGGTGCAGTGACCACCAAAATAAGTAAGTCTTAATTCAATGCTCGCTACGAGATAGGCGCTCCTAGTTACCAGTCCATACCAACTTCGAATCCCGCAGACTCAGAACCCGAACAAAAGGCCAGTTGTTCCCCTGACCTGGTGGGCCAGTCCGAAGTTAAGTATAGGCCTGTTAGTTATAGAAGTAGCTTAGACGTAGAATTTGTGCATGAGTAGCGATTACTGTGTATAATAAATGTGCTTTGATTTGAATCTTACTAATCGGTGTTTTGAGTTATTGACCATTACTTGGACTTGAACCTCGTGGCGGTATCATAAAGATACCTGGCGACTCGAGAGCAAAGGTAATAAAACAGAGCAATTGAACCAACCGGAAAGTTAGCAACACCGTCTCCTTATCTATTGATATTCAGCTGGTTATAGTTGAGACTTACTACAAATTGGTCTAACCAAACTGTTAGAGAATAGAAAATTAGATTGGATTATATTCGGTGACCCTGGATCTATGTTTATAAAGGCAGTGATATTCCTTCCTCTCTTCCAACATTTGTGTAGCATCCTTATTTATAATAATAATAATCTTTATTGTCACAAGTAGGCTTACATTAACACTGCAATGAAGTCACTGTGAAAAGCCCCTAGTTGCCACATTCCAGCACCTGTTCGGGTACACAGAGGGAGAATTCAGAATGTCCAATTCACCTAACAGCACGTCTTTCGGGACTTATGGGAGGAAACCGGAGCACCCGGAGGACACCCACGCAGACACAGGGAGAACGTGCAGACTCCACACAGACAGTGACCCAAGCCGGGAATCGAACCTGGGACCCTGGTGCAGTGAAGCAACAGTTCTAACCACTGTGCAGCCCACAGTAAAATGCTCGAGGCGCTTCATAGGAGCATCATCAAACGACATTGCACACCAAGCCGTAGAAGGCAACATTAGGAAAAACAACCAAAGGTTTTGTTAATGGTTGGTTTTAATGAGTGCACCACAGAAGGTGGGAGGGTCAAAGGTTTTTTTTGGGGGGGGGGGGTGGTGGGTAGCGGGAGGGAGGAGTTCTAAAGTTTAGGATTTCAACAGCTTAAAGTCACAGCCCAATGGAAGGAGGTGCACTTGTGGTCAGAATTGCAGGAGCATAAGGATCTGAGAGGGTTGTACAGCTACAGAGGTGGGGAGCAGTCAGGGAGGGATTAGACAATTATGCCCTGTTTGAACAATTTTCAAAGTTTTGTTGTAGTTCTGATTGTGTTTGTTAACTATGAAATCTTTAATAAAATAAATATTACTTTAAAAAGAAATAAAAATAGTCCTGTTGCAGATCATGAAACAATGCAATTCAGCGAGCACATGGATAATAGGTGAAAGGGACACGGCAAGATTTTGGAAATGGGCAACAGGGGGTGAGTTCTGTATTTGAAAAGCCTGCCAAACTATCTAGGATCAAATGTAAAAAGTGATTGCATGGGCACTTGAGGGTTGTGGAACACACTCTGAACAAGCAGTCAATATCTTTGATGGAGATTTCTTAATGCTGTTTGAAACTTCTTTTGTATTTCAAATCAATTGATAATTTTTGACTGAGAATAACAGGATAATATTAAAATTGTAAAACCCCACTTCACTTAATCAGGACTATTGAATGTGACCATTATTAGCATGGTTTATAATCAACACAGATGATTTTCTGGCTCAATATTTTAGCTGGCAACGAACAGAATGGACGGCAATAGAAACAACACTGAAGCAAATGAAGGTTTTTGTGAATTTGCATAATGGTTGCTGAGAGCCGAACATATTAATTCTGAGCATTAGGCCACTCGCCCCCTCAAGCCTGCTCTCCCACTCAATAAGATCATGGATAATCGGATTGTAACTTCAACCCCACATTCCTGCCCAACTCCAATAACCTTTCACCTCCCCCCTTGTTAATCAAGAATCTATCTAGTTCTGCCTTTAAAATATTCAAAGACTCTGCTTCCACTGCTTTTTGAGGGACAGAATTCCAAAGACTACCCGGAGAGAAAATATCCTCATCTCCATCTTTTATGAGCAACCGCTTATTTTTAAGACGCGACCCCTAGTTCTAGATTCTCCAGCAAGAGGAAATATCCACTCCTCATCCACCCTGTCAAGACCCCTCAGGATCTGGTTTTGATCAAATCGCCTCTTACTCTTCTAAATTCCAGTGGATACAAACCATGGGCGTCATTCTCCGACCCCCCAGCGGGTCGGAGAATGGCCGTTGGCCGCCGTGAATCCCGCCCCCGCCGGTTGCCGAAGTCTCCGAAGGGAGAAAAGTCGGCGGGGCGTTAATGGCGCCGCTGACGTCGGAGAATGGCATGGGTCTGCGCAAGGCAGCCGATTTTGGGCCTGCCGATATTGTCCCTTCCGGATGGGCCGAAGTCCCGTCGACGTGATGACCGGTCACGTCGACGTAAATCAAACCTCCTTTTCATCGGCGTGACCCGGTGTTCCAGGCTCACGCCGACCAGCGTGGAGGTGAGTGACGGCCTGGGGGGTTGGCTGCTGGGCAGGCGATGGCGTGGCCGCAGTCTGAATGTGTGGGGAGAGGTGTGTCTCGGGTTGTGTGTGTGTGTGTGCGCGGCGGGGGGGGGGTTAGAGTGGGCTGGGCTCCGGGCGAGCGCTGGGAGGGGGGTCCGTGCCGGGGAGGGGGATGGGGGGGGGGGTCCGTGCCGGGGAGGAGGATGGGGGGGGGGGTCCGTGCCGGGGAGGAGGTTGGGGTCCGTGCCGGGGAGGGGGATGGGGGGGTCCGTGCCGGGGAGGAGGATGGGGGGGGTCCGTGCCGGAGAGGAGGTTGGGGTCCGTGCCGGGGAGGGGGATGGGGGGGTCCGTGCCGGGGAGGAGGATGGGGGGGGGGTCTGTGCCGGGAAGGAGGTTGGGGTCCGTGCCGGGGAGGAGGATGGGGGGGTCTGTGCCGGGGAGGGGGTGGGGGGGGGGGGGGTCCGTGCCGGGGAGGGGGATGGGGTGTCCGTGCCGGGGAGGGGGATGGGGGGGGTCCGTGCCGGGGAGGGGGATGGGGGGTCCGTGCCGGGGAGGAGGTTGGGGTCCGTGCCGGGGTGAGGGATGGGGGGGTCCGTGCCGGGGAGGAGGATGGGGGGGGGGTCCGTGCCGGGGAGGAGGTTGGGGTCTGTGCCGGGGAGGGGGATAGGGGGGTCCGTGCCGGGGAGGAGGATGGGGGGGGGTCCGTGCCGGGGAGGAGGTTGGGGTCCGTGCCGGGGAGGAGGATTGGGGGGTCTGTGCCGGGGAGGGGGATGGGAGGGGGTCCGTGCCGGGGAGGGGGATGGGGTGTCCGTGCCGGGGAGGGGGATGGGGGGGGTCCGTGCCGGGGAGGGGGATGGGGGGTCCATGCCGGGGAGGAGGTTGGGGTCCGTGCCGGGGAGGGGGATGGGGGGGTCCGTGCCGGGGAGGGGGGGGGGGGGTCCGTGCCGGGGAGGAGATTGGGGTCCGTGCCGGGGAGGGGGATGAGGTGGTCCGTGCCGGGGAGGAGGTTGGGGTCCGTGCCGGGGTGAGGGATGGGGGGGGTCCATGCCGGGGAGGAGGATGGGGGGGAGGGTCCGTGCCGGGGAGGAGGTTGGGGTCCGTGCCGGGGAGGGGGATAGGAGTGTCCGTGCCGGGGAGGAGGATGGGGGGGGGTCCGTGGCGGGGAGGAGGTTGGGGTCCGTGCTGGGGAGGGGGATGGGGGGGTCCGTGCCGGGGAGGGGGATGGGGGGGGGGGGTCCGTGCCGGGGAGGGGGATCCGTTCCGGGGAGGAGGATGGGTGGGTCCGTGCCGGGGAGGGGGATGGGGGGGGGGGGGTCCGTGCCGGGGAGGGGGGGTGCGAGGGCAAGAGAGTTGGTCCACCTGGCCAGGTGCCAGCCTCCAACAGTTGGACCCATGCGGTCCATGCCACCTGGCTGGGGGGAAGGAGGGGATATGGGCAATGATGACATGTCGTCGTCCCCCCCGTCCCCCCCCCCCAAACCAGGCCGTCATGTTTTCCGATCATCCAGCGATGTTGGCCGCCGTGGCGGCAGCCGCTAATGTCCATGTTGCCCTGGATGAGGAGGAGGAGGAGGAGCGTGCCAGAGCGTGCCCCGCAGAGGGGCAGGCGGCAGCCGCCCAGGCTGGAGGGACACCTGACTGACAGGATGAGGAGGGGGAGGAGGACGTCGCGGCCCCACGGCAACGGAGGCACCCGAGGGCGCCCCGTGTGTACCGGCCCCGGCAGTCATACCACGACCTCACGGACCGGGAATGCAGGAGGAGACTCCGGATGAGGCGGGAAACCGTGGCACACATCTGCCACCTGCTGGCACACCTGTCACCGCGTGGCACCGGCGGGGGACACCCTCTCCCCGTGTCCGTCAAGGTTACGGTGGCCCTGAACTTTTATGCAACGGGGTCATTCCAGGCACCAAGTGGGGACCTGTCCGGCATATCGCAGACATCGGTGCATCGGTGCATCCAGGCAGTGACAGATGCCCTATATGCCATTGCACACCGCTACATCCGCTTCCCCGTGGACCGGGCCAGCCAAGATGCCCGGGCCATGGGCTTCTCTGTCGTGGCCGGGTTCCCCATGGTCCAGGGCGCGATCGATGGGATGCACGTCGCCTTGCGGCCACCTGCAGATAACAGGGCCGTGTTCACCAATAGGAAGGGGACCTATTCGATGAACATACAGGTGGTCTGCGACCACCGCATGATGATCCTGCAAGTCTGCGCCTGTTACCCAGGCAGTGTACACGACTCATACGTGTTGTCGCGGTCATCCATCCCCAGCATGTACGAGGGACGCCATCCCCGGCTGAGGGGCTGGTTGCTGGGCGACAGGGGCTACCCATTGCGATCGTGGCTGATGACGCCTATACGGAGGCCACGCAATGAGGCGGAGAACCGCTACAGTGATGCCCATGTAGCGACAAGGGGAGTGATAGAGAGGTGCTTTGGCATGCTGAAGATGCGTTTCAGGTGCCTGGACCTCTCTGGGGGCGCCCTCCAGTATCGGTCAGATAGGGTCGGCCGCATCATTGTGGTGTGCTGCGTCCTGCACAATATAGCCCAGCAGAGGGGCGATGTGCCGCAGGCAGAGGGGGGCGGAGTGGAGGAGCAGCAGGAAGAGGCGCAGTCCTCCCCAGATGAGGGGGATGGGGGCAATGGTCAGGGCAGACGGGGTAGACACAGGCGGGTGGCTGTCCACCGTTACCGGCTGGCCCAGCGGGCACAGGACAGACTGATAGCCGCCCGCTTCACTGACTAGATGGGTGTGGGAATCGGGTAGTATGGCTACAGACCGCACACCATGGCAACAGCCGACCACCCACTCCCCCCACCCATCCACCCACCCATCACCCTCACCCCCCTCCCCAACCCCACCCACCCCACCCGCATGCACACCCCCCCCCCCCCCATTGCCGATCCACCTGCGGCACAACGGGCCGGGCTCACACAGTTGCGGGTGGACGCGTGTCTATCGCAGGCCATGGAGGATGATGACAACCCGCCCTGCGGTGAGCTCCTGGCTCCACATCGTTGGACTATGTCTGACCCATGGCCACAGTACCACCATCCACCCGGACCATACCTGCATGCGGCTGTGACACTGCAGCGCACGGTCCCGTCCTCTGCCCGGGTGGATGTTGATGGCAGCCCAGGGGGAAGGGGGCAGACTCACCTGGGGCTGAGGTAAGACCACCCCTCACACACACACACTTGCGCTCAACGTATGTGACACCCCCGCACGCTTTGGACAGAGCACAAAGGCAGCTTCTGTAGGTGTAACATTGACTTTAATAACCAAAGGAGTTCATGCACGTGCCCTAGCCCCTAAAACTCATCTGTGCCCTGCACCCGTGCCAACTTACTCAGTGTCTAATTGTTTGGCCTTACGGACCCTTTGACTACGTCTACATGGTTCCCCAGACGGTACAGCAGAACTGGAGGTGGACTCCTGTGATTCCTGCCCTCTGACACGGGTTCCCTTTGGCGGCCGTTTCCTGGGGTGTCCTGGCCTAGATGGGCCAGGCTGCGGCCCGGGAGACTGGGATGGCGAGCTGCCAGCCTGTCCTGCCCATTGCCCACCCGATGCACCTGGGACGGAAGGGGGGGGGAGTCCGAGGTGTCGCGGTGTTCCGGGACCTCCCCTACAGGGGGAGCCGGGACGGACCACACCACCTCCTCCTCCCGCGGGGTGCCTGATGGCCCCCAGGCCTCTACATGGGTGGGGGATGCGAACGGGCTGGCCATCCGACGCCCCCCCGACATCTGGCGCTGCTAGCCCTGGAGGCCCGTGCTGGTATTGACAGGGGTCTGCAGGTTTGCAGCCATGGAGCCCAGGGGGTTGGCAAACCCTGTCTGTGACTGTGCGACGCCGGCTCGCACATGGCCACTGGCACCGATGCCCTCAGCGATGGCCTGCTGACACTGGGCCATGGCCTGCAGAGACTGGGCCATGGCCTGCAGAGACTGGGCTATGGCCTGCTGAGACTGGGCTATGGTGTTGAGCGCCTCTGCCATCTGGCGCTGGCACTGGCTCATGGCCTCCTGTGAGAGGGCAGCCGTGTCCTGGGCCACAGACGCCGCCTGCACGGAAAGCCCCAGGCCTCGCAAACCGTTCCCCATGTCTGACACCGTCGCACCCATTGCCTCCACCGCGGACGCCACCCGTGCGGTGTCGGCCTGGTGGCACGCATGACCGGCACCACTTCCAGCTCCTGGACGCGGGTGGACTCCTCCACCTGCGACTGCAGCCGCCGCAAGCCGGCCGTCACCCTCTTCGCTCGTCTCCGGGTCGGTGGTTGCATCGGATCTATGTGTGGGTGTGGAAACTCCAGGAACCCGGGATCCATCTGGGCGGCAGATGTTCACTTGGGCTGGGCTGCCCTCCGACCGCCCGGCCCCTCTGCTGCTCCTACCTCCACCTGCTGTACCGGGACGGCTGTGTTGTGCGCACCAGTGAGTGTACCAGACGCCTCATCACTAAAGTGCCCAACCGAGGTGAGTGTTTCTGCGATGGTGGAGGGTGTTGGTGACAGCAGTGGCGTTGTGTCGTGCTCTTCGTCCCACTCTGAGTCCATGGCACTTTGGGGTGGGGGTTCGTCTCCACCCATCCACTCTGAGTCACTGTCCGGTATTTCGTCTTCCTGGGTAGGGGTGTCCCGGGTAGGGGTGTCCTGGGTAGTGCTGTCCCGGGTAGGGGTGTCCTGGGTAGTGGTGTCCTGGGTAGTGGTGTCCTGGGTAGTGGTGACCTGGGTAGTGGTGCCCTGGGTAGTAGTGTCCTGGGTAGTGGTGTTCTGGGTAGTGGTGTCCTGGGTAGTGGTGTCCTGGGTAGGGGTGTCCCGGGTAGTGGTGTCCTGGGTAGTGGTGTCCTGGGTAGTGGTGTCCTGGGTAGTGGTGTCCTGGCTCGGATGCGACGGGGGCCTGTGGCTGCCCCCCTCATCGCTGGGTGGTCGCTCCCGCACGTGACGGGGGTGTCATCTCCCTGTTGCTCCAGGTCTCTCCGTCTCCCGTGGTGTGCGAGGGGCACGGTAGCATTGTGGATAGCACAATTGCGTCACAGATCCAGGGTCCCAGGTTCGATTCCCGGCTTGTGTCAGTGTGCGGAGTCTGCACATCCTCCCCGTGTGTGCGTGAGTTTCCTCCGGGTGCTCCGGTTTCCTCCCACAGTCCAAAGATGTGCAGGTTAGGTGGATTGGCCATGATAAATTGCCCTTAGTGTTGGATGGGGTTACTGGGTTATGGGGATAGGGTGGAGGTGTGGGCTTGGGTCGGGTGCCCTTTCCAAGAGCAGGTGCAGACTCGATGGGCCGAGTGGCCTCCTGCACTGTAGATTCTATGATACACAAACTGTACCAGAAAGTGCTGTCAGCTGGAATTACGTTGCTTGACTGGATGTTTAATTGAACAGTTAACCATCAACTGCTAATATGTGCAATAAGTGATGGAAATCCTAAAACCTCTAACCTGCACAGGTTAACTGGACTAATATCAGGACCAGGTGGCCGTCCTACGAGGCAAGGTTGGAGTGGTCAGGGGCGAAATTCTCCGTTATTTATATTTAATATAAATCCGACTTGCGTCACGCCGGAAAAATGGGTCGAAAGTCTCCGGCCCGAAATGGGCTAGCAGCGACGTAACAGGATCCGTGCTTGCGCACGTGGTTCACGCCGTGCAGCGTCATACGCGCCGCACGGCGTGACGGCTCATAAGGCCGCGCTGCTCCCCCCCACCTGACCGGAACACCCGACCGGAACACCCGACTGGATGGCTGGCCGTCGCTCAGCCCCGAGGTTCGAGTCACGCGATGTGGAGGCGCTCCTGGACGCAGTGGAGCAGAGGAGGGACGCCCTGTATCCCGGGCACGGCCGCAGAGTTGCCCCACGCCACAGCCGGCGCCTGTGGAGGGAGGTGGCAGAGGCCGTCACCGCTGTGGCCCTGACACCACGGACAGGCACCCAGTGCCACAAGAAGGTGAACGACCTCGTCAGAGCAGGCAGGGTGAGCCTCCCCCATATCCCCCCCTCCCTGTATCCCCCATAGCCCCCCTCCCCCATATCTTTCCCTCATAGCCCCCCTCCCTCATAGCTCCCCTCCCCCATAGCCCCATACCGTGCTGCCTCAAGAGTATCCTACTGTTTGTTTTATGAACTGCAGCTGTTGTGTTCTTAGCTTAAGCATAAAGTGCAAAAGGATATGTATCCCAAGTTATTCTTGTATGTTTCCAATTATATTTATCAACACAGCATTGATACTTTGAAGCAATAACACTGAACTCCTCCAGGCTCCCTACTTTACTAGGATCTGTAAGGTCTCTTCTACAAGGACATCTAAAAAAAGCACTCTTCGGATCTTTGTTTGAACAGATAGCAATTCAATGTAAAGATTTCAGTTTTAAAAGAAATTTAGGGCAGCACGGTGGCGTAGTGGTTAGCACTGCGGCCTCACTGCACCGAGGACCCGGGTTCATCCCAGCCCTTGTGGATTTTGCATATTTTCCCCGTGTCTGTGTGGGTTTCGCCCCCACAAACCCAAAGATATGCAGGGTAGGTAGATTGGAAAAAAAGAATTGAGTACTCTTAAATATATATTTTTTTAAACTTGGTGTCCAGTTCGTTTTTTTCCAATTAAGGGGTAATTTAGTATGGTCAATCCACCTACACTGCACATCTTTGGGTTGTGGGGGTGAGACCCACGCAGACACAGGGAGAATGTGCAAACGCCACACATGTAAATATTTCAGTTTTACAGAAATATCAGAACCTCACCTTTCAGGCCAAAGACTGTCTAAATAAGCCTTCAATTGCCATTATGTCAAATGTTGTATTTGCTTTGTGATTTACCTAAATTTAATAATCTTTATTAGTGTCACAAGTAGGCTTACATTTGCAATGAGTTACTGTGAAAAGTCCCTAATCGCCACATTCGGGCACCTGTTCGGGTACACAGGGAGAATTCAGAATGTCCAATTCACCTAACAGCATGTATTTCGGGACTTGTGGGAGGAAACCCACGCAGACACGGGGAGAATGTGTAGACTCCGCCCAGACAGTGACCCAAGCCGGGAATCAAACCGGGGACCCTGGAGCTGTGAAACAACAGTGCTACCCACTGTGCTACCGTGTCGCCCACATTGGTTTCAAAAACATTTGTGGCTATAGTACTGCGAAACTACAATATCCACACTTCCAAGTATAGCAGAAAATTACATTTATTTCAATAATTTACACCATGCAATTGTTAAGCTTCAAATTACAATTATGCAAGGATAGAGTACAGACATCCAGCAGCTAAATAGTGCAGCAGTTATGAGAGCATCTAAAAGAGGTTACTTATAATAATCTTTATTATCGTCACAAGTAGGCTTACATTAACACTGCAATTAAGTTACTGTGAAAATCCCCTATAGACCATTACATTGTCTCAGGGTTTATGATATTCATCAACACATTTTTTGCCTCTGTCTGGCCAGAAGATTGGGTAAAACATATTTTCACGAAGGTTGTACTACTTTCATAATCAGGTTGGTTCAAATCCTCAGCAGGTCTGGCAGCAACTGTGGAGAGGGGTTACTGTTTGAGTCCAAAATGTATGTCATATTGGAGTCAAAACGTTAACGGTTTCCCTCTCAGAGTTGCCGCCAGACCTGCTGAGTTTTTCCAGTACTTTTTGTTCTCCTTTCAGATCTCCAGCATTTTCGGCCAAATCCTAGGCCACCAGGAAGTGCTTGACCTCAGGGCAGGAGCAGGACACTACAACTACTTGATCATCAAGTGGAGTCCCCAGGTGGGAATTTTCCACAACCCACCACATGTTCGCAGTGGCTGAGGCAGCCTGCCATTAGCCGGCAGCAGGACATTTTGCTCCCACCGTTGTCAATGGGGTTTTCCATTGAATGCACTCCAGGAAACCCTTGGCTGATGTCATCAGCGGGACCAGAAGATTCCGCCAGCATGAACGGCCAGAACGTTTGGCCCCCTGTTTCGATCAGGAGAATCCCAATTGGCAATGTGAGTTTTTAAGTGTTAAATGAGGCAAGATTGCTCAGAGGGGATGTTCTTTTTAAACCTCCCCCCTCCCACTGATGAAATAATCAACTGTTGAGGGTTTAGGACAGCTACCATTCTTGGAGTTGACTGATTTCACAGGACTCACAATAAACCGTGTCATAGAATTAACAGTGCAGAAAGAGGCCATTCGGCCCATTGAGTCTGCACGGACCCTTGGAAAGAGCACCCTATTTAAACTAACACCTCTACCCCAGTAACCCCACCTAACCTTTAGGACACTAAGGGGTAATTTAGTATGGCCAATTCACCTAACCTGCACATCTTTGGACTGTGGGAGGAAGCGCCCGGAGTACCTGGAGGAAACCCACGCAGACACAGGGAGCAAGTGCAAACTCCACATAGAGAGTCACCGAGGCCGGAATTGAGCCCGGGTCCTTGGAGCTGAGAGGCTGAAGTGTTAACCACTGTGCTACCCTACCACATTACACCAGTCTTAGTTTAACAATATACAGACTGGTCATGTTACCCTTTCCAAGGAACACGCAAGTTAATTAAGTTTTGGGAAAGAGAACACATTAACTGGAGTATAGAGGACTCACTGCATTTAGAGTTGATTTTAGACTTAATGGCTGTTAAAAGAAAATCTACTGCTGTATGCAATACTGCTGAAGGAGAATGAATAATACAGAATTATATATTTTCTAAATTATTCATTCATCGACTCTGAAGACAAGCTCAAAACGTGCAACGGCCTGTATTTTATTGGCTTAAGCAATTCTTAACACCATGAATAATTAGGTAATTGGAAAACATTCATGACCCCACAGGCACCGATGACAATGACCCCACAGGCACCGATGACAATGACCCCACAGGCACCATTGACAATATGCGGAAAATCAATTGTTTACAGGTAAAATTTTTTTAAAAAGTGAACCTGCAAAACATGCCATTCACCTGGGTTGGCAGGTCAAACAGCTTGCATTAAATATGACAAATATACAAATACATCACCAGTGTTAATCATCAAACTCAAAATGCTTGCTACTTCAATGAATAGCAACCAAAGCCACGTAGTAACATCAGTCAAACAACAGGTCCTCATCCTTTTCTTCTTCAAGCAGGTTGGCTGGTGCGTTGGCATGTTTTAATATCCGATCCCCCTGTTCCTTTTCTTTCTTCTCTTTCAATTGCTTTTTCTTTTCCTGAATCTTTTTCAACCTGTAGATGTGAAGAAATTGGCCATTACTTCAATATGTTCACGTCTTTCAGTTTTGTTGTAAAAATTTAGGGATCAATAATAATCCGTGACATATATTAGGAATCCTATAGCAAGCACCCTCACACACACACACAATCAGCCAGGGTTCTGATTTATTTCCGTTTCATGTTATTTCTATTAGACTGAGTGCCACTTTTAAAATTATTGTAACTAAATTACTGTAACTATCGACTGCAATCATCGTACACCACCCATGGAAGTTCCATCGTGGAAGACTATGGAGGGAAACTTTATCAAGCCCCAAGTACTTAAATGGGGCGGAAGAACAAATAACAATTTCTCAATTAACATAGTGAAATACTAGCATTTTACAAAAGCAAAGCTAAAAAGCAGCTTAACTTTACTTCAGTTGTCTTTGTTCGCATTTTGAGAGCAGTCCATGTGAGCAGTATTAGACTGCATTATATTCATAGATTAATAAAAGAGAATTCTGTGTATATGTACCACACACATGCCCAAGATCTCTATTCAAGATGCTCTATTCCAATTTTGGAAAATATCTGACAAGATATTTAAAAAAAAAATTAAACTTCCACATCACTTACCTGTAAAATTCCTCCCTTTCTCGCTCATCCAACTCCGTTATGATATAGGACAATGTGCGCTCAATCCGAGGAATTATCACTTAATTAAAATGGGACAGTGATTAGCAGGCTATTTAAGAAATGAGAATAATATGACTCCATCACTAATACATCTCTTATTACTTTGAATGAGCACATTTTACTCTGAAGTTATTTGGAATGTAGCTTCTCTCCCATCCATGCACATAAATATTATACAAAAAAGATAACAACATATTTTTCACTTCCAACAGGTCAATGAAAGTTGCAGTTTTTTTGCACCCTATTCTGTTCCATATCATGACTGAACGTAGAAAGGGGGTCCAGCCCGGAACCAATTGATGACTTGATTCTGTTAGAAAGTAGCCACATACAGAACCACACTTTCACTACAGTCTGACAACTGCTAAGTGGTTATCCCTGTGCAAAGTTTCCTCCAGTTGCTCCAGTTTCCTCCCACAGTCCGAAGATGTGCAGGTTAGGTGAATTGGCCACGCTAAATTGTCCCTTAATGTCCAAAGATATGTTGATTAGGTGGGATTACGGGGACAGGGCGGCGGATTGGGCCTAGATGGAGTGCTCTTTTAGATGGGCTGAATGGCCTCTTTCTGCACTGTAGCGATTCTATGGATTCTAAGATGTGAGTCCATTCCATTGACCAAATAATCTGTTCAATCCCAGCCCCTGGTCACTGTGTGGAGTTTGCACATTCTCCCCATGTCCGCGTGGGTTTCACCCCCACAACCCATAGATGTGCAGGGTAGGTGGATTGGTCACATTAAATTGCCCCTTAATTGGGGGGGGGAAAAAATAATTGGGTACTCTAAATTTATAAAACAATTTTTAAAAATTTAAAAAGTAATCTGCATTTATGATCATTCTTGTCATAGCACTCGATCCTTTCAAGAGCAGTGAATAATATTCCAGCCTCTCTCCCTTCTGGGTATCTTTAACAGTCACCTATTATACTCCGTAACTATAATTCCACACATTACTTACTATGTTAAAGGTACTATATAAATGCAAGTTATTGTTGTACACAACTGCACGGAACAAATATTGAAATATATTTTGCAATCTTGTGCTCACTTCCCCAATCTATTTACCCTTTCTAAGGTTCTGATTTTACAGCACAACTTACTATAGATTTATTTTCCTTTTTGTAAGGGGCGCATGCCCTATTTCGTTTTGAGTTGGGGGTTAGTTTGTTAAATTTATCGTTTAGAGGGTTAAGTTGTTTTGTTGGCATATTTCCCTGTTTTCTTTCTATTATTTTCCTTTTTGGTGTTTTGTAAAATTATTGAAAAACTTTGAATAACTACATTTAAAAAAAAAAGTAGCCACACTTTCACTACAGTCTGACAACAAGCTGTCTCTCCAGTAATATCATGAGATCCAGGTTTTGATAGACTAGCTTTTCTAGTTGTGAAATCAGTTATTAGGGAGCCATGAGATATACATAATCAACATGAAGAGAAAGATCAAAATAATTCTGCATAAAGAGAGTTGCTGGGACATCAGGAGCAGTTGATGTGGAAACAATTACATTTTTGGGGAAATTGAATAAATAATTGAAGCCAAGGCAGATATAGCAACATGGGGAACATGGAAAAACAGCAGGCTATTGATATTAGTTACACCACCAGTAAAGGGTAAATATTTGCCATGGAAATGCTTTCAATACTTTACTTCACTGATGGATGTAAACATTGCTATTTCAATAGTTCTTTCCAATCAGAAGAATTCAGGTGTAGAAATCTTGAGAGTCTTAATAATTTTGTTGGTAGCGGATGTATATACATTTCATAGATCCAAAATACTTGGTCATATGATGTTTGAAATCCATGAATTATTGCATTCAAGATTATCAGTACTCTTTCTAGCGGTTCCCAACAAATTCCAAAACAGTTCTTTTCCCTGCCTTCCACTTTGCTTTGTAATGGTTTGCACGGACTGCAAAATGGCAACTTTCCAGCATGTCACCTAATTATCTGTCCTTACTGTGCAAATTGGACAATGTCAGTAGGTGGTTTGACCCTGGGATAGCACGGTCAAAAGTCCAATCTTTACAACCCGTTGACAGAAGGGCTATTTCCAGTGGGACTCACTGGAAGTTTGAGAATTCATGAGCATTATTTTCTAACCAAAGTATATAAAAATTACAGAGATAATAGATTAAGTGAATGGCCATAACTAAGTGGATCTTAATAAAGACAAGCATGAAGTCATAACTTAGATAGAAAATACAGTTTGTGGAAGGGGTGCAACATGGATTTATCAGAATGATACCTTGGAGTTTGAATAAATTACAAGGAAAGATCATACAAATTCTGTTGTAGTCTCAGGAATGTTGACGGTTAAAGTGTGATTTGATTGAAGTTTAAATGGCAATTGATACTAGGTCACTTGTCAATTTTAAATGAGATTGGTAGATTTTTATTAACAAATTTGGAGTTTTGTTCCAGGATATGTGGGAAAGTGGGCTTATGGAATTAGGTCTCAGATCAGGCCTGATCTCATTGAATGGCAGAATATGCTGGAGGGGTCAAATTAGCTACTCCTCTGTCCAAAGCAGTAGCAAAAATGCATAACCTACCATGTTCAATTGCATTTACACGCCTATTGGTAATTTTAATGGCTTCATCCAGTGTCACAAAAGAAGTCTGAAATCAACACAAGGTTACAGGTTTAGTGCAGCAGTCTCAAAAAATCATCTCTTTACATTAGGGCCAAACTGTCCAATTTTTCTGGAGCATGCAATGTCATTGGAGGTGTACCTTTCTGATAAATTAAATTATGGTTTAAACATGTTCTTCGGAGCACATTCTTGTATTTCTCTACCTCGTACCTGCAATGAAGCCAGTTCAACCAGGAGCTCCACTGCTTTTGCATAATTCCGCTTGAGTTTAGCCAGCTGTTCTCCACCTCTGGCCAAGCCAGTAAGCTCATAACCTAATAAATAAAGTGTAAAGGAAAAAAATATCCAGGGTCACATCAGCTCATTTAGGTGAAGCACTTTAACTATCTCTTTACAGTATGGTTAAATAGCGGATCTCCTATATCATTCACATTGAGTCAGAGGTGGTGTTTTACAATGACTACATGCTCAGAAAGGTAAGATTCAGATTTTATTTTATTAACTCTCATTCGCACTATTTCTGCACTTACTCCCCCTCCACCCCATTTCTTGAGGCTCTCTATCTTGCTTTCTAAAAATCAATCATTCTTTCCATTACTGTCCTTCACCTGTCTTTTTTCTGCAAGTTTCCCAATGACATTAGCTTGTTAACAAAGCGGAGAATTGGTGTAAGTCCAAGGAATACAAAAATGCATAAAGCAATATGTACCAGATCAAAGATGGATAAGGTTGTTTTGAAACAGGTGCAATGTATACAACAAGAAAGAATTTGTTTGTAATGAGGTGAGGTATTGAGTAAAGAGAAAAAGGATAGAGTAGCAGTGACCTGAACTATAACAGTCACATTATCAAGGCACCCAGGACTTGGAGAATTTGAAGGCAAAATGCCACACTCTTCGTTGGTAATCAGGGAGCAATGTCTGTGGCCGTAAACATGCAAGTCGGATGGATAGCAGGGGAGTAGTAATGAGAAAAGAAAAGGCAGGGGGAGGAAAAAAAAAGTTCAGGAACAGCAGACAGCAGAGATAACTGCTTCAAATGCCACATTGGGAAACATAAATCCAAAGCCCAGGTTGGATTTACTTATTGCAGCAACAGAGGAGTTTCCGAGGCTTAAAAATAGTGCTTCAGTGCACTGGAAAATGTTTTATACGTGTTTGAATGCTGGGGACTTGGCTCAGAAACTGCAATGAAGAATTGAAAACATGGAGTTATTTGATTAATTGTAGCTGCTGACTCCAGCTCGTTCCTTTTTGTAATGAACGATGTGGTTGTTGGTGTCCTTTTCCACTTCAGCATAGTTTCGTTTTTTGCACTGAGGGCTTATTATTGCTCCATTTAAGATAAACCTGGGTGACGTTTTTATGCTGCAGACCGATTTAAAGACATGGGACTGGATTCGCCTGTTGCAGACATCGAAATCGCATTCGGTGATCGGCTGGAGAATCAATATTCCCAACCAAATAGGGGAAGGCGCTGCTTTTGTGATGCTCTGCCCCCTCCAAAACAACGTACAGAGTACGCCGCGCCACGTATCGACAGCGCAGGACATTGCCTGACGCCCGCCCCCGACCGGCCGAGTTCCCAATGGCGCGGGACACTGGTATCATCCGTTGGGAACTCGGCTTGGCTGCTACGGATTCAGTCTACAGGGGAGGGCCGATCTGCAGGGGGGGGGGGGGGGGAACGGACGGACTATTTCTCAGACTAGGTCTGTGAGCAGCCACCGCCATGTTGCACGTCGTGGCCACTGCAGGCTGCCACCATGTGCATGAGCGGCCACAGGCTCGGCAATTCTCCGGGCCATGTTGGCAGTTAGAGCCAAGTGCTCTATGCTGCCTTCCTGCTAGCCCCAGCTAAACGGAGAGTCGGTGGTCATTTTACGCCATTCTTTCTGGCGTAAAACGACACAGTTCCCACGTCGGCATGGGGACATATCGCAGAATCGAGCCAATGATGCACGATACAAAAAACTTTAAATTGTTGTACACAGGACCAGAAAATCACAGGCAGCAAATAGCAGATTCTGATCACGTAGAATACTATCTGGCCTGGGGGAAATTATGCAAAAGGTCCTTGCCACACCCGATGTGGTCTTTATTCAGCATTTTAAAATATATTGTTTATTTTCTTGGTAATCTGCAGCCAACGGGAAGAATCTGTTATGGTCTAGTCCCTGTCCAATTATTATTCAGGTTAGATCATATAATGGATTATTATTTGATGACAAAGTGAGGCTAATTGCACTCTATTTTATTTATGTGCAAATGGTACACAGCAACTTCAAGAGTAAACCCTTCGGATACTGAAAATTAACAATGCAAGTGTGGTATCTCATTCCGATGGGTATTAATTGTTAGAGCTTTTCTTTAAACGCTCAATTTAAAAACTCAACTGTTTTTTAAAACTTTGTCTTTCTCCTAATCCAATCTTTCTCCTAATCCAATCTTTCTGCACCTAATTTGGGATTGATTTCACCCACTCATATGCCCACTTCTTTTGCAGTGTTTTATTTAAATTGCATCAAAGAACAAAGAAAAGTACAGCACAGGAACAGGCCCTTCGGCCCTCCAAGCCTGCGCCGACCATGCTGCCTGTCTAAACTAAAATCTTCTACACTTCCTGGGTCCGTATCCCTCTATTCATGTATTTGTCAAGATGCCCCTTAAACTACACTATCGTCCCTGCTTTCACCACCTCCTACGGCAGCGAGTTCCAGGCACCCACTACCCTCCGTGTAAAAAAAAAAAAAACTTGCCTCGTTCATCTCCTCTAAACCTTGCCCCTCGCACCTTAAACCTATGCCCCCTAGTAATTGACCCCTCTACCATGGGAAAAAGTCTCTGACTATCCACTCTGTCTATGCCCCTCATAATTTTGTAGACCTCAATCAGGTCACCCCTTAACCTCCTTTGCTTCCAAATGGGAGTAGATCCTGTCTCGAAGAATTCTTTCCAGTAATTTCCCTACCACTGACGCAAGGCTCACCGGCCTGTAGTTACCTGGATTATCCTTGCTACCCTTCTAAAACAAAGGACCAACATTGGCTATTCTCCAGTCCTCTGGGACATCACCTGAAGACAGTGAGGATCCAAAGATTTCGGTCAAGGCCTCAGCAATTTCCTCTCTTGTCTCCTTCAGTATTCTGGGGTAGATTCCATCAGGCCCTGGGGACTTATCCACCGTAATATTTTTCAAGACGCCCAACACCTCGTCTTTTTGGATCTCAATGTGACCCCGGCTATCTACACACCCTTCTCCAGACTCGGCATCCAACAATTCCTGCTCTTTGGTGAATACTGATGCAAAATATTCATTTAGTACCTCGCCCATTTCCTCTGGCTCCTCACATAGATTCCCTCCCCTTTTCTTCAGTGGGCCAACCCTTTCCCTGGCTACCCTCTTGCTTTTTATGTACGTGTAAAAAGCCTTGGGATTTTCCTTAACCCTATTTGCCAATGACTTTTCGTGACGCCTTTTAGCCCTCCTGACTCCTTGCTTAAGTTCCTTCCTACTTTTCTTATATTCCACACAGGCTTCGTCTGTTCCCAGCCTTCTAGCCCTGACAAATGCCTCCTTTTTCTTTTTGAGGAGGCCTACAATATCCCTCGTTATCCAAGGATCGCAAAATTTGCCATATTTATCTTTCTTCCTCACAGGAACATGCCGGTCCTGAATTCCTTTCAACTGACATTTGAAAGCCTCCCACAAGTCAGATGTTGATTTACCCTAAAACATCCGCCCCCAATCTATGTTCTTCAGTTCCTGCCTAACATTGTTATAATTAGCCTTCCCCCAATTTAGCACATTCATCCTAGGACCACTCTTATCCTTGTCCACCAGCACTTTAAAACTTCCTGAATTGTGGTCACTGGTCCCGAAATGCTCCCCTACTGAAACTTCTACCACCTGGCCAGGCTCATTCCCCAATACCAAGTCCAGTACAGCCCCTTCCCTAGTTGGACTGTCTCCATATTGTTTTAAGAAGCCCTCCTGATGCTCCTTACAAACTCTGCCCTGTCCAAGTTAAGATACATAGTGTCTTGCCCTCTTTATCCAAATTCCCGATTAACCATTTACTCACTTTGCACTGTTATCTACTACATTTTCAGCAACTTGCCACTTCATATTTAAAAAAAAAATTTCACAGGACAAGTCGAAGTTACAGCACATAATTTAATACTGTGCTGCAGAAAAATCTGGGCCAGTAATATTCTTCCAGTGGCAGAACACATACATGTCAGTTTTCTATAGAAAACTATCCACTTTGAGATTGCAGTTACAGGAATACGGTTTAATTTTTATCCACCCTCTTAGCAATGGAACAGAAAGAGTGGTAATTTCTACTCACTATCTCCTCCTTCCTGGTAATGTTCAAACACTGGTAGTATAACACCTGATGAAAGAGATGAGATTTATTCAGTATTTGCAACAAATATAGTTTACCCTCCAAAGTGTACAAAAGTTTTCCTTTTTGAAAAAAAAGCCGGCAGTTTATCCTTTTTTCCTCTTCTCCCCCTCAAAGCATGCAGATCTCTATATACATGTTGACCCAAAGATGGACAAGCTGGCCACCTATTCTTAGGCTTTTACCAATGCCACTTTGATCGAGCGGCTGGGAGTGACAGAAGAACCCAGCAATTACCTTTCCTCCATTGGCATGGCAGAACAGGGCCCTCCGTCTGTTGACTGTCACTTGGCAGCTGGATACATACCACTTTGTACCGCCCTCAATCAATACATTGGGCTGGATTCTCCGCCCCCCCGCGCCAGATTTCTGGTTCAGCATGCCGGCGGGATGCTCCGTTTCGCCAGCTGGTCAATGGGGTTTCTCATTGTGGGCAGCCCCATGCCGTTGGGAAACCCCCGGGTCTGCCGGCAAAAATGGAGCATCCCGGCGGCGGCAGAGAATCCAGCCCATTGTTTTCTTTTTCTTGCTGCAGAAGTAAATAGAATCCTGGTGCAAGACACTATCAACTTGAAAATAAGGTATTGAAATCACCATAAAAACATACCTGCTACATTGTCTCGTTTAGCTCGGACCTTAACTTGTGCCTTGTTCACATTCTGGATCACCGTAGTGCTGCATACGACAGAATCAGTAATCAGCTACAATATTAGCCCTCTTGCACCATATACTCTTGAAATGACCCTATTCAAATCAACTGATAATTGACATTCTGAGCAATAAATTTCTGATTTCAGAAAAAAAAAAATTGAAATTAGTTATGCAGAGCTAAAGAGTTGACCTTTGAACAGAAAATTGTCAGGAATTGCATGCAAGGTCAATAAATATCAAATGGATTCCACAATTATAAACAATTTTTAAAAATCCAACATCTATGAAAGCTTCAATTCAGTCTACAACAATTTTTTATACCCGTAACTACACCCACATAGCAAGTGATGCCATCAAACCTAGAGTCTCCAAACACCAATGACAAAGACCAATTGCTCAAAACCTGTGTTAGGGACAAATAAGGTGGCCTACAAATAAATCTTTGGTAATTGCAGTCTCACCTGAAGTCTCCAGCAGTGAATTTGGCTTCAGCTAAGGAAAAGGCTGCCTCCCTCATGACTTCACCCATCAGTGTCTTAGTCTGTGAGGAGAAAACCAAAATTAATGCAAATTCAACACTCGGGAGGGGTTAACTCACACAAACACTGGGCTCAGCAGCCATTTTATTTTAGCTTCACTACAATGCTTGTTATTTAATTTTTTTAAAAAAAAATATCGAAATCATTTCAGGTACATAACAGTATTTTGTTACTTCCAAAAATCTGTGGGGGTATCCTCATTTTCTGCCACTTGCCCTGGTTTAATCAACATGTGCATCATCTTTGGCTGACCGAATAGGTGGATGACTGTCTCACTGCTCCAGCAGCATCGCTCTATGTTGGCCAGAGAGGTGTGCAACTCACTGTGTCCCCACAATGCACATGCTTCAATTGCAGCATTTGGTTTCCAGCTGTCAAATGGCTTGCAGGCTAACTTGATAAGAGTTGGGGCTGAAGGGTGGAATCTCCAATCACCTGTCTCCTCCGACATCCCACTTTAAGAAACAAGTTTGATTCAGTTTGCCAGCATCAAGAGCACAAAGCCAAAATACCGCTATCAAAAAAAAAGACAGGAAGCCAAAAGGTTTTGAATGACCGGACTTGCACTGTACTGTGAATTAGAGAAATAAAAAAAATTAAAAAAAATCGGAGAGTTTAGTAAAACTTGTAATGTTTGGTCTTTAAAGATAAAAAGTTTCACCTCTATAATCTTTTTCAGGATTTGTCTGAAGCGCAGTGTAAGGGCATCAGACTTTTTCTTCAGTAGGTTGCGACCAGTCTGGGCACCTTTCAAACGAGCCTTCATTATAGTTTGTGCCCTATAGCGAAAGCAAAAGAAAACGTGTATTAAGTTTACCTTTAGCTGCCAGACTACTGACGACTTTAATTACACTTAAATTAAATGGATTTATTTTTCAGCACAAAGTTGGTGATTCATATTTTTCATCAACACCCTCGCAAGTGTGCATTTCTTAATACCAAAATAGGAAAGCTTCCAGTAACAGAAAGCTGCAACATTTCTTTTTTTTTTTTAATTTAAATAAATAAATAATTTTATTGAGGTATTTTTTGGTATTATAACAACACAATAAACAATTGTGCAAAAGCCGTCACCCTCACTTACAGGTCCAACCTTTATTAACCCCCTACTCTAAGCTCAACTAACCCCCCCCCCCTTATGCTGACGATTAATTTTCCGCGAAGAAGTCGACGAACGGTTGTCACCTCCGGGCGAACCCTAACAGTGACCCTCTCAAGGCGAACTTGATTTTCTCCAAACAGGGAAGGCTAGCCATGTCAGATAGCCAGGTCTCCAACTTCGGAGGCTTTGAGACCCTCCAAGCTAATAGTAAGCTGCAACATTTCTTGCTTCAGTTTTCATATCAATATCTTAAGCAAAGGGGATACAGATTTCTATTTTTAAACTGTTGGGAGCAGGGCCAGGGAATTAAAAAAAAAAAATTTTTTTTTAATGTGCACATTTTAAAGCCAGAAGCATAATGAGGAACTGCCTTGAATTGCTGTTCATAGAAAATAGATGGATGGATAATTCCCAAATCCCATCCAAACGTGGCCATTAGTTGTGTCAATCACGATGAAACCAAACATTCATTTGGGGTCAGCACACAAGATGAGCATACCTGTATTATACCTAGCTATCTTTTAAGTCCAAGACTAACACAAAATATTAAATGCGAAAGCTTAATGTGTGGACAAAAAGGTTTTATTCTTTCAAAGCAGGTGTATCCTGTAAAAAGTTACAATATTACCATTTTGAAATTCAAACACAAAGGACGAGTTTCTTTTTACCATTTGAATTCTAAGATGAGAAAACTGAAACTTCCATCAAATGGCAATACATAAGAGTTAAAGAACCAGTTCATTAAATCGAACGTGCCAAAGTTTGTGAAAATTCAGCTGTAAAGGTTGGTTCAGCTTCCTGATTACTATTGGGTGCAATAACTCCCTCAAACCAGTTTCCAGTGCCATTACCTTCACACTGTTTATACAAAAAATATTTGTTTGAAAATGCTTTTCTCTTATTTAAAAAGGTCATTGAAGACACCAGGTAGAAAAGGAACTTGTTTTTAAATATGGTACCTTTCACATTCAAGAAAATCCCAACGTAATTTATAATGAATTACTGTTGAAGTGCAGTCAGTATGGAGCCAATTTACAGAAGGCAAGGACAATAAATAAGAAATTCAACTATTTTTGGTGGTAGTTGTAGGATGGACATTAACCAGAACAAGATAGTCATTCTTCTCCCTTCCCCTCAGCACTTATCGGAACTTCATGTAGACAAGCCCCAACCTAATGTTTCATTTTGAAACAGCACTTGTGACAATGCAGCACTCCTTTGTTATTCTGGTGAAATGTTAGCATCAGTTACATACTCATATCCTGCAATGGGATTTGAACTCTGCAACCATCTGTGGAACTGTTCCCACTATTTAGACATGCTCATTTGATTCAAAAAGCTTCTTGCTATAAATTCTACAAGAATGTATTTCATGTTGGTCAGTTAAACAATTTTAGTATGGGAATGATGAAGGTGCTCGGAATGTTGGTACAACAATGTGAACCTTTCCAAGTGAAAAAGAATGTAAAAGATAGAAACCATGGAAACAAAGTGCTGTGGGTAAATTCCAAATTATAGCTAATTAAGAGTGGCCTGTTTGATATTTAAATTGAAATGAAAGTCACCATAGTTCCAGCCAACCATAGGCAGCTCTCCCTTTTGAGACTGGGGGTTGTTTA
Source organism: Scyliorhinus torazame (assembly GCF_047496885.1). Classification (NCBI taxonomy): domain Eukaryota; kingdom Metazoa; phylum Chordata; class Chondrichthyes; order Carcharhiniformes; family Scyliorhinidae; genus Scyliorhinus; species Scyliorhinus torazame. Next base: position 236,157,418 of record NC_092708.1, on the reverse strand, counting down.
ACCCAAGGGTCATCACACTTCAGGCAAGGGACAAGGTTGAGAAGGCAGGGCTTTCATGGTAACCTCAGCTGGTATGGGAATTGAACCGGCATTTTTGTGTTGCTCCGCATCATGAATCTGTCATCCAGCCAACTGGCCTCCTAACAAGGTACAAAGTATTCTGTACTAGCAGATGGGTTCACATATTTCCACAATGTTTGAATTATTAACATGGCACACTGCACAGAATTCCCCAAGCCCTGGTGTATTATATTATATGCTTTTTAAAAAAAAGTTCTGGGTTTTAGTTAATTCTTTATTGTGTGCCTCGTTGCTTTTGAGGTGGTGGTAGTTGGCCAGCATCTTGGACCAGTGCAGTCTTTGCGCAGATGCCAGATAGGGAATTACAGGACCTTGACTCAACAATGTCGGAACAATAAATGCTGTCTGTTTTTTTCAGGTCATTGTATACAACAGAACGCCACGATCATTTAACACTATCTTGTGTTTCGTGCATTGCATTTATTTTTTAAAAGTGCTAAATGTAGTGCTTCCTTAATATGATGACTTTCTGATTCAGAGTGCTCAAGATTCATTAAGGAGCATAATCTAGTTTACAAACTAAATTGCAAGTATCTGGCTTGTGGGAGATTATACAGGAGCATTTTCATAGCAAGAACATGTGACAAAAGAGTAAAAGAACATACAGACAGGCAAGATGAAGTACAGAGAGCAAAAGGAGACTTGTGTGGAGTAAAAGAATAGCAACATACACGAATACACCAAATGGCCGGTTTCTGTGCTGTAGATTCCATGTATTTTAATACTGTACCATACAAATCAAATAATCATGGGGTAAATTTGGAAAATAATGTTAAAAATATTGGGTTTTGGTTGACAGTGAAAGGCATGGCATAAGCACCAGCAAAATATCTGGAAATCTGAAATAAAAACAAAATGATGTCAACTAGCAGCATCTGTGGAGAGTGAAACAATTAACATTGCGAATCCAATTCCTTGGAACTTATACAAAGGTTGGTTGTGTGCATTCTTAACAAATTATGCAGAGAACCAAGTATGATGAATGCTTTTGTTAAAATGTAACTTTTAACATCTTTCTTAATGCGTACCCATGCTGTTCATTTAAACTCTATTCATTTGAGCTCATTAACATTTTCCTTAATAGAGTACCCATTTTTGATGGTCTCAGGTCGCAATCGTGGATTACACGCATTTTGGAATAATGTTTTGCAAACTGGGAGGTTACATCAGTTGGCTGTCTCGGGTATGATTTCTCACGAAAAGCAGATACAGGCAATTTAACTTTAGTTTCAAGTCTGTGAGTTCCTTATTTGGAGACAGATGGGACGATTCAACGGGAAATAGGCCGTCCCTCAAGTGCGGTTGTCCTTGACCCACAATTAAAACGCTGGGCTCCAAATTCAATTTTCCAGAAATCCCGGGAAAACACGCCTTTCCAGGTCAAGGAAGAAACCCGCCGAGCAAACCCGGGACTGCGATCAAACTCTGATACTCACATCCGCGACGGGAAGATCTCAATCCTTTCCTTTCCCGACATGTTTGGTTATTCGGGGGGTGGATTAATCCGACAGCTGGTGGAAAAGAGCAGGACAATCCTTTAAAGCCTCGAGGAGTAGCCGGTGACCTTCAGCAGGCCGCGAAGCAGCAGCAGCGGCGGCCGAGCCCCGGTCCGGCAGCTTTCTCAGGTTAATGATCCCTCTTCACTCTGGGTCCTCCAGGGTTGTCTCCCCCGGATCAGCTGCTGGCAGTCACGTGATCCGTGACCCCTGACCCGCCCTCGACAATGTTAACGCGTACCGAACATTTTGGATACTCCGAGTTTATTTTTAAATCGGATTTTGCTCAGCAGGTCGTTGACTACTTCACTAATTTATTTGCCTCGATATTTTATCTCTCCTTCTCTCGCTCGGGGAGAGCGCGGCGTCGATACTGCGCCTGCGCAGAGAGGGGCGGTGTAAAGGAAAGGGCATCGCGCTTGCGCAGGAGAGGGGAGGGGAGGGCAAAGGATCGGCACTCCGCCAGCGCTGTGGGGTGGGCGTGGGCGGGCAACGGAATCGGCACCGCGCCTGCGCAGGGATGGTGTGCCCGGCAAAGGAATCGTATTGCGCCTGCGCATGAGTGGCGCGCCCGGGGTGGGGGTGTAAACGGCACCGCGCCTGCGCAGGGATGGTGTGCCCGGCAAAGGAATCGCATTGCGCCTGCGCGGAGTGCCGGGCAAAGGAAACGCGCTTGCGCAGGAGAGGTGCGTGGGGGGTAACGGAAACGGCACTAGTAAAGAGTGGGCCTGAGGCGGCGGATTCTTCCCCTTCACACCGGCGCTCGAGCAGCAGCGTTGCCCACACATTCCGTGCAGGTAGGTGCGACCCCGAACTGTCCCCTCACACCGGGGTGTTGGCGGTTGCCGTCTCTCCCGACTACTGGCCGGTAAGAGCGAACCCGCGGTTTCGGCCTAAACCCAGCACGTTTCACACGGTCACAGGCCAGTCCTCAGCTCGGGCTTCACCTGCGGCCCCTACCCGCGCAGCCCAGTCACTGTTTATAAAAGCACAATAATACAGTGGATGCTGGAAATATGAAATAAAAACAGAAAATGCCGGAAAACTGCTTATAAATTGTTTCCCAGTCTGTGGGTGAAATCTGGCAGGTATACCGTCTTGCCCAGCTCCAGTAGTTGAGCACCGCTTCCAGTGTTGGCTCACCCACTTCTTCAGTTCCCACTCCAACTACCCTTAGTGGGGCAGCTTCTCTAAATTTACAGTTTTGCTGCGTTGTGCCCACGCGTAATTAAACTGTAAAGTTCACAAGTGAAGTAAGGTAGTTGCATTGCATCATTCTAAAAGCGAGATCCCAGGGGATGAAAGGCGGCTGCTTCACTCACCTCAAAAATAACATTGCACTGGAAGCCTTATCTCGCCTCAGATGCTCCAACCTTTCCCAACTCTGTCGGTTTAAAAACTAAATTAAGTGTGGCCTAATTTTAAGTTTTTATCAGACCTTTGGGAATGAAGACATTTTGTGGAGATTTTCATTTTTGGCATAAAAAGGATGAAGAATTTAAGCAAGGGGTTTTTGTTAGCAAATGAGAGTTTCATTCCTGCTGGCTAGATTACAGCTTCAATTATCTGCACAGTGTGGATAGTGTTTTTTATTCCTCATGTTTTTTTGCAAGTAATTTAAGATGAAAGTTAATTATTCTAGTTAGGATAAATTTGAATTAGCAATGAAATCAAAAATGTACCATGAGATGGGCAGCACAGTAGCATTGTGGATAGCCCAATTGCTTCACAGCTCCAGGGTCCCAGGTTTGATTCCGGCTTGGGTCACTGTCTGTGCGGAGTCTGCACATCCTCCCTGTGTGCGTGGGTTTCCTCCGGGTGCTCCGGTTTCCTCCTACAATCCAAAACTGTGCAGGTTAGGTGGATTGGCAATGATAGTGTGGATTGGCAATGATAGTGTCCAAAGTGGTGGCCCCTAGTGTCCAAAATTGCCCTTAGTGTCGGGTGGGGTTACTGGGTTATGGGGATAGGGTGGAGGTGTTGACCTTGGGTAGGGTGCTCTTTCCAAGAGCTGGTGCAGACTCGATGGTCCGAATGGCCTCCTTCTGCACTGTAAATTCTATGATAATCTATGCATGTATGCCACAAAAAAGGAGCAGACAGACTGTCAATCTAAACTGACATTAGCAGTTAGCTGCCTGCTCATCAGGATTTTTTGCTGAAATTTATTGTGAAATCTGATGCCACATTCATTGCATCCATGTGCACCCTAGGCCTGATCCCATGACTCCATTGTAATTTCTCACATGGATTTGAAATTGGAATAATTGCACATACACAAACGTCTGGTGGTGGAAAGATTCTACTTGGCAACATCACATTTTCTTGGTGCTTTAATGTCCCATGGCATTTAATGGCAATGGATCTGTGCATGTTGTTACAGCAAAATTGCAATTTTTGCCAGATTTCTTAGTGTTGGGAAAGTTCATGTCGTGATGGCAAGTTGGCTTCTTTATTCATGGTTAGAGCTTAGTCTTATGATTAAAATCAAAACTTTGGGTCTCATGGAAGTGCAACCTGTGGTAGTATCTTTTTTAAAATATTTTTTTATTCTCCTTTTTCACATTTTTCCCCACATTTACACCCATAAACAATAATCAGTAACAAATATGTCAATCCCCAACGATCCCACCAAACCCCAAACATTAGCCCACATGTTCTCACAAACAAATGACAAAAAGGAATTAGGATTCACCTATAGTCGCCATTAACACACACAGCCCCCCAACCCTCCCACCCATACGCCCCAACTAATGTTCAATGTTATCCAGTTCTTGAAAGTGCATAATGAATAATGGCCATGAATTGTAGAACCCCTCCATCCTTCCCCTCAGTTCAAACTTAACCTTCTCAAGAGTCAAGAATTCCAACATGTCCCCACGCCAGGGCACAGGGAGGAGGTTGGCGAGCAACCTCTATCAGGATCCGCCTTCAGGCCATTCACGAGACGAAGGCTATAACATCTGCCTCCGCACCCGTTTCCAACCCTGGCTGGTCCGACATCCCGAATATTGCCTCCCGGGGGCCCGGGTCCAGTTTCACGTGCACCACTTTAGAAATTACCCTAAAGACCTCCTTCCAGTAATCCCCCCCCCCCCCCCCCCCCCCCCCGCAACATTCTCACACATTTTCTACTCCATCAAAGAATCGACTCATCCGCACCCTCGTAAGGTGTGCTCTGTATACCACCTTCAGCTGTATCAACCCCAACCTCACGCACGAGGTGGAGGCATTTACTCTCCAGGGCACACCACACCAGAACCCCCCCTCCATATCCTCTCCCAACTCTTCCTCCCACTTTTCTTTGATCCCTTCCAGTGGTGCCTTCTCCTCTTCCACAGTAGCTCCGTAAACCGCTGACACTACCCCCCTTTTCCAGTTCCCCTGTCGTCAGCACCTCCTACAGGAATGTGGAGGCTGGCTCCACCGGGAAGCTCTGTATCTCCTATCTGGTAAAATCTCAAACCTGAATGTATCTAAACATTTCTCCCTGCTCCAGCCCATACTTCGCTTCCAGCTCCTTCAATCCTGCAAACCGACCCCTACGAAACAAATCTTTTAGTGTCTTAATCCCCTTCTCCCATTTCCGAAAATTTCCATCCCACCTCCCTGGCTCGAATCTGTGGTTCCCCCGAATCGGCATTTCCCTTGACCCTGCTCCCAACCCAAAGTGTTGGCGAAACTGCCTCCAAATTCTCAATGAAGCTATTATTACCGGATTCGCTGAGTATTTCCCTGGGGCTATCGGGAGCGGCGCTGTTACTAGTGCTTTCAATCCCGACACCCTGCACAAACTCTCCTCCATTCTGACTCACTGGTAATCAACCCCTCTTACCCAGCGCCGCATCTTCTCCACGTTCGCCACTCAGTAGTAATACATCAGGTTCGGAAGACCCAAACCCCCTGCCTGCCTTCCCTTCTGTTGCAGCACTTTTCTAACTCTGGCCACCTTCCCTCCCCATATGAACGAAGTAATCCTTCCCTCAATCTCTCTGAAAAATGCCTTTGGCAGGAAAATCGGAAGGCATTGAAAAATAAACAGAAATCGCGGCAACACGTTCATTTTAACTGCCTGTACCCGACCTGCCAGTGTCAGAGGGAGACCATCCCACCTTGCCAGATCAGCTTTCGCTCTCCCCACCAAACTAGAAATGTTGTACCTGCGGAGCCCCCCCTCCCCACCCCCCCCACCCCCACTCCCGGGCAACCTGCACCCCCAAGTACCTAAAGTGAGTCCCTGCCCTACGGAATGACAGCCCCCCCCCAACACCCCTGCCCCTCCCCCTGCCGAGACACCACAAAATACTCACTCTTGTCTAGATTTAGTTTGTACCCTGAGAAAGACCCAAACACTCGCAGCAGCTCCAATATTCCCCCTATCGACACACTCGGTTCCGACACGTATAACAGCAAGTCATCGGCATATAAGGACACCCAATGCTCTCTCCCCCTCCCACACTATTCCTTTCCATACCCCGGAACTTCTTTTTGCGATGGTCAACGGCTCAATCGCGAGTGCAAACAGCAGGGGGGACATCGGACATCCCTGCCTAGTCCCACGGTGGAGAGAAAAGTATCTCAAGCTGATGTTGTTTGTGCGGACACTCGTCCTCGGCTCCTTATATAGTAGCTTTACCCAGTTCACAAATCTTGGTCCAATCCCAAACCGCTCCAGAACTGCCACCAAGTACCCCCATTCTACCCGGTCAAACGCCTTCTCAGCGTCCAATGCCACAATCACCTCTGTTTCCTTCCCCCTCTGCCGGTGCCATAACGACGTTCAATACCCTTCTAATGTTTAAAAAGAGCTGCCTCCCTCTCACGAACCTCGTCTGATCTTCACCTATCACCTTCGGGAGGCACTCCTCCAGCCTACCCGCCAGTCCCTTCGCCAATACTTTTGCGTCCACATTCAGAAGTGATATGGGCCTGTACGACCCACACTCTGTCGTATCCTTATCATTTTTTAGCAACAGGGAAATCGATGCCTGCCCAAAGCTTGTGGAAACACCCCCCTCCCTATCGCCTCTTCAAACATCCCCACCGTCAGGGGTGCCAGCTTATCCTTGAATTTTTAATAATATTCCACTGGAAACCCATCCAGCCCTGCCACCTTCCCCGACTGCATCCTCCCAATTGCATCCTTTATCCCCTATTTCACTATCGCTCCTTTTTTTTAAAAAAATATTTTATTGAAAATTTTTGGTCAACCAACACAGTACATTGTGCATCCTTTACACAATATTATAACAACACAAATAACAATGACCTATTTTATAAACAGAAAATGAATAAATAATAAATAACAAAAATGAAAACTAACCCTAATTGGCAACTGCCTTATCACAAGTAACACTCTCCAAAAATATAATTTAACAGTCCAATATATAATTATCTGTAGCAACGACCTATACATATTATACAGTATATATTAACAACCCTGAGAGTCCTTCTGGTTCCTCCTCCCCGAACCTGGGCTGCTGCTGCTGCCTTCTTTTTTCCATTCCATCTATCTTTCTGCGAGGTATTCGACGAACGGTTGCCACCGCCTGGTGAACCCTTGAGCCGACCCCCTTAGAACGAACTTAATCCGCTCTAGCTTTATAAACCCTGCCATGTCATTTATCCAGGTCTCCACCCCCGGGGGCTTGGCTTCTTTCCACATTAGCAATATCCTGCGCCGGGCTACGAGGGACGCAAAGGCCAAAACATCGGCCTCTCTCGCCTCCTGCACTCCCGGCTCTTCAAGATCCCGGCCCCAAATATAGCCAACCCCCAGCTTGGTTCGACCCGGACCCCCACTACTTTTGAAAGCACCTGTGTCACCCCCATCCAAAACCCCTGTAGTGCCGGGCATGACCAAAACATATGGGTATGATTCGCTGGGCTTCTCGAGCACCTCGCACACCTATCCTCCACCCCAAAAAATTTACTGAGCCATGCTCCAGTCATATGCGCCCTGTGTAATACCTTAAACTGAATCAGGCTTAGCCTGGCACACGAGGACGACGAGTTTACCCTGCTTAGGGCATCTGCCCACAGCCCCTCCTCGATCTCCTCCCCCAGCTCTTCTTCCCATTTCCCTTTTAGTTCATCTACCATAGTCTCCCCTTCGTCTCTCATTTCCCTATATATATCTGACACCTTACCACCCCCCACCCATGTCTTTGAGATCATTCTGTCCTGCACCTCTTGTGTCGGGAGCTGCGGGAATTCCCTCACCTGTTGCCTCGCAAAAGCCCTCAGTTGCATATACCTGAATGCATTCCCTTGGGGCAACCCATATTTCTCGGTCAGCGCTCCCAGACTCTCGAACTTCCCATCCACAAACAGATCTTTCAGTTGCGTTATTCCTGCTCTTTGCCACATTCCATATCCCCCATCCATTCCCCCCGGGGCAAACCTATGGTTGTTTCTTATCGGGGACCCCCCCCCCAAGGCTCCAGTCTTTCCCCTATGCCGTCTCCACTGTCCCCAAATCTTCAGTGTAGCCACCACCACCGGGCGTGTGGTGTAGTTCCTCGGTGAGAACGGCAATGGGGCTGTCACCATAGCCTGTAGGCTAGTCCCCCTACAGGACGCCCTCTAATCTCTTCCACGCCGCTCCCTCCTCTTCTCCCATCCACTTACTCACCATTGAAATATTAGCAGCCCAATAATACTCACTTAGGCTCGGTAGTGCCAGCCCCCCCCTATCCCTGCTACGCTGTAAGAATCCCTTCCTCACTCTCGGGGTCTTCCCGGCCCACACAAAACCCATGATGCTCTTTTCAATCCTTTTAAAAAAAGCCTTCGTGATCACCACCGGGAGGCACTGAAACACAAAGAGGAATCTCGGGAGGACCACTATCTTAACCGCCTGCACCCTCCCCACCAGTGACAGGGATACCATATCCCATCTCTTGAAATCCTCCTCCATTTGTTCCACCAACCACGTTAAATTTAACCTATGCAATGTGCCCCAATTCTTGGCTATCTGGATCCCCAGGTAGCGAAAGTCCCTTGTTACCTTCCTCAACGGTAGGTCCTCTATTTCTCTACTCTGCTCCCCTGGATGCACCACAAACAACTCACTTTTCCCCATGTTCAATTTATACCCTGAAAAATCCCCAAACTCCCCAAGTATCCGCATTATTTCTGGCATCCCCTCCGCCGGGTCTGCCACATATAGTAACAAATCGTCCGCATACAAAGATACCCGGTGTTCTTCTCCTCCTCTAAGTACTCCCCTCCACTTCTTGGAACCCCTCAACGCTATCGCCAGGGGCTCAATCGCCAGTGCAAACAATAATGGGGACAGAGGGCATCCCTGCCTTGTCCCTCTATGGAGCCGAAAATATGCAGATCCCCGTCCATTCGTGACCACGCTCGCCATCGGGGCCCTATACAACAGCTGCACCCATCTAACATACCCCTCTCCAAAACCAAATCTCCTCAACACCTCCCACAAATAATCCCACTCCACTCTATCAAATGCTTTCTCGGCATCCATCGCCACTACTATCTCCGTTTCCCCCTCTGGTGGGGGCATCATCATTACCCCTAACAGCCTCCGTATATTCGTGTTCAGCTGTCTCCCCTTCACAAACCCAGTTTGGTCCTCGTGGACCACCCCCGGGACACATTCCTCTATTCTCATTGCCGTTACCTTGGCCAGGATCTTGGCATCTACATTTAGGAGGGAAATAGGTCTATAGGACCCGCATTGTAGCGGGTCCTTTTCCTTCTTTAAGAGAAGCGATATTGTTGCTTCAGACATAGTCGGGGGCAGTTGTCCCCTTTCCTTTGCCTCATTAAAGGTCCTCGTCAATACCGGGGCGAGCAAGTCCACATATTTTCTATAGAATTCAACTGGGAATCCATCCGGTCCCGGGGCCTTTCCCGCCTGCATGCTCCTAATTCCTTTCACCACTTCTTCTACCTCGATCTGTGCTCCCAGTCCCACCCTTTCCTGCTCTTCCACCTTGGGAAATTCCAGCCGATCCAAAAAGCCCATCATTCTCTCCCTCCCATCCGGGGGTTGAGCTTCATATAATTTTTTATAAAATGTCTTGAACACTCCATTCACTCTCTCCGCTCCATCTCTCCTTCCTCATCCCTCACTCCCCTTGTTTCCCTCGCTGCTCCCCTTTTCCTCAATTGGTGTGCCAGCAACCTGCTCGCCTTCTCCCCATATTCGTACTGTACACCCTGTGCCTTCCTCCATTGTGTCTCTGCAGTGCCCGTAGTCAGCAAGTCAAATTCTACATGTAGCCTTTGCCTTTCCCTGTACAGTCCCTCCTCCGGTGCTTCCGCATATTGTCTGTCCACCCTCAAAAGTTCTTGCAGCAACCGCTCCCGTTCCTTACTCTCCTGCTTCCCTTTATGTGCCCTTATTGATATCAGCTCCCCTCTAACCACCGCCTTCAGCGCCTCCCAGACCACTCCCACCTGGACCTCCCCATTATCATTGAGTTCCAAGTACTTTTCAATGCACCCCCTCACCCTTAGACACACCCCCTCATCTGCCATTAGTCCCATGTCCATTCTCCAGGGTGGGCGCCCTTCTGTTTCCTCCCCTATCGCCAAGTCTACCCAGTGTGGAGCGTGATCCGAAATGGCTATAGCCGTATACTCTGTTCCCCTCACCTTCGGGATCAACGCCCTTCCCAGCACAAAAAAGTCTATTCGCGAATAGACTTTATGGACATAGGAGAAAAACGAGAACTCCTTACTCCTCGGTCTGCTAAATCTCCACGGGTCTACACCTCCCATCTGCTCCATAAAATCTTTAAGTACCTTGGCTGCTGCCGGCCTCCTTCCAGTCCTGGACTTCGACCTATCCAGCTCTGGTTCCAACACCATATTAAAATCTCCCCCCATTATCAGCTTTCCCATCTCTAGGTCCGGAATGCGTCCTAGCATCCGCCTCATAAAATTGGCATCATCCCAGTTCGGGGCATATACGTTTACCAAAACCACCGTCTCCCCCTGTAGTTTGCCACTCACCATCACGTATCTGCCCCCGTTATCCGCCACTATAGTCTTTGCCTCGAACATTACCCGCTTCCCCACTAATATAGCCACCCCCCTATTTTTCGCATCTAGCCCCGAATGGAACACCTGCCCCACCCATCCTTTGCGTAGCCTAACCTGGTCTATCAGTTTCAGGTGCGTTTCCTGTAACATAACCACATCTGCCTTAAGTTTCTTAAGGTGTGCGAGTACCCATGCCCTCTTTATCGGCCCGTTCAGCCCTCACGTTCCACGTGATCAGCCGGGTTGGGGGGCTTCCTACCCCCCACCTTGTCGATTAGCCATCCCCTTTTTCCAGCTCCTCACCCGGTTCCCACGCAGCTGTATCTCCCCCAGGCGGTGCCCCCCCGCCCATCCCCTCCCATACCAGCTCCCCCCTCTCCCCAGCAGCAGCAACCCAGTAATTCTCCCCCCCCCCGCTAGATCCCCCACTAGCGTAATTACTCCCCCCATGTTGCTCCCAGAAGTCAGCAAACTCTGGCCGACCTCGGCTTCCCCCCGTGACCTCTGCTCGCACCGTGCGACGCCCCCTCCTTCCTGCTTCTCTATTCCCGCCATGATTATCATAGCGCGGCAACCAAGCCCGCGCTTCTCCCTTGGCCCCGCCCCCAATGGCCAACGCCCCATCTCCACCTCCCTCCCTCCCCCCATCACCACCTGTGGAAGAGAGAAAAGTTACCACATCGCAGGATTAGTACATAAAACTCCTCTTTTCCCCACTTTTTAACCCCCCTCTTTGCCCCCCACATTCGCCCCACCACTTTGTTCAAACGTTCTTTTTAATAACCCGCTCATTCCAGTTTTTCTTCCACAATAAAAATCCACGCTTCATCCGCCGTCTCAAAGTAGTGGTGCCTCCCTCGATATGTGACCCACAGTCTTGCCGGTTGCAGCATTCCAAATTTTATCTTCTTTTTATGAAGCACCGCCTTGGGCCGATTAAAGCTCGCCCTCCTTCTCGCCACCTCCGCACTCCAGTCTTGATAAACGTGGATCACCGCGTTCTCCCATTTACTGCTCCGAGTTTTCTTTGCCCATCTAAGGACCATTTCTCTGTCCTTAAAACGGAGGAATCCCACCACTATGGCTCTAGGAATTTCTCCTGCTCTCGGTCCTCGCGCCATCACTCGGTATGCTCCCTCCACCTCCAACGGACCCGCCGGGGCTTCCGCTCCCATTAACGAGTGCAGCATCGTGCTCACATATGCCCCGACGTCCGCTCCCTCCGCACCTTCAGGAAGACCAAGAATCCTCAGGTTGTTCCTCCTTGTGTTGTTCTCCAGTGCCTCCAACCTTTCCACACATCGTTTCTGATGTGCCTCATGCATCCCCGTCTTCACCACCAGGCCCTGTATGTCGTCCTCATTCTCGGCTGCCTTTGCCTTCACGACCCGAAGCTCCCGCTCCTGGGTCTTTTGTTCCTCCTTTAGCCCTTCGATCGCCTGTAGTATCGGGGCCAACAGCTCTTTCTTCATTTCCTTTTTGAGCTCTTCCACACAGCATTTAAAGAACTCTTGTTGTTCAGGGCCCCATGTTAAACTGCCACCTTCCGACGCCATCTTGGTTTTTGCTTGCCTTCCTTGCCGCTGTTCTAAAGGATCCACTGCAATCCGGCCACTTTCCCCTCCTTTTTTCATCCGTATCCAGGGGGGATTCCCTTCTGGTTAACCGCACAGTGTTTTTAGCCGTCAAAATTGCCGTTGGGGCTCCTATCAAGAGCCCAAAAGTCCGTTTCACCGGGTGCTGCCGAAACGTGCGACTCAGCTGGTCATCGCCGCACTCGGAAGTCCACTATCGCTCCTTCTAATGTAGCCCTGTCTCCCTCCCCTAACCATGGGTACTCCAACCCATCTAGAAATTCCTGCATCCCACTGTCTCCCCCAGGTGGCTCTGACCTGTACAACCTCTCATAAAATTCCCCAAAAACCTTGTTAATCAGATCCAGAGCCACCACCAACTTCCCTGACCTATCCCTCACCTGAACAATTTCCCTTACCGCTGCCTCCCTCTGGAGCTGACCTGCTAACATACGGCTTATCTCATGTTCGTAAACTGCACCCCTCGCTCATCTCAGTTGGCGCACCGCCGTCCTGGTAGATAGCCGGTCAAAGCTCGCCTGCAGTTACTTCCTCTTTTCCAGCTTCACTGGGTCCCCATCTTCTGCATAACTCCTATCTACCTCCAACATTTCATCTATTACCCTCTGACACTCCAACCTCTCCTCTTTGTCCACCCTGGCCTTAAACAAAATCACCTCACCCCTCACCACTGTCTTTAGAGCCTCCCAGACAACTGCCTTCGACACCTCACCCATTCAGTTGAAACCTACATATTCTTCAATTACCTTTTCAATTTTGTCACAGAACCCTTGGTCCCCCAAAAGTCCCACATCTAATTTCTACCCCGGCCTCTGTGCTACCTCCTTCTCCAGCACCATATACACCCAATGCGGAGCATGATCAGACACTGCAATTGCCGAGTATTCCGACCCATTGACCCCAGCCAGCAAAGCCTTCCCCACCACGAAAAAGTCGATCCGCGAGTATACCTTATGGACTGCTGAGAAAAACGAGTACTTCCCTCGGGTGCAGAAACCTCCAAGGGTCCGTCCCTCCCATTTCCACCATTAGCCCAGCCAACGCCTTCGCCCTCCTGGTGAGACCAGCGGGCGCGGTCGTGACCTGTCGAACCTTGGCTCCTGCACCAAGTTCCAGTCCCCCATCCCTCCCATCAGTTTGTGTGTGTCCAAGTCAGGGATGGCCTCAAACACCTTCTTTGCGAATCCCAGATCGTCCCAATTGGGACCATATACACTTAACAGCGCCACTAACCTCCCCTCCAGCACCCCTGTCACAATCACATATCTACCCCCCTGATCTGCCACCACGCTCTCCATCTGGAAATGTACTCTTTTGCTGACCATTACCGCTACCCCTCGAGCCCTTCCGTCAAATCCAGAGTGAAACTCCTGACTAACCCAGGCCTTTTTAAGTCTCACCTGGTCCTTCACCCTCAAGTGAGTCTCCTGCAGCTTTGCTACATCAGCTTTCAAACTTTTAAGATGCACAAGCACTCTTGACCGGACCTCCTAACCCCCTCATGCTCCACGTGACTATCCTAACTGGGGGTCTCTCACCCTTCTTATCCACCATCAACATACCACGTTACCCTGCCCCATGAGCTTGACCCGCCCCTATCCATTATTAACATTGAACCCCTTTCCCCCCACCCCTCCCAAAACCCCCCCTACATTTTCTCTCTCAACCTGTGGTAGTACCTTTGATGCGAGTGGCATTTTGCCTCATTGCTTCGACAGCAGCACCAATGCTGGATCAGTTACACTCCAAGCATCAGTTTTAGCACATTTGCCTCTGGGCCCAAAAACTTTGGGCTGATCCCCAACTATGGTCCAGAGAATAGAATCCAGGCTGACAGTTACTGAAGTACTAAGAGATGACTGTGTTATCAGGCTTCATCTCTTACAGGAGAAATTAGGCTCTGAATACTGGAACTGTTTAGACTCCGAGGAAAAGGTTTAATTATGAAGGGTTTGAATTAGGCAAGTTGAGAAAGACTTTTTTTTAGTTATGGGTCAGTGGTAAGAGGGGCTTGATTTAAAATGGTTCGGAGAGTTAGAATAAAGTACAGAAACAGACAGTGCCCTGCGGCAGTGAGAAGCAAAGATATTGTATCTTTTAATGGAAGAGAAATATTTGAAGATGCAACACTTTGGGAATAAATTAGAGAAATGGGATTGGTTTTCAATTGTTCTAGCAACAAGTTGGATTAGCCATTTCACATACGTACCTCCCCTTGTATTGTAAACTATCGTTTTCTGTTTTCACTGCATTTCCTAGCCTTTCTAATGTTACGGTAATTTTGTTTTTAAAAAGAAAACATTAGCCAGCACAAGCCAGAATATTTCAACTTCAGCCCCATTCATGCAAAGCCAGCTGATCTCAGCACTATTGAAAGAAAACAAAACACATCAGATGGCCAATTGCTTTTCATTGACATGTCTGGAAAATAAATGCGTGCATCGACACTTGACACAAACACGATCTTGTCCGACTCTGATGTTCCCCGTTGTCAGTTTCAAAGAATGGTTATTTTGGTGATGTATCAGAAAGTAGCCATGAAACACTTAGTGGGAGGTGAACAGACAAAACATACAGAACTGTATTTTCCTGTACTTTATTCTAACTCTCTGAACCATTTTAAGTTAAGCCCCTCTTACCACTGACCCATTACTAGAAAAAAAGTCATTCTCAACTTGCTTAATTCAAACCCTTCATCATTTTAAACCTTTTCCTCGGAGTTTAAACAGTCCCAGTATTCAGAGCCTAATTTCTCCCGTAGAGCTACATCTCTACAGATCTCTACAATAACTGACACATTATTTACTTTTCCCAGTACAAAATCCCTGGTGTATGTATTTTGCCAACAGGAAATACAGATAATGATGAACAGGGAAAGGCCCCTTGGTCCATCTATTCTAGTTAATAATCATTTGCAAAAATGATATTTCAGATGCACAATCAGTTGCTAGAATTCACAGTGCATGTTCACAACGAAACTGCAGATAATCAAAATCATTAGAACAGCCCAAATCACTGCTTATCCTTCCAGCAGAACCAACAAAAACTGTTACCAAAGGGAATAAGAATCACATTTTTAAACATTGCATATTGAACCAATTTGTTCAAATGTTGTTTGTTGCCACTAAATGACAACAAATGAAATGCAAAAATGTGCAGATTAAGCAAGAATTTAGGTGATTTTCAGATCACCAATGTGAGGATCCAATCCTGTTTAACCAACTGAATAGTTGAGACTAGTTACTCACTTCTCGCTCAGTAAAAAATCCCTGGTGTGTTTATTTTGCAAACAGAAAATACGGATAATGACGAACAGGGAAAGGAGGATCCCTTGGTCAATCTATTCTAGACTGTACAATGGCATCACAATATTCACAACAGAGTAATTATAAAATTGTTTTTTGGTGGCATGGGCAGTGCAGGAATCTTGGGGAGAATTTACTGCTCCTCTTCAAATAGTACCTCAGGATATTTTACATCCTTGACAGGAAAATATGGCTTCACTTCACATTAATTACAGTCTGTTGTCACTTAACATCAGTCTGGTCAGTTGAATATAGAAAGTGCAGGGGGTACTTATAAAATAAATTAGGGGTGGCACTGCTGCCTATATATATATATATATATATATAAAAATTAGGAGACTGAAGTGTGAACATGAAGAATGCTGGCGGGCAAAATAAAGGAAAATCCCAAGGCATTTTATAAGTATAAGGGCAAGAGGAAAAGAGTAGGGACCAAAGTGGTAACTTCTATGTGGAGCAAAAAGCATAGGTGAAGTATTAAATTAGTATTTTGCATCTGTATTCACTATGGAGAAGGACAATGCAGGTGTAGAAAGTGGGGGGGGGAGCTGTGAAATAATTGAGCGGGAGGTGGTGTTGTGGTTTTAGCAGGGTTAAAAGTAGATAAATCCCCAGGCCCAGATGAGATGTATCCTAAGTTGTTATGTGAGGCAATGGAGGCGATTGTAGCAGTTCTTGACATTAATTTTTAAATCTCTGGCCAAAGGTGAGGTGCCAGAGAACTGGAGGAAAGCTAACATGTTACCAATATTCAAGAGAGGAAGCAAAGAAAAACAGGTAATTACAGGCCAGTGAGGAGTAGATGAGGGCAGCGCAATTGATGCAGTCTCCATGGATTTCAGCAAGACTTTTGACATGGTCCCTCATGGGAGGCTGATCCAGAAGGTAAAAACGCATGAAACGCAGGACAAATTGGATCCAAAAT
The DNA here is from genome assembly GCF_047496885.1 of Scyliorhinus torazame. Lineage (NCBI taxonomy): Eukaryota > Metazoa > Chordata > Chondrichthyes > Carcharhiniformes > Scyliorhinidae > Scyliorhinus > Scyliorhinus torazame. Next base: position 236,140,998 of record NC_092708.1, on the reverse strand, counting down.
TGGCTTAGTGGCAGGCGGTAGAGGATGTTGGTTGAAGATTGTTTGTGTGGCTGAAAGCCTGTGTCCAGTGGTGTACCGCAGGGATCAGTACTAGGCCCCCTCCTGTTTGTAGTGTACATTGTGAAGGTATGATTAGTAAGTTCGCAGGTGACACAGAAATTGGTGGCGTGGAAAATAGCCAGGAGGAAAGCTTTAGATTACAGAGTGATATCGACAGGCTGGACAGATGAGCAGCACTTTAGGAGGACTAACGAGGCAAGGGAATACACAATGAACGGTGCAACATTAGGTAGTACAATGGACCAGAGGGACTGAGATGCATGTCCATAGGTCACAGGAGGCAGCAGGACAGGTTGATAAGGTGGTTTAAAGGGTTTATAAGATACTTGTGTTTATTAGTCGAGGCATAGAATATAAGAACAGGGAGGTTATGATGGAGGTGTATAAAACGCTCGTTAGGCAACAGCTAGAATACTGTGTGCAGTTTTGGTCGCCACACTATAGAAACAATGTGATTATACTAGAAAGGGTGCAGAGCTCGCGGGGACCTGGGTTCGATCCCAGCCCCTCGTGTGGAGTTTTCACATTCTCCCCGTGTCTGTGTGGGGCTCACCCCCACAACCCAAAGATGTGCAGGGTAGGTTGGCCATGCTAAATTGGCCCTTAATTGGAAAACAAATTTAAAAAGAGAACATTCACCAGGATGTTGCCTGGACTGGAACGTTTCAGCTATGAGGAGAGGCTGGTTAGGCTGGGGTTGTTTGCCTTGGAGCATAGAAGGCTGACGAAGGTCATGATTGAGGTGTACAAAATTATGAAACACCATAGCACACAAGTCTATGGGCCAAGTGCTGGAAAATGGGATTAGAAGTGTTTAACGGCTGGCCCAGACCTGGTGGGCCTCTTTCTGTGCTGGATGATTCTATTCAGTACATTTACAATTACTTTAATATCCTTTTTTAAAGTACGGTCCCCAACTCGCTGATGGCTTGCAGGCGGGTCTTGTTGGGGTGGTGGCCAGTTTCTCCACCCTGTGCCTCGGCCTGGGGACCTGCTGGAGTTTTTAGCCCTGGGGAAGGTGAAATTTGCTCGGGTGGGGGGGGGGGGGGGGGGGGGGTTCTACAAAAGTTGGGGTTTGTTCATTTTGCATTTTAGAGAGTTGATTATCATTGAAGGAGGGAGGTGGAGATATTGGGGTGGTTAATGTGTTGGGTGGGTTTGTTACTGTTGTAAAATGTTTAAAATTTGGAATAAAAATATATAGTTCCCCAAACCCTGCACTATAACTGATGTAACAAATCTCTTGTATAAGCTCTTGTACTCTATTTTTAAAAACCTGCTTTTTAGAAATGCTTTTGTATACACGTATCACACTTTCAAATGATTATTATCGCATTCCTTGTTATTCCTCCCAAGGTGCATTAGTTAGCATATAACGGGCAGCGATAGCTGATGCCAAATGTCATCACTGTTGGAATAAATGTCCATTTTAAGCAACTGCTTTCAATTATTTTTTTTATGAAGTCTTTGGGGATTGAGAAAATGAGCAACGCAACCTCCTTAACCAAAAACTGCTGAAGTGTATTAATAACTGACCAGGTCAGTAATACATATTCTGCAGAGGTTTCTGATAAAGGCAGAGCATTAATTTGATTATATAGTGGGCTTGTATTTCAAAACTATCGCACCCCAAACATTGATCAAACATGAACCTTGATGGTGAATGTCAGAAGTCTACTGGACTTAACACCATACACATCTGGTAGGGATTCTGAATAAAGATTTAGGCTTCGAACCTGAGCTGATTTTCTCTTCACTGACTTGAGCTTATTTGTATGAACAGGAATTTGTCCCATTGAGCATGTTTCACCATTCATTGAGATCATGGTTGATCTGTGCTCTAAATCCATATACCCACCGTTTGGTTATCAAAAGTCTATCGATCTCGGATTGACAGTTACAGTTGTTTCAGCACTAATTACCATTTGCAGAAAAGTGTTCCAAATTTCCACTGCTCTTTGTTTGTGTCGTTCCTAATTTAGCTTCTGAAGGGTCTCACTCTAATTTTTACAAATAAATTTAAGAGTACCCAAGTCTTTTTTTTCCAATTAAGGGGAAATTTATCGTGGCCAATCCACCTGCACTGCACATCTTTGGGTTGTGGGGGGATGAGACCTACGCAGACATGGGAAGAATGTGCAAACTCCACACTGACATTGACCATGGGCCGTGATCGGACCCGGGTCCTCGGCACCGTGAAACAGCAGTGCTAACCACTACGCCACCGTGCCGCCCCGGCCTCGCTCTAATTTTTAGACACTGCCCCTTGCCAGCAGAAGTAGGGTAAGTTGGGAGAAACTACAGTTCCCTTTAATATCTAGACAAATTGTAGAATGCTATCTTCTGCTATGCTTCGATTAGCTAAAGGGTCTGATGTCTTCCTGGTTTGATTGGCTCAGCTTTTCATGCTGGATGAACTCATTGACCTTTAGGCAAGTGGGAAGTCATGATATTTAAATATGCACTGTGGACCTTTCCAGAAAATGAATATAAAGTGGTTCTAAATATCAAGGAAACGTTCAGCATTCATGAAAGCTGCAAAGAAGCAGAACTTAACTTGCTGCAGTCAGTGAAACGTCTTTGTTTTGCACGTTCATAAATTGTCTCGACTGTCAAACATACTGTTTAAAAAAAAAAAAAAAAAGTAGACGCTCTAGAATGAAACACTGGGCTGGATTCTCCGCCGGCGGGATGCTCCGTTTTGCTGGCAGACCGGGCTCTCCCGTCGGCGTGGGGCAGCCCCACATTGGGAAACCCCATTGACTGGCCGGCATATCGGAGCATCCCGCTGGCGGGGTGAAACAGAAATGTGGGGCGGAGAATCCAGCCCTTTGTTTCCCTGATTATCTGTAATCTAGAATGTATTAAAGAGCGATGGCTTTTTAATTCTCATGTTCTGTTCCTTTGAAAATTCCAGGCTAAAATTCTATAAACTCAAGGTATATGGTGGCGGTCAACAGGCATTTTCATTGTTTGTCAGTGTCACTTTCTGTTGAAGTCAGTTTGCAATATTTTTAGAATTACATATCAGCATGCTGCTGTCTCTCTTTGTCTCTTCTCCCAATCATTTTTTTAGGATCCTGTTAATTCTGCACATTATTCAGCAGTCAAGCACTAATAAATTGCCTGATCTTCCTTATGCTATACTAAAATATCATTTGATTTCTTTTGCATGTTTCAGAATGCCAGCTCTTAATTGTCGGTTTTATCAACACAAATTTCCGGAGGTGGAAGATGTGGTGATGGTAAATGTTCGCTCCATTGCAGAGATGGGGGCCTATGTCAGCCTTCTAGAATATAACAACATTGAAGGCATGATTCTGCTCAGTGAGCTTTCAAGAAGACGTATCCGATCCATCAACAAACTGATTCGCATTGGTAGAAATGAATGTGTAGTTGTAATCCGAGTCGACAAAGAGAAAGGTGAAGTACTTTGTAGATTGTGTTAACTGGCAGCTGTATTCTTCAGATCTAGATTTTTAAATTTCTGCTTGCTCTCTGGATGAAGATAATTTGACCCTCTTTAGTGGCTCAAACCTTTGCTTGTTTGCTAATCTCTGACCCTGCGGTCTCGCTCTTGCTTCTGAGTCAGTCGATAACTGTTCAAGGCACGCTGAGGGACATGTGCACAAAATCTAGGCTGATACTTCACGCTGCACTGCCTTTGGATTAGGCTTTAAATCAAGACCCCATCTGCTCTCTTGAGTCGACGTAACAGGTCTCCGCATTATTGAATAAGAGTAGACAAGATCTTCTGAAATTCGCTGCTTGGCAATAGCACAAACAGTACATTATCTTGTTTATGGGACCTTCAGTGGCTACTATGTGCGCATGCATTTCAAAATAAATTAATTGCCTTGGGATAGTCCAATGAAAAAAGTTCTATACAAATGCAAGTTCTTTACTTAATGTCACCTGCTTATGTTTTTGTCACATAGAAAAATGTTGAGAGCATAAGGCTCTATAAGATATGAGCTAACCTTTTTTAAAGTATATTTTTATTCTGCAAATTTTCACCATGTTCACATACAAAAGAAAAACAAGAATAATAACCCCAACAATATATATATATATTTTTAAAAACCTCCCCTCCGCCCCCCCAAACAGTCAACGGTAACCAACTTCCGAAAGTGCATGATGAACAAACCCCAACAATTGTAGAACCCCTCCTTTATCCCCCTCAGCTCAAACCTCACGTTCTCCAAGAGTCAAAAACTCCAGCAGGACACACCCCACACCCCATTGCCGAGGCACAGGGTGGAAAAGCTGACCTCCACCCCAACAAGACCCGCCTATAAGCGATCAGTGAGGCGAAGGCTAAAACATCTGCCCTTGCTCCCTGCTGCAACCTGGGCCGGTCCAACACCCTGAATATGGCTTCTAGGGGACCGGGCTCTACATACATATGCAAGACCCCTGAGATTGTACTGAATACTGTCCTCCAAAATCTTTCCAGCTTTGAGCAGGACCAAAACATGAAAATGGTGCACAGGGCTCCTGCCATATCACTCACAGCCAGCTCTTCCTTGGTTTTGAGAGGTACGCCTTATCCTTTCAACTGCATTAGCCCCAACCTCGCACATGCGGTCGAGGCGTTCACCCTCCACAGCACCTCACAACACAGACCGTCTTCCAACATCCCCCCAGCTCCTCCTCTCACTTTGCCCTAATCCCCTCGATGGATACCCTATCCTCCTCCATGGCAGCCCCCCACCTCCTACTCCTGGCAGGAAGATCATAAAATACTCGCTCTTGCCTAAATTCAGTTTATACCCAAGAACGTCCTGAACTCTGGAACAGCTCCATTATACTTCCCACTGATGTGCTCAGTTCCGAGATATACAACAGCAGATCATCGGCGTATAAGGACACCTTTTGTTCCACATCCCCCCCCCCCCCCCTCGCACTATCCCCTTCCACAGCCCCGAGCTCCTCAGCGCAATGACCAAGTGCTCTGTAGCCAATGAAAGCAATAGGGGGGCACACCGGGCACCCCTGTTTCGTACCCCGGTGCTGTGCAAAGTATCCCGAGTTCATGCTGTTACTGTGAACACTCACCATCGGCTCCTTATGCAACAGCGTACCCATGCCACAAACCTCGCTCATTACCGCCATCAAGTAATCCCACTCTACCCGATCAAGCGTCTTCTCTGCATCTAGTGCCCTCATTTCCCTCCGCCGGAGGCAGGACCACATTCAATAACCTCCTCGCAATCGAGAACAGCTGCATTCCCTTCATAAACTCCGTCTGAACCTCCCCAATCACCTTTGGGAGACATCCCTCCAATCTTGACGCCAACACCTTTACCAATATCTTGACATTGACATTCAGTAGAGATATGGGCCTGTGCGACCCACACTCCACTGGATCCTTATTTAGCAGCAATGAATCAGAAGCTTGCCCCATCGTTTGTGGCAAGATATCCCTACCTATCACATCCTCAAACATTCCCAACATCAGTGGCATCAACTTGTCCTTAAATTTCTTTTAAAATTCAACTGGGAACCTGTCTGGCCCACCACCTTCCCATCCTGCACCTTCCTAATCGCCTCCTTCACCTCCTGCTCCCCCATGGCCCCTCCAAGCCAGCTCTATCCTCCTCGCCAAGCTTCGGATACTCCAACCTGTCCAGGAACTCCTTTATCCCCGCTCCTCCTATGGGTGGCTCCAACCTATGTAGATCCTTATAAAACTCCTTGAATACTTTATTAATCTGCTCCGGGGCCACCACTAATGACCTAACCTTTTAAATCAAATTCCAAAAACAGAACTAAATTTAGAGTTCTTTCATGTTTTTAGAAATGTACAGATGGCCTATGAGAACTGCAGGTTCTAGCCATTTTTATTGTCCAGGTGGCGAATTTAACATTTTGACCTTTTAGCCATTGTCACTGGTTCACACCAAAAACAAGGTTCCTAAGTCACTGTCTGACGTCAAACTAGGCGTTTAGCAATTTTGGCGCCCTATTCAACTCTTAAGGTGAACTTCTAACCATGCATTTGCTCCACCATCTGAAGTTATCTGCTTCCAGGTCCATAACATCACCTTTTTCCTGCCCTGCATCAACTCTTCTGCTGAAACCTTCATCCATGCATTTAATGCCTCTACACTTAATTGTCCCAATGTTCTCCAGGCCAGCCTCCCTGGCCTACACACCAAGTGCCATTCACCTGTCAGCTCTGTGCTTGCTCATCTATGTTAGCTCCCGGTCCAGCAATGCCTCAATTTTTGTCTTCAATTTTCATCTTTATTGTCATAAGAACTAGAAGCAGGAGTAGGCCACCTGGCCCCTCGAGCCTGCTCCACCATTCAATGAGATCATGGCTGATCTTTTGTGGACTCCGCTCCACTTTCCAGCCCGAACACCATGACCCTTAATCCCTTTATTCTTCAAAAAACTATCTATCTTTATCTTAAAAACATTTAATGAAGGAGCCTCTACTGCTTCACTGGGCAAGGAATTCCATAGATTCACAACCCTTTGGGTGAAGAAGTTCCTCCTAAACTCAGTCCTAAATCTACTTCCCCTTATTTTGAGGCTATGCCCCCTAGTTCTGCTTTCACCCGCCAGTGGAAACAACCTGCCCGCATCTATCCTATCGATTCCCTTCATAATCTTATATGTTTCTATAAGATCCCCCCGCATCCTTCTAAATTCCAACGCGTACAGTCCCAGTCTACTCAACCTCTCCTTGTAATCCAACCCCTTCAGCTCTGGGATTAACCTAGTGAATCTCCTCTGCACACCCTCCAGTGCCAGTACGTCCTTTCTCAAGTAAGGAGACCAAAACTGAACACAATACCCCAGGTGTGCCTCACTAACACCTTGTACAATTGCAGCATAACCTCCCTAGTCTTAAACTCCATCCCTCTAGCAATGAAGGACAAAATTCCATTTGCCGCCTTAATCACCATTTGCACCTGTAAACTAGCTTTTTGCAACTCCTGCACTAGCACACCCAGGTCTCTCTGCACAGCAGCATGTTTTAATATTTTATTATTTAAATAATAATTCCTTTTGCTGTTATTCCTACCAAAATGGATAACCTCACATTTGTCAACATTGTATTCCATCTGCCAGACCCTAGCCCATTCACTTAGCCTATCCAAATCCCTCTGCAGACTTCCAGTATCCTCTGCACTTTTTGCTTTACCACTTATCTTAGTGTCGTCTGCAAACTTGGACACATTGCCCTTGGTCCCCCAACTCCAAATCATCTATGTAAATTGTGAACAGTTGTGGGCCCAACACTGATCCCTGAGGGACTCCACTAGCTACTGATTGCCAACCAGAGAAACACCCATTAATCTCCACTCTTTGCTTTCTATTAATTAACCAATCCTCTGTCCATGCTACTACTTTCCCCTTAATGCCATGCATCTTTATCTTATGCAGCAACCTTTTGTGTGGCACCTTGTCAAAGGCTTTCTGAAAATCCAGATATACCACATCCATTGGCTCTCCGTTATCTACCGCACTGGTAATGTCCTCAACAAATTCCACTAAATTAGTTAGGCACGACGTACCCTTTATGAACCCATGCTGCGTCTGCCCAATGGGACAATTTCCATCCAGATGCCTCGCTATTTCTTCCTTGATGATAGATTCCAGCATCTTCCCTACTACTGAAGTTAAGCTCACTGGCCTATAATTACCCGCTTTCTGCCTACCTCCTTTTTTAAACAGTGGTGTCACGTTTGCTAATTTCCAATCCGCCGGGACCACCCCAGAGTCTAATAAATTTTAGTAAATGATCACTAGTGCATTTGCAATTTCCCTAGCCATCTCTTTTAGCACTCTGGGATGCATTCCATCAGGGTCGGGAGACTTGTCGACCTTTAGCCCCATTATCTTGCCCATCACTACCTCCTTGGTGATAACAATCCTCTCAAGGTCCCCACCTGTCACAGCCTCATTTCCATCAGTCACTGGCATGTTATTTGTGTCTTCCACTGTGAAGACCGACCCAAAAAACCTGTTCAGTTCCTCAGCCATTTCCTCATCTCCCATTATTAAATCTCCCTTCTCATCCTCTAAAGGACCAATATTTATCTTAGCCACTCTTTTTTGTTTTATATATTTGTAGAAACTTTTACTTTCTGTTTTTATATTCTGAGCAAGTTTACTCTGATAATCTATCTTACTCCTTTATAGATTTTTTTAGTAGCTTTCTGTTGCCCCCTAAAGATTTCCCAGTCCTCTAGTCTCCCACTAATCTTTGCTACTTTGTATGCTTTTTCCTTCAATTTGATACTCTCCCTTATTTCCTTAGATATCCACGGTCGATTTTCCCTCTTTCTACCGTCCTTTTTGTTGGTATAAACCTATGCTGAGCACTGAAAAATCGCTTGGAAGGTTCTCCACTGTTCCTCAACTGTTTCACCATAAAGTCTTTGCTCCCAGTCTACCTTAGCTAGTTCTACTCTCATCCCATTGTAATCTCCTTTGTTTAAGCACAAAACACTAGTGTTTGATTTTACCTTCTCACCCTCCATCTGTATTTGAAATTCCACCATATTGTGATCGCTCCTTCCGAGAGGATCCCTAACTATGAGATCATTAATCAATCCTGTCTCATTACACAGGACCAGATCTAGGACCGCTTTTTCCCTCGTAGGTTCCATTACATACTGTTCTAGGAAACTATCGCGGATACACTCTATAAAGTCCTCCTCAAGGCTGCCTTGACCGATCTGGTTAAACCAATCGACATGTCGATTAAAATCCCCCATGATAACTGCTGTTCCATTTCTACATGCATCAGTTATTTCTTTGTTTATTGCCTGCCCCACCATAATGTTACTATTTGGTGGCCTATAGACTACTCCTATCAATGACTTTTTCGCCTTACTATTCCTGATTTCCACCCAAATGGATTCAACCTTATCCTCCATAGCACCGATGTCATCCCATCCTGTTGCCCAAATGTCATCCTGAAATAACAGAGCTACACCACCTCCCTTACAATCCGCTCTGTCCTTCCGAAAAGTTTGATACCCTCGGATATTAAACGCTCAGTCGTGACCATCCTTTAACCATGTTTCAGTAATGGCCACTAAATCATAGTCATTCACGATGATTTGCGCCATCACCTCATTTACCTTATTCTGAATACTACGAGCATTCAGGTAAAGTACACTTATGTTGGCTTTTTTTTACCTCTGTTCTGAATCTTAACCCCCCCTCTCCTAAGTTATATTTCCTCTTAACCTTTCTCCTAATTTTCCTTGTCGTTGAACCCATATCTTCATGTAACAACCTGCCGCGTCGCTTACCATTAATGTTTTCACTTCCCGTTTTATTCCTTTCAGTATTCCTGGTCCTATTCACTGCGCTCCCCTCAGTCACTGTACCTTGTACTGTCGCCCTTTATGATTTTTGACTATGGCTTCTCTGCCTTACACGTTCCCCCTTACTGCCTTTTGTTTCTGTCCCTGTTTTACTACCGTCCAACTTCCTGCATGGTTCCCATCCCCTTGTCACATTAGTTTAAACTCTCCGCAACAGCTCTAGCAAACCCCCCCCCCGGACATCGGTGCCCAGGTGCAGACTGTCCGGTTTGTACTGGTCCCACCTCCCCCAGAACCGGTTCCAATGCCCCAGGAATTTGAATCCCTCCCTCTTGCACCGTCTCTCGAGCTGCGCATTCATCCTATCTATCCTGACATTCCTACTCTGACTAGCTCGTGGCACTGGTAGCAATCCTGAGATTACTACCTTTGAGGTCCTACTTTTTAGTTTAACTCCTAACTCCCTGAATTCAGCTTGTAGGACCTTGTCCCGTTTTTTTTACCTGTATCGTCATATATCCCATTGTCACATAACACCCTCTTCCTGTCTACGTAATTCGTCCACGCCTGCAACTCTCCAAGAACTCTTCTAGCCTCTTACCCATCCCATATTTAATTGCTCTCAATTTTGGATGGACTGGCTATGATTTTCCAAAATTCCTTAATTTTGGGAACAGTCCCATTAGATTGGAAACTGGTAAATGTTGCACTGCTTTTCAAGAGAGAGAGAAAGCAATTAACTACAGGCCAGTTAGCCTAATATCAGTTGTTGAGGAAAATTAATGAAGTCTTAATGTGTTAGGAAAGCATAGTATGATTAGAACAAGTCGACATGATTTTACTGAAGGGAAATCCTATTTGACAAATTTATTGATGTTTTTTGAGGCTGTAACTAATGGGGTAGATAAAGGGGGGGTCAATAGATGTGGTATACCATGATTTCCAAAATACATTTGATAAAGTGCCACCCAAAAGGTTAACAGGCAAGTGTTCATGGAGTTGGAGATAATATATTTGCATGGCTGGAGCATTTGTTAACAGATAGAAAGCAGAGAGTTGCCATAAACAAGTTTTCAAGTTGGCAGGTAGTGAAGATTTGAGTACCATAATGGTCAGTGCTAGGGACTCAGCGAGTTAATGACTTGGATGGAAGGGCAGAGAGCCATGTATCGGAGTGTGCTGCTGATATTAAACTAGATGGGAACGTAAGCTGTGGGGAGAACAAGAGGCTTCAAAGAAATATTGGCGGGTTAAGTGAGAGGACAAAAGATGGCAGGTGGATTATAATGTGAAGGGTAAAGTTATTTACTTGGTTGTAAGAATAGAAAAGCAGAATATTGTTTCAAAGAACAAAGAAAAGTACAGCACAGGAACAGGCCCTTCGGCCCTCCAAGCCCGTGCCGACCATGCTGCCCGACTAAACTACAATCTTCTACACTTCCTGGGTCTGTATCCCTCTATTCCCATCCTATTCATGTATTTGTCAAGATGCCCCTTAAATGTCACTATTGTCCCTGCTTCTACCACCTCCTCCGGTAGAGAGTTCCAGGCAACCCCTACCCTCTGTGTAAAAAAAACTTGCCTCGTACATCTACTCTAAACCTTGCCCCTCGCACCTTAAACCTATGCCCCCTAGTAATTGACCCCTCTACCCTGGGGAAAAGCCTCTGACTATCCACTCTGTCTATGCCCCTCATAATTTTGTAGACCTCTATCAGGTCGCCCCTCAACCTCCGTCGTTCCAGTGAGAACAAACCAAGTTTATTCAACCGCTCCTCATAGCTAATGCCCTCCATACCAGGCAACATTCTGGTAAATCTCTTCTGCACCCTCTAAAGCCTCCACACCCTTCTGGTAGTGTGGTGACCAGAATTGAACACTATACTCCAAGTGTGGCCTAACGAAGGTTCTATACAGCTGCAACATGACTTGCCAATTCTTATACTCAATGCCCCGGCCAATGAAGGCAAGCATACCGTATGTCTCCTTGACTACCTTCTCCACCTGTGTTGCCCCTTTCAGTGACCTGTGGACATGTGCACCTAGGTCTCTCTGACTTTCAATACTCTTGAGGGTTCTACCTCAAAGGTGCAAAACTTTTAATTGCTTTTCAAAGAGTCTTGGGTGTGCTTGGACTAGGAATGCAGAAAGTTAGCATGCAGTTGAAGGAAGTCAAATGGCATGTTGGCCTTTATTGCAAAGGGATTGGAGTATAGGAATAAAGAAATCTTGCTACAGTTTTACAGGGTTTTAGTAAGACCACATTGGGAATACTGTGTGCAGTTTTGGTCTCTACATTTAAGGAAGGATATACTTTCATTGGAGGTAGTACAGCAAAGGTTCACTAAATTGGTCCCTGGGTCAAGCGAGTCCTACGATAGGCTGAGTAAATTGGGTTTATATTCTTTGGAGTTTAGAATAATGAGAGACGATCTCATTGAAACCTACAAAATACTGATTGCACTTGATAGGATGATGGTTTCTGCTAGCCAAGGAATCTCAAACACATGGGAACAGTTTCAGGACCAATCGCTTACAACTAGGATGAGAAATTTCTTCACTCAAAGGATTGTGAATCTTTGGAATTGTTTACCCATCATAAATGCCCCATCGTTGAATGCACTAAAGGCTGGAGTAGATAAACTTTTGGTTTCTCAGGGAATTAACGGGTATGGGAAGTGGGTGGGAAAATGGAGTTGAAGCCCAAAATCAGCCATGATAAATAGCAGAATAAGCTTGATAGGCCATATGGTGCTCCCCTATTTCTTGTGTTCGTGTGGTCATGCCTGCAGTTGCCTAAACCCTAAGCACAGGAATTCCCTCCCTAAACCTCTCTGCCTTTCTAAATCTCTCACCTCCTTTAAGTCACTCCTTTGGCACCAGCCCTAGCATCATCTGTGGCATGGTGTCAAATTGTGTTTGATTTTATTCCTGTAAATGCTTGGGATACTTTACCACATTAAAGGTGTTATATAAATGCATGTTGTTGTTACAAAGATTCCTAACTAATTAAAAAAAATATATATATTTTATTCAAGATTTTTTGGACAAACATAACAGTACGTAGTGTTTCTTTTAAACAACAATAATGCAATATAAATAACAGTGGCCAGTTTTAAACAAATAAATAATATATGAACAGAAACAAAAACCAAACTAAATGGCAACTGCCTGGTCAAAAATAAATACACTCCAAAGATACAATCCAACAGTCCAATATACATTACCTAAAACAAGTGCCTATACATATACAATAACATCCCTGAGAGTCTGTCCGATTCCTCCCCCCCCTCCCCCCTGGGTTGCTGCTGTTGTCTTCTTCTTTTCCATTCCCTCTATCTTTCTGTGAGGTAGTCGACGAACGGTTGCCACCGCCTGGTGAACCCTTGAGCCGAACCCCTTAGTACGAACTTGATCCGTTCTAACTTTATAAACCCTGCCATGTCGTTTATCCAGGTCTCCACACCCGGGGGTTTGGCTTCCTTCCACATTAACAATATCCTGCGCCGGGCTACGAGGGACGCAAAGGCCAAAACATCAGCCTCTCTTGCCTCCTGCACTCCCGGCTCTTCTGCAACCCAAAATATAGCCAACCCTCAGCTTGGTTCGACCTGAACCCCCACCACCTTCGAAAGCACCTTTGCCACCCCCACCCAAAACCCCTGTAGTGCCGGGCATGACCAGAACATGTGGGTGTGATTCGCTGGGCTTCTCGAGCATCTCGCACACCTATCCTCTACCCCAAAAAATTTACTGAGCCGTGCTCCAGTCATATGCGCCCTGTGTAACACCTTGCATTGTATCAGGCACCCTGTATCTCCCCATCCTTCTCCCCATCCTTCTCCCCATCCTTCTCCCCATCCTTCTCCCCATCCTTCTCCCCATCCTTCTCCCCATCCTTCTCCCCATCCTTCTCCCCATCCTTCTCCCCATCCTTCTCCCCATCCTTCTCCCCATCCTTCTCCCCATCCTTCTCCCCATCCTTCTCCCCATCCTTCTCCCCCTCCTTCTCCCCCTCCCTCTCCCCCTCCCTCTCCCCCTCCCTCTCCCCCTCCCTCTCCCCCTCCCCCTCCCCCTCCCCCTCCCCCTCCCCCTCCCCCTCCCCCTCCCCCTCCCCCTCCCCCTCCCCCTCCCCCTCCCCCTCCCCCTCCCCCTCCCCCTCCCCCTCCCCCTCCCCCTCCCCCTCCCCCTCCCCCTCCCCCTCCCCCTCCCCCTCCCGCACACGAGGACGATGAGTTTACCCTACGTAGGGCATCAGCCCACAGCCCCTCCTCAATCTCCTCCCCCAGCTCTTCTTCCCATTTCCCTTTCAGCTCATCTACCATGATCTCCCCCTCGTCCCTCATTTCCCTATATATGTCCGACACCTTACCATCCCCCACCCATGTCTCTGAGATCACTCTATCCTGCACCTCCTGCGTCGGGAGCTGCGGGAATTCCCTCACCTGTTGCCTCGCAAAAGCCCTCAGTTGCATATACCGAAATGCATTCCCTTGGGGCAACCCATATTTTTCCGTCAGCGCTCCCAGACTCTCAAACGTCCCATCTACGAACAGATCTCTCAGATTCCTAACTAATTAATGCAACTTTCGTGATCAGTTCAGTTGACCCTCTCGTGAAACGTAGGGTTATTGTGCACTCTATGGCGTTGCATTCTGAAACATGATGGGAGCCTGGTTTTATTTTCATAAAACTCACTGGATAGCTTTCAATGTAATGGAATGTCTTGAGATTGCCTGTTCATGGCTAAATAAGTGGCCATTGTGGTTGATTGCTTTGTACCTGTCTTGTTTTATCCAGGTTACATTGATTTATCTAAGCGCAGAGTTTCACAAGAGGAAACTATAAAATGTGAAGACAAGTTCACCAAGTCAAAGACTGTAAGTGTTTTTTTTTTCATGTGTATATACATTGCATGAAAGAGTTTGGTGCTGTAGTGATGGGCTGTACAGTGACTAACAATTCCGTATCTTTACCTACCCATTGTGCCTTTGGCAGCAAACCTGTGGCATCACATGAACTGTTGACACCAGTGCATGACTTTATATGTACTCTTTTGTGACCCTGTGCCACGACTCCATATTGTCTTTGCTAATGTGAAGCTGAGGGAAGGAGTTTGCAGTGTAGGTTTACTACCAATCTCTTTATTATGGTCTGTTCCTATACGCCACCGACACAAAATAATAACAAAAATGAGGTGCGTTGAAGTGTTTGCATTTAAACATAAAATACCCAACAGTCATAACAAATTATGTAATTTCCATTTCATGTTGCATTTAAAATTGTTTCACGAGTTTGTCATGCTTGCTCATTTTCAACAGGTGTACAGTATTTTGCGGCATGTGGCGGAGGTGCTTGAATACACTAAAGATGAACAGCTGGATAGTCTGTTTCAGAGAACAGCTTGGGTCTTCGATGAGAAATACAGAAGGCCTGGATATGGAGCTTACGATGCATTTAAACATGCAGTTTCGTAAGAATTAATTTATTTTTATTTCATTGAGGTTTTCAGGGATTTTCCCCTATACTGAACTTGTATTACACAATCCGTTTAATTGTCAGTGATTTCAGTGTAGCCAAGTTCTTTTACTGTCACATGTATCCCTTGTGTGCTCAGCCAAAACAATAACCATGCACCGAGCATTTAAGGGAACCAGGCTGAACTCCTACCAAGGGGTTTCTGGTATTTATTTATATAGACTATTTTCTAAATGGGGAAAGACTTCAGATATCTGAAACGCAAAGGGAACTAGTTCAGCACTCTCTTAAGGTTAACATGCAGGTTCAGTTGGCAGTTAGGAAGGCAAATACAATGTTCGCATCAGTTTCAAGAGGGATTGAATAGAAGAGCAGGGTTGGACTCCTGTAAGCAGTTTTGGGCCCACTATCGAAGGCAGGATAAGTTGGCCTTGAAAGGGGTCCAGAGCAGGTTCTCAAGAATTACCCTGGGAATGAACGGCTTGTCATCTGAGAAGCAGTTGAGGACTCTGGGTCTCTACTGGATGGAGTTTGGAAGGATGAGGGGGGGATCTCATTGAAACTTACAGGATACTGCGAGGCCTAGATGGAGCGAACGTGGAGAAGATGTTTCCACTAGTAGGAGAAACTAGAACCCGGGGCACAGCCTCAGACTGAATTGATGATCCTTTAAAACTGAGATAAGGGTAATTTCTTCAGCCAGAGGGTGGTGAATCTGCGGAACTCATTGCCGCAGAAGGCTGTGGAGGCCAAATCCCTGAGTTTATTTAAGACAGAGATAGGTTCTTGATTAATAAGGGGATCAATGGTTACGGACAGGAGAATAGGAATGAGAAACGTGATCGAATGGTGGAACAGACTCGATGGTCCGAATGGCCCAATTCTGCTCCTATATCTTTTGGTCTTATTTTGGGTTGCAATTGAGAATCCTCTTCTAAAGTAAATGGGATAGCACATGGCTCTTCCATGAGCATTTAAAAAATGGCATTGGCGTGTATCCTATAAGCACTGCAATTGTGTTTGAGAAACCTAATCCAGCTCTGAACCCATGTGAAGTAACCACTTGATGGCAGCAGATCCAAGCTTTAC
Source organism: Scyliorhinus torazame (assembly GCF_047496885.1). Classification (NCBI taxonomy): domain Eukaryota; kingdom Metazoa; phylum Chordata; class Chondrichthyes; order Carcharhiniformes; family Scyliorhinidae; genus Scyliorhinus; species Scyliorhinus torazame. The sequence continues at coordinate 236,125,078 of NC_092708.1, read as the reverse complement.
TGGCAGTGCTGCTATTAATTAGAGATTTTGAATTCAAATTTCCTCTCTTCCCTTCACTTGCAGCCAACTCATTTAATACATGTCAGCAATGCCTTGCATTGATAGATGTTGGTCAGAGCAGTGAGTTGAAAGTGCATTTTAAAGAAGAAACTGAGCATTTGACCAAGGTGGTCTTCTGGTACCCCCAGCGGGTCACTCCTGTGAGAACCTTGGCAATGACCGTAAAGGGCAACTCAGTCAGCATTTTTTATCTATATGGTTTTTTGATGAGCGCCTTTTGCATTGTGCATTTTGTCAATTTACAGATTTGAATTTTTAATGCTGAGTAATGAAATTATTCTTCAATGCTAGATCTGAAATTATGCCTTCATTTCAACATTTCTGTTGTCCATTCCACCTGATCCGATTATGTAGAATTTTGAATCTTGCTTATAATTTAATTTAGATTTTTTAAAATGACATTCAAGGCCACCCTTGGCTTAAAACTAGTACTGTAGCAAGCCAACCAATATCCATTAATATGCAATGCTAATAAACTGAGCAAATGGATATGACACACAGGTCATCCATAATCTAATTAAATGGTGGAGCACACTTAAATGGCCTATTTCTGTTCCTTCATTCGCTTTTTACTTTATTTATTTGCTACTTAGATACATAGGAAATTATAGCACAGAAGGAGACCATTTGACTGATCTTGTGTTCAGTACAGTAGTAATCAATTGGATCTCAGCGATGGAATCTTGTATGCAAAATGGCTGCTGAGTTTGCCAACATACGTTCTCTCACTCGCTGCCCTCCCCCTCACGACCCGCACTCCCCTCGCTGCACGCCCCATCCTTTAAACTAAGGTTCGGATCATCATGCTGTCTGTACTTTGCTGTGAAAAGAATCATATTACATTGGTTTTGTTCATTCTTCCTATGATTTGTCCTTTTTCCTCAGAGACCCAACAATTCTAGACAGTCTTGAGTTGACCGAAGAAGAGCGGGGGGTGTTGCTGGAAAATATCAGACGACGTCTCACTCCGCAGGCTGTTAAAATTAGGGCAGGTATGTTGTTTAATTCTTCAAAGTAGTGGAGAACGTTTGGAATTGATGGAAAGTCCCAGTCAAAAAAGAAAGTAGTGTCCTCCATTAAGATATTTGCCAGCTATAGTAGAATACAATTCAGTATTAAGATGTTACATGTCAGCATTCAATCATCTCCTTTCCCCTTATTGGGGTTAACCTTCCAGAGAAGCAAATAATTTGCTATTTTCCCAACCAAGTGGATAATTCTTCCTTTGTGAGGTTTCGATAACAATTAATCCGTGCCTGCTTTGATTGATGGGCAGGGAAAACCGAAGACTAGGCTCAAAATGTAACAAGTTAATTCCACATACTTGTGCGAGGAAAGGTGACACTTCTGGTCAAGTATTAAGATTTGTGAGCAAAGTGGAAACAACAGCATATTTTCTGATCATACATGGAATTTGAACTGATTTTCCGATTGCTGTTCTCATTTTTCTGCCCCACCCCAATCCTCCCTACCATAGTTGCCACGTTTATTGCAGAACTTTTTTAACTAGATTTTTATGCTGTTTTTATTCTGCAGCTGTTGGTTATGGTAGTCTCCTTGAATTTTAGCAACATTTTTGATGCTATCTATTTTATCTAAGTAAAGCAGATATATCCGTTTATTGTTGTCTCGGGCACTTTGGCAGTTTATTCTCACTGTGCAGAAAGTACTTTTTTCCCCCTCCACCCTTGAGAGCACCACAGCACAAGTACTCAAGTTTTGTGTGCGTGTAAGCTTGTGCAGGTGCCTTGAGAGAAAATCACACTGGGACAACTGTGACATGGCTCAAAATGTGTTCCCCAGTTGATTTAGAACCGTTTGCATCGTAAGAGCATCTCCTGTAAATGTGAAAGAAAATTTCTAAACTTACTGAAGGAATATCTCTTCAAACTAACAGCGGATATGATACAGAAGTGTAAGATTGCTTCTGCCGAGCTTCATTCGTTGAATTACATTGGTTTGTTTCTAGATGTCTTTTCAGATCAACTGATCTGCTTATACTCCATGATTCTTCTCACATTCTATCTGCCCGATTTCAGCTTTTCAGCATATGTATTCCCTTTTTTGACGCTCATCTAGTTTCCTTTTGAAAGCATCCGAGTTATTTACCTCAACCACTTCCTGTGGTAGAGAGTTCCACATTCTAATCATTTTGATGCATTCTAATGAAAGCTCATTGATCTGAAACGGTAACTATGTTTCTCTCCACGGATGCTCCCTGGCCTGTTGAGCACTTCTGGCATTTTCTGTTTTTATTCCACATTCTAACGACTCTCAAGTAAAGAGATTGTGTCCCTATTCAATTTACTAGTAACAGACTTGAAATTATGCTTCCCTCGTTTTGATTTCTCTCGAGTGGAAACAGTTTCTTCACAATAGCCTCTTCAACCATATATAATTTTCAAGAACTCGGGTCACCTATGAACCTTTGTTTTTCTAAAGAAAATTCCCAATCTATTGGATTTTTCTCTCTTAACTGTACTCTCTCAGTTCTTGTACTATCCTTGTAAATCTTATTTGCACTTTCATATCCTTTTTATTGCATAGTAATTACAACACAGTGACAGGCCATTCAGTCCATTGGGGGCCTTGCTGTTTTTCGTATTCAATCAAACTTGTCACTGTAACTTATATTCCTTTCTCCCTCTTGGGCTTATCTAGTTTCAATGCCTTTATGCAAATTGATTCAACTATTGATTGTGGCAGTGAGTTCCACACTCTGACCACTCTGGATAAAGAAGTTTCTTTTGAATTCCTTATTGGATATATTTGTGGTCCCAAGCTCTACCCTCCTGCACATGAGGTATTTTCTTCTCTATGCCTATCCTTTCAAATCCTTTCATACGGTTAACGACCTCCATCAGTTCACCCTTCGTTTTCTTGTTTCTAGAGGAAGGAGCCTCAGCTTATTCAGTCATTCCTGATGGGTGCAAACGCTCAGCTGTATAATTTTTTAATAAGTATTTTTAGTGAAGGTTTTGCAGAATTTTTCAGAATAAAACAGTAGTAACAAAGCAAACTAGAGTGAACATTAACATAGTGCAAAAAGAGAATATAAAATAACAATTAAATAGGCATTACCCCACGCGACTCAGTCTTTCCACACCATCCCAATGAAGCACTCACCCCCCCCCCTGTGGATTGCTGCTGCTGACATTTTAATTTTCCACGAGAAAGTCGACGAACGGCTGCCACCTCCGAGAGAACCCTAGCGTAGACTCTCTTAAGGCAAACTTTATTTTCTCAAGGCTGAGAAACCCAGCCAAGTCGTTAACCCCAGCTGTATCATTCTAATAAATCTTTTGCACCTACTGTGCTTCGGTATTCTTTGTAGAATATGAAGAACTGCTCACGGTACAAAAGAACATAAGAAATAGGAGCAGGAATAGGCCATTCAGTCCCTCGAGCTCGCTCCGCCATTCAATAAGATGATTGATCTGATTGTGGCTTTAACTCCACTTTCCTGCAAAGCCCCCTCCGAATTCTATATGTTTCAACATAACGGGCTACAAAGCGAAGCCGAACAGTATCTCTGGTAGCAGCGCACCCCTCCCCGATGAACTCAATGCATTCTATGCTCGGTTCGAGCAGGTAACCAACAATCCGCTGGCGAGTGCCCCAGCAGCCCATAATTCACCCATACCCACCATCACAGCTTCCGAAGTCAGATTGGCCTTCCTGAAAGTGAAGCCTCGGAAGGCGACGGGCCCAGACGGGATCCCTGGTCGTGCACTCAGAGCCTGCGCGGACCAGCTGGCAGAGGTATTCACGGACATCTTTAACCTGTCCCTACTCCATTCCGAGCTCCCCACCTGCTTCAAGAAGACTACCATCATACCGGTACCAAAGAAGAACCAGGCAACGTGCCTCAATGACTACTGACCAGTGGCCCTGACTTCAGTCGTAATGAAGTACTTCGAGAGGTTGATCATGAAGCGCATCACCTCCATACTCCCAGAATGCCTTGATCCACTGCAATTCGCATACCGCTGCAACCGGTCCACATCAGACACCATTTCCCTGGCCCTACACTCATCCCTAGAGCATCTCGAAAACAAGGACTCCTACATTAGACTCCTATTTATTGACTACAGCTCCGCCTTCAGCACCATAATCCCAGCCAAGCTCATATCAAAGCTCCAAAACCTAGGACTTGGCTCCCCACTCTGCAACTGGATCCTCGATTTTCTGACCAACAGACCACAATCCGTAAGAATGAACAACAACACCTCCTCCACAATAGTCCTCAACACCAGTGCCCCGCAAGGCTGCGTACTTAGCCCCCTACTCTACTCCCTGTACACACACGAGTGTGTGACAAAACTTGGTTCCAACTCCATCAACAAGTTTGCTGACGATACGACCATAGTGGGCCGGGTCTCGAATAATGATGAGTCTGAATACAGGAAGGAGATAGAGAACCTAGTGGAGTGGTGTAGCGACAACAATCTCTCCCTCAATGCCAGCAAAATTAAAGAGCTGGTAATTGACTTCAGGAAGCAAAGTACTGCACACACCCCTGTCAGCATCAACGGGGCCGAGGTGGAGATGGTTAGCAGTTTCAAATTCCTAGGGGTGCACATCTCCCAAAATCTGTCCTGGTCCACCCACGTCGACGCTACCACCAAGAAAGCACAACAGCGCCTATACTTCCTCAGGAAACTAAGGAAATTCGGCATGTCCCCATTGACTCTTACCAACTTTTACAGATGCACCATATAAAGCATCCTATCGGGCTGCATCACAGCCTGGTATGGCAACTGCTCAGCCCAGGACCGCAAGAAACTTCAGAGAGTTGTGAACACCGCCCAGTCCATCACACGAACCTGCCTCCCATCCATTGACTCCATCTACACCTCCCGCTGCATGGGGAAAGCGGGCAGTATAATCAAAGATCCCTCCCACCCGGCTTACTCACTCTTCCAACTTCTTCCATCGGGCAGGAGATACAGAAGTCTGAGAACACGCACGAACAGACTCAAAAACAGCTTCTTCCCCGCTGTCACCAGACTCCTAAATGACCCTCTTATGGACTGACCTCATTAACACTACACCCTGTGTGCTTCATCCAATGCCAGTGCTTATGTAGTTACATTGTATATGTTGTGTTGCCCTATTATGTATTTTCTTTTATTCCCTTTTCTTCTCATGTACTTAATGATCAGTTGAGCTGCTCGCAGAAAAATACTTTTCACCGTACCTCGGTACACGTGACTAAACAAATCCAATCCAATCCAAGGTTGCCTCATTCTTCTAAACTAGTACAGGCCCAACTGCTCGACCTTTTCTCATAAGACAAACTCCTTTTCCCAGTTTTCTATATGGCTTATGCAAAGTTCTATACAAGTTTAACATCGCTGCTTTTCATTCCGTTGCTAAATAAATGAACCCCTGTATTATGCCTGTTTTTCATGGTCTACATTGTGGTTTTTGTGTCTGCACTCCAGATTTCTCTACTCTGTTTAGAAAGGAGCTTCCTACTAAACTGTACTGTCTCACACCTACCTTTTATTGAAGTTTATTTGCCAATTATCCGCCCACTCTGCAAGTTTATTAACATCCTCCTTTATTTTGTTGCAATTCTCCACCATACTAACTACACACCCCAATTTGGTGCCATCATTAAATTTTGAAATTGTACCACTGAATCCAAATCAGATATGCAAAGGGTATCCTATGTAATAAGGTTGTCCCAGTCTCAATTCCTGTGGGACACCACTTTCCATCCTTTGCCAATCTGAATAACCATTCTCAACTTCTGTTTTGCAACCAGGTATGTTTACCATGATTCAGTATGTTCTGACTTTAGTATTGAATATACAATACAGTATCTTAGCGAAGGCCTTTTAAAAATCTAAATATATTGTGCTCACTACATCATCCTCCTCTGTCCTTCTGTTACTTCAAAGAATTCAGAAGGTTGGTCGAGCATGGTCTTCTTTCCAAAATTCATATTGACTACCCTTGATTATATTTTCAGATTCTAGAAGTTTTTCCTTTTTTTTATAAAACATATTTTATTACAAACATGTATCAAAGCAGGCTACAGCAAATAAACACCCCGGGAAACATACTTCCCAACGATCAATTATACAGACTTTTCCCCTTTTTCACCCTCCCCACCCCCCTGCGACGAATAGCTCCTCAAACACGGTCACAAACATCACCCACCTTTTCTCAAACTCCCCTGCCTAACTCATACTTTATCTTCTCAAACCACAGGAAGTCGTACAGGTCACCCAACCGTGGCGCTACCCACCCCCCTCCCCCTGCCCAGTAGATTTGCCGACCGCCACTCCAGCAAACTTCGCGACATGCAATCAGAGAGCCAAAGGCCAAGACATCGGCCTTCCTCCTCTCCATGAGCTCTGGCTTCTCTGAAACCCCAAATATCGCCACCAAAGGGTCTGGGTCCACTCCCTCCTCCATTATCCTGGCTAAGACCGTAACACTCCAGCCCAGAATCTTCCCAATTTCTCACAACCCCAAAACATGTGCGTGTGATTCGCCGGCCCCCGCCCATATCCCTCACGCTCATCTGCTACCCTCTGAAAGAACCCACTCATTCTCGCCCGAGTCATATGCACCCTGTGCACCACCTTAAACTGTATCAGGCTCATCCTTGCACAAGAGGAGGTCGCGTTTACCCTTCGCAGTGCCTCACTCCATACTCTCCAATTGATCACCGTTCCCAGCTCCGCTTCCCATTTCTCCTTGATCTTCACCACCCGCTCACCTCCCTGTCCCTCCCAGCTTGTATATACCACAATTTTTTCCTCCCCGTCCACATCCAGAAGCAGCAGTCGCTCCAGCAGGGTCTATCTAGAAGTTTTTCTATTGCATCTTTTGAGCGAGGATTCCATTATCTCTACTACCAATATCAAACTAATTGGTTTTCATCCCCTGCCTTGAAAATGAAAATCGCTTATTGTCACAAGTAGGCTTCAAATGAAGTTACTATGAAAAGCCCCTCGTCACCACATTCCGGCGCCTGTTCGGGGAGGCTGGTACGGGAATTGAACCATGCTGCTGGCCTGCCTTGGTCTGCTTTCAAAGCCAGTTATTTAGCCCAGTGTGCAAAATCAGCACCTTCCTATTTCCCCTTTTACATATAGGAACACATTAGCTATCTGCCAGTTTTCTAACACTATCCACTTTTCAAATGAATTTATATATATTATGATCAGTTGAGGAAAGGTGCAATGGCTCTCTCCTTTTTCCCACTCCTCAGTTGATTATAACAGGGTTTTTAATTCCGAAGGATGAATGTGCCAATTCAATATGTGCTTAACAGTTTGTGCTGGTTGCAAATAATTCAGGCAACCAGACTTCCTCGAGTTGAAACCAGTTTTATTATGCTACAATCCCATCCAAGAAAGTTATTAAAAATATCTAAAAATTGAAGGCTGGCACAGTGATTAGCACTGCTGCCTCCCAGTGCCAAGGACCCGGATTCAATTCCAGCCTTGGGTTACTGGCTGTGTGGAGGTTGCACATTGTTCCCGTGTCTAGTTGTGTTTCCTCCGGGTGCTCCGGTTCCCTCCCTCAGTCCAAAGATGTGCAAGTTTTTTTTTCTAATATATTTATTCAAAATCTTCAACAAACCCCCCCCCCCCCCCAGCCCCAAACAAGAAAAGAGCAACAAAAACACAACAATCAGAAATTATACATTGGATTTCCCCCATAGACAATCACCCCCCCATATAACATTTAAAAGCACAAATAGGGGGAAAAAACCACCTTCACCCAAACGCCACCCAAAAGAACCCCCCCCCCCCCCCCCCCCCCCCCCCTGCCCCTGGGCTGCTGCTGGCCTCCTAACACTCCGCGAGATAGACTAGGAACGGTTGCCACCGCCTGAAAAACCCTTGCACAGACCCTCGCAAGGCAAACTTTATCCTCTCCAGGTTAATGAACCCTGCCATGTGATTGATCCAAGCTTCCACACTAGGGGGCTTTGCATCTTTCCATAGTAGCAAAATGCTCTGCTGGGCTACCAGGGACGCAAAGGCCAGAACACCGGCCTCTTTCGCTTCCTGCACTCCCGGCTCGTCCGATACCCCAAATAATGCCAATCTCCAGCTCGGCTTGACCCGGGCGTTCACCACCTTGGATATAGTCCTCGCAAAACCCCTCCAAAACCCATCCAGCGCCGGGCACGACCAGAACATATGGACGTGATTTGCTAGGCTCCCCGGGCACCTCCCACATCTGTCCTCCACCCCAAAGAACCTACTCAACCTCGCCCCTGTCATATGCGCTCTGTGAGTAACTTTGAACTGTATTAGGCTGAGCCTGGCGCAAGAGGAGGAAGAATTAACCCTACTCGGGGCGTCAGCCCGGAGACACTCATCTATCCCCTCCCCAAGCTCCTCCTCCCACTTGCCCTTTAACTCCACCACCGAGGCCTCCTCCTTCCTTCAGCTCCTGGTAAATCGCCGAAACCTTGCCTTCTCCAACCCATACACCCAAAATCACCCTGTCCTGAATCCCACGTGCCGGAAGCAGTGGGAATTCCCTCACCTGCCGCCTCACAAACGCCCTCACTTGCATGTACCTGAAAGCGTTTCCCGGGGGTAGCCCAAACTTCTCCTCCAGCGCCCCTAGGCTCGCAAACGTCCCATCGATGAACAGGTCCCCCATTCTTCTAATCCCTGTCCGATGCCAGCTCCGAAACCCCCCATCCATCCTTCCCGGGACGAACCGATGATTCTCCCGAATCGGTGACCAAACCGAGGCTCCCACCTCGCCCCTGTGTCGCCTCCACTGCCCCCAGATCTTCAGCGTCGCTGCCACCACCGGACTCGTGGTGTACCTTGTCGGCGGTAGCGGTGCCGTCACCAGCGCCCTCGGGCTCGTGCCCTCACAGGACGCCATCTCTTGCCTCTTCCACGCCGCCCCCTCCATTACCCACTTATGGATCATCGCCACATTGGCAGCCCAATAATAGCCACACAGACGCGGCAGCCCCCCCCCCCGTCCCCCGTCCCTGCTACGCTCCAGAAACACTCTCTTCACCCTCGGGGTCTTATTCGCCCACACAAATCCCATGATGCTCCTGCTTACCCGTTTGAAAAAGGCCTTGGGGATCAAAATAGGAAGGCACTGGAACACAAAGAGAAACCTCGGAAGGACCGTCATTTTGACCGACTGCACCCTACCCACGAGTGAGAGTGGCAGCATATCCCATCTTTTAAAATCCTCCTCCATCTGCTCCACCAACCGCGTCAAATTGAGCTTGTGCAGGGCCCCCCAACTCCTAGCTACTTGGATCCCTAGCTACCGAAAGCTCCTTTCCGCCCTCTTCAGCGGTAGCTTGTCTATCCCCCTTCCCTGGTCCCCTGAATGCACCACAAAGAGCTCACTCTTCCCTACGTTGAGTTTATACCCCGAAAAGCTCCCAAACTCCCTAAGGAGTCCCCTCCACTGGATCCGCAACATACAACAACAGGTCATCGGCGTACAACGACACCCGGTGTGTCCCCTGCCCCCCCCGGACCAATCCCCTCCATTTCCTGGACTCCCTCAGTGCCATGGCCAGCGGCTCAATTGCCAGTGCAAACAATAAGGGGCACCCCTGCCTCGTCCCCCGGTACAGCCGAAAGTACTCCGTTCTCCGCCGGTTCGTGGCCACACTCGCCATCGGGGCTCTATATAGCAGCCTGACCCAACTGATGAACGCCTCCCCGAAGCCAAACCTCCGCAAAACTTCCCAAAGATACTCCAACTCCACCCGATCAAAGGTATTCTCCGCGTCCATAGCTGCCACTACCTCTGCTTCCCTCCCCACCGAGGGCATCATAATCTCATTGAGGAGCCTCCACACATTTGTATTTAGCTGCTTACCCTTCACAAATACCGTCTGGTCCTCATGAATCACCCCCGGGACACAGTCCTCAATTCTCGTAGCCAGCAACTTAGCGTCAACATTGAGGAGGAGCGAGATTGGTCTGTACGACCCACATTGCAATGGATCCTTGTCCCGCTTCAAGATCAAAGAGATCAGCGCCTGGACATTGTCGGGGGCAAGGTCCCCCCCCCCCTTGCCTTATTAAAAGTCCTCACTAGCAACGGGCCCAGCAGGTCCACAAATTTCCTGTAGAATTCAACCGGGAAACCATCAGGCCCCTACCTTCCCCGCCTGCATGCTCCCCAATCCTTTAACCAGTTTCTCCAGCCCAATCGCTGCCCCCAAACCAGCCACCTCCTCCTCCTCCGCCCTCGGGAACCTCAGGTGATCCAGGAATCGTCGCATCCCCTCCTCCCCCGCCGGGGGCTCAGACCTGTACAGATCCCCATAGAAGTCCCTAAATACCTTGTGTATTCTCACCGCACTCCGCACCATATTCCCCCCTCTATCCTTGACTCCACCAATCTCAATCGCTGCCTCCCTCTTACGAAGCTGATATGCCAGCATCCGACTCGCCTTCTCCCCATACTCATACGCCGCCCCCTGCGCTTTCCTCCACTGTGCCTCTGCTTTCCCCGTGGTCAACAGGTCGAATTCCGTCTGGAGGTTCCGTCGCTCCCTAAGTAGCCCCTCCTCGGGGGCCTCTGCATACCTCCTGTCCACCCTTAAAATCTCCCCCACCAACCTCTCCCTCTCCCTCCCCCCTCCTCCCTGTAGGCCCTAATGGAGATTAGCTCTCCCCTGACCACCGCCTTCAACGCCTCCCAGACTACCCCCACCTGCACCTCCCCGTTGTCGTTGGCCTCCAAGTATCTTTCAATACACCCCCGCACCCGCCCGCAAACCCCCTCATCCGCCAACAGTCCCACATCGAGGTGCCACAGCGAGCGCTGGTCCCTCTCCTCCCCCAACTCCAGCTCCACCCAGTGAGGGGTGTTGCTCTTAATAGCCTTAGTTTTATTAGCTCTAATTCTGTCACCTTTGCTCACGAGTCGCCAGGTATCTTTCTGATACCGCCACGTGGTTCAAGCTCAAGTAATGATTAATAATACAGCACACCGCTTAGTAAATGTTAAATCAACGATCATTTATTATATACAGCAACAAATACTTATACAATAATCCTATTTCTAGACTATTACCTACCACTAAAGGCCAATACTTAACTTTGGTGATGGCCCACCAGGTCAGGGAAACAAATGGTCTATCGAATGGAGTCTGGCCTGCGGGATTCAAAAAGGCTGGTACAGGTCGATAGTCTGGAACACCTATCTGGTAGCGATCGCTGGAGTAAGACTTACTTGTTCTTTTGTCGAAGGGTCTCGAAGGTTGCGAGTAGGAGAAGAAGGGTCGATCTGAACTTGGTCCCTATTTTTATAGTCCCTAGGGGCTTCCCGGTGCGGACCTTGACCCTGGTCCCAAGTGATTGGACTTGGTCCCAATCACTGGGTTCAATATGCTCCAATAATGGGGCGATTCCTTGATCGGGGGGTGGTCGTCCACCTTTCTTTGGCTCAGCCACTGCTAGCGCTGAGAAGTCTGGATCGGCTTTCAATTGCTAATTTGTAGCAATTGTTCCCAGGGATGGCCGATTAAAATGCAGATGGCTGGGTTGATGTGCTGTTAATGGTTGCAGGTATCGGTCTGGGCCGACTTCCCCAGAGCCGAATACACTGTTCTGCCTGCAGCTGTCCGTTTTGAGTCCTGTTGGCTGATTTTCCCATCAGCCTTTTTAGTTTGCCGTTTTAGATCGGGGTTTGGCCAAATACTCGGGAATCAGCCATTTTAGGTGGCTACATTCCCTCCTTGTGATCCTAACGCGAAGCGTGAAGGATCACATAAATTTTGTTCTTTCCATTCCCTGACCGGGGGACACACCTCCTACATGGCCACTGCTCTGACCCTAGCTATGCACAAAAGGTTTTACCTAAACAATTCTAAGGGCGCTATGTCAGGCAGGGGCATGCATTTACAAAATAAAAAACTTGGAACCTCTAATTTTACCTAAATACACTATACTCACTAAACATTGCATTATCCTATCTTCCTAAAACATACAACAACAATCACAACATTTAATATACTCCTTTCCTGGCTTGGCAGTCAAGCTCAGGATCATACATTTTTTTGTTCATGAAAAGTTTTGTACATCTTTTTTATTTACAGTAAAACGCAAGAGAGCATGTTCTTTATTATTGTGTTATAGGTCGCGGGGGTCTGGGTCATAACCGAATATAGGGGATCTGATCCGATATACCGAGGTTCGAGCACGGTACGCTCTCCTCCTCCATTTGCGGAGGCGCATAGTCTGCACTACACAGCAGAGTATCGCCAACGCTCTAACAGTGCTTCAATCACGTAGGACAGGGAGTACCAGCTTATGAACCTGGCACACCAGGAAGATGCAGAGTCGCTGGTAACTGAGCTTTGGGTACTGCGGGGGCAATGAAACATTAACGGCAGGGAGGTTTGAAGTAATGGGGTCCACGTTCCCGCGCAACCAAAGGTCCATAAAAAGAGTGTTGAGCACGATGGAAAGGAGTCCTCATGGCTGTCCTCTTTCCTTTTCCTTCTTGTGTTCTTTTGTTTTCTCCGGTCCTGGAGCCTCTGGAGTTCTGTAAAAACAAGCATAGTAACTGTAACTACCTTGGTTTAATATCCGGTGTGTTAGTGTGTCAGTCCTTTGGGGCCAATTATTCCCTTATAATTGGTCACTATTTGTGACTCCCTCATTTTTTTTTTCCAAAACAAATTTTAGGACACGGCACACTTCCCAATGACTGACCAGTGCTGATTTACCATCCAAATATTCCATCATACTCCGTTGCATGCACTGCCTTATCAAAACAGGCCTTGCTCAGTTTCTTTTTGGTGCCAATTTAACTGCGGCTGCTAACTGAGCCGTTTTACGTTAGCAACTCATTGCTCGACGGCTTTCTCGTGGGTGAGGGCCGTAACTTCAGAGCTGGTCAGATCTAAACCTAACAAGTATTCTGTCCCTTACATGGGGCGTCCGGTCATAAGAGTGTGTGGGGTGTAACCTGTGGAGGTGGAAACAGTGTTACGCAAAAAAACATCAGCGCAAAAGGGAGGACTGAGTCCCAAGTGGTGGTGTTCTGCTGGACCATTTTTCGGAGGGTGGTTTTTTTAGGGTCCGATTCATGCGTTCCACTATACCACTCGACTGTGGATGGTACGCAATGTGGAATTTTGGGGTTATGCCAAATATCGTGAGGACGTTCTGCATGACCCGTCCCGTAAAGTGAGAACCTTGGTCCGATTCAATACTGCGGGGGAGTCCCCATCTTGTAAAGATGCAGTGGGTTAGGATCTTGGCTGTGGTTTTCGCGGTGTTGGTGCGGGCTGGAATGCTTCCACCCACTTTGTAAAAGTGTCTATGACCACCAGAACATATTTATAGCCATTCCTGCAAGGGGGCAATGGACCTAAAAATCAATCTGGAGGTTAGTCCAGGGGCCGTTAACAGGTCGAAGATGGCTGAGTTGGGCCTTTTTGGCATATCTATCGGGGTTGTTCTGTGCGCATATAAGGCAATTCTCAATGTAATGGCTTACATCCTCCTTGAGATTTGGCCACCAACAAAGCTGTTTGAGGTGGGCTGTGGTGGGATCGATTCCCTGGTGTCCATGACCATCATGGAATAAACAGATTAATTGGTTCCTATCCTGCTCAGGAACTACGTAAAGGGTGTCCTTTAACACCACACCGTCATGTGTGGTCAGTGCATTTCTGAACCTCTCGTAGGAGGCTGGAAACTTCCCTTTCACAATCTCAGTGAGAGCTCTATCCTGCTTCTGGGCCTCTACTAGATCTTCGATCCTAGTCTACGTGACCTGAACTGCACTCACTGGCGCACTCACTGGCGCGCTTTCGGCGTGTTTCCAAAAGTACCCATGCCTGGATCCTGCCTTAGACAGTGCGTCGGCTTTTACATTTCCATGGGGGGGGGAGAGAAACGATGGTGGCTGCGGACTTTTATAATGCCAAAAGTCCTGTTCTGGGCTTTATCTAAAATATGGCGGAGTAATGGGGCTGAGGGGAGGGGTTTCCCATCCGCGGAAACAAATCCTCTTGTTTCCCACAGGGGCAGAAATTCTGTGAGGCTGTTGCAGACATATAGGCTGTCTGAGTATCTGTCTGCTGGGCTGGGGAAGGAATCTGGGTGCTCTACAATGTACGTGATGGCCACAAGCTCTGCTGCCTGCGCGCCTAAGTGTCCGGGGAGTTTTAATGCTATCTCCTCGAGGGCGCGTCCCTGTGCGTCCTCAACATAAATCCCGCAAAAGGACCCATGCCTGGATCCTGCCTTAGCCAGTGCGTCGGCTTTTGCATTTCCAGGGGGCGGAGGAACGATGGTGGCTGCGGACTTTTATAATGCCAACGGTCCAGTGCTGGGTCCAGCACCGTGTTGAAGTCGTTCTCTTCCCCCCCCCCCCCCATTATTAAGCTTCAGCTTCCTACCTCTAGATCCCCCCCCCAAACCCCCCTGCCGACTAGCCATCTCCTTTCCTATGCCAGCCACGTGCCTGCGCCTCCCGCACCCTCCAGTTCCCCAGGCGCCCCCACCCCCCCGCTAGATCCTCATCGAGCCATTTTGCTCCCCCCATGACACTCCCGTAAGTCTGCTAACCCCGGCCTCTCCAGCCATTAAATCGTTCCCCCCAGTGAGAATCCCCCCACCCCTTGGCAGTCAGTGTGTGCTCCTCTCCAGCAACGCTCCCCCCCCCCCCCCCATCTTTCCCTAACGCGGGAAAAAAGCCCGCGCTTTCCTGAGCCGGCCCCGCCCCCTCTGGCGCAGCTCCTTTTTTGCGGCCTTACCCCAACTCCCCATCCCCGGGCCTCCACACCCCCCCCCCCCCTCTTCCTCCGCGGGGCCCTGCCTCTCCAACACCGACGCCCACACTCTCCCACAGCCGCCACATCAAATTTATTCACCCATCCCCACCCAGCACCAAAACAAAAAGAACATTACCCAAACGCAGTAAACATCCCCCCACGACAAACCCTCCGTTTGAGTCCAACTTTTCAGTCTGGATAAAGTTCCATGCCTCATCAGGCGTTTCAAAATAGTGGTGCCGATCTTGGAACGTGACCCTCAATCGCGCTGGCTGCAGCATCCCGAACTTCACCCCCTTCCGATGGAGCACCGCCTTAGTCCGGTTAAAACCAGCCCTCTTCTTAGCCCCCTCCGCACTCCAGTCCTGGTAAATTTAGATCTCCGTGTTCTCCCACCTGCTGCTCCGCTCTTTTTTGGCCCATCTCAGGACACACTCTCTGTCCATAAAGCCGTGGAACCTCACCACTACAGCCCTTGGCGGCTCGTTGGCTTTGGGTCTCCTTGCCAGGACCCGATGAGCCCCATCCAGCTCCAGGGGCCTCTGGAAAGCTCCCGCGCCCATCAGCGAATTGAGCATCGTGCTCATGTGTGCTCCGGCATCGGGCCCCTCCACTCCTTCAGGGAGACCCAGAATCCGAAGATTCTTCCTCCTTGACCTATTCTCCAGGTCCTCAAATTTTTCCTGCCACCTCTTGTGCAGCGCCTCGTGCGCCTCCACCTTCACCACCAGGCCCAAGATCTCGTCCTCGTTCTCCGAGGCTTTTTGCCGCACCTCCCGGATTGCCGCCCCTTGGGCCATCTGGGTCTCCACAAGCTTCTCAATCGCCGCCTTAATTGGCGGCAGCATTTCTGTCCTCCGCTCCTCAAAGCAGCGTTTAAGAAACTCCTGCGACCACTGCGCCCACGCTGCTTGGTCTCCACCCGCCGCCATCTTGCTTTTCCTCTCTCGCACTTTCCGCTGCACCAGGAACACATTTTTAACCGCTCCACTCCTGGTCCAATCCATATACTGTCGGGGGGACCTTGCTGTCACCTTCCCACACTGGAAGCCGTCGAACAATTGCCGTTGGGGCCCCTCTGAAGAGCCCAAAAGTCCGTTCCCGGCAGGAGCTGCCGAACGTGCGACCTACCTAGGCATAGCAACCGGAAGTCCAAAGTTGTGCAAGTTAAGTGCATTGGCCATGTTAAATTGTCCCTTGGTGTCCAAACGATTAGGTGGGGTTACTGGGTTATTGGGTTAGGGTCGGGGAGGGATCGAGGTAGGGTGCTCTTTAGAAGGGGCGGTGCAGACTCGATGGGCTGAATGACTGCCTGCACTGTAGTGATTTTAAGTGAACACCGTGTGGATGTATATGCACGCATACACCCATGCAAAAATACGAAGTAGAGGCGGTTAACCTTTGGCAAAATCAATAATCAACGAGAAAAGTCAAAGCTATACAGAGTTTATTGATTGAAAGCCCTTCGCTGTTGTTCGTGATTGCAGCAGATCTTGAGCTGGACTCCACGGTTTGCTCTTGGAAACAACGAAACTTGAACTCGCCTGCTGTCCACAGTATGGTAGAAGCAGGCAGGGTTCAAGTTAGTTGAGGTGAAGAGGAAAGGTTGACAGTCTTTGGCTGCTGGTGTCGTCCGGTTTCCGGTGGTGCTTTTTTCAGACTGCTCCAAAGGAAGCAGGTTTTGCAATAAAAGACATTTCAAAGTGATGATCCCAATCACATGACCCCTCTCCATTGTTTGAGCATTTCACTGAAGGTCATTGATTCACTCACATCTGGACAAACCTTGGCTGTTGTGTTACGGCATTTTTTTAATGTTCAAGCCATCACTTCTGCTTGACTCATTCTTCTATGAAATAAGCTAGGAAGAACAGAAATGGCTCTACAGTAGATGCAAATGGTGGCAGCATTTTTGGTTTCCGTGCATCCTTGTCAGATGTGAAATCCCACAGGAGGGCCACCTGGACATGTCGTAATTATAATCCACATTGAAAACTTCCAGAGACATGATCAACCTGCAGTTGCAGACGACATCTGCTCGCGGCCATGGAGTGAGTGGTCACATGTTTGGTAGCTCCCGCTTGAGGCAGGTTTATTTTTGGTCCTTTTCCCCGTTTGCTGGGCAGATGTTTGGGTGAAAAAGGTGCAAAGGTGACTGAGGAAAGTTAAATTCCACTGGTGGTGCTGGTGGATGGATCCATGGACCAGACGTGGAGCAGAAGAATCTTTGTGCGCCACAGGTGAAAATGGCGGAGGATAAAGGGTCAGCTCTGCCTGCCCAGTAGTCACCGGACCAACCGACGGGCTTCTTAAATGAGACGTTCAGCCGGCAGAGGAGGGAAGTCCAGGAAGACCAAGCCAAGGCGGTGGAACCACTAAAAGCGGGAATTGATCACATGGAACAGAGACTGGAGTCCCAGCGCCAGGCCATTCGGAAGTTGGGGAGCATGTGGAGCAGTTTACCTCTTGGCGGACAAGATTTGAATGATGCGAAGACCCAGAAGCGGCTAACGGAGAAGGTGGAGGACCTGGAGAATTGGCCCTGGAGACAAAACCTTAGAATCGTGGGGAAGAAGGCACCGAGGGAGCGGACGCTGGCTCATGTGCAGCCAAGATGCTGGAGAAGCTGATGGGGGGAGACTTCAACCGGCCCCTGGAGGTCAACAGGTGCACAGGGTGCTGATGAGGAAGCTGCAGGTGAACGAGCCGCCCAGGGTGATAGTGGTGCAGTTTCATCAATTCCTGTACAAGGAGAAGATATTGAGATGGGCAAGGCAGACCAGAAGGTGCACCTGGGAAGGCAATGAGCTCTGGTTTGCAAGAAACACACTAGAATTTCAGGGATCAGACTAGGATAAGGAAAGGGTGGGTCGGACAAGTCTTCCATTCGGGCTTAGATATGAAGACATTGGGGGTGCCGGTGCTGATAAACAAACAGGTGGCGTCTGAAGTGGGGAATAATGTGGAAGATTCTGGAGGGTGGCTTATGATGGTGATTGGGAAGCTGGAGGAAATGCAGTGGTTTATATATGTGCCCCAAACTGGGATGATGTGGAGTTTGAGGCAGGTCCTGGGGAAGATCCTGGGCTCACACCGATTGATCATGAGAGGGGACTTTAACACGGTCATTGAACCCGGTTTGGACTGGTCAAGCCCTATGTCGGGGAGGGTGTCAGTGATGGTGAAGGGGTTCATGGGGGGGGGGGGGTGGATTTGTGTCGGTTTGGGGGGCCGAGGACGAAGGACGTCTCGTACTTATCCCATGTGAATAGGGTGTACTCTGATTCTTTTGCGGTGGACAAGACACTGCTGGCGGGGGTTAGCGATCGTGGTATCAGACCATGTGCCGCACTGGGGGGACTTGGAAGTGAATCGGGGGTGAGGGGAGCAGCGCCTGCAACGGAGACTGGACGTAGGGTTGTTAGGAGGAGGTGGATGAGGGCCGCCATTCGGGAGTGCGTGGAACTGACCGATAGAGGTGAGGTCTCGGTTGCCATGCTATGGGAGGCATTCGGGGGGGGGGGGGGGTTCATTTTGATCCGTGCGCATGGGAGAAGGAGGAGTGAGCTGAGATGATGAGGCTGGTGGGCGGGAGTCTGCGGGTGGACAGGAGGTATTCTGAGGTCCCCCAGGCGGGATTGTTGAAGATGAGGCAGAAGCTAGTGTGGCAGGACCTCCTTGTGCAAGGATGAGCCTGATGCAGTTTAAGGTGGTGCACAGGATGCATACGACTTGGGTGAGAATGTGTGGGTTCTTTCAGGGGGTAGCAGATGAGTGTGAGAGGTATAGGCGGGGGCCAGCGAATCGCGCGCACATGTTTTGGGGTTGCGAAAAATTGGGAAGATTCTGGGCGGGAGTGTTCGCGGTCTTAGCCGGGATAGTGGAGGAGGAGGTGGACCCGGACCCTTTGATGGCAATATTTGGGGTCTCAGAGAAGCCTCATGGAGAGGATGAAGGCCGACGTCTTGGCCTTCGCCTCTCTGATTGCACGGCGGCGAATTTTGCTGGAAGAGGGACTGGGGGCCCCCATTGGACTGGTAGAGGTGATGGAGGGCATGGGATGTTGCAGGCAGGGAAGGCCCTGGCCCAGATGGGTCGTCTCTAGAATTTTATAAGAAGTTTGGGGGGACCTGGGATCCCTGCTGGTGAGGGCATATAATGAAGCGAGGGGTAAGGGGGAGCTCCCCAACGGGTTATATAGGCGCTGTTGGAACAGGGGCGCTTGGGGAGGCGGGCTGGCCTTGCCAAACATAATGAATTATTATTGGCAGCGAACATTGCTCTGGTGAGGAAGCGGGTAGTGGGGGGAGGGGTTGGTGGGGGTGGGGTGGTGGTGGATGTAGGCAGCCTCTTACACGGAAATGAGTTAAGGGACATTGTTGACGGTGCCTTTGCCCTTCCTGGCAAGTATTCCACAAGCCCTGTGGTGGTGGTAGCCCTGCGGGTATGGGGACAGTGGCGGCAACACCCAAGGTTGGGAGGTGTATTGGTGTGGGCACTGATTTGTGGCAATTGCAGATTTGCACCTGGGTGGGGGGGGGTGTTAGACGTGAGGCTTCGGGGTTGGCAACAGGCAGGGATCAAGCGGTTTGGGGACCTGTTTGTGGGGGGGGGGCAGCTTTGCGAGTTTAGAGGACTTGGAGGCGGAATATGACCTGTCAAGTGAGAACACATTTAGATACTTCTAGATCCTGGACTTTGTGAGGAAGCAGGTGCCGGGTTTCCTGATTTTCCGCCTTCTGGACTACAGGATAAGGTTATCGAGGGAAGGTGTGTGGGAGGACAAACGGCTATTGGACTGGGAAGAAGCTCCCATAGGGGAAGTCGAATAGAAATGGGAGGAGGAACTGGGGGGAGTGGGGGGGGGGAATGGAGGCTGGGTTATGAGAGGAGGCTGTTGAGGAGGGTGAATGCATCCTCGTTGTGTGCGAGGTTCAGCCTTATCCAGTTTAAGATAGTTCATAGGGCACACATGACTGTGGGCAGAATGAACATTCTTTGAGGGGGTAGAGGACGGGTGCGGGCACTGCACGGGGAGGCCGGTGAATTATGTTCACATGTTCTGGGCAGTTTGAAACTGAAGGGGTTCTGGCAGGGGTTTGAGGATGTAATGTCTGAGGTGCTGACAGTGAAGGTGGTCCTGCGGCCAGAAGTGGCGCTATTTGGCATGTCAGAAGACCCAGGAGGCCAGTGGGTGAGAGAGGCCGATGTTCTGGCCTTTGCCTCCCTAGTAGTCCGGAGATGGATTTTGCTGGAGTGGAGGGACTCTGATTCGCCAAAACTTGGGGCATGGATGAGTGACCTGGCCGAGTTCCTAAGGTTGGCAAAAATAAAGTTTGTCTTAAAAGGGTCGGACCATGGGTTTGCCCCGAGATGGAAGCTGTTCATCGACTTCGAGGAGAGTTGAGGTGTCAGCGGGGGGGGGGGGGTGAAAAATGGGGAAGGGAAGGCAGGAGGGGAATTGGGGGGGGGGTGTTGGTTAGTTTATTTAATATGATGTTCCTAATTTGTTCTTGCTCTTGTGTTGGTTTGTATTTACTGTTCATGCAAATGCCTTAATATAATTATTTTTTGTAAACTTGCAGTTGCCAATATGTCAGGTGACCTCTGGCAGTCATCTTGAGTCAGTGTATTTGTTTTAACAGTCAAAATTGCCTGTTTATAAAAGCTCCGTATGAGAGTCCAGCAGATGAAATTGAAATTTAATATTTGCCATGAACCTCAGTCGCAATATAACTCTTATTTGCTCTTCTATTAATTCAGTTTCTTATTTTTGAAGATGTAGGTGATGTTTACATTTTTCCGACCAAAGTACATCACCCCACATTTATCGGTGTCAAAAGTAGATTTGCTACCTAACTGTCCAGCCTCTAAGAATGTCTTCCTTGGAGTTTTTAATGTAATTGGAAGATTTTGCTGCTGCTTCTTAAAGGGCCATATTCTTTACTTTGGAGTTTTCTTCCTTCAAGTCTCTCGTAAGCTTTTCACTTATATTTTTATATCTTAAAACAGATATTGAAGTTGCATGTTATGGATACGAAGGAATAGATGCTGTCAAAGAAGCACTCCGAGCTGGTCTAGAATGTTCTACTGAAATTATGCCTATTAAGGTGAGTGTTTGGGACTGTTCAAACCGCAAAGCATTTTAAATCTAACAGCAATTGCTCAACATCACTATACTGCATCCAAACAAATGGTTACAAGAACTTAAAAAATAAGTATCTGGGGATCTGCTCAAAGAGTTCACAATCTGAATCATGAGATCTGTCTAATTGCATTTATTCTACTGAGGTAGGTTTGGCTGACTTAGGTGAATTCTGTTAATGCTGTACATAGTCATTATGCAATAATAAGTTATATAAACTAATTTCAGTTTTAAAAAATATTTTTTTATTCTCCTTTTTCACATTTTCTCCCAAATTTACACTCAATCAGTAACAAATGTAATGTCAATCCCCATATCAATATCAACGATCCCATCCTCCCACCAAACCCCAGACATTGGCCCGCATGTTAACATTAAACAAATGACAAAAAGGAATCGGGAATCACCCATAGTCACCATTAACACATACAGTCCCCCAACCCCCCTAATGTTCGATGTGATCCAATTCTCAAAAGTGCATAATGAATAACGCCCATAAATTGTAAAATCCCTCCATCCTTCCCCTCAGTTCAAATTTGACCTTTTCAAGCGTTAAGAATTCCAGCAGGTCCCCCCCGCCATGCCAGGGCACAGGGTGGAGAGGTTAATCTCCACCCTTCCAGGATCTGCCTTCGGGCGATCAATGATGCGAAGGCGAAGACATCTGCCTCCGTGTCCGTTTCCAACCCCAGCTGGTCCGACACACTGAATATGACCTCCCGAGGGCCCGGGTCCAGTTTCACGTGCACCACTTTAGAGATTACCCTAAACACCTCCTTCCAGTAATCCTCCAGCTTTGGGCAGGACCAAAACATATGAATGTGGTTTGCGGGGCCTCCCCCGCAACGTTCGCACACATCTTCTACCCCCTCAAAGAGCCAGCTTATCCTCGCCCTTGTAATGTGCGCTCTAAAACCAATTTCAGTTGTTAAGGAAATATTGATTGAACTGAGAATATATTTTTTTCTTGGCTCTTTTAAGCCACATTGTGCAACCTTAAACAGACTAAAAAATATGGCAGTAATTAAACAGTGACAGTATTTAAATAAACCATACAAAATGTTCCAGATAAATTATTAAAAGACAAAAACTCAGGAAAATTCATCTGTGACTTACTAGGTAATTAATAGTAATAGTACTGGGTTAAAAGAAAAGGCTTATGTTGTCAAAAATAATAATAAACCTGAGACTTGGGAGAGTTTTAGAAACTAGCAAAAGATGAGCAGACAGTTGATCAAATAGGAAAAATATAGAATATGCAAGTAAACTAGCCATGAATATAAAAAAGAGAGTTGCTAAGGTAAGCAATAGTTCCTTAGAGGCAGGGACTTGAGAAATTGTCATGGAGAATGAAGAAATGGCAGAGACATTGAAACATTTTTTTTTGTCTTTGTTCACAGTCAAAGACACAAGTTATATAGCAGAAATAGAGGGTAACCAAGGGATAATAAGAACTTAAGGTAATTAATATCAGAAGAGAAACCATATTGGAGAAACTTAAGGGACTAAAAGCTGACAAATCCATAGTACTTGATGGCCTAGATTCCCAGGGTTCCAAAAGAGATCGCCCAAAGATGGTAGATGCCGTTGTTATGCTGTTTGAAAATGTTCTAGATTCCTGAATGGCCCCAGTGTTAGGAGATGTAATTCTTGCATACAGGAAACAAAGGAAGGAGGAAACGAGAGTCAACAGGCCAGTTAGCATGTCATCAGTAGTCAGGAAAATGCTGGAATCTATCAAGTAACAATGCCCTTAGAAAAGCATGCTGTAATCAGACAAAGTCAACATGGTTTTACGAAAGAAAAATTATATTAAGCAGGTTTGTTTATTTTGAGTTTTTTGAGGATGTAACTCATGGGGCAAATAAAGGGGAGTCGATAAGTGTAGTTTACTTAGATTTCCAAAAGATATTCAATAAGTGCCACAGAGAGGTTAAGATACAAGAAGGAGGACTTCCGGGTGCGGCGATGACCAGCTGAGTCGCACGTTTCGGCAGCTCCCTGTGAAACGGACTTTTGGGCTCTTGATAGGAGCCCCAACGGCAATTTTAACGGCTAAAAACACCGTGCGGTAAACCAGGAGGGTGTTCCCCCTGGACACGGATGGAAAAAGGAGAGGAAAGTGGCCGGATTGCAGCGGATCCTTTGGAACAACGGCAAGGAAGGCAAGCAAAAACCAAGATGGCGTCGGAAGGTGGCAGTTTCATATGGGGCCCTGAACAACAAGAGTTCTTGAAATGCTGCGTGGAGGAGATAAAAAAGGAAATGAAGAAAGAGTTGTTGGCCCCGATACTACAGGCGATCGAAGGGCTAAAGGAGGAACAAAAGACCCAGGAGCAGGAGCTTCGGGTCGTGAAGGCGAAAGCAGCCGAGAATGAGAACGATATACAGGGCCTGGTGGTGAAGTCGGAGATACAGGAGGCACACCAGAAACGATGTGTGGAGAGGTTGGAGGCACTGGAAAACAACGCAAGGAGGAACAACCTGAGGATTCTTGGCCTTCCTGAAGGTGTGGAGGGGGCGGACGTCGGGGCATATGTGAGCACGATGCTGCATTCATTAATGGGAGCGGAGGCCCCGACGGGTCCGTTGGAGGTGGAGGGAGCGTACCGAGTTATGGTGCGAGGATCGAGAGCAGGAGAAACTCCCAGAGCCATAGTGGTGAGATTCCTCCGTTTTAAGGATAGAGAAATGGTCCTTAGATGGGCGAAGAAAACTCGGTGCAGTAAATGGGAGAACGCGGTGATCCGCGTTTATCAAGACTGGAGTGCGGAGGTGGCGAGAAGGAGGGCGAGCTTTAATCGGGCCAAGGCGGTACTTCACAAAAGGAAGATAAAATTTGGAATGCTGCAACCGGCAAGACTGTGGGTCACATATCAAGGGAGGCACCACTACTTTGAGACGGCGGATGAAGCGTGGACTTTTATTGTAGAAGAAAAACTGGAATGAGTGGATTATGAAAAAGAACGTTTGGACAAAGTGGTGGGGCGAATGGGGGGGGCGAAGAGGGGTTTTATGTTCTAATCCTGCGGTATGGTAACTTTTCTTTCTCCCACAGGTGGTGATGGGGGGAGGTGGGGAGGGAGAGGAGATGGGGCGTTGGCCATGGGAGGCGGGGCCGAGGGAGAGGCGCGGGCTTGGTTCCCGCGCTATGATAATTATGGCGGGAATAGAGAAGCAGGAAGGAGGGGGCGTCGCACGGTGCGAGCCGTGGTCACGGGGGGAAGCCGAGGTCAGCCAGAGTTTGCTGACTTCTGGGAGCAATATGGGGGGAGTAATTACGCTAGCGGGGGGTCTAGCGGGGGGGGTGGGAGGGGGGAATTACTGGGTTGCTGCTGCTGGGGAAAGGGGGGAGTGGGTACGGGAGAGGATGGGCGGGGGGGCACCGCCTGGGGGAGATACAGCTGTGTGGGAACTGGGTGAGAAGCTGGAAAAAGATGATGGCTAACCGGCAAGGGGGGGGGGGGGGGTGGGAAGCCCCCCAACTCGGCTGATCACGTGGAACGTGAGAGGGCTCAACGGGCCGATAAAGAGGGCACGAGTACTCGCACACCTTAAGAAACTTAAAGCAGATGTGGTTATGTTACAGGAAACGCACCTGAAACTGATAGACCAGGTTAGGCTGCGTAAAGGATGGGTGGGGCAGGTGTTCCATTCGGGGCTGGATGCGAAAAACAGGGGGGTGGCTATATTAGTGGGGAAGCGGGTAATGTTCGAGGCAAAGACTATAGTGGCGGATAACGGGGGCAGATACGTGATGGTGAGTGGTAAACTACAGGGAGAGATGGTGGTTTTGGTAAACGTGTATGCCCCGAACTGGGATGATGCCAACTTTATGAGGCGAATGCTAGGACGAATCCCGGACCTAGAGACTGGAAAGCTGATAATGGGGGGAGACTTTAACACGGTGTTGGAACCAAGGCTGGATAGGTCGAAGTCCAGGACTGGTAGGAGGCCGGCAGCAGCCAAGGTGCTTAAGGATTTTATGGAGCAGATGGGAGGTGTGGACCCGTGGAGATTCAGTAGACCTAGGAGTAAGGAGTTCTCGTTTTTCTCCTATGTCCATAAAGTCTATTCGCGCATAGACTTTTTTGTGTTGGGTAGGGCATTGATCCATCTATGTAGGGAGTGGCTCTTAATTTGGATTTTTTAAAACCTAGATTTGATCTCATACATTTCGTGGCAAATGAAGTCATGCTTGTTTTTGAAAGCACTTTTTTTTTGATAAAACTGTTCGTGTTGTAACATGCAAGGTCTTCCATCCGAGTTTGTGCCCGGAGGGGTAGGCTGATGGGTGAGGTTCTGTGAAAGAATTCATAACCGCAGGTTTTTTTTTTAACTGTTCTACTGTTGCTTCATAATTAACATTCAACTCAAGTGAAAAAAACATTCAACTCAAGTGAAGAAATAACACTCATTAAAAAAAGTACATGAATGGGGACAATTTTAAGCTCGAGTGTATTATACTTTTCTATCAGAGCAAACTGCAATTCTGTTGTAATTATCTGAAAATGATTATGGAAGGTAACACAGTTGTAATATTATTATATAACTCTTGGCTGATACTCACGGAGGCTCCTTCGACAGCACCTTCCAAACCCACAACCTCTACCACCGAAGAGGTCAAGAACATGAGATGCATAGGAACACTACCTCTCGTCTCTGACTCCTGCCACTCAGCCAATTTCCAAACCAGGTCAACAATTTGCCTTCAGTTCTGCGGGTTTCAACTTGTGCCAATAGTCGGTTATGAGGGACTTGATCAAGTGCCTTCTGAAGCCCACAGTGTGTCCCTGTCTACTATCTCAATCAAAAGATTAAGTTCATCAGGCATGATCTATCTTTTACAAATCCATGCTGGTTAGCTCTGATCTGTTTAACATTTTCAAGGCGTTCACTCACCCTATCTTTAATTCTAGGTTCTGGTGATTTCTTGACAACCTATTTGGGTTGGTCTATAATTCCCTGGATATTCCTCCTCAAATAGCGAAGTGACATGCACAATTTTCCAATCTAAAGGAACAGTTCCTTAATCTAGGGAAGTCTGGAAGATCATAATTGTGGCATCTAATGTTCTCACCTTCCTTTAAAACCTTGTGATGGAAACCATCTAATTTTGCTTACAGGGTGGCTAGCACTGCTGCCTCACAGAGCTGGGGGGGTTGATTCCAACTGTTTGTGTGTCGTGTCTGCATGAGGGTGCTCCAGTTTCCTCCTACGGTTCAAAGATATGCAGGTTAGGTGGATTAGCCATGCTAAATTGCCCCTAGATGGGTTACCGGAATAGGGTAGCGGCTCTTTCAGAGGGACGGTGCAGATCCGAACCTAATGGCCTTCTGCACTGTAGGTATTCTATGATTACTTTTTGGTGATTTTGTCCTTGATTCAGTGTTGATTTCCTTGGAATTCTCAACATGTTAACTGCTCCCTCTATTGCAAATACCGACCCAATTCAACGTGTCTACTATTTCCTTATTTTCATCAACTATTACTGATATCAAGTTTGATGGTCAGGCTCATCATCATGTTTTTTGTTACAAATATAGTTGTCAAAACCTTTTGTATTGATACTGATCCCTTGAGAGTTTCTTTACATACTTCCTTTTAGCATCTGTTTTGTCACCCTTTGTTCTTTCTATCTTTCCCATTTGCCATATCCAGAACCAGGGTAATCTGGTCCAGCAGTGAAAAGGAATTTGATTAATTTTAGAATATTGACGTGCAATCTTGTTTAATCTTACAAGAAAACCCTTGAATATCTGCATGTCATTTGGTATTGTTTGAAGAATTGGTCCAGTGGTCATAGGTAAAAGGTTATCGGGTAATGAAAAACATGTCAGATAGCAATTGGATAAAATTTCAGAAGAAATGAGTAGAAAGTACATTGTTTTATTTGTATTTCAGATTGGCTTGATCCGTATCAGCTAAGCCTAATTTATAGAGAGTACTCAGGTGGAATTTATAACTTTGAAAGCCCTTTTTCATACTAAGTATGGTGTCTGATCGCTTCTTCATTCTCAATTCCTGCACTTGGGTAAAGATGAGCATTCTCAAATAATCTCACTGGTACTTAATTTGTACTTCCTTTTCTAGATAAATCTAATAGCTCCTCCAAGGTATGTTATGACTACCACAACACTTGAGCGAACAGAGGGCCTTTCTGTTTTGAACCAAGCCATGTCTGCAATTAAAGAGCGGATTGAGGAGAAAAGGGGAGTGTTCAACATCCAGATGGAGGTTAGTGCCATATTTTCTTGAGATGCTTCTAAATGTAAGTCCTTGCTTTCCCACTGTACCAATTCCTACAAACAAGCAGGATTTAGATATTATTGTAGGTTTGAGTATGTGTCATGCAACTCCATACTCTATGAACAGCACTGCCCTGCTGGTCCAAAAACCGCAGTAGCTAAAAGTTGAATGTACCTTTTGAACTTTGCAAACCAGGTCCAAATAGCTTGGATAAGGGTCAAGTTGGTGAGCTGCTTACTTGGTGGTTTGCACTTTTGGTTCCTTATTCATTCAGGAGAAGTGTGAAGTGGAAGCCAAAGTTTTCCTAAGGACAAGGAGAGCAAACCACCTGGACCAATCTCAAAGTGCTCAGACGGTCAGGAACAGATAAAATGTAGCACGAGATGACAGAAAGGGAGCAACTGCTCTTGTACATACTCTGTTTTAACTGATCAAAATGCACCTCTCTCCATTGTTTTACTTCAGCTGATTTATTGAAAAGCCAACTTGATAATGGGATGAGATTCCTTTCTATTTAATTGTCCTTGCTCTTCACCTTCAGTATAGTGATAGATGTGTGCTTAAGCACCCAGCAAGCAAGTAGGGTGGCATGATGGTCAGCACTGTTGCTTCACAGCGCCAGGGACCTGGGTATGATTCCTGGCTTGGGTCACTGTCTGTGCAGAGTCTGCACGTTCTCCCAGTGTCTGCATGGGCTTCCTCTGGTTTCCTCCCACAAGTCCCGAAAGACCAGCTGTTGGATGAATTGAACATTCTGAATTCTCCCTCCGTGTACCCGATCAGGCGCCGGAGTGTGGCGACTAGGGGATTTTCACAGTAACGTCATTACAGTGTTAATGTAAGTCTACTTGTGAAACTAATTTGGACATTCTGAATTCTCCCTCTGTGTACCAAACAGGCGCCAGAGTGTGGCGACTTTGGGGCTTTTCACCGTAACTTCATTGCAATGTTAATGTAAGCCTACTTGTGACAATAAAGATTATTACTATTACTAATAAAGATTATTATTATGAGGAAAAAACTTTCTCCTCTATTTACTTAAACAGCTAATCAATACAGAAGTTTCCATTTTCTGTCAGAATTGCTTTTTAATGTGATTGGATTTCTTGCTTGAAAAAACTGAAATGGAATGTGGCAAGCTTTCAAATTGTTTTCAATTCTTCATTTTGTTCTTTGAAGGGAGCTTGTACATAATCTTTAAGTTATACCAAGTGTCTTCATACTTTTCACGAGTTGTTTGTTTTTATATGGCCTTCACAGCCCAAGGTGGTTACAGATACTGATGAGACAGAACTGGCAAGACAACTTGAGCGACTGGAGCGAGAGAATGCTGAGGTTGACGGAGATGATGATGCGGATGAAATGGAAGCAAAAACTGAGGAATAATTAGCTGCTGGACCCAGGCCACTGACGAGGGAAATACTCAATTCCATTCAGAAGACAGACCCTAAAGCCATCAGTATTGGGCGTATCCAAAAGACTTCATACAAGAGTATTTCACTTTTAATTGACGTAGCTTATGATTGGGAATTGTTACTGGTACCTTTTTATTTTTCAGTTTCAATAGAAATTGTTCCAGTCCATTGACATAGCTTGTAATTGGGAATCATTCTGGTACCTTTTTATTTTTCACGGTTTCGATGTTTTGGGCTGACTCCATTTTTTGTGAATCTGTAACCCACACCCCGGTATTGGGAGAGTTGAGTGCCTGGTACATTTACAACAGGAATTACCCAAATTGCAACATTTGAAAACCGATAATTATATAATCACAAAGATGTGGTTTTGTGGGAGAGAGGAAAAGGTTTTTTTTGAGCAAGATTGTATTCGTAACATTTAACAAAACATAATAAACATTGGCAAAATGTAGTGACCTTTCTGAATCTAACACCATTAAACTCTTTTTCTCGCGTACATTCTGATGCGTGCATTTACATACTGCATGACAAATCACGATCATCACTAACCAGATTCAGAGCAGCTAAGGAACAGTTTTCTACATGGAGGCTGCCCAAATAGAGGGTGTGACTTAAGTCATTTATTTTCCACTTGCAAAGCATTCTGACCCTGCATCACAACTTGGCAGTAATTGTGTAAAATTTGATGTGCAACTCAAAACCACCGAAATATTTTTAATTATTTTGCATTCTGTAAGGGAGCTTATGGAGTGCCTAACTAATTAATTACTTAATATACTCCAGGCTACACTATGCACCTGTTAGTATAGTTGTATGAGGTTCTGAGTTGTGCTGTTGGAATCGAAGCACACTGGCAATGGTGAAGTTTCACGTTTGTTGAGCAATAGCACCTGGAAATGTCCAAGCATTGCATCTTTTTCAATTAAAAAAAAAAAAGCTTTGGGGTGGGTAACTGTCCTTGTGCATTCTCCATGGCGGTGCCTTGACCAATCAGTCCACTTGCCAAATAATCAACACCCTTCTCTCATGCAGTATGCATTGGTCCTCCCTTTGAAATCTTGCATTCTTGCATCTGTCCTGATGAGTGCATGACAAAAAGCTTTGACACCCTGTCTTTTTTCAGCAAAGCTCAAGTTCTCTACTCTCAAGTGAAGCGACTAAATATTATATTTCATTGGAAATTTTTGATTTCATCTGACAGTGGTTGGATTAGAAATCAAAACCTGCAGTTGAATTTTGCCCACGCTTAGTCCTAAAAGGGTGTGAGTGGATGTTGTCTTGTCCAAAATACAGGTTGTAAACCGTATGCCAGCTAACTGCCTATTAACGAAAACCAAAGTTTCACTGCCATCATTTAATACCCAAGCCTACAGTAGCTGGTTTAGCACACTGGGCTAAAGAGCTGGCTTTTAAAGCAGACCAAGGCAGGCCAGCAGCACGGTTCAATTCCCGTACCAGCCTCCCCGAACAGGCGCCGCAATGTGGCAACTAGGGGCTTTTCACAGTAACTTCATTTGAAGCCTACTTGTGACTAAGCGATTTTCATTTCATTTCAAGAAGCAATTGTAAAATGCAGTGTTTTATATGGACACCTAAAATTCTAAGAGCCACGAGCCACCCTGAGTCCACAGTCTCTTAACTATGGTCATTCCTTCATTTCCTTCATGATGATTTTCTGATCCAAGCCAGTGTAGAAGTGGTTACAAGCTAGTTTAGTATGTAGTTGGTGTTAACAAATTGCTTTGTAGATTGCATTCACCATCTATGGTGGGAAATTAAGTTAAATTCAAATCAGCTGTTAAGTAAGTCATTGTTCAATTGTTGGCTTTGCTGTGAAGTATAAAATGCTCAAGAATTGTACTCCAGTTGAATCACAGCAGGGATGGGCCAGTGAGCCACATCGGAGTATGGAACTTGTATAGGGACCATAAATGCTCAAGAAACAAACAATTAAAATAAAGACATTTTGGTACAAAGAAACAAATTTTTTATTATGATATGCTATCACAATGCATTACAATAATTAAACAAAATGTACATTCATTTTCACATCCTCTTCGCTGAAGGTCCTC
The DNA here is from genome assembly GCF_047496885.1 of Scyliorhinus torazame. Lineage (NCBI taxonomy): Eukaryota > Metazoa > Chordata > Chondrichthyes > Carcharhiniformes > Scyliorhinidae > Scyliorhinus > Scyliorhinus torazame. The sequence continues at coordinate 236,094,367 of NC_092708.1, read as the reverse complement.
TTTATAATGGCATGGAAATCCAGTGTCTTGTAGAAATCCACAGTCGGTAACTGCAATGCTGGTCACTTGGGATCTATAGCGAGATTTATTATATTTCAGTAGGAAAATGTTTGTTTACATGCAAAGTTGTGGATATTTGAGAACTTGGATTCACTCCTGAAAGCATAAAACACCTCCCGTTTTTCTGAATTATATTTTTCCTTGAAGGTGATATCTTAATATTGGAAGATGTTCTATTATATCAACACTATCTATTCTTGCATTCTTTGGCTTTCCTGCACACTAATCAGTTTATGGGAATCTTGTCTATTAATTGTTCCTGATTCCAGGGTGTTAAGGAAACTTGATTGCAGCCAAGGAAAGTGAAATGAAGCCAGAAAATTGATATAGAATGGTCCAATCAATCAGATTTCCACCTGACAGCCAAATCCATGTTCAATGTTCTGAGCTAATCCAAGTAGTTGAATCTACATCTCTCAAGACAGCATCTCCAGCAACGTAGCATTCACTCAATACTGCATTGAATAATCAAACTTGACATTTCAGTAGGAGTTGAAACTGAAACCATCTGACTTGGAGACAAGAGTGCCATGCACCGAACCACAACTGTCATGGGGGATTTTGTTTTTATTCCCACCTAGTAAATACAATCTAGTGTTTAAAATGCATCCATCCGTTGAGGTGGAAGAACTTTGTCATGCTCAGTACATCAGATCATATGTACTTTCAATCAAAACTGGCCACAAGCAGTTAAGGTGGCTGCCACAAATCACATGACTTGGCATTTTGACTACAGACCATATCAATTCTCTAGCACATGCCCAATTAAGTATGGACAGTGATGAGGGTATCTCAGCCATTTATCAAATTCACACAATTGTTTAAGAATGGGCCAACACCTAAAGACTGGAATTTTCCAGACTGCCTGTCTCCATACTTCGTGCTGCACAAAAAGGATCGAAACTCGATGGCCACTATCAACTGCCCATTGTATCATGATGGTTTCCCTGCCCAAACTAGACTGGGTGGGTTTCAAGTGTTAACCCAACCGTTATGTGATGTAAGCTGGCTTCAGCGATTACACCCTTCTGTTTATTCATTTACAGGATGTGAGTATCGCTGGTTAGGCCAGCATTTATTGCCCATCCCTGGTTGCCCATGAGTAGGGCAGTATTGTCCCAGGACTCAGCAGAACCATTAATCATCAGCCAGTCTGAGATCCAGATTTTGAAACTAGCTGCAACTCATCAAGCAGCCAAAGTATTTAACCTGTTCCAGTTTCATAGTTCCCAGAAGCATCCACTTGGATATTAGAGTACAAGAAACCTTGCAACTTGCTGTAAACCCATTCACTTTACAAGATCTTCACTTTAACTTCATAATCATTAAATGCATTCAAGAAACCACAGGCCAGACCCATGAGGGAATGGAAATCATAAATTAGAGACTGAATTAACTAATATGTAAAAGTATACTATATTTATTATGTCTGCATTCGTGAGACCGTGTGTGCCATTGGATGCAATCGAATAGCCATGCTGCGCCCAGAAAGCAGCGCGCCATGGTGCAGCGTGGCCGATGGAAGCCAGGAGACCCGCTCCCAGTATCTACCCAGCTCCCAACACCTCGGAAGATCTAATGTGATCTCGCGAGACATTGCGATGTAAATCCCGCCCTTGGTGGGCTCACTTGGCTAATCTGCATATGAGAGCTAGACAGCTCATATTACAGGGGCTGGTTTAGCACAGGGCTAAATTGTTGGCTTTGAAAGCAGGCCAGCAGCACGGTTCAATTCCCGTACCAGCCTCCCCGAACAGGTGCCGGAGTGGCGACTAGGGGCTTTTCACAGTAACTTCATTTGAAGCCTACCTGTGACAAGCGATTTTCATTTCATATGCAGTTTCGTGTGGTGTTCACCTCGACGAATGCTATTCAGTACTGGTCTCCACAAATAAGTACCAGACGCCGGCACTCGTGGGGGCCCCCAGGGGATCGGATGCCTCCAGGTGCATGCTGTTTGGGCAGGGTGGTACCCTGGCACTGGCACCATCTGGGTACCAGCCTGGCACTGCTAAGGTGCCAAACTGCATTTTCCACGTGATGGTGATTGGGCCAGGGTGCCTGCACAGGTGTTTGGGGGGTGCTGGGGACCCCTCATTGTGAGATGGGGGGTAGTCATTTATTGAATGCACACTTGTCTTGTGCTACTCTCAGTGCTCCTCTACATGTGTCATCTCTGACACAGCAGTCATACTCCATCACTTGGCCTTTTTGGTTTGAGGTTGTGGTAAAATAATTAAAACCACTGTAGTCCATAGATTGCAGTAGCAGACATTTTATTTGTAAGCATGCTTGGGAGATGAAATCTGTTCCTACAAGCATGCTTGTGAACACTTTTGCAACTTGCAGAGTGGTTTCAATCCTTAACCCAACAATCTGATGTAGTCAGCAGGATCCTCACAATATTGGATACTGGCACCAGATCGAATGCTGACAGCAGAGGATGGGCGAGTGTGTTCATTTTACCACCCATTAGATAGGGATGTCAGCATTTGAAACCGGAAGACAGTGTGTCGGTTTGAGGAACCAGCATACGAGTCTGAATGTAGTAAAGAGGCAGATGGATGTGAGTAAGTTAAGAGCAAAGAGGCAATGGGTCTTTGGCTTATGGAGCATATTACCATGCTTAGAAGTTTTTGGAGTTTTGAACAATGAGGAGGACGTGGAGAATTTGAGAAAGCAATTCCAGCAGAAAGATAAGATAAATGGTTTGGAGAGACAAGTTCATACTTTCGGGTTAGGAACTGAGCAGTCAGCTACAATACTGCAGAGTATATTCAGTTTGCATGGAGTTGCCTTGGTTGAGGTATAGCAACTCGGGCAGGAGCTCATAAAGTAACAGAATAAATGAGAGGTGCTCACAGAAGCTGTGTGATGCCAGAGGGTCTTTAAGGGAAGCAGCTGGCAGCCTGACAGAGAAGATGGTCACTCCTTGTGTAGGTTTCAGCTATTGGAGTTAAAGGGGGAATTGGGAAAACAGCAAGTGTTACTGACGGCAGTTACAGGAGATGCGCTCCCTTTTCACTGAGATGACTGACTACTTGTGTGCCGGATCAAAACCTAAAACAATTTATTTCTCTAAATCCCACCTAGTCATAAGTAAGGTTCGAAGAAAATAAGTTCATAGCCTCTGAATTATATTGTGAGCTGTGTGAAAAGGCAACAAAAAGAAAGAAATTACATAACTATCTATGTATTTTGCTGAAATATAAATCCTTTTCCTGTCTGAATGTAATTCTTTGTGTGTCTGTAAGGGCTGTTTTTGTGTCAGTGAACTGATGGCTAGTAAACCCCCTGTAGTCTGGTCTTTTATGTTTTAAGGTTTTTTTCTTTGCTTGATGACTTGTATTATGGTTGAAATTTTAAACCAGTTAAAACTTTAATTTGTTTCTCTTTAATAACAGCAAAAGGGATTATTATTTAAATGATAAAATATTAAAACATGCTGCTGTGCAGAGAGACCTGGGTGTGCTAGTGTATGAGCCGCAAAAAGTTGGTTTACAGGTGCAACAGGTGATTAAGAAGGCAAATGGAATTTTGTCCTTCATTGCTAGAGGGATGGAGTTTAAGACTAGGGAGGTTATGCTGCAATTGTATAAGGTGTTAGTGAGGCCACACCTGGAGTATTGTGTTCAATTTTGGTCTCCTTACTTGAGAAAGGACGTACTGGCACTGGAGGGTGTGCAGAGGAGATTCACTAGGTTAATCCCAGAGCTGAAGGGGTTGGATTACGAGGAGAGGTTGAGTAGACTGGGACTGTACTCGTTGGAATTTAGAAGGATGCGGGGGGATCTTATAGAAACATATAAAATTATGAAGGGAATACATAGGATAGATGCGGGTAGGTTGTTTCCACTGGCGGGTGAAAGCAGAACTAGGGGGCATAGCCTCAAAATAAGGGGAAGTAGATTTAGGACTGAGTTTAGGAGGAACTTCTTCACCCAAAGGATGGTGAATCTATGGAATTCCTTGCCCAGTGAAGCAGTAGAGGCTCCTTCATTAAATGTTTTAAGATAAAGATAGATAGTTTTTTGAAGAATAAAGGGATTAAGGGTTATGGTGTTCGGGCCGGAAAGTGGAGCTGAGTCCACAAAAGATCAGCCATGATCTCATTGAATGGTGGAGCAGGCGCGAGAGGCCAGATGGCCTAGTCCTGCTCCTAGTTCTTATGTTCTTTTCCCTGGAGCTCGCAACCTAGGGATACCGTTGACATTTTGGGTTTATCTCATTACAGAAGTGATTTCTAGGAGTGCATGGAATTATGAATGTGTTTACTGAGTGTGCATGTGTTAATTTAATACTCGGTTTAATTGTGGATTTGTGGGGGCCCAATTAAATTTTTAGTAAGGGATTGAGAGTTTGTAGTGTTTTCTGTCACTAAGAACGTGTAGCTGTGAGAGAATGCTGAGAATTAACTGAAATTTATGAGCTGTGGGAATCTATGTGTGTGTTCATAGGTTTGTTTTATTATTGTTTTGGGCTATATATTTTGAGGTTTTTTAAGTTAACCTTGCTTTTTGAGTTTTAATTACAAGCATTTCAGAAGTTTAAAGCAAGCATCACTAGAGTGTGATGTACTTCATTTTGGTTATCATTTTAAAACGTGCTATGTTTCTTTGTGTCTGAATGCTGTTTGTGTACTTTGGGTTTTAATGTTTTCTGTCTGACATTGTGTTTTTGTGATAATTTCAGTGATTAAAGTCAAAAGGGGCAGCATGGTAGCATAGTGGTTAGCACAGTTGCTTCACAGCTCCAGGGTCCCAGGTTCGATTCCCGGCTTGGGTCACTGTCTGTGCGGAGTCTGCACATTCTCCCCGAGTCTGCAAATTCTCCCCGTGTCTGCGTGGATTTCCTCTGGGTGCTCCGGTTTCCTCCCACAGTCCAAAGATGTGCGGGTTAGGTGGATTGACGATGCTAAATTGCCCTTAGAGTCCAAAAAATGTTAAGTGGAGGTTACGAGGATAGGGTAGATACGTGGGCTTCAGTAGGGTGCTCTTTGTAAGAGCTGGTGCAGACCCGATGGGTCGAATGGCCTCCTTCTGCACTGTAAATTCTATGAAAATATACCTATGAAAGAGAAGTGTAATTAATAGTTTTGTTTCAAGTTAAAAACCTGGAAACACGCTCACTGGCTGGAATCACAATTCCAGGATATTTGTAACAAAACGTGGTGAATTTAATAGATACAAATTCATTCATTTGCGAACGAGATGGTGGAATTTGTGATATTTGAAATGATTATGATCAATCCTGTATTGGATTGACCTTGAGTTATAAAAACTTTGTGTAAGGTTTAAAGAGTTGTTTCTGTATTGGATTGATCTTGGGTTATAAAAACTTTGTGTAAGGTTTAAAGAGTTGTTTCTGACACAATTGTCACAATGAAAAGGAAATTTTTGAGATTGGAAAACTAAAGTTTAAAAAGAAGGGATTATTGTAATTGTTTCCAGAGTAAACGAGTGAGAAAATCAGTGAGGGATTTAGCTAACCGAAAAGGGAAAAGATGGTGAATAGCGCCCTGCACTTCAATTTCTCCAGCTCCTCCTAATTGGAGTTATTTCTTCTTCATGTCTATCTGATTCTCACCTGCAACCTCTTCAGGTCTTGGACACCTTTCCTGAAGTAAAAGTACTCAAAAGCTGAATGCAATATCTCAACAATAGCATAACCGTTGTTTTATGTAGGTTCAATATTTACTGTTTTTTCCTTGATAGGCTACACCCTTTTTAATCTTTATTTAACAAGCCGAAGTGTCTCTAATCCTGCAGGTACCATTCAGATCCAGCAATCTGAAGACTGGCAATGTGTGAAAACCGGACAATTCTTTAAAGCTATTAAAGCAAATTCTTTAAAGCAAATTACTGCAAATGCTGGAATCTGGAACAAAAACAGGAAATACTGGACACTCTCAGCAGGTCTGACAGATTCTGTGGAGAGAGAACGGAGCTAACATTTCAAGTCTGAATGACTCTGCCATCGCCTGACTTTCCGTCCTCCCCAATGTATTTGATCTGACTGCAAGGCTGGCAAAATTCTTTGGAACTGCTCCCACTCCAACACCAAGTGCAACAGGAACCCTATTTACGTGCACATAATGTGCTTCTGGCAAAGTCACACTGACGGACGGATCTGAAACAGCCCCAAATAATTTACTGGCTTCTCTTGCAGTATTGTCTCTATTTCTTTTAAAACTCCCCTTCACAATCCTAACTTGAAAAACATACCTTCAACATTCTACATGACTGAACTGCCCAACCCGAAAATGGCAAGATCCAAAATCCGGCATGGACTGGGTAAATGTAAATAAATTTTATTGTCACAAGTAGGCTTACATGAACACTGCAATGAAGTTACTGTGAAAAGCCCCTAGTCGCCACATTCCGGCACCTGTTCGGGTACACAGAGGGAGAATTCTGAATTCTCGGCTGGTACGGGAATTGAACCCGCGCTGCTGGCCTTGTTCTGCATCACAAACCAGCAATCTAGCCCACTGAGCTAAACCAGGTACTGACATTGCCAGTTTTGAGACACTACCTAGATTTAGAACTTCACCATTTAATGTGTATTTTCTCATCTTCTCCCTCCTCCCAAAATATATCACTTTAGATTTCTGTTAAGTTTCATCTGATGATCCATTTGACCAAGCAACAAAATTGACCCGAATTCAAACTACTCTATATTTTCCATTTTTATATTGATATTGTGACCACTGCACCACAGCCCAAATGAGAAGTGGTCCCAACACCAACCCCGGGGTCACATTTCTTTTTTTTTTTTAATTATTCTCGCTTTTCTCCCAAATGTATATCCAACTATAAACAATAATCAGTAACGAATGTAATGTCAGTCCCCATATCAATAACAACGATCCCATCCTCCCACCAAACCCCCAAACATTAGCCCGCATGTTAACATAAACAAATGACAAAGAGGAATCAGGAATCACCCATAGTCACCATTAACACATACAGTCCTTCTCTCCCCCAACCCTCCCAGCCCCCAACCCCCCAATGTTCGATGTGATCCAATTCTCGAAAGTTCAAATTTGACCTTTTCAAGCGTCAAGAATTCCAGCAGGCCCCCCCCCCCCCCCCCCCCCACCCCGCCACACCAGGGCACAGGATGGAGAGGTTGATCGCCACCCTAACAGGATCTGTCTTCAGGCGATCAATGAGTCGTTTTTCCTCCGCACCCATTTCCAACCGCGGCTGGTCCGACACCCCGAATATGGCCTCCTGAAGGCCCGGGTCCAGTTTCATGTGCAGCACTTTAGAGATGACCCTAAACACCTCCTTCTAGTAAACCTCCAGCTTTGAACAGGACCAAAACATGAATGTGGTTTGCGCCCACCCCCCGCCCGCAACGTTCACATACATCTTCTACCCCCTCAAAGAGCAGGCGCATTCTCGCCCTTGTAAGGTGCGCTCTATGCACCACCTTCAGCTGTATCAGCTCCAACCTCGCACACGAGGTAGAGGCATTCACCCACCGGAGCACCTTACACCAGAACCCCTCCATACCCTCTCCCAACTCTTCCTCCCACTTTGCCTTGATCCCTTCTAGCGGAGCCTTCTCCTCCTCCAAAATAGCCCCGTATAGTACCCCCTTCCCAGGGCCACCATTGTCTAAATCTCTTGAAATCGTGAAAAATCCAGATGACTCAACTCTTTACTGTCCTCTCACCAGCTTATTTATTGCCTACTTGCTTTTATGTTGCATGACTAATTATATCAACAAACCTCCTTCAAATGCCTTTTGAACACAACATCAATGGCATTTCCTTTATCAATACATTCCACTATATCCTCAAACAATTCTTAAAATTGTCACTACTTGTCTTTTACAAATCCATTCTAATTGCCCTTACTTAATCCTGCTCTGTTTAACTGAGTATTCGTCTTGTCCTGAATGGTGTGTTCTGATGCATTCCAGAACCCTGGGTGCGATTCTCCACTCCCGCGCCGGTTTGGAGAATCGCCTGGGTCACCAAATTTTCCCGCGACGCCGGTCCGACGCCCTCCCGCGATTCACGGAAGCGGCCAGATCGGCACAATCGTGTTTTGCGCGGCGTGGTCCAGTGAATCGCCCGAGACAGCCAAAATGGCGATTCACCGGTACCCCCGCGATTCTCAGTGTCGGATGGGCCGAGCGGCCTGCCCAAAACGGCAGGTTCCCCCCGGCGCCGTCCACATCTGTTTGCTGACAGCGGGAACAGCGCGGGAATGCTGGGTGGGGGGGGGGCGAGGGGTTGATCGTGCACCGTGGGGGGCCTCAGATGGGGTCTGGCCTGCGATCGGTGCCCACCAATCGTCGGGCCGTCCTCTCTGAAGGAGGATCTCCTTTCTTCCGCAGACCCACAAGATCCGTCTGACATCTTCTTGCGGGGAGGACGGCAGCCGCGCATGCGTGGGTGACGCCAGTTATGCGGCACTGGCCGCGTCATGTATGCGGTGCCGCCTTTATGCGGCGCCAAGGCCTGGCACGCGTAAATGACGCGGCGCCGCTCCTAGCCCATTTTCGGGCCCTGAATCGGTCGAGATAGGGGCCGTTTCGACGGCGTTCACAACGGCGCGAACACTCTGTCTCCATTTCGGAGAATCGTGCCCCCTATCTGCCACTGATATGCTGACTGGTCTGAGGTTACTGGACTTATTGTTTTGTCTTACAGAACAGAGGGTGTTATGTTGGCAACCCTTAGTGTCAGAACATTAATATTCAAGGATATCTGAAATATCGTGGGCAGCCCTCTGCTATAAGTATGCCAGGCCATGTGCCAAAAAGGGTCTAGCGTCTTTTCCAGTTAGAAGTTCCACTCATTTTCTTTCAGGGTTCATTCTTGATCTGTAATTATCGTAATTACTCTACCCTTTTCCCTTCATTTGATGGCATTCTTCTGAGAAAACCAAGACAAAATACTCAATAATCACAGAATAATAGTGCAGAAGAGGCCCTTCGGCCCATCAATTCCACACCAATGCATGAAAAACACCTGACCTGTCTACCTAATCTCATTTGCCAGCACTTGACCTAAAGCCTTGATATCTCTCCCATTCCATCAACCTCATAATATTTTCTTCAACAATTTGCTGCATTCTTTCTTCTAAAAATGTATTTTGTTTTTTATTTGCAGAAATTATTTGAGTAAATAATTTGTTATCTGACGGTCTGTCTTCATGTCTCCTTGATAGTTATTCCAGTCCATACTTCCCTAGTTTTCTTTTGTATAAATACATCTGGATGTGTTATATGTTTCTTTAAGATGTTTTAATTTCTCTACTTATCCAAGAAACTCTAGCTTTACTATACTTCAATATGTCCAGCTTTGGAACTCGAAGTATGGTGGGGAGAATTTCCACCTGTACAGCATTTTACCAGTCAGCCTAGAATGAACTTGCAACCCTACACAGCTAGTAATGAACACTAGATTCAATGTGACAGCAAGTACAACACAATTTTATTATTGATAATGCCTCTTGATTGCGCAATGTTTAGGCACCAAAGTTTCTGCAGTATGAGTATAATTTCGCTCATAGTCTTGGCATTTCAGGCAGGCAATTATCAAACTATAATTAGCAACTTTTTTTTAATGACCGGATTTAGCACATTTGTCTCTTCGCTGGAACTTGAAATGTTTGTGTCAGAAAGCTCCAAGTGCAAATTAGATTATACCATTCAGTAATAAAAATCTGAGGAATTACTTTTTAAAAAGTTTTCACAATGACCCTATTCATTTTGAAGGGACACTTTGTGCTAATTAAGTCACATTAAATACTAATATCAAATGTAGTATATTGTTTCTAATTCCGGGCATCACACTTTAGGAAGAAGTTCATACCCTTGGAAAGGGTCTAGAGGAGGTTGACTTAAATGGCATCAGAAATTAAAGTCTTCAGTTGTGTGGAGAGGTTTAGAGAAACTGGGTACTCCTTAGATCAAGGGAGATTTGATAGAGGTCTTCAAAACCTTGGCGAGTTTGGATAGAGTAAATGAGGAGAAATTGTTGCCAGTAGCCAGATTTAAAGCAATTAGCAAAGAAATTCAGAGGCAAGATAAGCAAGAAGGAAAAGCATGCAGTAAGTTGTAGTGATCTGCAATGTGTTGCCTGAAAGGGCAGCGGAAACTGTTTCAATTATTATTTTCAAAACTGAGTTTGATAAATATTTGGAAAATAATTGCTGGGCTCTGGGGAAAGAGGGTCTAATTGGATTGCTTTTTCCAAAATGTGGCACAGATACGATGGACCAAATAGCCGCCTCCTGTACTATTTTATTCTACAATGCTATTAACTGGCCTGTAATGATCTGGATATGCCCTTCTTTTAATGGAGCCATTAAATTGGCTCCTCTTCAGTCCTCCAATGTCCATTCACTTTAATTTGAACCTAAAATATCATTTATTGTGCCTCCATCATTTCTTCATCTGTTACCTCAGGATCCGTGGATGTATCACATCAGGTCCTGACTCCTCTCCACCTTTAACTGAGTTAGCACTTTTATTTAACAAAGACAGAAAATATTGGACAATTTCAGCAGGTCAGAAAGCATCTGGGGAGAGAGAAGGGAGATAGTGTTTCCAGTCTGGGTGACTCTTTATCAAAGCTGGAGAGAACTGGAAATAGGGTCAGATTTCTACAATTGTACAGCACTTTTCACCATCCACCTGGGTGATACCTGTATGCGAACTGGCCATTCCATTTCACGGTCCCATCGAATCCCTGGGGTGGCAGGGGTGGGTGGGACACCGGAGCAATGTGTGCAGGCTGAAATGCAGCCCCTGAGCTAAGCCAATCCCCAATGTCTGCCAACTCCCAGCCTCTACTGCGGCGGACCCAGACGGGCCCAACCCGCACACCCATCTGCCAGAACACGAGGCAGGTTGTAACGTTGTGAATAAGTGTTTAATGTGACAACATATATACAGATACGTGCCCTAACCATTATCACTAAATTGTATCCTGTACCCGTGCCAACTTAACTAGTGTCTAACTTTCTGGCCCTACGGGCTCTAACGCTATGTCTAGGTGGTTCCCCAGATGGTACAGCAGGAGTGGAGGCGGCTGCTGTGATTCCCACCCTGCGATCTGGGTCCCCGTTGGCGGACGTCTTCTGGGGCAACCAGGCCTGGATGGGCCCGGCAGCTGCTCGGGTGTCCCAGGTGGTGTGGTGCCACCCTGTTCTGCCCGCTGCCCACTTGCGGTAGTCACCGACACGGGTTCCATCACCTCCTACTCTCTTGGGTTGCTCAGTGGCTATTCCATGGAATAGGTATGCGAGAGAAGCTATTCCCTGAGACTCCCCCACCACCGGGCGCTGCCATCGCGACCAGGACCTGCATGCTCACGGCCATGGAGCACAGGGAGTGGACCACACCACGCTGCGACCGTGTTACCACCTTCTGGGTCTGTGCCACTTCAGCCAGTGATTGTGTCATCTCCTGGGACTGGACCACCCCACTCTGCGTCTGTGCCACGTCGGCCAGCGCCTGGGCAATGCCGCTGACGGTCTATTTACAGTCTGTGCCCTAGCCCCTGTAACTAAACGGTGCCCTGCACCCGTGCCAACCTAGCTCGTGTCTAGTTTTCTGTCCTTATGGGCCCTAACACTACGCCAAGATGGTTCCCCAGATGGTACAGCAAGAGTGGAGGTGGACTGCTGTGACCCCCTGCCCTGCGACTAGGGTCACCATTGGCGCACGCTTTCTGGGGCTGCCCGGCCTGGATGGGCCAGGCTGCTCCTTGGGTGTCCCGGGTGGCGTGGTGCCGTCCTGTTCCGCCCGCTTCCCACCTGATGCACCAGGGACAGGGGTGGGTGGGGGAGTCTGAGGTGCTGCGCTGTGCCGGGACCTCACCAGCAGGAGTCACTTCACAGGCCCCAGCTCCTCCTCCTCCCTCGGGGTCCCCAGGCTTCTCCGTGGGACGGGGGTGTGAGCGGACCCAAACCCCCAGGCCCCCCTGATGCCTGGCGCTGCCAGTCCTAGATGCCCGCTCTGGTACTGACCAGGGTCTGTATGTTCGCGGCCATGGAGCATAGGGTGTGGGCCATCCCTGTCTGGGACTGCGGCACCTGGGTAATGACGCCAATGCTCTCAGCCATGGCTTGCTGTGACTGGGCCACGCTGAGGAGCGTCCCCCTGGGAGGGTGAGTCACGGGTGCGGGACGGGGGCGGGTAGGGGGGTTGGTGCCAGGGGCACAGTGCTGGGTACTCACCTTGGCTGCCCTGAGGAGGTTGGGCAACTTTTTCCAGCACTGGTCAGCTGTCCTCACCACCACCGCGACGGCGTTGGCCACCTCCACCCACGCACGGCAAACAATGACGCCTGCCATCCTACGGCCCGGTCCGTGATATAACACCAGCCTCCTCTCCTCCACGCCGTCCAGGATGGTCTCGAGCTCCCGGTCCCTAAATCGCAGAGCAGCTCTGCGCACTGCCATCTTGTCTGTGACACTGTGTGGGGCGAATTTTAACTGGAGCGGGAATGTGTCAATGACGGAAGTGGCGTATCAGCGGCCGGTCCGTCGCGCGCTGCACGACCCGTCCGTCCTAGCCCCTTGTGGTCCGTTGAATGGCTCCACATGGGGGCCCGATGACACTGTCGTGAAATCCACGGTTTTCACAATGGCGTCAATCGTTAGCCCCATTTGGGGAGAATTCAGCCCCAAGTCTTTCCAACTTTCTGTATTCTAGCACGTGGTTGGGGGGGAAATCCAGAGATGGCAATTGATGCCCTGGTCCTAAACCTAATCTGCACTTTCGCAGGACTTCTTGCAATGTGTTTATCTCCCATCTATCATCATCCCTGGTCCCTCACCCTAACACCTGGAAGCATCAAAACATCTGGGACAGTCAGTCTGCATACAGAAAACAGTGTAGTCCGTCAGTATAGCATTCAACTCTCTTCACTGTCAAGTTACCTCTCAATGAACATACAAAATTGATGGGCACATTAAGACCAGAAGGTCCATCAAACCTATGCCATACCATGATAGTCGTGGCATCATAACTAGACACTCCGTTAGCGGCAAGCGCCAATTTGACGCCAAATCGCAATGTTACACCTAGACAGCAGTGTCAATGCGTTCCGGAACGCACGTACAGCAGACACCGTTTACATATCATTAGCGAGCCTGACCCGGTATTCACCGGGGCCTTCGTGATTCTCCGCCTCCGATGGGCCGATTTCCCGACGGGAAAAATCGGGAAACTGGCGTGGCGGCTGCTGAGGGAGAGAGGGGGTTACAGGAGGTGTCCAACATCGCCATAGTGTACTGACAGTTGTGCCGCTGGCCAGGGGCTTCTGCCAGGGCCAGGGGGAGTAGTGGGGGGTGGCCAGGCAGTAGGCTGAAGGGTCAGGGTTGGCGGGCATGGAGCACCATTGCCGCAGCCGGCAAGGCAGCTGAACACATTCCTCACAGCCCACTGTGAACTTAGTGCCACGGGTTGCCTCCCAGGGCATCCCCGGGGGTGCCCTCTGGCCCTAGCCAAGCCATCAGCTGTATGGGCGCTCTCCAGCACAATCAGCACCATCTTTCTGGCTGGAATACGTGTGTGCTGGGAGTGTAATGTGTATGTGCGGCTGCAGTTTGTCAGCCTCCCGAGTGTCAATCATGCATCCAGCAAATCCCGCACTGTTTTTCATTGGAATAGATTGTGTTCCATGCGGCACCATTGCTAGCCCCTCAATAGTAGCAGAATCGGTCCAGGTTCAATGCCAGTTTTTCTGTCGTAAAGTCCACAAATTCAGCGTTGGCGTCAACACTTAGTCTCAGAAATGGAGAATCCCGCCCTCTAACTCCCACCAACACCCACCCAGAATAACGTAATCTCAAGGAGAGGCAAAAAAATCAGGGCCAATAATAGAAAAATACTCCAGGAAATTCCCCTCCGATCTATTCAGGTGATCAATCTGGAACATGGCCCGAGTGTTATTTATAAATTCACTTGATCTCGGGGCAGCACTGTGGCGTAGTGGTTAGTCCTGCTGCCTCACGGCACCGAGGACCCAGGTTCGATCACAGTGGAGTTTGCACATTCTCCCTGTGCCTGTGTGGGTCTCACCCCCACACCCAAAAAGCTGTACAGGGTAGGTGAATTGACCACGCTAAATTCGCCCCTTAATTGGGAAAAAAAAATTGGTTTCTCTAAATTGGGTACTTAAAAACATTTTTACAAGATAATTTGCTTTATCTCTATATGATGTAGTCTCTTTCCTCATCATTAATTTAATGAGTTAAGAGGGAAGTTGCCTTTCGTGATAAAATTGCTCAAGCCTCCATCTCCACTACCACTGCGCCCCCCAAAACCATCCCAGCCATCTCATGTTTTCAGGTGCTATCATAATGTATTTGATGGTCCTGCTCAGAAATCTCATCCTGCCAAAAGGAAGCCACTGTTACAGGTTTGTTGGAGAGGATTGTTTGCTCTGGGACTTCCTGCTGCAGCAATCCCACCCTGCCTCACTTTCCTTGTCCTGTGAATAGTCCTTTACCGCCGTCTGTTCCTTATCTCTTAGTGAGGTGACTCCTAACTGAAATTCTAGCCCCAGAAACCACTTGCCTTCTCTGCCGTATCAGATTTTCTCCAACTCTCCGATCAAAAATTGATTGCATTCAGAAAGGTGTTTTTAACAAATTATCCCTAATGCAAGATACTTTTTCAAGTAGAATCTGGATAAACTTGGGATGTCTCAATCACTTTTCTTTAGCTCCTCTGATTTCTTGCTTACAGAGGTTCCTCAATACCTGACCCAAGTGGACATTCATTCAAACTGAAGAAGGGTTGGAGAAACATCTGGTTTCCTGAACCCCCACACCCTGCCCATTTCTATTCCATCATGGTATGTTCATCACTATGCACTGTGCCCCAGTCAGGTGATCTCCAGGGAAATGCAAAAATATCTGAGGCTAATTTTGGAAAACCTCTCGGAACATTCTGTCTGATCTTTGGGCTAGCAAAGCAAAGTAAGGTCGCCATAGTCCCAGATGACCATAGTCTGCTATCCCCTTTGAGGTGGAGAGCTGACTGACGGTGATTTTGCCTGAGGATCACCACATCTCAGGCGAGGGGCACGGTTGAGATGGCAGGGCCTTCATGAATAACCTCAAGTCGGTACGGGAATTGAACCCGTGCTGTTGGCCTCGCTCTGCATCTCAAACCAGCTGTCCAGCCATGAATCGCAATATTTTCAGTAACATCGCATGCTGTCAAACAGTCATCCAGACTCGAACCATTAGCTTCCTTTTCTTTCCACAGATGCGGTCAGACCTGCTGAGATTGTCCAGTACTGTCTGTTTTTGCTTCAGATTCCAGCATCCACAGTAATTTGCTTTTATCTAGTTAGAAAATGAATCATAGAATCACAGGTGGGTTAGAACACACAGTGCAGAAGGTGGCCATTCAGCCCATTGAGTCTGCACCGACCCACTTAAACCCTCACTTCCACCCTACCCCCGTAACCCAATAACCCCTCCTAATCTTTTTGGACACTAAGGGCAATTTAGCATGGCCAATCCACCTAACCTGCACATCTTTGGACTGTGGGAGGAAACCGGAGCACCCGGAGGAAACCCACGCACACACGGGGAGAATGTGCAGACTCCGCACAGTGACCCAGCGGGAAATCGAACCTGGGACCCTGGCGCTGTGAAGCCACAGTGCTATCCACTTGTGCTACCGTGCTGCCCTTGTTCTGCCATCTCTCCTGCTCTCAACTAACCTATCTGCCTGGACAAAATATAATTCCACCATAATTTGAAAAATATTAATCTTCTAATCTACCATTACTGTAGTGGAAGTAATTTATTCAATGCTGGGAACTAAGCCCTCATACAGGGCCTAATTCAGTTCACCCTCTTTTGTATCTTCTCATGTGGGTTTTGTGTGAGACTTGGCATTAACGGTAGCAAGGCATCACCTCATGTCCCACACATGCACCACTGGCTGTCTGGCGAACTAGAGTGGCAAATGTCTGGCTATTTTGTTCTTCCCTTACCCAAGGTTACTGAGGTCAATTAAAGTGCCTACTGGAATTAGGGACACATTTTAGAAATAAGGCTCCCATTTAAGATGGAGATGAGAATTTTTTCTCTCTAAGAGGGTCATTTTGGAGAACTCTCTTTCCCTGGGAGCACTGACTATTTTTAAGACTGAGTTAAATAAATTCTTGATTGACAAGTGAATCAAAGGGTTATAGAGGGTAGACAGGACAGTGGAGCTGATGCCACAATCAGATCTGCCATGATCTTGTCAAATGGCGATGCAGGTTCGAGGGGCGAATGGCCTACAGTTAATTTGTACATTAATTTCTACTCTTCGTGAAATTGAGGCAGAGCTATTTGTCAGTCATAAATTGATGACATTGAAGTATTTACAGTTGTCAGTCTGGAATTTTAACTCCTCTTAGAATTAATTGCAAATACAGCAATACCCTTGCCACCTGTCGAATAAGTTTACAACAGCACTTATTTTTTTAAAATAAATTTAGAGTACCCAATTCATTTTTCCAGTTAAGGGACAATTTAGCGTGGCCAATCCACCCAGCCTGCACATCTTTGGGTTGTGGGGGCGAAACCCACGCAAACACGGGGAGAATGTGCAAACTCAACACGGACAGTGACCCAGAGCCGGGATCGAACCTGGGACTTCGGCGCCATGAGGCAGCAGTGCTAACCACTGTGCCACCATGCTTCCAACAGCACTTATGCATAAACTTTACATCCTGTTTGACACCACAAGCTTTCTCTTGTACAAAAAGAGTACACTAATGAATTGAGGAATTACAAAATAATTTGAGAGGCACTTCAAATGTTTGCTTCCCAGTATACATAGAAGGCCCACTCCAAGTGGACAGATTGTTAAAAGGTGACAGTTTCCACCTAAACTGTCGTGACAGATTAACTGGAAAGTAAGCAGTGTCAAAAAGGGATTGACCAGCCTAAATAATATATTTTCAGAGGCCTTGTCCGTTTACAATTATTCAAATATCGAATCATATATAATTGTGCAGAGTCTAAAGCACAGAAACAGCCCGTTCAACCCAACATGTCTGTGTGGGCATTTATGTTTCACACAAGTCTCCTCCTACTCTTGGTCATGTAAGCCTGATCAAGTCTTGCCAAGAAGAGCAAATCTAAGTAAGTTTGACTTTCCACACAGGTGGGTTAAGCAACATCAATTACTATTTGAGGAAATTCCACATCTCACTATATTTTTAGACTCAGAAACCATCTTGTGACTAATTGTGATGCAGTCGTGGTTTCTGTAACAAAGATGCTCCAGCATCAAATTAAGACGGTTTCTGTATTACATTTGTATTTCATGATTCTAGAAATAGTGGATGATGTGTTCTAAAATAATGAGTTAAGATGAGAATCATCTTTCCCCATCAAATTACACAGATAATTGGTTTATTGAAAATTCATCATGTTGGCTGGAGCCAAATTGTGATGATGATACAAATAAAACAAGGAATCATAATTCATAACATAGTTATAGACAACCATTAAAATTAAAATAATGTGTAAAATAATGAAAAGGAAGGAACAATTATAAGCATTTTAGCATACAAATGATTACAATACATTTGCAACATGTGTGTCTTCTTAATTTACAGAATTAAAATGGAAGGTCTAATGTACTCTACATTTTGTATTAAAGTCCATCGGGCATTTCTTGTCAGATTTAGTTCCTTACATTTTCAATCATTTACATACTATTCATGAGCTTTATAAATTAGGGGATTGGACTGACTCATAGTCTATTTGTTCTATATTTTATTTGTGGAGTGGTGTCTTTTCTCTTCAATTCCATCACACATTTATTTGTGTGTTGAGGCAAGAGACAGTGGCAATGGAGGTGGGATTCAAGTGTTTTCTAACAAAGCCCAGACCAGAGCTTGGTCCACCTTTCAGCAAGGGAACACCAATTCAGATGGTTGACTGTAGAAAAGTTGAACGCCGTTAAACTTCGTGTAATTGCCTTTTTGAAAAGGTTGTCATCTTTTCATTGCAGTAAAGCACCTCAGAGTGCAACATGATCTATGGGGGAAAAAAGGTGAATATTGTTGCACTTTCTGACCATTTTGTCATGTTTTGTAATGTTCTATTAGATATTTTCTGAATAAAGTATATATTTGCAAATAAAAAGATTGTGTTTGAGTAGCATTAGCATGCATTATTTAGGGTCGGTTTTAGCACTCGTTCCTGAACGCTTTCGAACTTGTTACCATGCTCTTTGGTAAGTCCAGCATTCCAAACCTGTACTGCTCATTCAACAATGAGTTTTACTCAGTCGTTAAAACAGTTGATGGGCCAATTTAAGCCACATCCTGCTTGAGAAGGTGCAGTGTGTGAAGTCTTCCATTTCTTCAGCATTTCTTGCACTCGGTGATCCCATTTGAGGTCACTTTGAATGATATTGTTGGATCCAGGCTTATTGTACAATCTCAGCGTGGTCCAAATTGATGAGAGGGGGACCAGGAGTGTTGCAACAACTCCAACGTTTTGCACTTTTGGGGATTCAGTCCATAACCCACGGGTAGAGCAGTTTGACCAGGATGGTTAGCTTAGTTTTAGGACCAATTAGAATTAGGATTAATTCCAGCAACCACAAGTGTTTTCCTTTTGTCTCGTTGTATTCTTTGATATTCACTTCATGTCCAATCCAATTAATTTTTAACATGTTATTTCTTATAAATACTGCTTAAAAACATCTGTGGCTAATCCAGTGAAAGCATTTCCTGACTCAAGTTCATACTGGTTGATTTTTGTTTTGTCTCACCACAAGTGCCTGTAGCCTGCCCACCTTTAACAAATTACCCTCCGGAATTGATCTGTCCAGAGGCAATTAATTACCTTTTGCCTGTCTGCTGATGTAATTGTTGCTGATCAAGAGCCTTGCCACGTGATTGTCTGGATTTTCAAAATCAGAAAGAATGCGCTGTCTTCTTGTGGTGGCTAGCCGGTAGGTAATGCTCTCATTAATGCTGGCAGCTATGTGCAAACACATTTCCAAATATGGTCATGCGGTATTTCCAAACAGGTACAATGCTGAAATAATTACCTGCAGCAGAATGGATTGCACATGGTGCAGTACTATTTACATTAAAGTCGGGTGGTGTTTAGTATGAATCACTAACACAATTTTGTTTTGAGCAAGTATGTCTGGGAACATTATTGGTGACATTTTCTAGGCATCTAGGGGAAGGGAAGGCAGTTGGTGTGAATTTTGTGGAAATCTTCAACCACACCAAGAGAGGTGAGAATGTATTCTAACCCAGTGTGTCGCCAGTCCCCACAATTCATTCACTTCTTCATTTAAGCAAATTAACAAAGAGTTAGTTACAGATTAATGTCAGTTTGTTCATGTGCCCCAAACTAGTTGGTACTATAATCGGGGAAGCATCCACACAGAACAGTTCTGGGTGTTACCTCTGACTGTAGTTACCTGTATCAGATGTGGCCTCTGAAATCTTCTTGGTTGACTCAATACTGAGGGAATGTGCACTCTCAGAGTGGATGCGACATTAAGTCAATGCCCATTCTGTCCTCTCAGGTGGATGTAAAGGATTCCCACATCACAATGTGAAGAAAAGCCAGGTAGTCCTCGCCGGTGTCCTGCGGGCCAACACGTAATCCTCAAGAACCATCATTTTGAATACAGATGATCACTGCTGTTTCTGGGAGCTGTGTGCTGTGTGCAAATTCACTTTCAGGTTTCCTGCATTACAACTGAGAATACTTCAAAAAAGTACTCCATTGGCTGTGTAGCTCATTGGGGCATCCTGAGCTTGTGAAAGGTGCTGTAGAAATGCAAGTTTGTTATGTTGTTTGTGTGAAGTGTAGAAAAAGGTCCAAAGTGGGCACTTTCTCACGAAAGACAGATTCAGAAACAATGCTGTGGTGGCTGTTCACATTACATTCCGTACATGATCCAATGGCAATATTCTGGAGGAGCAGCAGAATCCCTCTTGAGTCTTGGCCAATATTCATCCCTCAACGAACACAACTGAAACCAATTAACAACTATGCATCTTAATATTTTCAGTAATGTCACATTTGTAGTTTTGTATCATATCTTGGTCCCTGTAGAAAGACTGTCAGCACCATTAGGCACCCTCTGCTTCAGTCATCTGGTCCAGAGGCCGTGGCTTTAAAGAAGTGACACCAACTTCGGGTTATGTAGGAAGTTGGGAAACAGACCAGGAGGGCATTAGAATGGTGAAGTCAAGAGGGGACAAATGATAATCAACTGAGGCAGAGGTGGAGTAGGTCCTTGTTACTGGGTGGAAATAGGCGGCCTCAGTGATAGCATGGATATGAAGTCGGGAGATCATCTCGGGGTCAAAGGTGACACCAAGTTTACAACCAGTCTGATTCAGCCTCAAATAGTTGCTAGAGAGAGGGATGGAGTCACGAGCTATGGATTAGACTAAATAATGAGCCCTGAAGTTGGTGGCTTCAGTCTTACCTATGAATCATTGAAGGTAATCTCTGCTCATCCAGTGCTGGATATTGGACAAGCAGTCTGACAAATCAGAGGCAGTGGAGGGTGCAGTGTAAAGGATTAACATCAGAAGCATACATGATGTTGATGTAATAATGATGTCAGATCACATGACTGAGAAATAAGAGAGTTCTGGAAGCAGGAGAAGCTCCAACCTCGTGTGAAATTCCAAATTGCGGCAAATAAAGAGTGAAGGATAAAGAGACCACAGACGCTTTTGGGAGACTAAACAGCCTCTGAAATGTTGTCTAAATCCCTAACACACAACAAAGGAGAGGGCAACATACCTTTGAATTATTTTTTGTAGAGCACATCAGATTCATTTAAAAATGCGGACCCTTTCATTTTCTTGCCCGGCCACACGTGCACGTTAACTTAGAGGGGTTGACCTGTGCATGACCTGCATGGGAACCTTAAGCTTAGACGGATCACTGGTGGCGGGGTCGAGAGAGGAGCTGGTGAAGTAATGCCAGGGGTCACTAGTGTACATGGGGAAACTAACTCAGCGTTTTCGGATAATGTCGCTGAGGGACCGCATGTAGATGGGAAATAGGAGGGGGCCAAGAATAGATCCTTGGGGGGCGCCAATGATATGGGAGCAGGAAGAGATGCCATTGTAAGTGATACTCTGATTATGACTGGACAGATAAGAATTGAATCCAGTGGATGATAGTGAAGTCAATTATGACAATGGCAGGCAGGTTGGGGCGAGATGGTTACCATGGGATGCCATTTGAGACTTTGGTGAGGGCCATGATTGGTAAAGGCACCTCTCCAACCTTCTGCCACACCCCACATCTAATCAGACCCTACCACACCTCTCCAACTTCCACAACCTCATTCGGCCCATCATGTCTGCATTGGCTCTTTAAACTAACAATGCAACCAGTGCCATTCGACCACTTTCTGCCCATAACCCTGCACATTCATCCTTTTCAGATAACAATCCATTACCCTCTGGAAAGCTTTGATTGAATCTGCCTCCATCACACTCAGGCAGAGCGTCGCACATCCTAACCACTCGCTGTGAGAAAATGTTCTTCCTCCTGTCACCACTGCTTCTTTTGCCAATGACCGTAAATCTGTGCCTCTTGTTCTTGATCTTCTCACCAATGGGAACACTTTCTCCCTATCTACTCTGTCCAGATCTCCAGGAACTTGCCTGCACAAACAACAACACAAAAAAAGCCCATAAAATTTGATCAAGCCTCTATGTTGTACAGTCCTTGCAAAATATCCCTCAAATCCTGGTATATTCCTGTGCAAAGTGTGAAAGGCTATTGTGTACTTCTGGGCTGGAATCTTTAGAATTGCAGAGGCTCAGCCCCCATCATCTGGAGTTAGCATTAATTGGAGTTCCATTTTTATTTGGACAGAAGCCCTGTCTTGGAGAGCTGCTGGCCAATCCAGCCCCTCTAGGCACGGTGGCCAGGAGAGGCATGGCAACAACATACCTGGGGCTAAATGAAGGTAAGTGGCAGGGATCCCATGAGGGAGGGTAGAGGATTCCGAGGTGGGGGAGTGTGCTCGAGGGAGCATTTGGGGGATGGGGAGGTCCAAAGGTCTCCAGGCCTTGAGGAGAGGCCGTCCCCATTCAGAGGGGGCCTTCTGATGGAGGTGCCCCCCTCTCCATTTCCCACCCAAGATGTAGGTTTGGTAATTTTTCTCTTTCTCCCTTGAACTCTTTTGAAGTCAAAAAATTATACTAAAAGAACCAAACTCAGGGACAAATCAAAGAGGGTCTCTGCTGATAGAGGCGCTACCCATCTATTCCCCTTGATCTGTCATTTGCCTGCCAACCTAAAAATTGAGGTTGGGCAGGAAAAGGCCTTTAAGTGGCCAATTAAAGGCCTTATTTGGGACAAGGGTAGGGCAGCACGGTGGCGCAGTGGTTAGCACTGCTCCCTCACGGCGCTGAGCACCCGGATTTCATTTCATTTCATTTCGATCCCGGCCCGGGTCACTGCCCATGTGGAGTTTGCACATTCTCCCCGTGTTTGCGTGGGACTCACCCCACAACCCAAAGATGTGCAGGGTAGGTAGATTGGCCACGCTAAGCTGTCCCTTAATTAGAGAAAAAAATAATTGGGTACTCTAAATTAAAAAACATAATTGGGGCAAGGACTCCGACCCTGATTTACTTGCCTCTTTAATTCCACAGGCACCTGATAACATGTTCTATTCACAACACCGGCTGATCAAAACCTAGTCTAGCTTAAACATCCTGCAGGCAAACATTACTCAGAATTAATCATGCTGACTGCTCCCAAGGTGTGGAGGGGGCGGGGCGACTCATCGGCATGTCTCAGAGGCATTTCCGGAGGTATTTAAACTTTGGCAGTTTAGTGTTGAACACAGAAAGAATCTGGACCTTTAGCCGTCAACATGCAAGGGGAAACAGCCGTATCAAGGGAAGGATTCTTGGTCAAAAGGGTAAGAGAATCTTATTCATTATAAACTGCGTATCGTAACCAGTAAAGTGAGTTATGCTCCAGTATCGCTTGACATTAATAGACAGCTTTAAATATGAATCAGTGGAAATCAGGATTGTTTCTAATGGGCAATTGGTGCCGCGATAAGTTTGAGAAAAGTTTCAGTATTGTAATATTTTGGAGACCTTATTCCTTATTCTCCTCACATTACCCCCTCGAGTGGTAGTGTTAGATTTGTCTGTTCCCGCAGTTGCTTGCCCTGGGTACAAGCGTGCATAACAATTTCAGTATCCACAGGTTAGGAAATGTGTACATTCACCTACTGATATTTCTTCCTGTGTTCATTAAGCATCTCTCCAATGCCACCTTTGACTGAGATTCCTGTATCTCCCTGTTGTTTCCATGATGTGGTGCTGAGGATACCAAGATCCTGTTTTTTCTTGAACAGATGTAATGCTAAATCACAGGATGGAGTGAAAGTAAAGTGCTTATGTTTGGAAAACGTTTTAGCTATACAAAAGCTCGCTTCCTTTGTTCAGGAGTAAGAGACGATAATCTTTCATGTGGGTGCTGTTACCACTCTGCGAAGCAAGATTGAAGAAAGGTGACATGGGCAGTATTAGGACTTCTTTGTTATATATTGCAAGGCAAAATGGACCGAATGGCTTCCTTCAACCATCTTGAGTTCTCTCTGCCGCTATTCTGGACGTTAAAACTGCTGGAGCGAAGCTCTATGGGCGCAAGACGTCCTCGGGAGCCTTGCTCAAGTGATTCACACATGAGCGAAGACCGAGAGAATGCCAATGTGGATATTTGGCTGTGGAAGGAATCACAGCTAAACCTGATCTTGTCCAAACACAGGGCTTTGTAGCTGGAGTTAACAGATCCAAACTGAAGCAGTGATTCCAACAACCGCCCCCCCCCCCCCCCCCCCCCCCCCCCTCCAAGCTAATAGCCAGCCAATTGTACTCTCAACTACTGAGATGAGCTAATAGATCAGCTGTGGAACATTTTGATCTGAATGACTGACTGGCTCACACCACCATATACAGTAAAAGGTCAAAGGAAAGAAAAATTTATTTTTCTCTCAAAATGTATCTGTTCAGTGGACCAGTTCACCCAGTTATGTTAGAACTAACCGTTCATTGCACCATATCCTCAAGTTAGTGAGAAACCAAGATGGCAACCAAAGAGAACTTGGAAAAAATATATTGACTGTCCTATATTCTGTGCTTTGTCGGCTGGTTGTTTTTTTGCTACTTGCTGGTTCTCATTTTTATTTCCTCCCTACCTCATCGTATTTAATGCAATCAGTGCTATTCAATGTACAGCCATCTCTGCAATTGGCATTTAAATGTGACAAAGCCAAACCAGAATGTGCTGGAAAATCTGAGCCGGTCTTGCAGCAGCTGTGTACAGAGAAAGACAACATGATTTAATGACCTCATCACGGACGACTTGGTGACGCGATAAGGCCAGTGAATCTCACGAGAGGCGTCTTGTGAGATTCACGACGCTCAAAATGCCTCTCGAGATTCAATGGAATCTTGCGAGACGGTGTGATCTGGTTCTTGCCCTTGCTAGGCTCATTTAAATATGTTTACGCCAGATTCTCTTGGGGCCCAAAAATTAATTTCTTCGCCTGGGAGACCTCGCCATGGCGTCATATAGCACTGGGTCCACGAATGTGGACTAGGCACAACAGAGGCCACATTAGATGCTGAGGAGGTCCAAAAGGTCAGAGTGGCATTTCAAAATGGCGGCCTAATCTGCGAATACTCTTCCTGCACTGGCGAGCTCAGCCAGTGTTAAGTGATTGTTAAAGTGACGCCTTTTGGGGGGGGGGGGGGGGGGGAAGAGTTCCTCGCTAAGGCCAAAACAAAATGGCAAAATGCCATTAAATAGCGGTGTCGATCTCAGCACTGCAGGCGCCAAGAATCACCCCGCTAAACGAGCCCGAAAGGTACTCTGATTCTGTCCCATTAAATTGCACCCAGAATTAACAGGTGGAATTTTATAATCCAGTCATAGCTGGGGCGGGGCCAGGAAGTGCAATGAGTCGTTCAAAGGTCCACTGACTTCAGCAGCAACGGAAATTCCTGCCCACAGGAGTGTGGGGGAGGCGTAACATTCAGCCCACGAGTCGAAATTGACTCATATCCAACTCAAAAGGCAATCTTCACACCAGAAAAAACATAACTCTCTCTCTCTCTCTCTCTTTCTGCACACTAGACCTGCTGGTTTATTTCAAACATTTTTGCTTTTATTTCAGGTTCCAAAATCCACGGTATTTTATTTTAATGTTTTTATTTGATATTAAGTGATCACATGTCCAACTTGAAATCCTGATTAATTAATATTGCATTTAAATACTAGAATAAAAATAAAATACTGCAGATGCTGGAAATCTGAAATAAAGGCATGAATACTCAGCCGGTCTAGCAGCATCTGTGGGGAGAGAAGAGTCGATGGGCCGATTTTCCAGCCCACGCCCAGTCGTGCCAGACTGGGTGATACGAAGAGGCTGTTGAATCTCACGAGATTCAGATCCGCATATTTAAATGAGCCATTAGGCTCACTTAATATTCATGCACTGATTCTCCTCGCGTCCGGGAACTAGGCCTCCCCATTAATTCCCTTAACCAAATGCCATTTAGTACTGGTCCACACAAACGTAGACCAGGCATAACGGCACCTATAGGGTCTCCCAGGCCATTGGAGACACCTGGGTGGTTGGGGACAGGGCACGATGGCCCCTGGCTCTCCCTCTGGCACTTGGGCACTGCTAGCCTGGCATCTTGGCACTGCCATCCTGCCACTGCCAGGGTGGCAGTGCCAGGTCTGGCCTGAGGGGAGCCAGGCCCATGAAAGGCAGTATGAAGGGTGGCGAGGGGGCGTGGTGAAGGGTGGGTATGAGGTGGCCACTATGTAGATTGGGGAGGGGGTTAAGGGTGGGTGTCCTGGAACAGTGGGACCTGAAAGGGGCGTTGGGAGGCCTGAAAAGGGGATGCCCTCAGCGACCCTAAAGCAGGGTGTTCTCACTGGGGGAGTGGTGCTGGGTAATGCCCATGGGGGCGGGGGGTTACATTGCCCATGGTCGGACGGTTGTGGGGGACCTTCAAGCTTACTTGGAGATCTGGGCACCCTTTCAAAACGGTGCTCCGATCTCTGAGGCACCAGTCTCACCATTGAGTTCAGCTCACCAATGATGGAAACATTTCTAAGTGTGGACTTGACCGGGGAGAAACTCCCCCAAGGCCCAAAAAAATGACCAAGGGCGCAACCTCGCGGCCTTATTGTGCCCAACTCAGGACACGGCGTGGCCGGTAAATCTCGCGAGAGGCCTCTTGCGCGAGATTTACTTGGCTCGCTATACGTCACGAGATCTAACGGGATCTCACGAGACATCGCGATCGAATGGGCGCGGCCTTAATTCACATAATCAAATCTGCAGTAAGGCTCCCATGAATATGCACTTTTCGGAGTTATCTAAGGCATGGCATCTAATCCCCGCGCTTCAGGGACCCCGAGCGAGCGCCGGTTAGCACTGGTGGACCAGGCTTACTGGCACTTTGGGGTGTCTCCCCCAGACAATCAGGGGCCCCTGGATGGTCAGGCTCTGGGCAGGTTCATTACTTACAAACATGCTTTTGTACTGTGTTCCCTTATTTATAAAACTCAGGTCTAAGTATAATTTATTAACTATTTTTTCAACCTGCCCTGTCCTGCCACCTTCAATGATTTATACACCCAGGTCCCTCTGCTCCTGCTTAACCCCCTCCCTGCCGACAGACGTAAGTTAAGTTTTCTGTAATTAATGATTATGATTAATGTAATTAATAGGTTTTAATTAAATAATTAAGCTGTTGCATAAAAACATGTTAACAAGACTAAAGAATCAAAACACCACACGGTTCACTTAAAAATCATGGTTTTACTGATATTTGATTACTGAAATGATTAATACATAGGAAAACAATAGTCGATTTAGACAGGATATGGTCACCACATGTTCTTAGAGCTCCTGCACCTCATATTCAACTAGTAAAGAATTGTCCTGGTTATCAAAATTCAGCGCTAATGTGGATAAGGTACATTTTTATAGTGTAAAAATTAATATGGTCTGCGAATGTCTGTAATCGTCTCGTGTGGCATTTCTGGGCGATTCTGCTATGCTCTCCAGATGATTTTAAGATGAGCGTTTAATTTCAGGGCCACATCGTTCACAACTGGAAAGTGCGATGGTTCATATTGTCCAAGGATCAGATTCACTACTATAAAATAGAAGGGGGAAAGAAGGAGGCTCGTCCCAGACGTACCATTTCTCTGGAAGGATGTACTCTCCACTGCCCCTGTATGGAGTATGCAAACAGGCCGGTAAGAATTATAGAGCATGTTTGTCCGTACATAAAATTATAGAGCATGTTTGTGTGTTCATAAAATTGGGATAGAATGATTGCAGAAAGAGGCCATTCAACCCATCAGGTTTGAACTAACCCTCTGAAAGAACACCCTACCTAGACCCACTCCCATGCCCTATCCCCGCAACCCCACCCAATATGCTCACCTTTGGACACTTAAGGGGAAATTTAACATGGTCAATCCACCTAACCTGCACATTTTTGGACTGTGGGAGGAAGC
The DNA here is from genome assembly GCF_047496885.1 of Scyliorhinus torazame. Classification (NCBI taxonomy): domain Eukaryota; kingdom Metazoa; phylum Chordata; class Chondrichthyes; order Carcharhiniformes; family Scyliorhinidae; genus Scyliorhinus; species Scyliorhinus torazame. The sequence goes on along the minus strand of NC_092708.1, from coordinate 236,066,735 downwards.
CGGAGCACCCGGAGGCAACCCACACAGACACAGAGAGAACACAGTCACCCAAGGCCGGAAGTGAACCTGGCGCTGTGAGGCTAACCACTGTGCCACCATGCTGCCCTAAATTATAAAGCATGTTTGGGTGTTTATAAAATTATAAAACATTGTTTCTGTACTTTAAGCCAATGGATTTGTTTCTTTAACTGTACAATTTTACGAATGAATTGGAGATTCCAATTGCACCATTCCTTTCTGATATTCTTTCTTGTTTGCTAGCTTCACAATTCCTGACTGATTTCCCTTTCCCCATAACACCATCGGGTCACTTTAGGCCATTGCCGTTACCCTATTACCCCTTCAACCAAGACGGCTAACAGCATTGGCAAGGCATCAAGTCTGGAACTCTTTGATCCGTATGACATTGTTTTATATGGCATGCGGCATTTAGGCACTTAACAGGACTGAGTTCCTTCAAAGCTATGCTTTAAGGAACGCAAAGCACAGTTATAAAAAAATAAATAAATAATTTAATGGAGTGTGGGTTTTGCTGGCATTTGTTGCCTATCCTGAATTACCCTTGAACTGGGGACATTTCAGTTGTGTCATAGGATCCATTTTATTCGTTCCTGAAATGCGGGGACCTTGGCAAGGCCATGTTTCCTAATTGCCCTTGAAGATGGTGATGAGCCGTCTATTGACTGCTGCAATCAGGTGCTGTTAGGGAGGGAGTTCCAAAATGTTGACCCGGTAAAGGAATAGAAATCTATTTCTAAGTCAGGATGTTGTGTGACTCCGAGGGGAACTGGGAGCTGGTGGTTTTCCCATGTGCCTTCTGCCCTTGTCCTTCTGGCTGTTAAAGCTGGCAGGTTTGGAAGGCGCTGTCGAGAAAGTCTTTGTGTGATGCTGCAGTGTGTCTTGTTTCTGGTACATGTACTGCTGCCATTGAGCATTGATGGTGGAGGGAGTGAATGTTTAAGGTAGTGGTTGGATGTCAAAAGAAGTGAGTGCTGGAACTGCACTCATCCAGGCAGGTGGACAGTATTCCACCACACGGTTGACTTGTACTCCAGTTACCTTTTTGGTCAATGAAAACTCTTGGGAGATTAATAGTGGAGGAATTCAGTGATGGCGATGCTGAATGTCAGGGGAAATGTTCAGATTCTCTCTTGGAGAATTTTGATAGAGAGAACAAAAGTTTTCGAAACAAATTGTATCTTTACCTATTTTTCAGTTGTTGATTAAATTGAAGGCAAAGAATTCCATTGAGCATTTCCTAGAAGCGTCTTCCCGTGAGCAGCGAGATTCCTGGGCTGCAGACATTCAAAAAACGATCAGAGCTTCTAATCCAGATCGCCAAGAGCAACCAAACTCTCCAGCTGTGCTCGTTGACATACCAGCAAACGTCTGCCTCAGGTAAATGTTTCTTTTTTACTGTTAATATGTCTTGTTTGTTCTCCTCCAAGAATTTTCAGTTTCTTGTTTGTGGGTTGTGAACTTATTCAAGACTATAGTTCCAAACAGAGTGACAGTTCTGCAATCCTATAAACGTCAACTTAACCACTTGGCATATGTTGGCCAAGGCTGATCCTGTCTTCAAACAATATCTACACATTTTCAGCTGGAATCATTGTAATAGGAATTATTGAATCATAGGCCAGGATTTTCCGCCCTTCCCCACGTGGCGTGTGTTTCCACAGTGGAGGTGGCTCACCATTGGCCGGCAGGATCTACCGGTCCCTCCGAAGCCTATGGCGTTTTGTACCGCTCTCTCACCCGCCATGGGGGTTTGCCTTCAGGAGGACTGGAAGATATGGCCGGCCAGAAAATCCCGCCCATAGAATCTTATAGAGCAACGCCAGTCAGTCCCATCGTTTCCATGCTGGCTCTTTGAAACACTTGTCCAACTCCACTCCTGTTCTTCATAGCCCTGGAAATGTCCCCTTATTGACAGTATGAATCCAGTTTCTTTTAAAATTTACTATTAAATCTGCTTCCACTATCATTTTGGGTGGTATATTCCAGGTCATCACAGCTTAACTAGTACACCCAATGTTAATTGCAACAGACCTAATACCACCCTGGCTGAGATTATCTAACTGAGCACAAACCTGGGATCAAACCCAGGATCGCTGTGGTTTGGGAGTTTATACAATCTCAGCCAATGAGAAAATCAAAGCAATATCTTTCAGAGTGACGTTACCGCAGCACCTTACTGATGCACCTGTTTTGAAAAATGTCCATGGCTGACCTCCATAATACAGAGACTTGTGGGAAATCTACCTTAAGTGTGGCAATTATATATCTTTGATATGATCTAGTTTATATCATAACAGGGGAAGAAGCCGAGCGTTATTACTGTACATCAATGGCCACAACGGCCGCAAATGCTGCTGTTTGTGGTCACCTAAAATAAACCTGTTGCTTAATGTCTCAAATAATTTTATATGTAGGATGTTTAATGTTATCCCTACCTTCTGTTATTCAGTAAGGAGGAAATACTACAGTACATTGGATTGCACATTGATTCTGATCTATTACTATTTTAACAGCTTTTCACTAATATTCAGTTCAACCATAAAATCAAGGATCCAGACATTAATATCATAGCTATTAAAATTAACCTAATTAGAACATTAGTTAGAGTAGTGTAGAAGGTTAAGTCACTGGACAAGTAATGCAGAGACTTGGATTAATACGCCAGAGAACATGAGTTCAAATCTCACAGAGGAAGCTTGTGAATTTGAATATAGTTTTGAAAAGAAAATTGGAAATCAAAAGCTGGTATCCGTAAAATGACCATTAAATTATTGGATTGTCAAAAAAAAAACCACTGCTTTAATAATTCCTTCAGGAAAAGCCTCAGTCTGGTCTCTATGTGACTCCAGGCCCACATCAATGTCATTGATATTTAATTGCTCCCTGAAGAGGCCGACCGAGATCTCATTTGTATTAAAGTTATTTTCAGCAGTTCAAGGAGAAAACCTTCACATCAAATTTTCAGGGAAATTAGGAATGGGCAATAAATGCTTTGCCAACAGCTCCCCACATCCGAGAATGAATAGATAACTAAAATAAATGATGCTACCTTTTTTAATTTATAGTCACTTAATCATTGACATGCAAGAGACCGGCAATGGGATCAAAGAGATGACAAATGGTGAATATGGGAATACCTACAAACTGTGCTTTACAGGTAAGCAAGGGAATTGTGGAAGCCCAGAGAAAGCTTACGTTTTTTACCTGCTATTTTTATTCTTTCTGGTTTTCTTCCCTCCTTGCCGGAACATATGGGCCGGGATTCTTCAAAATGGCGGCTAAGTGTTGATGTCGGCGTAAACACCAGAGTGTTTCATGCCGGCGCCAATGGGCCTCTTGGCCCAGTGATTCCATGGCCCACAGGGGCCAGCACGGCACCGGAGTGCTCCACGGTACTCCGGCTGCTTATACGCGGCCCTGCACTGCCGGCTGCGGGTCCGCGCATGCGCGCTTCCGCGCCGGCCTTGTGCGACAAAGCGGACCCACAGTGCGCCGGCACGGAAGAAGGTAGGCCCCCCAGATCGCGCTCGCCGGCCCACGATCGCGGGCCTGGCCATCGTGGAGGCCCCCCCCCCTCCCTCGGAGACTGATCCCCCCCGCCCACCAACCAGGACGGCCACCGCAGCCGCGATGCTGAGCTCCCAATGGGTGGAACCAAAGGTGAACCACGGCAGCGGGAATTCGGCCGGGCGACCACGGCGAATCGCCGTGGGGGTCGCTTTCAACGGCCCCCGACCAGTGCTGCGTCGACCACGCACGTGCGACTGCCGCTGATTCTCCGGTCACCAGAGGTTCGCGTCCCAACGTCAGACCCGATCGCGGGTCTGATGCCCCATTCTCCACCCCCGCGCCGAGCGCGATTTCGCCACAGAGGTTCAGACAATCCCGGCCATGGTTCCAGTAAATCCTCTGTGGTCATTCTTCATGTGTATACTTTTAACAATGAGTATCAACAGGCTGTGAGGGATCACAGTTCAGCCCAATGCTCTCTTCAACTGACCACACCCCACCCCTCCCAACACATGTACACCTTCCAGTTACAGTGACCGGCTATCAGGACAGGAATCTTGGCCAATTACCTCCCTTCCCCACTCCAAACAGTGTTTCTGTTTCATCCAGAAGGGTAGTATCGCCATCACAACTGAATATCCTACAAACCTGCCAAGTGTCACTCAGTTCGAACGGCACTCGCTCATTTGTGTTTAATAATATGAAGGATTATTTTGAACCCTTCAATGCCGATGTTTCCTTCCCCATGACGATTCAATCACAAGAAACATTTTTCGATGAGACATCAAGGTTAAATAGAATAACATTTACCTAATCCCAATTACCTGCTCTGGTTCTTCATTATCCCTTTATTCCCCTTTCCCTTTATTCCCTCTGTTTAATCTATGATTAAATGTTGACATTGTTTCAATCACTAACTCCAGTAATCGATTCTACAGACTCACAACCCAGTGTGCCAAAAAGTTTATTCTGCTTCAAGCCTAAAATGTTTATTCCCTTGCTTCCAACCAAGTGTCTAGTAGCTTCTGTGTTGTCTGTTTACTTTCCTCTGAGTCAACACCCAGGCTTAACGAATCAAGCACAGTAAGCATAGATCAGTTATATCATACATTGTAATGTAAATGTCGGCACAGTCCCAGAGGTCGATATGCTGCTCTCCCCTTTTGGGGCCGACTGTTGGTGACTGTTGGTGTCCCAGAGGTCGATATGCTGCTCTCCCCTTTTGGGGCCGACTGTTGGTGATTTAAACTGAAGGTCCCCACACCTCAGGCGAGGGACAAAGTTGAGGAGGTGGGGCCTTCATGAAAAACTTCAGCCGGTACGGGAATTGAACCCACACTGTTGGCATCACTCCACATCACGAATCAGCCAACTGAGCTAACCGACACCCAGTTGAACACTACACTTTAGCAGGTGGCATTGTACCATATTACCCACAATATCTGTCCTATAGTCTAGAATTCAAAATTGCACACCATACCCCAGCTGGGATCCTACTGTTCTGGGCGAGGCGTTTTCAGAACCCCAAAATGTATCATGGAGTTCAACCAACCTCTCCCTTTAATGTATTTGTTGCTTTTCCTAGCACACGGCTTTTCCCCTAGGTGTGGGATTACAATTATGGACACATGGGTTTTTAAACACAAAACACTGTTTATTCCATGAACTCAACTTAACATCTTAAATAAACATTGGATCTCTTAACACCCCTTACTTCAAAGATAACTCAGAAATTATTGCAACAGTAAATAATTCCTTAAAATGTTCCTTCAAACTTCCAAGAGACTTAACACCTTTAAACAGTTTCACATCAGGTTAAAGAATATATATATTTTCTGTAGAATGGCAGAGATATATTAGCTTGTTGACTTCAGCTCCAGCACCTTGCTTTCTTCCTGAAGCTCTCTGGAAACACACAGACACACACAAACTGCTTTTTCCAACTGCAAAATGGCTGACCTGACCTCGGCTCCACCCACTTTCTGACATCACTGTTTTCTTAAAGGTACATTGCTTAAACATCCATGTCTTAAAGGTATCCTCACATGACACTACTAAGGATTTATATAAAATCACCAATACACTTTGACTTCTATTATACCAGCAAAGGAACAAACTTGGATTTAAAAATCTTGATTGATTTAAAATTAAAACTAGCGATTTCACAATGTGAGGGAGTTCATATTTATAAAAGCAAACATTTTCTTAATATAGATAAAAGATGAATAAATAGGGAACTGTAATCTCCCAATGTAAATCAGGAATGCAACTATGTTCAGGAAGGTACAATAAGTTACCTTTATAGCAACTACAGTTCTGTGAATTTAGTTTCTATTGTTGGAAAAAGATTTTATGGAAATGCATGGGGTTTTGTTTTGAATCTTTCAGCCATGATATTAATGAATGGCAGAATAGGGCCCAGGGGCTCTAATCTTCTCCCGTTCCTAAATTATAGGTTAGAAAAGTCTGAAGTTTGTCAGAAGTCAGAGAAAACAAATAATTTTAACAGTTGAAAAAATCAGCATAGTCTCTCTAATTGGTTAGCACTGTTGCCTCACAGCACCAGGGACCCGGATTCAATTCCAACCTTGGGTAACTACCTGTGTCGCGTCTGCATGTTCTCTTCATGTCTATGTGGGTTTCTTCCGGGTGCTCCGGTTTCTTCCCACAGTCCAAAGATATGTAAGTTCATGTTAAATTGCCGCTTAGTGTTCCAAGGTGAGGTGGGATTATGGGGATTGGCCGGGCCCTGGGTGGGCGCTCTTTCGGAGGGTCACTGCAGGCTTGATGGGCCGAATGGCCTCCTTCTGAACTGGGGGATTGGGCGGGCCCCGGGTGGGTGCTCTTTCGGAGGGTCACTGCAGGCTTGATGGGCTGAATGGCCTCCTTCTGAACTGTAGTGATTCTTTCTGAACTGTAGTGATTCTGAACTGTAGTGATTCTATGTTTTATATTGTAATTCAAAACTAGAGCACACATGGGTTTTTGGGAAACCAAAAAATGTATTTGCAGGTAAAATCCTATTGAAATCAATGTGTAAAATAAGTTTTATTAGGAAAGGAAAGAGGGTACACCTTGCGTGAAAATCAGAAAATTTGAATGGTTCAGCAAGGGGTGGGGGGGAGGAGATTAAAATCAGGAATATTGAAAACGTAAACTTGGTGAAATTTGTTTCTTTCTCATTCTCCTTTGGGACAAGATTCCTGACAGCCAAGCTGAACTTGGCCTTCACTAAAATATTAGGGTCTAGGTGTCCTCAAGTGCCTCTGTGTAATTCTTCTGTTATGTTTCTAGTGTGACTAAGCTAATTCAGTGCTTTAACTTCTGATATACCAAGTTCGTAATGTTTGTTTTCGAGTGGGAACTGATGCTTGATGAGATTGCTTACTGAACATTTCCAAAGAAAAGCCCAAGGAACAAGTGGTGACAAGAAGATATAGTTTCTTTAGGTATCTGCATCCTGGTCCCTTTCAGTTAATGTAAATGTTTACTTAGTAAGATAGCACTACAAGAAGGAACAGGGACATAAAACCAATTTAAAAGAAATTTCCAATTCAAAAGAAATGTCCAATTCCAATTGATAATAACCTTTTATATGTATATATCTTATCAGATCTGAAAGTTGAGCAATAAGCTAGTGATATCAAGCCTTCACTGTATTTCAGTTTTGGTACTGTGTGATTCAGTTTAATAAAGATCTAAATACATATTTTCTGCCTTTTTAAAAGCTGATTTAAAGAAAATATGTCAATAGTAAAACTATTATCCCTTTGGGGATCTTTTAAAAGGTAACAAAAATGAAAACAGTATGTAATTTAGCACTGTGGCGCAAAACCACAATTTTACAGATTATCTGTTTAGATAATGGGCCTGCAGGTTTGGGGAGCTCTGACTCTCCCTGACTCTCCACTGTGTTCCGTCAATCTCTCGACCAATTCTCAGTGAGTGGAGATAATTATTTAATGTCTTTATTCTTCGGTTTAAAGGTGCTACTGTGATTGACTGGCTGGTGTCCAGAAATGTTGTCCAACTCCGTTCAGATGGTGTCACGATAGCCTCCCTCCTAATTGAAGACGATTTCATTGTACCAGTTGGAGATAAAAGTACAAAAGCTACGTGGAATATGTCCGGCACAGAAGTGTTCCTCGATGATTCTACAGCCCTTTATTGCTTTGTAAGTCTCCAGTAGTGCACAGTATTGCTCTTTACCTTTTCTCCTTATTCATTTTCTCCTCTTCTGAAGGTGTTTATTCTTTACCCTGGACCATAGTTCCGGTACCACCATCCAAATTAGGGTAGCCCTGGAGTCTCCCGGAGTGGGATGTGACGATCCAGGCATTGCTGCTAGCAACCTGAGAGAATTCTGTCCTTTGTCTCTTCTGCTATGTTAACACCACCCCAACACTCTCACGGCTCTGTGGCATCAATGGCTGTCCTTACAGTACAACCTCCACCTCCATGACATCTCCCCACCCCTCCCCTAGCATTGCACAGGGCTCTGCTTAGGGTTTTTGGCTTGCGTCATAATAAGCATCCCATTGTTACACTTTCTTTTTGCTTCTGGCCAACTGAGGGGATGGCGAGGATCAAGGTAATGTTACTGAACTAGTTATCTAGAAGCCTGGGCTAATGCTCCAGTGGCACGGGTTCAAATTCCACCACAACAACTTGGGTATTTAATTCAATTATTGTAATAAATAAATAGGGAATAAAATACGTCACATTATTGATAATTACAAAAGTACCAGATTGTCATAAAAACCCAGCAACTTCACTAACATCCTTCAGGAGGGAAAAAATCTGCCATCCTTACCTGGTCGGTCGACATGTGATTCCAGACCCACAGCAATGTGGTTGACTCTTAACTGTCCTCTGAAATGGCCTCGCAAACCACTCAGTTCAAGGACAATTAGGGAAGGGCAACAAACGCCAGCGAAACCCACGACCCATAAATTAATTTAAAAAAAAACTTAGTCATAATAAAAGCAAAATACTGCAGATGCTGGGAATCTGAAATAAAAACAAAGTGCTGGCAGCATCTGTGGAGCGAGAAAAGGGGTTAATGCGACTCCTTATGACTTATTCTGAACTGACAGTAGAATGACATTCATAATTAGACTCATAGAACCGTTATGGCACAGAAAGTGCATCCAGCTCGACGTGCCTGTGCCAGTGAAAAAGTAACTGAGAAACTAGCTGCCCATTCTATTCCCACCTTCCAACAACTTGTCCGTGGCTTTGTAGATTACAGCACACTTCAGGTGCAGATCCAGGCACCTTTTAAATGAGTTGAGAGTTTCTGCCTCAACCACCAAACCAGACAACAAATTCCAGACTCCCATTACTGTCTGGGTGAAGAGGTTTTCCCTCAATGTCCCCTCTAATCCTTCCTCCAGTGACCTTCAGTATGTGCCCCTTGGTAATTTGCCTTTCTACTAGGGGAAATAAGGCATTCCTGTCTGTAAGTATGGCAGGATCGATGGTGTGCAGTCGCTTCTAATAATCCCAAAAGTTTTGTTCCTGTTTTATTTCCCAAAACCTTGCTAAAGGTCAACTTTTTGTTGACCTTTGGTGATCTTTGATTTGGAATTGTGGGTTCCAAGTTAATTTTAATGAATGTAAATTATTGAACCTGGTGATGTGAAGAACATCTTGATGTGTCTGTGTGGTGTTTGTGCAGATGGAGATCGTCAAATCATGCAGAGTAGGCCACTCGGCCCAATGTGCCTGTGACAACTCTTTGAAAGAATTACCACTTAGCCACAGTCCTTTACTCACCTCGCCCTGCCCCTCCCCACAGAAGTTTTTTTTAAAAATAAACTTATATCCAACTACCTTTTGAAACTGTCAATAAAATCTGCCCCCACCAACCTTTCAGGCAGCACATTCCAGTTTGCAGCCTGCTGTATAAAATAAATGTCTCCTCACTTTCGCCTCTTGCTTTTTTGCCAATTATTTTAAAGCTTTAACCTCTGGCTGCCGATGGAAACAATTTATCCTTGTATTGTAGATTGAAAACCTGGTAGACACATTGGGCGAAATTCTCCAGTATCGGCGCGATGTCCGCCGACTGGCGCCCAAAATGGCGCAAATCAGTCGGGCATCGCGCCGCCCCAAAGGTGCGGAATACTCCGCCTCTTGGGGGGCCGAGCCCCAACCTTCAGGGGCTAGGCCCGCGCCGGACGGATTTACACCCCGCCAGCTGGCGGAAAAGGCCTTTGGTGCCCCGCCAGCTGGCGCAGAAATGACATCTCCGGGCGGCACATGCGCGGGACCGTCAGCGGCCGCTAACGCTCCCGCGCATGCCCAGTGGAGGGAGTCTCTTCCGCCTCCGCCATGGTGGAGACTGTGGCAAAGGCGGAAGGAAAAGAGTGCCCCACGGCACAGGCCCGCCCGCTGATCGGTGGGCCCCGATCGCGGGCCAGGCCACTGTGGGGGCACCCCCCGGGGCCAGATCGCCCCGCGGCCCCCCCCCCCAGGACCCCGGAGCCCGCCCGAGCCGCCTTGTCCCGCCGTTAAGGTAGGTGGTTTAATCTACGCCGGCGGGACAGGCATTTTAGCAGCGGGACTTCGGCCCATCTGGGCAGGAGAATCGCGGGGGGGGGGGGGGGGGGGGCCCGCCAACTGGTGCGGCACGATTCCTGTCCCCGCGAATATCCGGTGCCAGAGAATTCGGCAACCGGCGGGGGCGGGATTCACGCCAGCCCCGGCGATTCTCCGACCCGGTGGGGGATCAGAGAATCTTGTCCCTTGTCACAGTAAATTGTTGTCCAAAGCAAATGTACCAGTGATTGCACCAACAGAGTTCAACAGCACAATACTTGACACCTGCTTCATGTCGTTGTTAACCCCCCGCCTGCCCCATTAGGTGTTGACGTCGCATTGGGCCTCCTAAAGGGGAAACCAGTGATATTTTAAAACTCCCGTCCCAATTATGAGGGCGGAGGATGAAGGACGGGAAGCTATAAGTTAACTCTTGCATTCTGTATTTTCCGTAGGCAAAAAATGAGAGGAAGACTGACAATGACGATATAGAAATACCTCTCATAGAACTTAGTGGCAAGATTGTGAAGCAAGGGTTTTTGATGAAGCAGGTAATCTGGGTCCTAATCTTTGCAATTCATTTAGCTTGAAATGTGAATATTCTGCAATTAATTTAATTATGCCAAGCCCTGTGTTGGAAGAACAACAAAAAAGCTGCTTTACAATTGTTTAATAACGATGGTTTCCGGAGTTTACAGGTTGATCAAAATCCTGGAACCCCCCTCCTTTAACAGCACTGTAGTTATCCCTACTCTACATGGACTGCAGTGCTGCAAGAAGATGGCTCACCACTATCTTCTTAAGGGAAACTGGGGAAGGGCAATAAATGCTGGCCTAGCCAAATCCTACAAATTAATGAAAAAAATATATTGATTAATGTCGTTTTTCACAGTAACTTCATTGCAGTGTTAATGTTAGCCTACTTGTGACAATAATAAAGATCATTATTATTTAAAGTGAATTTGTTAACCGGAGTATGACAGGCCTGAATGGATAGTGTTCAAGATCTGGCCTGTGCCAAGTTATCTGCTTAAAGGAAAGGTTGACCTGATGGAAAGTGTGACTGTGTAGATGTCAGTTAAAGGATCAGGTCTGGTTGTACAACCTGTTCATATATGACGAATGGCAGTTTGAACTCTGTACGAGAGATAAACGGATACCCTGGTATCATATCCCAGCAATTCAGTGGCAGTAGTTTAATTTTGGGTGATGGCATAAACTGACATCAGCTGCCCCTGTATCTCCCCTGCTCTTCATTTCAAATGACATTAGTTCAAACAATAATTGGGAGGGTTTTATATGGGGGTTCTAATCCGATGTTGTCCAGTATACACGATTGTCCCACTGTCTTCATAGCTGGAAAAGGAAACTAAATTGGAACATGGGGTGTGGACAGGGGAGTCAGAAGGGGAAATGAAGGGCCGGGGGTATTTCGCATGGGATTTGGGTGTTGATGCCAAATAGGGTTGCCAGGTTGGCACTTGCTGGAAATGCAAGCACTATCTTGCTGGAGGCTGCCTTTTTATTGGCTACCTCTGCATTCACTATCCTATTAAAGAATCCGGATGGGATCTCAACGCTGCCAGTCCAATCAGAGAGCCAGCAACTGTGGAGCCTCGGCAGCCACCTGAGGAGAGATGAGCCCTGCTGAGGCAGGGCAGAGATTGCAAGGGTGCCTCAACACGGAGGTTTATTTTGGGCCTTAGGTGTGGCCTTCCATGTCGTTGGCCCTCTCTTTGGGGTAAGGATCCTCCAGCTCTGGTGCCCCACCTCCCACAGGGGTCTGACTTGATTGAGATGTCAACTCCTGCATATGGCTGGGAGGGGCCAGTGTGCAGTCAGCAAAATACCACTAGGTGGGGCCTCAAAGTTACCCCATAATTGAAGCCTTAATCATCATAATTGGCTTCCTAGTTCTGTGGTGCAGGAGCCAATCATGTTCCCTAACTTCCTGGGTGGTGGAAAATGTTGGAGCATCATCCAGGTGCTCCTGTCCATTATTATCCCAGCCTACTCACCTCATGGGACCACAAAAATCCAGCCACAAGTTTGCAAATAGTGAATTTGGCTTTTTAATTTTGTCAGAAAAAGCCAAATTCATCACTTCAAAACTTTTGGCCTGGATTTTCCATCTTGTTTAAGTAGATTGGAACTAAAAGGAACCGTGACGGATTTGTGCACATTTTCAGTTATTACCATTGCACTGGCTATTTTGCGAAGTAATTATATGTTCTTTTACATAATCGTTAACACAATTATTCATAAGGCTGCTTTGAATATACTTACGGTCCAATGGTATTGTGAATGAGCTAGCTCACTTTAGAATATAGGCCAGTTTTTCCAGTTGTTGCGTAAGCGAATTTTTGTCAATGTATTATAAAGTTAAATATTATCATTGAAATATTGAAGAGTCAGTGTTTCTGCCAGACTAAATGGTTTTATATTCCAAGTTGTAAAATACTGCCCAGCTTTGGCCTGTATTCAAGACCAATTTATAAAAATTTATATTGAGGTATTTGAAATTTTTTATAACATTAACAAAAACAATAACATCCACATGGCAAAATGAACATTTCCCCCCCCCCCCCCCCCTCAGCCCAATCTTCACACACCTCAACCAAACAACAATCCTCCCCCCGCTTGGAATTCTGCATCTGCTGACATTTTAATTTTCCCCGAGAAAGTCGGCGAACGGCTGCCACCTCCGGGAGAACCCTAACATTGACCCTCGAGACTGAGAAACCCAGCCATGTCACTAACCCAGGTCTCTGCACTCAGGGGCTTCGAGTCCCTCCTTAATAAGATCTGTCTCCGGGCTACCAGGGAGACAAAGGCCAGAACGTCGGCCTCTTTTGCCCCCTGAACTCCCGGATCTTCCGACACTCCAAAGATCGCTACCTCCGGATTCAGCACCACCCGTGTTTTTAGCACTGTGGACGTTGCCTTAGCAAAACCCTCTAAGCTTCGGGCATGCCCAAAACATGTGGACATGATTTGCTGGGCTCCTCGCACACCTATCCTCTACCCCGAAAAACTTGCTCATCCTAGCCACTGTCATGTGTGCCCAGTGGATTACCTTAAATTGTATCAGGCTAAGCCTGGCGCACGATGAGGAGGTATTAACCCTGCTCAGGGCATCTGCCCACAGACCAGCCTCTGTCTCCTCCTAGCTCGCCCTCCCACTAGCCCTTAAGCTCCTCCACCGGAGTTTCCTCCGCCTCCGAAAGCTCCTGGTAAATATCCGATACCTTCCCCTCTCCCACCCAGGTACTAGAAACTACTCTATCCTGTATGCCCCGTGGCGGCAGCAGCGGAAAGGCCGGCACCTCCTTTCTCAGGAAGTCTTGCACCTGCAAATACCTAAAACCATTCCCTGGTGGCAATTTAAATTTATCCTCCAAAGCTTTCAAGCTGGGAAAGCTTCCATCTATAAATAGATCCCCCATCCTTCCGATTCCTGCCCCCTCCGGAACCCGCCATCTAGCCTACCCAGTACAAACCTGTGGTTGTTATAAATCGGGGTCCAAATCGATGCTCCCTCCACTCTCTTATATCTCCTCCATTGCTCTCAGAGCCGCCACTACCACCGGACTTGTGGAGTATAGGACCGGCGAGAACGGCAGAGGTGCCGTTACCAGTGCTCCCAGACTGGTGTCTTTACATGACGCCGCCTCCATCCGCTCCATGCCGACCCCTCCCCCACTACCCACTTCCTAATCATGGCTATATTAGCCGCCCAGTAGTAATTGCAGACGTTCGGCAGCGCCAACCCACCCTCCCCCCCGACTGCGCTCCAGCAACACTTTCCTCACTCGCGGGGTTTTACTCGCCCACACAAAGCCCAAAATAATCTTATTCACCCGCTTGAAAAAGGCCTTGGGGATGAAGATGGGGAGGCACTGAAAGACAAATAGAAATCTGGGGAGGACCGTCATTTTCATGGTCTGTACCCTCCCCGCCAGTGATAGCGGGAGCATGTCCCATCTCCAAGTCCCCTTCCATTTGTTCTTCCAACCGGGATAGGTTTAACTTGTGTAGTACCTGCCATTTCCGGGCCACCTGGATTCCCAGATATCGAAAGCTCTTCCCTACCATTCTAAGCGGCAGCTCTCCCAGTCTCTTCCTGCCCTCTTGCCTGGATCACAAACAGTTCAAGACCAATTTAATGTATCATAGTGCATTCTAAGAGCTGCTTTACAATGCGAGAAGGCCAGAGACTCTGCTGAATGTCAATTTCCATGCTAAATGTTTAGGAAAATATTATCTTTGTGAAACTTTAAATCTTTCTGAATTCCGAGATACTAAACATGGTGAATTTTGTTTTGCGATCAGGGGCACAAAAGGAAGAATTGGAAAGTGAGAAGATTTGTTCTGAGGTCTGAGCCTTCACACTTGCACTACTATGATCCCTGCAAGGTTGGTATTGTCCATTTTAACTTCAGTTTTATGTGTGAATGTGTCTATTGCTTTAATTTTTCTGTCATGCCACTTCAGGATCAGTCGCTGGAGGGGTCCCCGTTGCAGAGTGAGATGGAAGTGTTCCCGTAGCAGAGAGTGAGGTGGAGGGGTTCTCGTAGCAGAGTGAGGTATCTGCCTCGACTCCCCCCCCCCCCCACTCCAAAAAAGCAAATTATTGTGGATGTTGGAAATCTGAAATTAAAAAAAATGCCGATAATGCTCAGCAAGTCACACCATCAGAGTTCTGATGAAAGTTCATTGACCTGAAATGTTAATTCTGTTTCTCTCTCTCCATAGATACTGCCTGACCTGCTGAGTACTTCCAGCATTTTTCTTGTTAATGCTCTGATACTTTTTTACTAATTAAGTCTGAAGTGTTTAGCATATATCCTGATCTCAACCACATCTAAATTATTCAAGCTGGTTTAATGGGTCTGTTAAAAATAGTAAACAAAGGAATATCATATGAATATTATCTCATGAGCACTGAAATATTGTCAAAAGGCATCCTCCAGCCTGAATTGACTAGTGTATTGTATATCTGTAATATTTAAAGCTGTCACACAGCTGTAGCTCATTGGGTAACATTAGCGCCTCTGAAACAGAAAGTTCTGGATTCATGGCCCAATGCAGAGACTTGAACACAGATCTAAACTGACACTCCAGTACTGCATCTGAGGGAGTGCCACACTATGGAGGTGTCTTTGGGGGTTCAAAGTTGTGACTACTCCCACCTTCTTTACGAGTTAGGTCTTGCCTAATACCTCATAAGGAGGCTGATCTTGGATCTACAGTCTCTCACTTCAAGTCCTTTCCACCGCTTCTCGTGGTGAACTGTGATAACCTGTCTCATGTAAAAGACATGTTGTAAGGGCAAAACAAAGTCCATTGTGAACAGGAAGATGACACCTACAATTATTTAGTGATTGTTGGCACAATAGTGGTGCAGTGTGAACTGCAGGAAAAAGGCGAAAGCAGAGAGACACCCTGCATCGGCCATCCACTGCAACTGCAAGGTTGATAGCTTGGGTCCTCTTTGACTATGGGATCATGCAAAAACAGCCAAGAGAGATGGGTAGGCAGAATGTACTCTGCTGTAATCAAATTCCTCAGTGTAGGTTGAGCTGTGAAGTGTGGCCCACAGAAAGACAAAAATATGGAATATTCAAAATAAAGATTCCTGTTTCACTTGCAGTCAGTCTGTGCTGCTGGCATGTCTAACATTTCCAAACATTTATTTTGAGTCAATCATGAATGTTTTTCTCAACTGACCTGAAATAACTGCTTTGCATTATTAGGAAACAAATAATCAGCCTGTTGGTGGGTTGTCACTTCGAGGCTGCTTGGTTTCTGCTTTGGAAGACCATGGAATCCCACCAGGTGAGACTTGATTTCCCATTATTAGAACAGGTGAAGATGGAGGGATTAGTTGAGCAAATTAACCAGTGAAATGTTGGGCAACATTCGTGAGGCCCTTAAAGTACAATAATATGAATGTGGCAATTACAGGTTGTGTGGGCAGGGAAAACCCTGTGAGTAAAGAGGGCACTCCTGGAACGGGGTCGCAGAGAGGAGGGCCTGGCCCTCCCAAGCTTTATTAATTATTACTGGTCGGCCAACATATCGATGGACAAGAAGTGGGTAGTGGGGGAGGGGTCGGCCTGGGAGCGAGTGGAAGCGGCATCCTGCAAGGGTACGAGTTTGGAGGCTTTACTAATGGCGCACTTGCCGTTCTCGCCAGCTCGGTACTCCACAAGCCCTGTGGTGGTGGCAGCCCTAAGGGTGTGGGGGCAATGGAGGCAGCACATGGGATTAGGGGGGGCATCAGTGTGGTCTCCGATTTGTAACAATCACCGGTTTGTCCCGGGGAGGCTGGATGGGGGCTTCAGGAGGTGGCAGCAGGCAAGGATCGAGAGATTTAGGGATTTATTTATCGAGGAGGGCTTTCCGACCTTGAAGGCACTAGAGGAGGAGTTTGAGCTACCAGGCGGGAATGGGTTTCGATACCTTTAGGTCCGGGACTTTGTACGAAGGCAAGTTCCAAGCTTTCCTCGCCTCCCCCTGAGGGGACTACAGGATAAGGTGATGTCAAAAACTGGTGTTGGAGAGGGGAGGATTTCAGAGATATACAAGGGAGTGGGAGGAGACCCCGATCAGGAAGGTGAAGTGGAAATGGGAAGGAGAGCTGGAAATGGAAAAATGGGAAAAAGCCTTGAAGAGTCAATTCATCCTCGTCCTGTGCCACACTTGGCTTGATCCAGTACAAAGTGGTCCACAGGGCCCACATGACGGTAGCCTGCATGAGCAGGTTCTTTGACGAGGTGGAGGACAGATGTGGGCGGTGTGGGGGTAGCCTGGCTAACCATGTGCATATATTCTGGGCATGTCTGAAGTTGAGGGGATTCTGGCAGGGATTTGCGGATGTTATGTCAGAAGTCCTAGAAGAGAGGGTAACTCCGAGTCCAGAACTGGCAATATTTGGGGTATCGGATGATATGGGGGCCAAAGGGGGGGGGGGGAGGGAGGCCGATGTCCTGGCCTTCTCCTCCCTGGTAGCCCAGAGATGGATTTTGCTGGGATGGAGGGACTCTGAGACCCCGAAGTCGGGTGTGTGGATCAGCGATATGGCAGCGTTTCTCAGCCTGGAAAAAAAATCAGTTCACCTTGAGAGGATCAATTCAGGGATTCGCCCAGAGATGGATTCGCCCAGAGATGGCATCGACTTCTTCAAAGAAAATTGAATGTCAGCAGTAAGGGGGGAGGAGGGGGAAAGGGGGGGGGGGGAGAAAATAGGAGGCATGGCAGTGTTAGATAAGGACAGGGAACTCAGTATACAGGTAATTAGGGAATAGGGCGGAGGTAGTAGGGGACATTGTTTTTTCAGGTTTTTTGCGTGTGTCGGCCCACACGGTTAAGAAATGTTAATGTGTTAAGCTGTGAAAATTACAAATGCTTCTATAAAATATTTTCTAAAAAAAACCCAATATGGTGATTATGGTACTGGAGTTGCAAAAGAGGTCATGGACTAGCAACAAAGGTCAAGTTCCAAATCAACTACTATAAATGTGGTGATTTTTGTGCTGATATCAAAAAAGAAAAAATTCTACTGAATTATCATAAAGAACCAATTGGTTCCTTCAGAGGCCAGATCCTGCAACTGACCCATTCTGGTGTAAATGTAAATGTTGCCACAGTCCCGGAGGACCATAGGCTGCTCTCCCCTTTGAGAGCTGACTGGTGGTGATTTAACCTGAGGGTGACCACACCTCAGGTGAGGGGAAAGGTTGAGAAGGCAGGGCCGGTGTAGAGATCCAGTCCCATGCTACTTGGTTGACTCTTAAATGCCTCTGAAACGGCCTAGCAAGATGTTCGATTGTTTAGACAATTGCAACTTAAGAAAAAAGTGCACCAAGACCTTCTTCGGCAGCAAGGGATAATAAACGAAGCTTTGCTGGTTTCACCCACATCATGGGAACAATTAATAAAACGAAAAAATAATAAAGTTTAATTCACAGACAAATGTTGGCAACAAGTTATACTGAGGTTATACTGGCTTTCAACTATTTTAAGGTGTTTTATCGGGTGTTGTAGAATTGCAAACTACACAACTTACGAATTTCATTTGATCATACAAAGGCGTAATAAAAACCACGCTTTATTTTTGAATTTATGTATGCTGATAATTACCTCACATATGGAGAGGCTGCTCTCAGCCAAACTTATTAAATGAGATGTTAACTCAGACAACACACCTGAGGAAGATGGTGTAATGAGCAGCATGCACAATATGAACTTGAAAATAGAAGGTTGTCTGCTATATCTTTTGCCTTTCACAACAAGTGGCAGAGCATCACTAAAAGGGTAGAAAGGACTTTCAGAGTACTATTGGTCCTTTTCAAGTCTCTGTAATCACCCAGTGCTCATGATGTTCCTCATTATAGATCGCTTCTGAGATATGGCTTGTTAGGTAGCTGCGAAGACTTGAACGTTCACCTCATTTTTTTTTCTGTCAGGTGGACATAAATGCTTATCCTTTTGATTATTTAATCTTTTAGGGATAAAGGGAAATGTTCAAGGCAATCTCTTCAAGATCATAACCACAGATGATGTGCATTATTACATACAAGCTGGCTCCCGTGTGGAAAGGTCAGAGTGGATCCAGGCAATCAAACAGTTGGCATAAACCTCTTGCAAAAGTGCCTCAGTTGGCGGTAAAAAGGACCAAGGAAATGAACTGAAACAAGTGCTTCTATCTCATGGCATTTGGATTATTTCTTTAAATCGCCAGAGAACAGTTTTGATTGTGAAAACATTTGTCAAATATTGTCTCTCTCTCTCACATCTACGTTGTCAACACGAGTTATCAATTGGCTTTGTGCTCTCTTTTGCTGGCGGAGTGAGTGAACGTGGCAGACTTTGAACATAAAACAACGACCACAGGAGGTTCTAATCTTGAAACTTTTGGTTAATATTTTCAATTTGTCAATCTATAAATATTTTATGAAGTGAGCAATTAGCAGATTGATGAGATTGCACTTAACGACCCCCAAGTAGACATGCTCCATGGAAACGCTACTGTTCAATGGAATTTCAGACAAGATAGAAAGCGAAGTCTTTTATAATTGTACATAATACCCAAATTATTATTTATGCACTTTATTTTTTCATTTTGCAGTTCTTTTTTGTTATGTTTTTTGCTTTAATGTGTACCCAAATATAAATATCTTGTGGAAATAACTGCTGTATTTGGATTTTGCCTTTCTCTTAAAATACTATAAGTATTACTTAAAGTTGGCCTGAGGCTTTAAAAGTATAAAAAATCTAATTAATAATTAAAGGAGGAAGCTGGAAATTTTGAAGTTATTATTCTCATCTCTGGCCAATCTTGAGTCAACTGATTGCTGCCAGTGGGCAGAGACAAGACTTTGCTACAAATGGTGTGTTCCTGGACTGGTGACTGACTGATGGAGAGGGTGGGAATTAACTGGGTTTCCCCACTCCTATCCAGTGATAACAGATAGAAGATGAACACGCATCATGTTTGATTGTAATCTTTTCACAATCAACTAGTTAGTTAAGGCTCTCAGAGAACGATGGAGCTGCTGACACCTGCGGAACCCTATACAGCAAGTTTTCAGGGAATGCTTTTTGCGTCCTTCCTTGTGGTCCAGTAGGTTTAGCCAGTGAACAACTTATGCTGGCGACAATAGAAAGGTTGCAGGTTGATTTTCTGCTCCTCAAACCTTACAATCCCACCACTTTAACCTTCCTCAAACCCATACTCCAATGTGCATCAATGACTGTGCATGGATTAAATTGCCCTATAGTGGCTGTACAAAACGGGCAATAGCCAATTAACCTCCCTTTTTACTTTGAAGTCAACGGAAAAGAAAATCAGGCAAGGTGTAAAACCGCCTGCTGAATCGATATTGCACGTTCTGCATTACCAGCAAGTGACCAATTTCACCTCCTGTATCTATGGCTGCGATCAAACGGCCATGCTGCACCTGAAAAGCAGATCGCTGCGGCACAGCGTGGCTCATAAAAGCATGGAGACCCCGCTTCCAGGATCTACCCAGCTCGCAACACCTCGCGAGATTCAATATGATCTTGCCAGATGTGGCAATGTAAATCCCACCCATTATGGGCGGGATCACTTTTTGGAAAAACTGCACATCAGAGCGAGACAGTTAGCCTCACTTTAATGTGTAGATTCCTGAGGTACCTGAGGCTTTGGAATTCATCCCTTTCGCCTCCGAGACCTCCGGGGAGCACTGTTCAGATGGGGACCAGATGGAATGGCACTAATGGGGGTCTCCCAGGTGATCGGAGGCCCCTAGCTGCATGACCTGTGGACAGTGTGGTGCCCTGGCACTGCTTGTGTCACCCTGGCACCTTGGTGGTGCCAGCCTGGCACTGCCAAGGTGCTAAGCTGGTATTTTATGTGCGCGTGTGATCTGGCCTGGAGTGCCCTGCATG
Organism: Scyliorhinus torazame; assembly: GCF_047496885.1. Lineage (NCBI taxonomy): Eukaryota > Metazoa > Chordata > Chondrichthyes > Carcharhiniformes > Scyliorhinidae > Scyliorhinus > Scyliorhinus torazame. The sequence continues at coordinate 236,046,224 of NC_092708.1, read as the reverse complement.
GGTGTTAAGGGTGTTGGGAGGGGGTAGGGGGCCCAGAGGGCACCCTCTCATAGTGCGTTTGGGCTGGGGGCGTCGGGGATTTCTTCAGGGGGCCTCGGACAGCGGGATGCCGATTAAAAATGGCATCCCAATCTCTCACTACACTAGGGAATTACAATGAGCGGAGCTCCCCAGTGTACAAAACGGGGCTATGTGCAGCCTCGGCCCTCGTTCCCCGCTGAGGCCCGAGTCGCGTTGTACAGTCATGTTTCTTGGCGCTGAGAGCGCCGGGAAACAAGCAGCTCAATGCGGTCCCTATGGGACTTTGTTCCCATTTAGTTGAATCAAGCTCTTTATCTCCAACTCCCTCATCCTCTGCTCCACAGTTGGGAGCACAGCCTTCAACCACCCACTCTGCAATTGTCATCCTGTCTCCATTTCACTTGCGTTACTTTCTCCACATCTTCACAAGTCTCCTCAAAACGTCCTTAACCCGTCTTTGTTTTTCTCCACTTATTTTCTGCCAATTCATGCTTGCTTGTTCCCACCCCCACTGTCCTTCATATTAAAGGGCCGTGGGATATTTTTCTCCATTAAAGACTTTCGGAAGCAGCAAAGGAACATTTTAATGGCTCTTTGAGAGAGATCGAGATTGAGATAACCTCTTCAGTCTTTGATAGAAGAAAAAAATTCCAGGAACTCAGTGGCCTTCAGGCATTATTTTTTAAAATACTGGGATAATTTGAAAGCGGGAAGGCAAGAGTTCAGAGAAATGTTGGAAGAGAAGTAATTAGTTGCTCCATTAGTGACCTTTAATAATAAGGCGATAGGAAGCCCAGAGGAAGAGAAGAATTAAAGGCCTATCCTGTTTCTTAATGTTGATTCTAAAACTTTAACTAAGGGGTTTAGAAAAGGGTGCGAGAGAAAATAAGAATAGATTAGCATAAATGTTTTACAAATAATGAAATGGTCATGATTGAAAATAAAACCTAAGTCATAAACTATAGTGTAAGTCATGAGTCTAGAACAAAACCCAGACAATGTAAGGCACACAAACCCTAGAAGAGTCCTTTCATATTGAATTCAAAAATGTTTCAAAAGGATCTGCTGTTGCTAAAATGAGCTGAGGCCTATGCAACAAATTATCTTTGCAGTAATACAGAATATACAACATGTAGTTCGCCTGACAATTTCTCAGGCAGTCCAAAAATTAGTCTCAACATGTAACGGTTAACTTTTGATGTTACTACCTATGCTCAAGGTGAATTCATTGAAGCAGCACATAGCCTCTCTGTTGCTTCATAAGGAGCTGCTGCAATACTGTTCTGTAAGCTCACTGTTCTGGACCCAAGCCTTTACCACATCTCCACCACACATTGTGAAGTGCTGACTCAAACTCAACTTCCACTATATCAAGGCCTATTGACTCCTGTAATAATACACATCCCACCTCTGTGCACCTGAACATCAAGGTATGTCGCCGTAGATTGTCAATTAAACAGAAATGCTTTCAATTGTTTTTGTTCCGAAATATGAGGCGCGATTCAGCCACCGTGTTGCGTCCGGAATAGAGCCAAGCAGAATGGATGGATACCGAGTGTCCGGGAGTCAACGACCTCGCCTGCCCGGTCACAATGTGGCACCGATTAGCACTGGTTTCCACAAGCATGGACCAGGTGTGATGGCAGCTCGGGGGAGTCCCATAGGCCCTTAGAACCCCCCGGGTGGCCGGGGACTGGACAGGGTAGAACATAGTACAGTGCAGAAGGAGACCATTCGGCCTATTGAGTCTGCACCGACCCACTTAAGCCCTTACTTGCACCCTATCCCCCTAACTTAATTATCCCGCCTAACCTTTTTGAACACTAAGGGCAATTTAGCATGGCCAATCAACCTAACCTGCACGTCTTTGGACTGTGGGAGGAAGCCAGAGTACCCGGAGGAAACCCATGCAGACACTGGGAGAACATGCAGACTCCGCACAGACTGTGAAGCCACAGTGCTAACCACTATGCTACTGTGCTGCCCGACCCAGGCAGTGCCAGCCTGGCACTATCAGGGTGCTTGGCTGGCACTGCCAAGGTGCCAGTGCCAGGTTAGCACTGCCAACAGTAAGGGCCCAGGGGTCCACGACAAGAAAAGAGGTGTTTGAGGGATCTGCAGAAAAGTTGGGGGCGGGGGAAAACCTGAAAGCAGGGGGTCCTGAAATGGCATGTGTGGCGATCGGGGCAGCCTTTCATAATGGCACCCCGGTCAGCGAGAAGCTGGTCCTGCTGGCGAGTTCAGCTCCCCTATGCCGGAAAACCTATTTTTTAACAAAGTTTAAAAAAAAAAAAAATTTTTTATTAGGGTATTTGCAGGTTTTTATAATAATAACAGCGACATAAAAATGGCACAATAAACATTTCCCCCCCATCTCAATCTTAACACACCCCAACCATAAAACAACAATCTGGCCCTCCCCCCCTCGGAATTCTGCATCTGCTGGCATTTTAATTTTCCCCGAGAAAGTCGACAAACAGCTGCCACCTCCAGATGAACCCGAACATTGACCACCTTGGGGCAAACTTTATTTTCTCAAGTCTGAGAAACCCAGCAATGTCACTAACCCAGGTCTCTACATTCGGGGGCTTCGAGCCCCTCCGCATTAATAAGATCCATCTCCGGGCTACCAGGGAGGCAAAGGCCAAGACGTCGGCCTCTTTCGCCCCCTGAACTCCCGGCTCTTCCGACATTCCAAAGATCGCCACCTCCGGACTCGGCACCACCCGTGTTTTTAGCACCGTGGACATTGCCTTAGTGAAATCCTGCCAAAACCCTCTAAGCTTCGGGCATGCCCAAAACCATGTGGACATGATTTGGTGGACTTCCTGCGCACCTCTACCTGTCCTCTACTCCAAAAAACTTGCTCATCCGGGCCACCGTCATGTGTGCCCGGTGGACTACCTTGAATTGTATCAGGCTAAGCCTGGCACATGATGAGGATGTGTTAACCCTGCTTAGGGCATCCGCCCACAGACCCGCCTCTATCTCTCCCCCTAGCTCGTCTTCCCACTTGCCCGTAAGCACCTCCACTGGAGTTTCCTTCGCATCCAAAAGTTCCTGGTAAATATCTCATACCTTCCCCTCTCCCACCCAGGTACTGGAGACTACTCTGTCCTGTATTCCCCGTGGTGTCAGCAGTGGGAAGGCCGGAACCTGCCTTCCCAAGAAGGCTCGCACCTGCAAATACCTAAACCCATTACCTGCTGGCAATTCAAATTTATCCTCCAAGGCTTTTAAGCTGGGAAAGCTCCCGTCTATAAATAGATCCCCCATCCTTCTAATTCCTGCCCTTTGCCATCTCCGGAACCCACCATCCAGCCTGCCCGGTACAAACCGATGATTATTATAAATCAGGGTCCAAACCGATGCTCCCTCCACTCTCTCATATCTCCTCCACTGCCCCCAGATTCTCAGAGCCGCAACCACCACTGGACTTGTGGAGTATCGGGCCAGTGAGAACGGAAGAGGTGCCGATATCAGTGCTCCCAAACTGGTGTCTTTGCATGACGCCGCCTCCATCCGCTCCCATACCGACCCCTCCCCCACTACCCACTTCCTAATCATGGCTATATTAGCCGCCCAGTAGTGATTGGGGAGGACCGTCATTTTCACAGTCTGTACCCTTCCCGCCAGGGATAGCGGGAGCAAGTCCCATCTCTTGAAGTCCTCTTTCATTTGTTCTACGAGCCGGGAAAGGTTAAACTTGTGCAATGCCTCCCATTCCCGGGCCGCCTAGATTCCCAGATATCGAAAGTTCCTTCCTACCATTCTAAATGGCAGCTCTCCCAGTCTCTTCTCCTGCCCTCTTGCCTGGATCGCAAACATCACGCTTTTCCCCATGTTCAATTTATACCCCGAAAAATAACCAAATTCCCCGAGGATCCGCATAACTTCCCCCATCCCCTCCAACGGGTCTGAAATATACAAGAGCAGGTCATCTGCGTAAAGTGACCTCAGCCAGTTCGTACGTACACTCGCTACTGGTGCCTGATAGAGCAACCGCACCCAGTCAATGAAGCCCTCACCAAACCCAAACCTTCCCAGCGCCTCCCACAAGTAATCCCACTCCATCCGATCAAAAGCCTTCTCCGCATCAATCGCTACCACCACCTCCATCTCCCCTCCTTCTGAGGGCATCACAATGACATTTAAAAGCCTTCGAACGTTAGCCGTGAGTTGCCTGCCCTTTACAAATCCCGTCTGGTCTTCCCCTATCAGCCCCGGGACACAATCCTCTTTCCTTGTGGCCAGTATCTTAGCCAGCAGTTTGGCGTCCACATTCAGTAGAGAAATTGGCCTGTATGAACCACATTGCTCTGGACCCTTCTCCCGTTTCAGGATCAATGAAATCAAGACGTGCAACATTGTTGGAGGGAGGACTCCCTTCTCTCTTGCTTCATTAAATGTCCTCACCAGCAGTGGGCTCAATATCTCTGAAAACGTCTTAGCCATCCGGCCCCAGGGCCTTGCCCAACTGCATGCCCTCCAGCCCCTCAATTATTTCCTCAATTTCAATTGGGCCTTCCAGCCCTTCCACCAGATCCTCATCCACCCTCGGGAACCTCAACTGACCCAACTGCCTCATCCCCTCCATCCCAGCCGGGGTTTCCGAATCATATAATTTGCTGTAAAAGTCCTTAAACACCTCATTCACCCCCACTGGGTCCAGGACTGTATTCCCACTTCTACTCTTTACTCTCCCTATCTCCCTGGCCGCCTCCCTTTTTTTGAGCTGGTGCGCTAACATTCTGCTAGGCTTTTCCCCATACTCATAAATCGCCCCCCTTGCCTTCCTCAGCTGTTCCACCGCTTTCCCTGTGATCAACAGCCCAAACTCCGCCTGTAACCTCCGCCGCTCCCTCAGTAGCCCCGCGTCCGGGGCCTCCGAGTATCTCCTGTCCACCTGGAGTATCTCCTCAACTAACCTATCCCTCTCAGCCTGTTCCGCCTTTTTTCTGTGGGCCCGTATCGAGATCAATTCCACTCTGACCACTGCCTTCAGAGCTTCCCAAACCGTTGCTGCAGAGACCTCCCCCATATCATTTGTTTCCAGGTAGGTTTGGATGGAATTGTTCACCTGCCCACAGATCGCTTTGTCTGCTGACAACCCCACATCCAGCCTCCATAGCGGGCGTTGTCCGTCTCCAAACTAACCCGTAGATCCACCCAATGTGGGGCATGATCCGACACTGCGATTGCCGAGTACTCATCATCCACCACCTCCGGTATTAGCGTCCTGCTCAGAACAAAAAAGTCGATGCAAGAGTATACCTTGTGGACATGGGAGAAAAAGCAAAACTCCTTCGCCCTTGGCTGTGCAAACGTCCATGGGTCTACTCCCTCCATCTGTTCCATAAACTCCTTCAATTCCTTTGCTGCCGCTGGCATCCCCCGTCCTGGATTTTGACTGGTCCAATTCCAGATCAATGACTGTATTAAAATCTCCCCCCATGATCAAGTTATGTGACTCCAAGTCTGGGATCTTACCTCACACCCGCCTCATAAATTCCACATTGTCACAATTCGGAGCATATACGTTCACGAGTACCACCTGCACCCCCTCCAGCTTCCCACTCACGATTATGTACCTACCCCCATGTCTGACATGATTCTCCCTGCCTCGAATGCCACTCGTTTATTGATCAAGATCATTACCCCCTTGATCTTTGAGTCCAGCCCTGAGTGGAATATTTAACAAAATTTATTAAGGCATTTATGGTTTTATAACAAGATACAAATACAAATGTAAACATAATTCAGTACGTAATACACCCCTTCATCTCCCACTGTTCCTGCCTAAGCTGGACAAAAATAGCCTAACTCCCCCTACTCCTCCTTAATCCGTAAGCCCCCTCCCCTCCTGATGCACTATCAATTACCACAAAGGTGAGAATAGTGGAAAAATCGAGGCTTTATTGAACAAGATGTTGTGCCTCCTGTAGCTGGAACCAGAATGGCTGCAGCACAGGAGAGCACACACATTTATACGCCGCCTACTGGGCGGAGCCAGCAGGCAGGGATTTACTCTTGTACCTCTAATATACGGGCAGTGCCGTAATACATGTAATATACTACTAGTGTAATATACTACCACATTCACCCCCTGTTAAAAAAAGTCTGGCGGGGGTGATGGAAAACATTGCAAGTTAAGTCTGTCGGGGGCCTTTTTAAAAAAAAATATATATTTATTAAAGTTTTTTAACAACACAATTTTTCTCCCTTACAAACAATACCCCCACCCGTAACAAAATAACAAGAAATCGCACTGAGCAAGATATATACATGGCAAAATGGTATATTTACATACCTTTATACACTGGCTCTCTCCCGCACGTGCCAGTTTCCCCCACCCTTCATGTTATCTCTTGCTCATCCATCCCCCCAAGCAATCCCCCCCCCCCACCCCCCGGGTTGCTGCTGCTGCTGACCGACCTTCCTCTAACGCTCCGCGAGATAGTCTAGGAACGGTTGCCACCGCCTGTAGAACCCCTGCGCAGAACCTCTCAAGGCAAACTTAATCCCCACCAGCTTTATGAACCCAGCCATGTCGTTTATCCAGGCCTCCACGCTAGGGGGCTTCGCCTCCTTCCACATTAGCAAGATCCTTCGCCGGGCTACTAGGGATGCAAAGGCCAGAATGCCGGCCTGTTTTGCCTCCTGCACTCCCGGCTCGTCCACTACTCCAAATATTGCTAGCCCCCAGCTTGGTTTGACCCGGACTTTCACCACCTGAGATATTGCTCCCTCCACTCCTCTCCAGAACCCCTCCAGTGCCGGGCATGACCAAAACATATGGACATGGTTCGCCGGGCTCCCTGAGCACCTTCCACATCTGTCCTCTACCCCAAAGAATCTGCTCAACCTCGCCCCCGTCAAGTGAGCTCTGTGAACCACCTTAAATTGTATCAGGCTGAGCCTGGCACACGAGGAGAGGAATTAACCCTACCCAGGGCATCAGCCCACAGACCTTCCTCGATCTCCTCCCCCAGCTCCTCCTCCCATTTATACTTCAGCTCTTCTACCAGCGCTTCCCCCTCTTCTTTCATCTCCTGGTGTATTGCCGACACCTTGCCCTCTCCGACCCATACACCCGAGATCACCCTGTCTTGAATTTCTTGTGCCGGGAGCAACGGGAATTCCCTCACCTGTCGCCTCACAAACGCCCTCACCTGCATATACCTAAAGGCATTTCCCGGGTGTAACTCAAAATTCTCCTCCAGTGCCCCTAGGCTCGCAAACGTCCCGTCAATGAACAGGTCCCCCATTCTTCTAATCCCTGCCCGATGCCAGCTCTGGAACCCCCCGTCCATCTTCCCCGGGACAAACCGGTGGTTACCCCTGATCAGGGACCACACCGAGGCTCCCACTGCACCCCTGTGCCGTTTCCACTGGCCCCAGATCCTTAGCGTTGCCGCCACCACCGGGCTCGTGGTATACTTTGACGGCGAGAACGGCAGCGGTGCCGTCACCAACGCCCCCAGGCTCGTTCCTTTACAGGACGCCATCTCCATCTCTTCCATGCCGCCCCCTCTCATAACCTACTTGCGGATCATCGCCACATTTGCTGCCCAGTAGTAGCTCCCCAGGTTTGGCAGCACCAACCCTCCTCGGTCCCTACTGCGTTCCAGGAACCCTCTCCTTACCCTCGGGGTCTTATTTGCCCACACAAACCCCATAATACTCCTACCTACTCTCTTAAAAAAGCCCTTGGTGATCACGATGGGAAGGCACTGAAACACAAACAGAAACCTCGGAAGGTCCACCATTTTGACCTACTGCATTCTACCCGCCAGCGAGAGCGGTAACATGTCCCATCTTTTGAAGTCCTCCTCCATTTGCTCCACCAACCTTGTCAAATTCAGTTTATGTAGGGCCCCCCAACTCCTGTCTATCTGGATCCCCAAATACCGAAAACTCCCCGCCGCCCTCCTCAGCGGTAGGTCCCCTGCCTGTAATACAAAGAGCTCCCTCTTCCCTACATTGAGCTTATAGCCCGAAAACTCCCCAAACTCCCTTAAAGTTTGCATGACCTCCACCATCCCCTCCATTGGATCCGCCACGTACAACAGGTCATCTGCATATAGCGACACCCGATGCTCTTCTCCCCCTCGGACCACCCCCCTCCATTTATTAGACTCCCTCAATGACATGGCCAAGGGTTCGATCGCCAATGCAAACAACAGGGGGGACAGGGGGCACCCCTGCCTCGTTCCTCGGTACAGCCGAAAGTACTCCGACCTCCGCCGGTTCGTCACTACACTCGCCACCGGGGCTCTGTAAAGGAGCTTAACCCAACTGATAAACCCTCCCCCGAACCCAAACCTACGCAGCACCTACCAGAGGTACTCCCACTCTACTCGGTCAAAGGCCTTTTCCGCGTCCATAGCTGCCACTATCTCCGCCTCTCCCTCCTCCGATGGCATCATTATCACGTTTAAGAGCCGCCGCACATTAGTGTTTAATTGCCTGCCCTTTACGAATCCCGTCTGGTCCTCGTGGATCACCACCGGGACACAGTCTTCAATCCTCGTGGCCAGCACTTTTGCCAACAACTTAGCATCCACATTGAGGAGCGAGATCGGCCTGTACGATCCACATTGCAGTCGGTCCTTGTCCCGCTTTAGGATCAAAGAAATTGTCGCTTCCGACATTGTTGGGGGCAGGGTCCCCTCCTCTCTTGCCTCATTAAAGGTCCTCACTAGTAGCGAGGCCAACAGGTCTACGTACTTTCTGTAGAACTCCACTGGGAACCTGTCCGGCCCTGGGGCCTTCCCTGCCTGCATACTCCCCAAACCCTTGCTCAGCTCCTCCAACCCAATTGGTGCCCCCAAACCAGCCACCTCTTGCTCCTCCACCCTCGGGAATCTCAGTTGGTCTAAGAATCGTCTCATCCCCTCTTCCCCCGCTGGGGGCTGGGATCTGTACAGCTCCTGATAGAAGGCCTTGAATACCTCATTTATTTTCGTCGCACTCCGAACTGTGGCTCCCCTTCCATCTTTAATTCCCTCTATTTCCCTCGCTGCCGTCCTCTTACGGAGCTGGTGTGCCAGCATCCGACTAGCCTTTTCCCCATACTCGTAGGTCGTCCCCTGCGCCTTCCTCCACTGTGCCTCCACCTTCCCTGTGGTCAACAAGTCAAACTCCGCCTGGAGCCGTCGTCTTTCCCCAAGTAATCTTTCCTCCGGGGCCTCTGCGTATCTCCTGTCCACTCTCAAAATCTCCCCCACTAGCCTCTCCCTTTCCATGCCCTCTGTCTTCTCCCTATGAGCCCTGGTGGGAGATTAGCTCTCCCCTGATCACCGCCTTCAACGCCTCCCATACCACCCCCACCCGCACCTCCCCGTTGTCGTTGGCCTCCAAGTACCTTTCGATACACCCCCTCACCTTCCCACACACCACCTCATCTGTCAGCAGTCACACATCCAGCCGCCACAGCGGGCGTTGGTCCCTCTCGTCTCCCAGCTCCAGTTCCACCCAGTGCGGGGCATGGTCCAAAACTGCTATGGCCGAATACTCCGTCCCCTCCACCCTCGGGATGAGCGCCCTGCCCAGAACAAAAAAATCTATCCGGGAGTAGGCTTTGTGCACGTGGGAGAAGAAAGAAAATTGCCTGGCCTGCGGTCTTGCAAACCTCCATGGGTCCACTCCCCCCATCTGACCCATAAACCCCCTAAGCATCTTGGCCGCCGCCGGCCTCTTTCCAGTCCTTGATCTGGAGCGGTCCAGTGCTGGGTCCAACACTGTATTGAAGTCCCCTCCCATTATCAGGCCTCCTACCTCCAGGTCCGGGATGCGCCCCAACATGCGCTTCATGAATCCAGCATCATCCCAGTTCGGGGCGTATACATTTACCAACACCACCCACGTCCCTTGCAACCTACCGCTCACCATCACATATCTTCCTCCATTATCCACTACGATAGTCTTGGCCTCAAATGACCATGCTTTCCCACCAATATTGCCACCCCTCTATTCTTTGCGTCCAGTCCCGAGTGGAATACCTGTCCTACCCATCCCTTTCTTAACCTGACCTGGTCCGCCACCTTCAGATGTGTCTCTTGGAGCATGGCCACGTCTGCCTTCAGTCCCTTCAAGTGCGAGAACACTCAAGCCCTCTTCACCGGCCCATTCAGGCCCCTCACGTTCCACGTTATCAGCCGTATTGGAAAGGCTCACCCCCCCCCCCCCCCCCCCCCGACTAGCCATCTCCTTTTCTGGGCCAGTCCCGTGTCCGCGTCTCCCTCACCCTCCAGCTGGGGGACCCCCGTTCCGACCACCTCTTCTGTGTCCCATTCCCTTTCAGCCAGTGCAGCAGCAACCTTCACCCCCCCTCCCCCCCCCCCCCGGCTAGACCCCTGTCTAGCTTTTTTGCTCCCCCATATCACTCCCGCTCGTCAGCTGACACCTGCTGACTCCGGCCTCCCCCGCCGTCCCTTTGACCTCCCCGTGTGGGAGTCTCCCAATCAATATGCGTTCCTTCGTTTCCCTTCACGCCTTTCTTCCCGCGTGCGGGAAAAAACCCGCGCTTTCCAAAGCCTGCCCCGCCCCGTCTGGCGCAGCTCCTGTCGCGGCCTTGTCTCTCTCCCCCAGCCCATGTAACATTTCCTGCGTGTGATTGACCCCCTGTATACAACAACCATCAACATCAACCCTCAAACATCCCCCCCACCCTCACAAACCCTCAGTTAGCGTCCAACTTTTCGGTTTGTATGAAGGTCCACGCCTCTTCAGGCGTTTCGAAGTAATAGTGTTGGCCCTTGTATGTGACCCACAGTCGGGCTGGCTGCAGCATTCCAAATTTCACTCCTTTCCGGTGCAGCACCGCTTTGGCCCGGTTGAAACCCACTCTCCTCTTTGCAACCTCCGTGCTCCAGTTCGGGTATATTCGGATCTCTGCAGTGTCCCACTTGCTGCTCCGCTCCTTCTTGGCCCATTTCAGGACCCTCTCTCCGTCTGTGAACCGGTGAAATCTCACCACCATCGCCCTTGGCGGATCATTTGCCTTGGGCTTCCTCGCCATCACCCGGTGTGCCCCGTCCAGCTCCAGCGACCTCGAAGGGGCCTCCGCGCCCATCATCGCCCCGATCATCGTGCCCGCGTATGCCACGGCATCGGCCCCCTCCACTCCTGGGAGACCCAGGATCCGCAGATTCTTTCTCCTCGACCTGTTCTCCAGGTCTTCGAGTCTTCCCACCCACCTCTTGTGTAGCGCCTCGTGCTCCTCCACTCTCACCGCCTGGCCCAAGATCTCGTCCTCATTCTCACTGACTCTTTTCTGTACCTCCTGGATCTTCACCTCGTGGGCCTTCTGGGTTATCCCTAGTCCTTCAATTACCGCCAGCATCTCCTTGCGCAGCTCCTCGAAGCAGCGCTTGATGAATTCTTGCAGCTCCGGCCCGCACTCTGCTTTGTCCCCGGCCACCGCCATTTTGATTTTTTTCCCTCGCTTCTCCCACTGCTCCAATGCCGCTTTTTTGGCCATTGCACTTCTGATCCGGTCCATAAAAGTTGGAGGGGGACCTCTCTCTTCACTTCCACACGGGTTGTCCGTTGAGGTTCCTCCAATGAGCCCGAAAGTCCGTAATAGCGGGAGCTGCCGAATCGTGCGGCTTAGCTCCGCATAGCCGCAACCGGAAGTCTCTGTCGGGGGCCTTGACCCTCCTCTGCGATCGCCCCAGTCCTGCTGGTGATGTGGGCGCCGACTTGGTCACCTGCGACTCCGGGAGCGTGTTGTCCTCGTCTTCGTCACCCCTGAGTGGAACCAGTGGGAGGACTGATCCTACTGGGGCAGGGGCTGCAGTGAGGTTCGCTGGAGGGAGGGTGAGTGGCGCAGGGGTGAATGAGGCAACTGGGGGGGGGGAGCGGTGTCAGGTCGGGGGTGGGGACCCAGCGGGTGCCAGGTCCCGGAGGGAGACTGTGTCCTGGCGCCCGTTGGGGTGTGCCACGTAGGCGTACTGCGGGTTTGCATGTAGGAGGTGAACTTTTTCGACCAAGGGGTCCGACTTATGGGTCCGCACATGCTTCCGAAGGAGGACGGGTCCAGGAACTGTCAGCCATGTTGGGAGCGAGACCCAGAGGTGGACTTCCTGGGGAAGGCAAACATGTGTTCGCGAGGGGTCTCGTTAGTCGCGGTGTAGAGGAGCAATCGGATGGAGTGGAGCGCGTCGGGGAGGACCTCTTGCCAGTGGGAGACCGGGAGATAGACCGCAGGGCCAGCAGGACTGCCTTCCAGATCGTCCTGTTCTCCCTCTCCACCTGCCCGTTTCCCCGAGCTGGTCGTCCTGCACGAGGCGATGCCCTTGCTGACCAGGAACTGACGCAGGTCATCGCTCATAAAAGAGGATCCCCGATCGCTGTGGATGTAGGTGGGAAAATCGAACAGGGTGAAGATGCTGTGCAGGGCTTTAATTACTGTGGCAGAAGTCATATCGGGGCATGGGATGGCGAAAGGGAACTGGGAGTACTCATCAATCATGTTCAGAAAGTACATGTTGCAGTCGGTGGAGGGAAGGGGTCCTTTGAGGTCCACGCTGAGGCATTCAAAGGGGCGAGAGCCCTTCACCAGGTACGCTCGATCCGGCCGGTACAAGTGCAGCTTGCACTCTGCGCAGTCTTGGCAGTCTCTGGTGACGGTCCTGACCTCCTCAATGGAGTAGGGCAGGTTGCGGGCCTTGATGAAATCGAAGAACCGGATGATCCCCGGGTGGCAGAGGTCATAGTGGAGAGCCCGGAGTCAGTTCACCTGTGCGCTAGCACGTGTACCGCGGGATAGGGCATCAGGGGGCTCGTAGAGCTTACCCGGGCGATACAAGATCTCATAATTACAGGTGGAGAGCTCGATCCTCCACCTCAAGATCTTGTCATTTTTGATCTTGCCCCACTGTGTATTATTATTTTTTTTAAATATGTTTTTATTAATAATTTTTCAATAACAATATTTTCCACCTTACAAACAAATCCCCCCCCCCCCCCCCCCGTAACAAAGAAAAGAAAAAGAACTCGCGTGGCAAGACATGAACATGGCAAGTCAATAAGATACAAAACTTTGTACATTGGATTCTTCCCGTACATGTCAGTTTCCGGATCATTCATGTGTTTTCTTGCTCAAATGCCCCCCAGAGAAACCCCCCCTTCCCCCCCCCATTAACGATGTCCCCCCCTGGGTTGCTGCTGCTGCTGTCCGACCTTCATCTAACGCTCCGCGAGATGGTCTAGGAACGGTTGCCACCGCCTGTAGAACCCCTGCGCAGACCCTCTCGAGGCAAACTTTATCCTTTTCAACTTGATAAACCCTGCCATATCATTTATCCAGGCCTCCACGCTGGGGGGCTTTGCCTCCTTCCACATTAGCAAGATCCTTCGCCGGGCTACTAGGGACGTAAAGGCCAGAATGCCGGCCTCTTTCGCCTCCTGCACTCCCGGCTCGTCCACTGCTCCAAATATTGCTAGCCCCCAGCTTGGCTTGACCCGGACTTTCACCACCTTAGATACTGTTCCCGCCACTCCCCCATAGAACCCCTCCAGTGCCGGACATGACCAAAACATATGGACATGGTTCGCCGGGCTTCCTGAGCACCTCCCACATCTGTCCTCCACCCCAAAGAACCTGCTCAGCCTCGCCCCCGTCATATGCGCTCTATGAACCACCTTAAATTGTATCAGGCTAAGCCTGGCACACGAGGAAGAGGAATTAACCCTACTTAGGGTGTCAGCCCATAGCCGCTCCTCAATCTCCTCCCCCAACTCCTCCTCCCATTTACCCTTCAGCTCCTCTACCAAAGCCTCCCCCTCTTCTTTCATCTCCTGGTATATCGCCGACACCTTGCCCTCCCCGACCCATACGTCCGAAATCACCCTATCTTGAATCCCCTGTGCCTGAAGCAGTGGGAATTCCCTCACCTGCCGCCTCACAAACGCCCTCACTTGCATGTACCTGAAAGCGTTTCCCGGGGGTAGCCCAAACATCTCCTCCAGCGCCTCTAAGCTCGCAAACGTCCCGTCAATGAACAGGTCCCCCATTCTTCTAAACCCTACCCGATGCCAGCTCTGAAATCCCCCGTCCATCCTTCCTGGGACAAATCGATGGTTGTCTCTGATCGGGGACCACACTGAGGCTCCCGTCGCACCCCTGTGCCGTCTCCACTGCCCCCAGATCTTTAGCGTTGCCGCCACCACCGGGCTCGTGGCATACCTTGTCGGCGAGAGCGGCAGCGGTGCCGTCACCAGTGCCCACAGGCTCGTTCCTTTGCAGGACGCCATCTCCAACCTCTTCCACGCCGCCCCCTCTCCCTCCATCACCCACTTACGGATCATTGCCATGTTGCCTGCCCAATAATAACTACCCAAATTTGGCAACGCCAACCTTCCTCTATCTCTGCTACGCTCCAAGAACCCCCTCCTTACCCGCGGGGTCTTGCTCGCCCACAAAAATCCCGTAATGCCCCTGCTTACCCTCTTAAAAAAGGCCTTAGTGATCACAATTGGGAGGCATTGGAATACAAAAAGAAATCTCGGGAGGACCACCATTTTAACCGATTGTACCCTACCCGCCAGTGAGAGTGGCAACACGTCCCACCTTTTAAAATCCTCCTCCATCTGTTCCACCAACCGCGACAAATTAAGTTTGTGCAGTGCCCCCCAGCTCCTAGCTACCTGAATCCCCAAGTATCGAAAGCTCCTTTCCGCCCTCCTCAACGGTAGGTCGTCTATCCCTCTTCCCTGATCCCCCGGATGTACCACAAAGGGCTCACTCTTTCCCACATTGAGCTTATAGCCCGAAAAGTCTCCAAACTCCCGTAGGATCTGCATTACCTCAACCATCCCCTCCACTGGATCCGTCACATACAGCAACAGGTCGTCTGCGTACAGCGACACTCGATGTTCCTCTCCCCCTCGAACCACCCCCTTCCATTTCCCCGACTCTCTTAACGCCATGGCCAACGGTTCAATTGCTAATGCGAACAGCAGAGGGGACAGGGGGCACCAGAAATACTCCGACCTCCGCCGGTTCGTGACCACACTCGCCACCGGGGCTTTATACAGGAGCTTAACCCAACTGATAAACCCTCCCCCGAACCCAAACCTCCTCAACACTTCCCAGAGGTACTCCCACTCTACCCGATCGAAGGCCTTCTCCGCGCCCATGGCTGTCACTATCTCCGTTTCTCCCTCCACCGATGGCATCATTATCACATTTAGGAGCCTTCGCACATTAGTATTTAACTGCCTACCCTTTACGAATCCCGTCTGGTCCTCGTGAATCACCCCCGGGACACAGTCCTCAATCCTCATAGCCAACATTTTTGCCAGCAACTTAGCATCTACATTAAGGAGCGAGATCGGTCTATACGACCCACATTGCAGTGGGTCCTTAGCCCGCTTCAAGATCAAAGAGATCGTCGCCTCCGACATTGTCGGGGGCAGGGTCCCCCCCTCCCTTGATTCATTGAAGGTCCTTACCAGCAATGGGGCTAACAGGTCTACATACTTCCTGTAGAACTCCACCGGGAACCCATCCGGCCCCGGCGCCTTCCCTGCCTGCATGCTCCCCAGTCCTTTAACCAGCTCCTCCACCCCAATTGGCGCCCCCAAACCAGCCACGTCCTGCATTTCCACCCTTGGGAACCTCAACTGATCCAAGAATCGCCGCATCCCCTGTTTTCCCCCTGGAGGCTGGGACCTATACAGTTCCTCGTAAAAGGCCTTAAAAGCCTCATTCCCTGCACTCCGCACTGTAGTTCCCCTGCCATCTTTGACTCCACCTATTTCCCTCGCTGCCATCCTCTTACGGAGCTGGTGTGCCAGCATCCGGCTCGCCTTCTCCCCATATTCATATATCGTCCCCTGCGCCTTCCTCCACTGTGCCTCTGCTTTCCCTGTGGTCAACAGGTCGAACTCCGTCTGGAGACTTTGTCTCTCTCTGAGTAGTCCCTCATCAGGAGCCTCTGCATAGCTCCTGTCCACCCTTAAAATCTCCCCCACCAACCTCTCCCTTTCCCTGCCCTCTCTCTTCACCCTGTGAGCCCTGATGGAGATGAACTCTCCCCTGACCACCGCCTTCAGCGCCTCCCATACTACTCCCACCTGCACCTCCCCGTTGTTGTTAGCCTCCAGATACCTTTCAATACACCCCCGCACCCTCCCACACACTTCCTCGTCTGCCAGCAGTCCCACATCCAACCTCCACAACGGGCATTGGTCCCTCTGCTCCCCCAACTCTAACTCCACCCAATGCGGGGCATGGTCTGAAATGGCAATGGCCGAATACTCCGTTCCCTCCACTTTCGGGATCAATGCCCTGCCCAGAACAAAAAATCTATCCGGGAGTAGGCCTTATGTACGTGGGAGAAAAAGGAAAATTCTCTGGCCAAAGGCCTGACAAATCTCCACGGATCTACTCCCCCATCTGATCCATAAACCCCCTAAGCACCTTGGCCGCAGCTGACCTCTTCCCCGTCCTAGATCTGGAACGATTTAATGCTGGGTCCAGCACCGTGTTAAAATCCCCACCCATTATCAAATTCCCTACCTCCAGGTCCGGAATACGCCCCAACATCCGTTTCATTAATCCAGCATCGTCCCAGTTTGGGGCATATACATTCACCAGTACCACCTCCGTCCCCTGCAACCTACCACTACGCATCACGTATGGGCCTCCCTTGTCCGCTACTATGTTCTTGGCCTCAAACGACACCCCATTTCCCACCAGTATTGCCGCCCCTCTATTCTTCACATCCAGCCCCGAATGGAACACCTGTCCCACCCATCCCTTCCTTAACCTGACCTGATCTGCCACCTTCAAATGTGTCTTCTGAAGCATGACCATGTCCCTTTAGGTGCGCGAACACTCGGGCCCCCTTAATCGGCCCATTTAGGCCTCTCACATTCCACGTGATCAGCCGGATTGGGGGGCTACCTAACCCCCCACCACCACCGACTAGCCATCTCACTATCTTAGGCTAGTCCCGTGCTCGCGTCTCCCGCACCCTCCAGTCCCCCAGGCGGGGAACATCCGCCCCGACCACCTCTTCCATTTTCAGTTCCCCTTCGGACAGTGCAGCAGCAACCCTAGAATCCCCCCCCTCTCGATCCACATCTAGCTCTTTTGCTCCCCCCATATTACTTACCTGAGTCAGCTGACTTCTGCTGACCCCGGCTTCCCCCGCCTTCCAGTTGATCTCCCCCGTGTGGGAGTCTCTCCTCCTCCTTACCTTCCTCCATCCCCCCCCCCCCCTTTTGGCACGGGAAAAAGCCCGCGCTTTCCTGAACCAGCCCCGCCCCCTATGGCGCAGCTCCTGTTGCGGCCATTATCCCAGTTCCCTCATTCCCGAGTCTCACCTCCCTCCAGCACCGACGCCCACATTCCCCATCATCATCATCTTGTCTACAGAAAAGAAAAAAGGAAATTTTAGGAATTTTAACCAGAACTCTACCCACATCCCCATCCATCATCCCACCCATGAAATATTCTTTACCCATATTTACAACCCCATATACAACCACATCCCCTCAGTTCGAGACCAGTTTTTCCATCTGAATAAAGGTCCAAGCCTCTTCTGGCGTTTCAAAATATTGGTGTCGGTCCTGATAAGTGACCCACAGTCGCGCAGGCTGCAGCATGCCAAACCTGACTCTTTTTTTATGCAGCACCGCCTAGGCCCGGTTGAAGCCAGCTCTCCTCTTTGCCACCTCCGCGCTCCAATCCTGGTATACTCGGATCACCGCGTTCTCCCATCTACTGCTCCGCACCTTCTTGGCCCATCTCAGCACACTTTCTTTGTCCGCGAAGCGATGGAACCTTGCCACTGTCGCCCTTGGCGGCTCATCAGCCTTGGGTCTCCTCGCCAGGACCCGGTGAGCCCCTTCCAGCTCCGGGGGGGTCGGAGAGGCCTCCGCACCCATCAGCGAATGGAGCATCGTACTCGCGTACGCCCCGGCATCAGCTCCCTCCACTCCTTCGGGAAGACCCAGAATCTGGAGGTTGTTCCTCCTCGACCTGTTCTCCAGGACCTCAATTCTCTCGACCCACCTCCTGTGCACCACCTCGTGCGCCTCCATTTTTACCGCCAGGCCCAGGATCTCGTCCTCGTTGGTATTCACTTTATCATTCACCTCACAAAGCTCCACCGCCTGGGTCTTCTGGGTCTCCATCAGCCCCTCAATCGCCAACAGCATTGGCGCCAGCACCTCCTTTTTCAGCTCCTCCACACATCGCTTGAGGAACTCCTGCTGGTCTGGCCCCCACGCTGCTCGCTCTCCGCCCTCCGCCATCTTGCCTTTTTCCCCTCGTTTCGGTCTCTGCTCCAGGGCCTCTTTCCTCGTCGTTCCACCGCTGATCTCTGCCATATATTGTGAGGGGGGACCTCACTGCACCTTCCCACACGGGATTAAATCGAAAAAAGTTCCGTTGGGGCTCCTCTAGAGAGCCCGAAAGTCCGTTGTAGCGGGAGCTGCCGAAACATGCGGCTTAGCTCCGCATCGCCGCAACCGGAAGTCTACTGTGTATTATTAAACACAAAGGCAACCGACCGTTGGTCAGTGAGGAGAGTGAATCTCCTGCCGGCCAGGTAATGCCTCCAATGTCGCACAGCTTCCACAATGGCTTGGACCTCCTTTTCGACAGAGGAGTGCCGAATTTCGGAGGCATGGAGGGTGTGGGAAAAGAAGGCCACGGACCTGCCCGCCTGGTTGAGGATGGCGGCCAGAGCTACGTCCGATGCATCGCCCTCCAGCTGAAACGGGAGGGACTCGTCGACCGTGTGCATCGTGGCCTTGGTGATGTCTGCCTTGATGTGGTTGAAGGCCTGGCGGCCCTCAGCCGCCAGGGGGAAAACTGTGGACTGAATGAGTGGGCGGGCCTTGTCCGCATAATTAGGGACCCACTGAGCATAATAGGAGAAAACCCCCAGGCATTGTTTCAGGGCCTTGGGGCAGTGGGGGAGAGGAAGTTCCAGGAGGGGGCGCATGCGGTCGGGGTCGGGCCCTAGGACTCCATTTTCCACGACATAGCCAAGGATGGCTAAGCGGTTGGTGCGGAACATGCATTTCTCCTTATTGTATGTGTGATTAAGGAGTTTGGCGGTCTGGAGGAATTTTTGGAGGTTTGCGTCATGGTCCTGCTGATCGTGGCCGCAGATGGTGATGTTATCTAGGTACGGGAAGGTGGCCTGCAGTCCGTCCCCGTCAACCATTCGGTCCATCTCTCGCTGGAAGACCGAGATCCCATTAGTGACGCCGCAGGGAACCCGAAGGAAGTGATAGAGGCGGCCATCTGCTTCGAACGCAGTGTATTGGCAGTCCTCCAGGAGGATGGGGAGCTGGTGGTAGGCGGACTTCAAGTCCACTGTGGAAAAGATTTGATACTGCGCAATCTGATTGACCATGTCAGATATGCGCGGGCGGGGGTATGCGTCGAGCTGCGTGTACCGATTGATGGTCTGACTGTAGTCAATGACTATCCTGTGCTTCTCCCCAGTCTTCACTACCACCACTTGAGCTCTCCAGGGGCTGTTGCTGGTCTCAATTACACCTTCCCGCAGGAGCCGTTGGACCTCCGACCTGGTGAAGGTCCTGTCCTGGGCACTGTACCATCTGCTCCTGGTGGTGACGGGTTTGCAATCCGGGTGAGGTTCGCAAACAGGGAAGGTGGGTCGACCTTAAGGGTCGTGAGGCCGCAGGCGGTGAGGGGGGGTAGGGGTGCGCCAAATTTTAAAGTTAGGCTTTGGAGATGGCACTAAAAATCCAGGCCGAGTAACAGGGCAGCGCAGAGGCGGGGGAAAACGTAGAGCCGGAAATTGCTGAACTCTACGCCTTGGAGGGTGAGGGTCGCGATGCAGTACCCCCGGATTTCCACAGAATGGGATCTGGAGGCCAGGGATATTTTCTAGGTGACGGGGTGTACTGGGAGGGAGTAGCGCCTTACCATAGTGGGGTGGATGAAGTCTCTGTGTTACCGGAGTCAAAAAAGCAGGTCGTCTCTTGCTAATCGATCTTCACCGTCGTCATCCCGGTCGCGAGATTGCGGGGCCCAGACTGATCCAGGGTGAAATAGGCGAGCTGCGGCAGATGCTGGGAGGTCCCGGGCTGGTCAGCGGTGGCGGAGGTAGCGGCAGCCGATGAACGGCTAGACGAGCAGGGGTCCTGAGGCGCCGTCCAAAATGGCGCCGAAGATGGTGGCGCCCACGGGGCGTACATGGCGGCGGCATCAAAGATGGCGACGCCCACGGGCCGCACGTGCCTTGCGAAGGGGAAAATGGCGGCGCCCCTGGGTCGCATGTGGGGGGAGTGTAGAAACGCCGGGCCTGGAAACAGCGGCGACCGACCGGGCCTGGCAAACAGAAGCGAAGTGTCCTTCCTTCCCACATCCGTTGTAGGTCGCGCTCCACGCCGGGCAATGTTTTGCCCGCAAAAATAACACTTGTGCCCCCAGTTAACTGGCTGCCGCGTGGCGCAGGCTTGCGGTGAGCTTGAGTCGGCAGCTGGTGGGGCCCACGATGCCCGCGAGGGTGCCGCTTGGTCGGGGCGTAGGACTGAACGTTATGGGAGGCAACTTCTTTTTTTAAAAATATATTTTATTAAAGTTTTTCGATCAAACAAAAATAAAAATTTCCCATTTTACAACTTTGTAATAATATATACATTGATCGTTTTTGAAATAAATAATATGGTAACTTTTTTTAAAAAATATATATTTTATTCAAAGTTTTTGGCCAACCATGACAGTACATTGTGTATCCTTTACACAGTAATATAACAATATAAATAACAATGGCCAGTTTTAAGCAAGAAATAAATAATATATAAACATCAAACTTAAAAAACAAAACTAAATGGCAACTGCCTTGTCCCAAATAAATACTCTCCAAAAATACAATTCAGCAGTCCAATATACAATTACCTATAACAACAACCTATACATATTATACATATACACTAACATCCCTGAGAGTCCTTCTGGTTCCTCCGCCCCCCGCCCCCCCCCCCCCCCCCCTGGGTTGCTGCTGCTGTCTTCTTCTTTTCCATTCCCTCTATCTTTCTGTGAGGTATTCGACGAACGGTTGCCACCGCCTGGTGAACCCTTGAGCCGATCCCCTTAGGACGAACTTAATCCGTTCCAACTTTATAAACCCTGCCATGTCATTTATCCAGGTCTCCACACCCGGGGGCTTGGCTTCCTTCCACATCAACAGTATCCTGCGCCGGGCTACTAGGGACGCAAAGGCAAAAACATCAGCCTCTTTCGCCTCCTGCACTCCCGGCTCCTCTGCAACCCCGAATATAGCCAACCCC
Source organism: Scyliorhinus torazame (assembly GCF_047496885.1). Classification (NCBI taxonomy): domain Eukaryota; kingdom Metazoa; phylum Chordata; class Chondrichthyes; order Carcharhiniformes; family Scyliorhinidae; genus Scyliorhinus; species Scyliorhinus torazame. The sequence goes on along the minus strand of NC_092708.1, from coordinate 236,024,912 downwards.
CAGCTTGGTTCGACCTGGACCCCCACCACCTTCGAAAGCACCTTTGTCACCCCCACCCAAAACCCCTGTAGTGCCGGACATGACCAGAACATGTGGGTGTGATTCGCTGGGCTTCTCGAGCATCTCGCACACCTATCCTCTACTCCAAAAAATTTACTGAGCCGTGCTCCAGTCATATGCGCCCTGTGTAACACCTTAAATTGTATCAGGCTTAGCCTGGCACACGAGGACGATGAGTTTACCCTACTTAGGGCATCAGCCCACAGCCCCTCCTCAATCTCCTCCCCCAGCTCCTCTTCCCATTTCCCTTTCAGCTCATCTACCATAATCTCCCCCTCGTCCCTCATTTCCCTATATATGTCTGATACCTTACCGTCCCCCACCCATGTCTTTGAGATCACTCTGTCCTGCACCTCCTGCGTCGGGAGCTGCGGGAATTCCCTCACCTGTTGCCTCGCAAAAGCCCTCAGTTGCATATACCGGAATGCATTCCCTTGGGGCAACCCATATTTTTCGGTCAGCGCTCCCAGACTTGCAAACGTCCCATCTACAAACAGATCTCTCAATTGTGTTACTCCTGCTCTTTGCCATGTTCCAAATCCCCCATCCATTCTCCCCGGAGCAAACCTATGATTATTTCTTATCGGGGACCACGCCGAGGCTCCCTTCTTACCCCTATGCCGTCTCCACTGCCCCCAGATTTTCAGAGTAGCCACCACCACCGGGCTTGTGGTGTATTTCTTCGGTGAGAACGGCAATGGCGCCGTCACCATAGCTTGTAGGCTAGTCCCCCTGCAAGACGCCCTCTCCAATCTCTTCCATGCCGCTCCCTCCTCTTCTCCCATCCACTTGCATACCATTGAGATATTGGCAGCCCAGTAGTACTCACTTAGGCTCGGTAGTGCCAGCCTCCCCCCTATCACTACTACGCTGCAAAAATCCCCTCCTCACTCTCGGGGTCTTCCCGGCCCACACAAAACTCATGATATTCTTCTCAATCCTTTTGAAAAAAACCTTCGTGATCACCACCGGGAGGCACTGAAACACAAAAAGGAATCTCGGGAGGACCACCATTTTAACCGCCTGCACCCTCCCTGCCAGTGACAGGTATACCATGTCCCATCTCTTGAAGTCCTCCTCCATCTGTTCCACCAGCCGCGTTAAATTTAACCTATGCAATGTACCCCAATTCTTGGCTATCTGGATCCCCAAGTAGCGAAAGTCCCTTGTTACCTTCCTCAGCGGTAAGTCCTCTATTTCTCTGCTCTGCCCCCCTGGATGCACCACAAACAACTCACTTTTCCCCATGTTCAGTTTATATCCTGAAAATTCTCCAAACTCCCCAAGTATCCGCATTATTTCTGGCATCCCCTCCACCGGGTCCGCCACATACAACAACAAATCGTCGGCATACAGAGATACCCGGTGTTCTTCTCCTCCCCTGAGTACTCCCCTCCACTTCCTGGAACCCCTCAATGCTATTGTCAGGGGCTCAATCGCCAGTGCAAACAATAATGGGGACAGAGGACATCCCTGCCTCGTCCCTCTATGGAGCCGGAAATATGCAGACCCCCGTCCATTCGTGACCACGCTCGCCATCGGGGCCCTATACAGCAGCTGTACCCATCTAATATACTCATCTCCAAAGCCAAATCTCCTCAACACCTCCCACAAATAATCCAACTCCACTCTATCAAATGCTTTCTCGGCATCCATCGCCACCACTATCTCCGCTTCCCCCTCTGGTGGGGGCATCATCATTACCCCTAGCAGCCTCCGTATATTCGTATTCAGCTGTCTCCCCTTCACAAACCCAGTTTGGTCCTCATGGACCACCCCGGGACACAATCCTCTACCCTCATTGCCATTACCTTGGCCAGAATCTTAGCGTCTACATTCAGGAGGAAATAGGCCTATAGGACCCGCATTGCAGCGGGTCTTTTTCTTTCTTTAGGAGAAGCGATATCGTTGCCTCTGACATAGTCGGGGGTAGCTGTCCCCTTTCCCTCGCCTCATTAAAGGTTCTCATCAGTAGCGGGGCGAGCAAGTCCACATATTTCCTGTAAAATTCAACTGGGAATCCATCTGGTCCCGGAGCCTTCCCCGCCTGCATGCTCCTAATTCCTTTCACTACTTCCTCCATTTCGATCTGTGCTCCCAGTCCCACCCTCTCCTGCTCCTCCACCTTAGGAAATTCCAGCTGGTCCAGAAAACACATCATTCTCTCCTTCCCATCCGGGGGCTGAGCTTCATATAATCTTTCATAGAATGCCTTGCACACTCCATTCACTCTCTCCGCTCCCCGCTCCATCTCTCCCTCCTCATCCCTCACGCCCCCTATTTCCCTCGCTGCTCCCCTTTTCCTCAATTGGTGGGTAGGCAACCTGCTCGCCTTCTCCCCATACTCGTATTGTACACCCTGTGCCTTCCTCCACTGTGCCTCTGCAGTACCTGTAGTCAGCAAATCAAATTCTACGTGTAGCCTTTGCCTTTCCCTGTACAGTCCCTCCTCCGGTGCCTCCGCATATTGCCTGTCCATCCTCAGGAGTTCTTGCAGCAACCGCTCCCGTTCCCTACTCTCCTGCTTTCCTTTATGTGCCCTGATTGATATCAGCTCCCCTCTAGCCACTGCCTTCAGCGCCTCCCAGACCACTACCACCTGGACCTCCCCATTATCATTGAGTTCCAAGTACTTTTCAATACACCCCCTCACCCTTAGACACACCCCCTCATCCGACATTAGTCCCATGTCCATTCTCCAGGGTGGACGCCGTTCTTTTTCCTCCCCTATCTCCAAGTCCACCCAATGTGGAGCGTGATCCGAAATAGCTATAGCCGTATACTCCGTCCCCCTCACCTTCGGGATCAACGCCCTTCCCAAAACAAAAAAGTCTATTCGCGAATAAACTTTGTGGACATAGGAGAAAAACGAAAACTCCTTACTCCTAGGTCTACTAAATCTCCATGGGTCTACTCCTCCCATCTGCTCCATAAAGTCTTTAAGCACCTTGGCTGCTGCCGGCCTCCTTCCAGTCCTGGACCTCGATCTGTCCAGCCCTGGTTCCAGCACCGTGTTAAAATCTCCACCCATTACCAACTTCCCCACCTCTAGGTCCGGGATACGTCCTAACATGCGCCTCATAAAGTTGGCATCATCCCAGTTCGGGGCATATACGTTCACTAAGATCACCGCCTCCCCCTGTAATTTGCCACTCACCATCACGTATCTGTCCCCACTATCCGCCACTATGGTCTTTGCCTCAAACATTACCCACTTCCCCACTAATATAGCCACCCCCCTGTTCTTCGCATCTAGCCCCGAATGAAACACCTGCCCCACCCATCCTTTGCGTAGTCTAACCTGGTCTATCAGTTTCAAATGCGTCTCCTGTAACATAACCACATCTGCCTTAAGTTTCTTTAGGTGTGCGAGTACCCGTGCCCTCTTTATCGGCCCGTTCAGCCCTCTCACATTCCACGTGATCAGCCGGGTTGGGGGGCTCTTTACCACCCCCCCCCTTGTCGATTAGCCATCCCCTTTTACCCAGCTCCTCACCCGGTTCCCACGCAGCTGTGTCCCCCCCAGGCGGTGCCCCCCCGCCCTGCCCACCCCACCCCATACCAGCTCCCCTTTCTCCCCAGCAGCAGCAACCCAGTAAATCCCCCCCCTCCCACCCCCCCCCCCCCCGCTAGATCCCCCACTAGCTTAGTTACACCCCCCATGTTGCTCCCAGAAGTCAGCAAACTCTGGCCGACCTCGGCTTCCCCCCGTGACCTCGGCTCGCACCGTGCGACGCCCCCTCCTTCCTGCTTCCCTATTCCCGCCATAATTATCATAGCGCGGGAACAAAGCCCGCGCTTCCCTTTTGGCCCCGCCCCCAATGGCCAATGCCCCCCAACTCCTCCACCTCCCTTCCTCCCTCCCCCACAACCTGTGGAAGAGAGAAAGGTTACCGGGTCGCAGGATTAACAACATAAAAATCATCTCTCCCCCCCTTTTTTCCCCCTCTTTGCCCCCCATATTCGCCCCACCACTTTGTCTCAAACGTTCTTTTTTAATAACCCACTCATTCCAATTTCTCTTCAACAATAAATGTCCACACCTCATCCGCCGTTTCAAAGTAGTGGTGCTTCCCTTGATATGTGACCCACAGTCTTGCCGGCTGCAGCATTCCAAATTTGATCTTCTTTTTATGAAGCACCGCCTTGGCCCGATTAAAGCTCACCCTCCTTCTCGCCACCTCCGCACTCCAGTCTTGATATACGCGGATCACCGCGTTCTCCCATCTACTGCTCTGAGTTTTCTTTGCCCATCTTAGGACCATTTCTCTGTCCTTAAAACGGAGGAATCTCACCACTATGGCTCGAGGATATCTCCAGCCCTCGGTCTTCGCGCCATAACTCGATAGGGTCCCTCCACCTCCAGCGGACCCGTCAGGGCCTCCGATCCCATCAACGAGTGCAGCATCGTGCTCACATATGCCCCGACGTCCGTCCCTTCTGCACCTTCAGGAAGACCAAGAATCCTTAAATTCTTCCTCCTCGCATTATTCTCCAGCACCTCCAGCCTTTCCACACATCGTTTATGGTGTGCCTCGTGCATCTCCGACTTCACCACCAGGCCCTGTATATCGTCCTCGTTCTCAGCAGCCTTTGCCTTCACGACCCGAAGCTCCCGCTCCTGGGTCTTTTGCTCATCTTTTAGCCCTTCAATCGCCTGTAATATCGGGGCCAACAGCTCCTTCTTCATCTCCTTTTTAAGCGCTTCCACGCAGCGTTTCAAAAACTCGTGTTGTTCAGGGCCCCATATTAAACTGCCACCTTCCGACGCCATCTTGGTTTTTGCTTGCCTTCCTTGCCGCTGCTCTAAAGGATCCACCGCAATCTGGCCACTTTCCTCTCCTTTTTCCATCCGTATCCAGGGGGGATTCCCTTCTGGTTTACCGCACAGTGCTTTTAGCCGTTAAAATTGCCGTTGGGGCTCTTATTAAGAGCCCAAAAGTCCGTTCCACCGGGAGCTGCCGAAACGTGCGACTTAGCTGGTCATCGCCGCACCCGGAAGTCCTAATAATATGCTAACTAACGGCAACTGGCAACAACAAAATAAGAAACAACAGAAATAGTAACTAAAATAGTAACTTCGTAAAATGTAATATAAATAACTAATATATAAACACACACATAAAAACCCCCGAGGACTCAAATGAGTCCTCCCCCCCCCCCCCCGCCCCGGGTTGCTGCTGCTACCTTTCCTATTTTCCCTTATCGCTCTGCGAGATAGTCGAGGAACGGTTGCCACCGCCTGGTGAACCCTTGAGTCGAACTTCTTAGTGCGGACTTTATCCGCTCCAATTTTATGAACCCTGCCATGTCGTTTATCCAGGCCTCCACGCCCGGGGGTTTAGCTTCTTTCCACATAAGTAGAATCCTTCGCCGGGCTACTAGGGGCGCAAAGGCCAAAACATCGGCCTCTCTCGCCTCCTGCACTCCCAGATCATCTGCAACCCCAAATATAGCCAACCCCCCAGCCTGGTTCGACCTGGACCCCCACCACCTTTGAAATCACTTTTGCCACACCCACCCAGAACCCATGCAATACCGGACATGACCAAAACATCTGGGTGTGGTTCGCCGGGCTTCCCGCGCATCTCCCGCACCTATCCTCCACACCACAAAATCTACTCAGCCTTGCTCCAGTCATATGCGCCCTGTGTAGAACCTTGAATTGTATCAGGCTGAGCCTGGCACACGAGGACGAAGAGTTTACCCTACTTAGGGCATCTGCCCACAGCCCCTCCTCAATCTCTTCCCCCAGCTCCTCCTCCCATTTTCCCTTCAGCTCCTCTACCATCGTCTCCCCCTCGTCTCTCATTTCCCTATATATATCTGACACCCTACCATCACCCACCCATGCCCCCGAAATCACTCTGTCCTGGATCTCTTGCGCCGGGAGCTGCGGAAATTCCCTCACCTGTTGCCTCACAAATGCCCTCACTTGCATATAGCGAAATGCATTCCCAGGTGGCAACCCATATTTTTCTGTCAGTGCTCCCAGACTTGTGAACGTCCCGTCTAAGAACAAGTCCTTCAATTTCGCAATTCCTGCTCGCTGCCAAGATTTAAATCCCCCATCTATCCTTCCCGGGACGAACCTATGGTTGTTCCTTATAGGGGACCACACTGAGGCACCCGTCACTCCCTTATGTCCTCTCCACTGCCCCCAAATTTTCAGAGTTGCCACCACCACTGGGTTTGTGGTGTATTTTTTCGGGGAGAACGGCAACGGCGCCGTCGCCAGTGCTTTTAGGCTAGTTCCCCTACAGGACGCCATCTCCAGTCTTTTCCACGCCGCTCCTTCCCCTTCCCTCATCCACTTACATATCATTGACACGTTGACGGCCCAATAATAATCACTTAGACTCGGCAGTGCCAGTCCCCCTCTGTCCCTACTGCGCTGCAGGAACCCCCTCTTTACTCTTGGGGTCTTTCCAGCCCACACAAAGCTCATAATACTCTTGTCCACCTTCTTAAAAAAGGCCTTTGTAATCAGTACAGGGAGGCACTGGAACACAAAAAGAAACCTCGGAAGGACCACCATTTTAACCGCCTGCACCCTGCCCGCCAATGACAGGGGCGCCATGTCCCACCTCCTAAAGTCCTCTTCCATCTGCTCTACCAGTCGTGCCAAGTTAAGCTCATGCAAGGTTCCCCAGTTCCTGGCCACCTGGATCCCTAAATACCGGAAATCCCTTGTTACCCTCCTCAATGGTAAATCGTCTATTCCCCTGCCCTGTTCCCCGGGGTGCATCACAAACAGTTCACTCTTCCCCATATTCAATTTATATCCTGAAAATTCTCCAAACTCCCTGAGTGTCTGCATTATCTCAGGCATCCCCTCCACTGGGTCCGCGACATACAACAGCAAATCATCCGCGTATAATGACACCCAATGCTCTTCTCCTCCTCTAAGTACCCCCCTCCACTTCCTAGGGCTCAATTGCCAACGCACACAGTAACGGGGACAGGGGACATCCCTGTCTTGTACCCCTATATAGTCGGAAGTGGTCAGATCGTTGCCTATTTGTAATCACACTTGCCACCGGGGCCCTGTACAGGAGCTGAACCCATCTAATGAACCCCTCTCCAAATCCAAATCTCCTAAGTACTTCCCACAGGTAATCCCACTCCACTCTATCAAATGCTTTCTCTGCATCCATCGCCACCACTATCTCCGCCTCCCCCTCCGGTGGGGGCATCATCACCCCCAGCAGCCTCCGTATATTAGCATTCAATTGCCTCCCTTTAACAAACCCCGTTTGATCATCATGCACCACCCCAGGGACACAGTCCTCTATCCTCGTCGCCATCACCTTGGCCAAAGGCTTGGCATCTACGTTCAAGAGGGAAATAGGCCTGTATGACCCGCACTGCAGCGGGTCTTTGTCTCTTTTCAGGATCAGCGATATCGTCGCCTCCGACATCGTCGGGGGTAGTGTCCCCCTTTCCCTAGCCTCTTTAAAGGTTCTCGTCAGAAGTGGGGCCAGCAGGTCCACGTATTTCCTATAGAACTCCACCGGGAACCCATCCGGTCCCGGGGCCTTCGCTGCCTGCATGTTCCCAATTCCTTTTACCACCTCCTCCACCTCAATCTGCGCTCCCAGTACTGTCATCTCCTGTTCCTCAACCTTCGGGAACTCCAGCTGGTCTAGGAAACGCATCATTCCCTCTTTCCCTTCTGGGGGTTGAGCCTTATATAGCCTCTCGTAAAATACCTTAAACACCCCGTTCACCCTCTCCGCTCCCCGTTCCATCTTTCCCTCCTCGTCTCTAACCCCTCTGATCTCTCTCGCCGCCCCCCTCTTCCTAAGTTGTTGGGCCAGCAGCCGGCTCGCCTTCTCTCCATATTCATACTGCACTCCCTGTGCCTTCCTCCATTGTGCCTCCGCCTTACCCGTGGTCAAGTCAAAGTCCGTGTGCTATCTCCGTCTTTCCCTGTATAGCCCTTCATCTGGAGCCTCCGCATATTGCCTATCCACCCTCAAAATCTCCCTCAACAATCTCTCCCTTTCTTTACCCTCTTGTTTCCCCTTATGGGCCCGTATGGAGATCAGCTCCCCTCTAACCACCGCCTTTAGCGCCTCCCAGATCACTCCCACCTGGACCTCTCCGTCTTCATTAATCTCTAGGTACCTTTCAATACATCCCCTCACCCTTACACATACCCCCTCGTCCGCCAACAGTCCCATATCTAATCTCCAGAGTGGGCGCTGTTACTTTTCCTCTCCTACTTCCAGATCTACCCAATGTGGGGCATGATCTGAAATGGCTATAGCCGAATACTCCGTTCCTGCCACCTTCGGGATCAGCGCCCTTCCCAGGACAAAGAAGTCTATCCGGGAGTACACTTTGTGGACATGGGAGAAGAAGGAAAACTCTTTACTCCTTGGCCTAGTAAATCTCCAGGAATCCACTCCTCCCATCTGCTCCAGAAAGCCCTTAAGCACCTTGGCCGCTGCCGGCCTCCTCCTGGTCCTAGATCTGGACCGGTCCAGCCCTGGGTCCAGCACTGTGTTGAAGTCCCCCCCCCCATTACCAACTTTCCCATCTCCAGGTCCGGGATGCGCCCCAACATACGCTTCATAAAGTTTGCGTCATCCCAGTTCGGGGCATATACATTCACCAGCACCACCGCCTCACCTTGCAATCTGCCACTCACCATCACGTATCTACCCCCACTGTCCGCCACTATGGTCTTCACCTCAAACAATACCCGTTTCCCCACCAGTATTGCCACCCCTCTATTTTTCGCATCCAAGCCCGAGTGGAATACCTGTCCCACCCATCCTTTTCTTAATCTGACCTGATCCGCCAGTTTCAGGTGCGTCTCCTGAAGCATGACCACGTCTGCCTTTAGCTTCTTTAGGTGCGCAAGTACCCTTGCCCTCTTAATCGGCCCATTCAACCCTCTCACGTTCCACGTGATCAACCGGGTCGGGGGGGCTCTTTACCCCCCCCCCCCCCCTTCATCGACTAGCCATCCCCTTTTTTAGACCAGCTCCTCACCCGGTTCCCACGCACCCGCTTATCGCCCCAACGGCGCCCTCCCATCACGACCATCCCATCCCGTAACAGCTCCCCCTTCCCCTTAGCAGCAGCAACCCAGTTAACCCCCCCCCCCCCCCCCCCGTTAGATCCCTCTCTAGCTTAGTTGGTCCCCCCATATTGCTTCCGGAAGTCAGCAAACTCTGGCTGACCTCGGCTTCCCCCGTTTACCTGAGCCTCCCATCATGTGAGGCCCCCTCCTTCCTGCGCCCCCTTTTCCCGCCACAATTTCCATTGCGCGGGAACAAAGGCCGCGCTTCCCTCTCAGCCCCGCCCCTGATGGCGCAGCTCCCTCTCTCCTTCCCCCTCCCCTTCCCCACCGGCGCCCACATTTCTTCGTGCCCCCCCCCCTTCGAGGGGAAAGAAAATTTTCCCCCATCTGATTCACAGTCCCTAGCCGCCACCTCACTACTTCATTTCAAACACTCTTTCTCCAATCTAGTCCAACCTCTCCTCTTCAATAAATGTCCACGCCTCTTCTGCCGTCTCGAAGTAGTGGTGTTTACCCTGGTGTGTAACCGACAATCTTGCCAGCTGCAACATTCCGAACTTCACTTTCCTCTTGTGGAGCACCGCCTTGGCCCGATTGAAACTCGCCCTCCTTCTCGCCACCTCCGCACTCCAATCCTGATACACACGGATCACCGCGTTCTCCCACCTGCTGCTCCGTGTCTTTTTCGCCCATCTCAGGACCATCTCCCTGTCATTTTAGCGGTGGAACCTCACCACTATTGCTCGAGGTATTTCTCCAGCCTTTGGTCTTCTCACGAGGACTCGATACGCTCCCTCCACTTCCAGGAGGCCCGTCGGGGCCTCAGCTCCCATTAAGGTATGGAGCATCGTGCTCACATACGCCCCAACGTCCGCTCCCTCTGCCCCTTCGGGAAGACCCAAGATTCTTAAGTTCTTCCTCCTCGAGCTATTTTCCAGGGCTTCCAGTTTCTCCATACACCTCTTATGCAGTGCCTCGTGCGTCTCCGTCTTCACCACCAAGCCCTGTATCTCGTCCTCATTTTCGGCAGCTTTTGCCTGCACTCCACGGAGCTCCACCTCTTGGGTCTTCTGCGCTTCTTTTAACCCCTCAATCGCCTGCAGCATTGGCGCCAGCACCTCGTTCTTGAGCTCCTCCACACATCGCCGGAGGAACTCCTGCTGTTCCAGGCCCCATACCAACTGGCCTCCCTCCGCCGCCATCTTGCTTCTCACTTCCCTTCTTTGTCGCTGCTCCAGAGGATCCTCCGCAATCTGGCCACTATTATCTCTTCTGTCCATTCACATCCGGGGGGACTCCCTTCTATGTCGCCTCACAGTGGGTTTAGCCTTCGAAAATTGCCGTTGGGGCTCCCGATAAGAGCCCAAAGGTCCGTTAAAACGGGAGGTGCCGAAACGTGCGACTTAGCTGGTCATCGCCGCACCCGGAAGTCCCATGGGAGCCCACTTCTAACGAGTTAGCGAGCTGAATAGTTCCCTCAAGATCAAGCGTACCTCCTTCCAGTAGCCGCTGGCAGACGTACGAAGACTTCATGCCCGTGACGTAAGCGTCTCTCATTAAACGTTCTGTGTACTGGACTGCCTAAATTGCCTGGCAGTCACAGTTCCTACCTAGGATATGCAGGGCATGCCAGAAATCGTCCAGAGACTCCCCGGGGAGTTACTGTCTCGTGGCCAGGAGGTGCCTGGCGTATACTTGATTGACTGGTCGAACGTACTGTCCCTTCAGGAGCTCCATCGCTTCGGAGTAGGTGGGCGCATCCCGGATGAGAGGAAAAATTACAGGGCTCACCCGTGAATAGAGGACTTGGAGCTTTTGCGAGTCCGAGGGTTCTTCAGCGGCTGAGGTAGCTTTTGAAGCAGGCTAGCCAGTGGTCAAAGGTGGACGTAGCATTGGCTGCTTGGGGGATCAGCTGCAGTCGATCAGGCTTGATGCGGAGCTCCATCGTTTAAAAAAATCTTGCGCAATAAATTGATGCACTATCAATTACCACAAAGACGAGAATAGTGGAACAATCGAGGCAGGCAGGAATTTACCCTTGTGCCACTGCCTACGGGCAGTGCCGTAATACATGTAATATACTACTAGTGGTGACTACCACACCCCCTTTATTGAATCTGCTAACAGTTTAGTTTTCCCCAAGGAAGTCGATAAATGGCTGCCACCTCCGAACAAACCCTAACGTTGATCCTCTCAGGGCGAACTTAATCTTCTCAAGCCTGAGGAACCCAGCCGTGTCGCTAACCCATACCCCTGATTGCGGGGACTTCGAGTCCCTCCACACTAGTAAGATCCGTCTCCGGGCTATCGAGGAAGCAAAGGCCAAAACGTCAGCCTCTCTCGCACCCTGGACCCCAGGGTCTTCCGACGCTCCAAAAATCGCCACCTCTGGACTCGGCGCCACCCTCGTTTTTAGTACCGTGGACATGACATCCACAAATTCCTGCCAGAATCCCCTGAGCTTCGGACATGCCCAAAATATGTGGACATGATTTGCGGGCCCACCTGCACACCTCACACACCTGTCCTCCACCCCAAAAAACCTGCTCATCCAGGCCACCATCATGTGTACCCGGTGAACCACCTTGAATTGTATCAGGCTGAACCTGGTACATGATGAGGTCGCGTTGACTCTGCTCGGGGCATCCTCCCACTGACCCGCCTCTAACTCCTTTCCCAACTCATCCTCCCATTTACGCTTTAGCTCACCTATCTGGGTTTCCTCCCACTCCATAAGTTCTTTATAGATTTCCGATACCTTCCCCTCTCTCACCCCCGTTTTCGAAACTACCTTGTCCTGTATCCCCTGCGGCGATAGAAGCGGAAAGGTCGAAACCTGCCTTTGCATAAAATCCCTTATCTGCAGATACCGAAACCCATCCCCTCCGGGCAATTCAAACTCCACTTCCAGATCATCCAAACAGGAAAAGCTCTCATCAATAAACAGGTCCCCCAGCATCTCAATCCCTGCTCTCTGCCATCTCCAAAACCCCCATCCATCCTCCCCGGTACAAACCGGTGATTACCACAAATTGGAGCCCACACCGATGCTCCCTCCACTCCCATATGCTTCCGCCACTGCCCCCAAACTCTCAGGATCGCCACTACCACTGGTCTTGTGGAGTGTCGGGCCGGTGAGAATGGCAGAGGAACTGTTACCAATGCCCCCAAACTTGTGCCTTTACATGAGGCCACCTCCACCCGCTCCCATGCCGACCCCTCCCCCACTACCCACTTCCTAATCATGGCTATATTTGCCGCCCAGTAGAAGTTCCTAAAGTTCGGCAGTGCCAGCGCCCCCCCCACCCAACCGGCTTCGGCTCTGCTCCAACAGCACATTCTTTACCCACGGAGTTTTAACGCCCTCACAAACCCAGAGATCACCGTATTCACCAGCTTAAAAACAGCCTTCCTTATAAAAATAAGGGGGCACTGGGAAACAAACAGAAATCTCGGTAGAACCGTCATTTCTACGGTCTGTACCCTCCCCGCCAGTGACAACGGGAGCATGTCCCACCTCCGAAAGTCCTCCTTTGTTGAACTGTCATGTGCGAGTACCTTTAAGAAATGGGTGTATCTTTAAGAAATGGGTGTATCTTTAAGAAATAGGTGTTTGTCAGGTAGCTGCAGTGATGTCAGAGAGTGGGTGGTGCTGGGCTGTCTGTCTTTCACTTTTGTTTTTGAGCAGGCAGCAACAGTGAGTTTCGTTTCGTTTTGAGAGCTGGATAGCTGCAGGAAAAGCAAACAGCTGTATAAGGATCTCTCTGCAATCTAAAGACTGTCTCCAGATCATTTGGTTGATTTCAAAGTGATAACTGCTCTCAGTAGAGAATTTAAACCTGATCTCTGTGTTAAAAAGGGTCTTTTGTCTTATGGATGTTGCAAGAAAAGATTAAGGGTTACTTATAGAATATTGTATCTGTGGGGATGATTGGTGTTGATAGTTGTTAAGATGTTTACTGTGGGTTTATAAAGTGTTCACTGGTTTCATAAATAAACATTGTTTTAATTTAAAAGTACTTTCGTTCGGTTTGCATCACACCTGTAAAGTAGGCCCGTGTGCTCCCCATAACCACTATCTATTAAAAGTTGTGGGTCAGGTGAACTCCATGATACACTTTGGGGTTCTTGAAACGCTGGCCCATAACACAACTAACCGGGCCAAATTTAACTTATGTAACTGCTCCCATTCCCATGCCACCTCTTTGCCGGAAAACATACAAAGTGTGGCCGCAACAGGGATAAACTCCCCGAGGTCCAAAGAAATGGCTAAATGCTGTTGAATAATGGTCTCAATTTCAGCATTGCATCATTCCTAAACACACCGCCAAATGTGCCCCAAACTGCACTTTGTGTTGTTTCCAGTGAACTGTGCCCATGACTTCTAACAATAATTTACTGTTGAATGCTCTTGTCACTCTATTTAATAAAGGGACTCTTCTATTAATAATCAATTAATAATCTAATTCTTGAGAATGATTCAAAGATAAATGACTGTAGCTATGAGCATAGGTGGGTCTGTTTTTCTTGGAGAAAATAAGTTTGAGAGGGGACTTGATAGAGCTATTCAAGATCCTGAGGAGTATGAACAGCGTAAATAGTAAGAAACTGTTCCCTCTCAAGGGTACATCTAGAACTAGAGGGCACCAAATTAAAATAATGGGCTTAAGGAGTAGAAGTGATGTGAGGAATATAACTTTCATCCAGTCTCAAAAGAACTTCCTGAAAGGGTGGTTCCTGAGGCAGGTTTGATCGCTGGAATTGGATTGCTATCTGAAAATAAATAATATGTAAGGTTACGGGGATAAGGCAGCGGAGTGGGATTGAGTAGAATTCCCTTTCAGAGAGCCAGTGCAGACATGATGGGCCGAATGGTTTCCTTCTGTACTGTGAAGATTCTGTGATTCCGGAATTTCAAGACCACCATGGGAAAAATGTGCCTCAATGGTAAATCTCACATTGTATAGCTTGCTATCTTGCATGGTTGTGTGTGTGCGTTGTTGTGAAGGTCAAGATATGGGTTTACCTTTCTAAATATATTTTTATCTGTATCCGGGTGGATTTTTAGGTCAATAAAAACTGACCCATTTGTACGTAATTCCAAGAAAGTCTGTCATACTGGGTTCTTCAATTAGCATGCAAATGGTTTAGCACTTTCATCCTTATAAATTAGTTCTTTCATCCTTATAAATTACAAAAAACCGTGTTATGAACAATCGATGAGTGAGAAAGAAAGGCATGCGTGCTGACAGGTGTCCTCACTGGTCGTAACACCCGTGCTATACCACCTATCCTTTGTGGAAAAGTTTGTGCAGAAAAACACCTTTGACCACAAGTCCATCAGGCAGCACTCCGCACATAACGTCATAGAGGCTCTGCGGGAAAAGGAGATAGTGGATCCTATTGGATGGTTTCCTGAGCAGACTGTCAAAGTCATTTGTCAGAATTCATCATTGTCAGAACTTTTGAACAAGCATCAAGGTTTAGCTTGGCTGATGGGGAGGAGGATCCTCCCCATCAGCTTATTCCTGCATGCTGGATGTTGCACAGTGTCTGCGCGCTGCTGTCAAGGGTGCAGTGGGGTAGGGGCTGTCATCCACCATCTTCTGGAATGTGCCTGATGCGACCATCAATTCACACGAGACGGAGAGTTGAAGTGAACAGTGGTTTTAATCAGCTAGAACAGTGCTTGCCTGCGACTGCTCTGTACTGAGTGCCGCCTACAGGCTGCAGATCTATATACCTCCCCCAAGGGGGCGGAGCCATAGGCGGAGCCCACAAGGGCACCAACATAATACAATGTAATGTAATGTAATACAATGGTGGGCCACAGACGGAGCCCACAAGGGCATCAACATAATACAATGTAATGTAATGCAATACAATGGTGAATGGTAGCAGTAATACATTCACTCCCTGTTAAAAACTGAAGTCCAGCGGGGGTGAAGTGGGCTCATAGGTTGAGTCTGTCCGGTGCCTTGATTGTTCGCTGCGATCGCCTGAGCTCTGGTTTCGCTGCGGGCACGGGTGTTGAACTCGTCGCTGCAGGCACGGATGTTGATTCCGGGAGCGTGTCTTCTGAAGCTTCATCCCTGTAGATCGGCGATTGGGGGGGGTGGGGTGGGGGGGGGTGTAGGCCATGTAGGGGCACGGGCGGTGTTCGGTGGTGGGGGGGTAGGTGATGGTCACAGGGGAACCAGGTCCCGGAGGGAGACTGTATCTTGTCGGCCGTCGTGGTGCGCCACGTAGGCATACTGGGGGTTGGCGTGAAGGAGCTGGACACTCTCGACCAGGGGGTCGGACTTATGGCTCCTCGCGTGCTTTCGGAGGAGGACAGGCCCGGTGTCATCAAGCCAAGACGGAAGCAAGACCCCGGAGGTGGATTTCCTGGGGAAAACAAATAGGCGGTCAGGAGGGGTCTCGTTCCTGGCTGTGCAAAGGAGTGACCTAATGGAGTGGAGCGCGTCGGGGAAGACCTCCTGCCAGCGGGAAACTGCGAGACCGTAGGGCCAGGAGGATGGCCTTCCATACTGTCGCGTTCTCCCTCTCCACCTGTCCACTTCTCCGGGGGTTGTAACTGGTAATCCTGCTCGAGGCGATGCCCTTACCAAGCAGGTACTGATGCAGTTCGTCGCTCATAAATGAGGAGCCCCGAACACTGTGGACGTAAGTGGGGAAACCGAACAGGGTGAAGATACTATGCAGGGCCTTAATGACAGTGGCCGCGGTCATGTCGGGGCATGGGATTGCAAAGGGGAAACAGGAGTACTCGTCAACAACGTTAAGAAAATACGCGTTGCGGTAAATGGAGAGGAGGGGGCCTTTGAAATTGATGCTGAAGCGCTCAAATGTCCGGGATGCCTTCACCAGGTGGGCCTTATCTGGTCGATAGAAGTGCGGCTTACACTCAGCGCAGATTTGGCAGTCCGTGGTCATGGCCCTGACCTCCTCGGTGGAGGAGGCAGGTTGCGGGCCTTGAGGAAGTGGAGAAGCCGGGTGACCCCCGGGTGACAGAGGCCATTGTGGATGGCCCGGAGTCGGTCATCTTGCGCGCTGGCGCATGTGCCACGGGACAGGGCATCTGGGGGCTCGTTGAGCTTCCCTGGATGATATACAATGTCGTAGTTATAGGTGGAGAGTTCGATCCACCACCTCAAGATTTTATCATTCTTGATCTTGCCCCGCTGTGTATTGTTGAACATGAAGGCTCCCGACCGTTGGTCGGTGACGAGGGTGAACCTCCTACCGGCCAGGTAGTGCCTCCAATGCCGCACAGCTTCCACAATGGCTTGAGCTTCTTTTTCGACTGAGTCGTCGAATCCCGGAGGTGTTGAGGGTATGGGAAAAAAGGCTACGGGCCTGCCTGCCTGGTTAAGGGTAGCGGCGAGGGAGACCGCTTGACGCGTCGCTTTCCACCTGAAAGGGAATGGACTCGTCCACTGCGCGCATCGCGGCTTTGGTAATATCTGCCTTGATGCGGCTGAAGGCCTGGCGGGCCTCGTCAGGGAAAGATGGTGGCTATGATAAGTGGGCGGGCATTGTCCGCATAGTTGGGGACCCACTGGGCATAATATGAAAAGACCCCGAGGCATCTTTTCAGGGCCTTGGGGCAGTGGGGGAGGGGGAGTTGCAGGAGGAGACATGCGGTCGGGGTCGGGCCCTAGGACTCCGTTTTCCACGACATAGCCGAGGATGGCCAGTCAGGTTGTGCGGAAAACGCATTTCTCCTGGTTATAGGTGAGATTGAGAGCTTGGGCGGTTTGGAGAAATTCTGAAGGTTGGCGTTGTGGTCCTGCTGATCATGGCCACAGATGGTGAAGTTGTCCAAGTACGGAAATGTGGCCCGCAGCCCGTACTGGTCCACCATTCGGTCCATCGTTCTTTGGAAGACTGAGACCCAGTTGGTGAAGCCGAAGGGGACCCGGAGGAAATGAAAGAGGCGGCCGTCTGCCTCAAAGGCCGTGTAGTGGCGATCTTCCGGGCGGATCGGAAGCTGGTGGTATGTGGACTTCAGATCTACCGTGGAGAACAGCCGGTAGTGTGCAATCTGATTCACCATGTCCGCTATCCAGGGAAGTGGGTACGCATCGAGTTGCCTGTACCGGTTTATGGTTTGGCTGTAGTCTACAACCATCTGGTTCTTTTCCCCGGTCCTGACGACCACCACTTGAGCTCTCCAGGGGCTATTACTGGCCTCGATTGCCCCCTCCCTCAAGAGCCTCTGGACCTCTGACTTGATAAAAGTCCTGTCCTGGGCACTGTACCACCAGCTCCTGGTGGCAACGGGTTTACAATCGACGGTGAGGTTCGCGAAGAGCGGGGGAGGAGCGACCTTAAGAGTCGCGAGGCTACATACGGTGAGAGGGGGGAGGGGCCCGCCGAACTTCAGGGTCAGGCTCCTACGGTTGCACTGGAAGTCCAGTCCCACCAGGAGAGGAGCGCAGAGGTCGGGGAGGACATATAGTTTGAAATTGGCGTACTCGGAGCCCTGTATCGCAGAGTTCGCGGCACAATACCCCCGGATCTGCACTGAATGCGATCCGGAAGCGAGGGAGATTGTTTGAAATGCGGGGGAATTTGGAGAGAACGGTGCCTTGCCGTGTCTGGATGTACAAAGCTCTCCGTGCTCCCAGAGTCAAAGAAGCAGGGCGTTTTGTGCCCAATGACCTGGACGGTCATCATCGAGTTCCTGAGGTGCTTGGGCCGTGACTGGTCGAGGGTGACAGCCCCAAGCCGTGGGTAGCCGGCGTGGTCGGAGGTGGTGGGGTGGTCCCAAGATGGCTGCCCCCGTCGGTCGCACGTGTCGGGCGGCGTTGGCGATGGCGGCCAAGATGGCGGCCCCCGTCGGTCGCACGTGTCGGGCGGCGTTGAAGATGGCGGCCAAGATGGCGGCCCCCGTCGGTCGCACGTGTCGGGCGGCGTTGAAGATGGCGGCCAAGATGGCGGCCCCCATGAGCCGCACGTGTTGGGTAAGGTTAAAGATGGCTGTCCCCATGGACAGCACGAGGCTGGACGGTCATCATCGAGTTCCTGAGGTGCTTGGGCCGTGACTGGTCGAGGGTGACAGCCCCAAGCTGCGGGTAGCCGGCATGGTCGGAGGTGGTGGGGTGGTCCCAAGATGGCTGCCCCCGTCGGTCGCACGTGTCGGCGGCGATGGCGATGGCGGCCAAGATGGCGGCCCCCGTCGGTCGCACGTGTCGGGCGGCGTTCAAGATGGCGGCCCCCATGAGCCGCACGTGTTGGGTAAGGTTAAAGATGGCTGCCCCCATGGACAGCACGAGGCTGGACGGTCATCATCGAGTTCCTGAGGTGCTTGGGCCGTGACTGGTCGAGGGTGACAGCCCCAAGCTGCGGGTAGCCGGCATGGTCGGAGGTGGTGGGGTGGTCCCAAGATGGCTGCCCCCGTCGGTCGCACGTGTCGGGCGGCGGTGGCGATGGCGGCCAAGATTGCGGCCCCCGTCGGTCGCACGTGTCGGGCGGCGTTGAAGATGCCGGCCAAGATGGCGGCCCCCATGAGCCGCACGTGTTGGGTAAGGTTAAAGATGGCTGCCCCCATGGACAGCACGAGGCTGATGACGCGTCCAAAGGGGGCGGTGCCGGCAGGCACGCCGCCACGCTGCGGGGTCTGCGGGCCTGTGAGTCTGAAAGTCGGGCCTGTGACTTAGAAGATTTGGATCTGGCCAGGCAGACTTTGGCAAAGTGTCCTTTCTTGCCGCAGTCGCTACAGGTCGCGTTCCGAGCCGGGCAATGCTGCCTGAGGTGCTGGTTCTGGCCGCAGAAATAGCAGGGCAGCCCCCCGGGTTGGGCGGGCAGCCGCGCGGCACAGGCCTGGGGCACCCTCTGGTCAGGTGTCCACGAGGGGATCACATGGTCAGAGGGGAAAGCACTGAGGCTCTGAAACGCTACTTCTAAGGAGGTGGATAGTTTTACCGTCTCTTCTAGGTCGAGGGCGCCCTTTTCGAGCAAGCGCTGCCTGACGTAGTTTGACCGGATTCCAGCCACATAGGTGTCCCGGATGGCGAGTTCCATATGCTGCGAGGCCTTGACGTTCTTATAATTGCAGTTTTGAGCGAGTACCTTCAGGTCGCGTAGGTATTCCTCCAGCGATTCCCCGGGGCGCTGACGAGTGGTGAAGAGATGCCGCGCGAACATTTGTTCACGTACTGCCTTTTCAGGATCGCGACCGCGTCTGCGTATGTGGTCGCTTCCTCGATCTGCACGGAGATTCTGTGGCTCACCCAGGCGTGGAGGAGACTCAGTTTCTGTTCCTCGGTGACAGTGGGCGAGGAGGAGGTGGCGAGGTAGGCCTGTAAACAGCGGAGCCAGTACAAAGAAATTCCTTTGGCTTCTGCTGCCTGAGGGTCAAGTTCCAGTGGATCAGGTTTGAATCCATATGCTTCCATAGTGATATTGTAGCTGATTAAATTGATGCGACCATCAATTCACATGAGACGGAGAGTTGAAGTGAACTGGTTTTAATCAGCTAGAACCGTGCCTGCCTGCGACTGCTCTGTACTGAGTGCCACCTACAGGCTGCAGATCTATATACCACCCCGAGGGGGCGGAGCCCACAAGGGCATCAACAGAATACAATGTAATGTAATGTAATACAATGGTGAATGGTAGCAGTAATACATTCACCACAGTGCCTTTGCAAAGAAGGTATGGAAAAAGATGTAATTATGTTTAGATATATTCTGAGCAGCTCCAGAATGTAGGACTCTGCACTGTACGGACTGCTCTCAGGGGTGCATCAACTCTGTGAAAGATGCTTTTTTGGTCAGCCTGAACCTTGCTGGTCTTCCAGGGACAAGAGCTCAGGATTACCGAACATTTCAGACTGGCATATTTCTAGTCCAGGACTACATGCTGAGGGATACACTAAAGCTTGAGGCTGATGCCACAAAGGCTCAATGGAGAAAGGCTACTGTCTAATTTCCTCCTGCCACAATATACCAAGGGGCTGGAAACCGTTTCAAATCCCTTTGGCTGTATGCACCACAGAATGTTTGATGTGAAATGTAAATGCATATTGGAAATATGACCTGCAAGTGTATTGAAGTACCTTATGCTTTGTACTGAAATAAACTGATCTGTATTGCACTTGAAATGAAAATCGCTTATTGTCACAAGTAGGCTTCAAATGAAGTTACTGTGAAAAGCCCCTAGTCACCACATTCCGGCGCCTGTTCGGGGAGGCTGGTACGGGAATTGAACCGTGTTGCTGGCCTGCCTTGGTCTGCTTTAAAAATCAGCTATTTAGCCCAGTGTGCTAAACTAGCCCTTTATGTAAAGATCGAATTTGAACTGTTATGTAATATACTTTTATAAATGTTGTAGAGTATATTTTTGGAAAAATAGTGGAAGTGCAAAAGCGTGACTCAGAATTATGAGCTGAAAACAGATGATTAGCCTTATTGAGATTAAAGTTCTGTAGCCATCAGACTTTTGTAGGATGGTAGAATGAAGTGGCGGGATGTACTCTCTCATCCTATAAAGGAGCTGGAATATGTCACCTCCATTCATTGTTTTTAAGTTGAATTATATTTAACCCCAATGAGGGGAAAAAATACACTTCCAAAGTTTAAAATGTGTCCTGCTCAGCAGGCCGGTAAGAAGAACTTGCAGTAAGTGGGCATTCAGAAGGCAACTGAGGGCTGGAGGGAGGTTAGGCTTAATGGCAGCTAATTGGAAGTTACTAACAGTTGCTTGAGCTGTTGAGATGGCTGGCTGACTTTATAATGTCTAAGCGGTGCCTAAGATGATGATGATGACAAATGTTCAGTGCCATTTGTCCGAATTATAGGTAGCTGTTTGGGATAAACACTGATGGGGTAAGACAAGTGTTGGGGACTGTGTCCTTTATTGCACATGCAAATATTATTTGGCATACTCCAAATAATTAGACACATTAAGCCAATATTAAAGCAATGGGAAGGCTGACTGTTCGCAGTGTGATGTAAACAAAAAGCAAATGCAGACAAACTTCAGAACATCCAAAATATTTAATTACAGAAAGGAGAAAGCTCTTAACTAGGTCCAATTTGCTGCTGCACTTTAAAATTCAAATTCAATTGTTGAAAAACCTCAGTGCACAGAACTGTCTTGAACAAATGCTGCTAACCTTTTTTTAAAAGCACACTTTTCCAATGTTTGCAAAACTTTATGCTGCTGCCCGGAAGACCAGTTGGTGCAGGATCAGAGAGTCTGCAGATTTTAAAATACCTAACAGAGCTGTAAAAGCTGGGAAAACCACCTGCTTCTTAAGTTGCCTTTTCTTGAGAACTATTGTTACAAAAATCAAACTACTTTTGTCAGTCGAACATCACCTGTTATTTTTAAAGCAGTTAGTTTTTGTAGTTGTTGAACACGATATGCAAAATCAAATAGCCGCTGTCCATCCACCTGGACCCGGAATTGCTGGTGTTCACATAGAATTTCCATCTGAAATCAAAAATATTTTAAAATGTCACACTATACAATCACACAACACAGAAGGAATCCATTCAGAATATCATGACCGTACTCTTTGATAGTTATCCAATTAATCTCATTCACCTGCTCTTTCTCCAGTCATACAAATATTTTCTTTCCAAGTAAATATTTTAAAATTTACTTCTAAATCTGCTTTTACTACCTTTTCAGGCAGTGCATTCAGTCATCATAAAATGTCCCCTCACCTTCGCTGTGGTTCTTCTGTCCCCATATCTGCATCCTCTGGTTACCAACCCAGCTGCCAGTTTTTCCTCAATTGCTCTATCAAAACCCCTTGTGATTTTGAACACTATTAAATCTTCACCATCTGCACCCCAAGGAAAGTAATCCCAGCTTCACCAGACTCATTTTATATTTCCTCAACCCTGTATCCTTGACGTAACTCTCCTTTACACCCTAAGGCTTCCTGAAACATGGTGCCCAAAATTAGATACAATACTCCAGCTAAGGTTTAATCAATGGTTAATAAAGGTTTAGTATGAATTCTTTGCTTTTGAACTCCATGCCTCTATTAATAAAGCCATAGGTTCTCTTTTTTTTAATAAACAGCTTTATGTTCATGGGATGTGGGCGTCGCTGGCTGTGGCAGCATTTTGTTGCCCATCCCGGAGGGCATTTAAGAGTCAACCACAATGCTGTGGTCTGGAGTCACATGTCGGCCAAACTGAGGTAAGGACAGCAGATTTCCTTCCCTAAAGGACATTAATGAACCAGATGGGTCAGGTAGTTTTGACAGCACTTCCGGTTGGGGGCACGGTCCAGAAAAATGCCGATTCGGGGGGAACCATAGATTTGAGCCAGGGAAGTGGGATGTAAATTTTCAGAGATGGGAGGAGAAAGAAATTAGGACGCTAAAAGATTTGTTTCATGGGAGTCGTTTTGCGGGATTGAAGGAGCAGGGAGCGAAGTGTGGGCTGGAGCAGGGGGAAATATTTAGATACATGCAGGTTTGAGACTTTGCCAGAAAGGAGTGGAGCCACGTAAAATGGCTGCTTCCCGATTAGAATGGTCAAAACCCCAATTTAAAATGGCGAACGAAAGAGGCTGATGGGAAAATCAGGCAACAGGACTCAAACGGACAGCTGCAGGTAAAACAGTGTATTCGCCTCTGGGGAAGTCAGTCCAGACCTGCAGCCATCAACATCACAACAACCCAGCCATCTGCATAGTAAGCAGCCATCCCCGGGAACAATTGCTACAAATTAGCAATTGAAAGCCGACCCAGACCTTTCGGCGCCAGCAGGGGCTGACACAAAGGAATGTAAACGACCACCCCCCGATCAAGGAATCGCCCCATTATTGGAGCATATCGAACCAAGTGATTGGGACCAAGTCCAATCACTTGGAACCAGGTACGAGGTCCGCCCCGAGAGGCGGGAAGCCCCTGGGGACTATAAGAATAGGGGCCAAGTTCAACTCGGCCCTTCTTCTCCTGCTCGCAACCTTCGAGACCCTTTGACAAAGAAAACCGGGAGCATTGCGGAAGGAGGTTGCTGGGAGGTAAGTCAACCTTTAAAAGCACTTGTCTTTGCAGGGGCAGGCCAGTCGATTTCGGCGGGAGAACAGCTGGTGAGTCAGTTTCAGCGGGAGCATTGCGGAAGGAGGTTGCTGGGAGGTAAGTCAACCTTTAAAAGCACTTGTCTTTGCAGGGGCAGGCCAGTCGATTTCGGCGGGAGAACAGCTGGTGAGTCAGTTTCAGCGGGAGCATTGCGGAAGGAGGTTGCTGGGAGGTAAGTCAACCTTTAAAAGCACTTGTCTTTGCAGGGGCAGGCCAGTCGATTTCGGCGGGAGAACAGCTGGTGAGTCAGTTTCAGCGGGAGCATTGCGGAAGGAGGTTGCTGGGAGGTAAGTCAACCTTTAAAAGCACTTGTCTTTGCAGGGGCAGGCCAGTCGATTTCGGTGGGAGTGGAGCTGGCTGGTTAGTCAATTTCAGCAGGAGCTGAGAATTTTTCTTTTTTTTAAAATTAGTTTTTTAGGCGGGAACAGGAAGTCGACCCGCGGACGTCTGGGAAGACCCTCACCAATAAATTCTGGTGGAGAGGAAACCCGAGACACTGCACGTGTAGTGTCTCCCACCCACCCTCCTCCTCTAACCTAATAATAAAACCCATTGGTCTGAGGTAAGTACCATATTTTATTATATTATTATTATTTTTTATAAAAATTTAATTTTATTAAAAGCCAGATCTTGGTAGAAAGTTAGAGGAATGGCAGGGAAGGGAGTGCAATGTTCCTCCTGCAGGATGTTTGAGGTGAGGGATGCAGTTAGTGTCCCTGCTGATTTTACCTGCAGGAAGTGCTGCCATCTCCAGCTCCTCCAAGACCTAGTTAGGGAACTGGAGCTGGAGTTGGAAGAACTTCGGATCATTCGGGAGGCAGAAGGGATCATAGATAGCAGCTTCAGGGAATTAGTTACACCAAAGATTGGAGATAGGTGGGTAACTGTAAGAGGGACTGGGAAAAAGCAGTCAGTGCAGGGATCCCCTGCGGTCGTTCCCCTGAGAAACAAGTATACCGCTTTGGATACTTGTGGGGGGGGGGACTTACCAGGGGTAAGCCATGGGGTACGGGCCTCTGGCACGGAGTCTGTCCCTGTTCCTCAGAAGGGAAGGGGGGAGAGGAGCAGAGCATTAGTAATTGGGGACTCTATAGTCAGGGGCACAGATAGGAGATTTTGTGGGAGCGTGAGAGACTCACGTTTGGTATGTTGCCTCCCAGGTGCAAGGGTACGTGATGTCTCGGATCGTGTTTTCCGGGTCCTTAGGGGGGAGGGGGAGTAGCCCCAAGTCGTGGTCCACATTGGCACTAACGACATAGGTAGGAAAGGGGACAAGGATGTCAGGCAGGCTTTCAGGGAGCTAGGATGGAAGCTCAGAACTAGAACAAACAGAGTTGTTATCTCTGGGTTGTTGCCCGTGCCACGTGATAGTGAGATGAGGAATAGGGAGAGAGAGCATTTAAACACGTGGCTACAGGGATGGTGCAGGCGGGAGGGATTCAGATTTTTGGATAACTGGGGCTCTTTCTGGGGAAGGTCGGACCTCTACAGACAGGATGGTCTACATCTGAACCTGAGGGGCACAAATATCCTGGGGGGGAGATTTGTTAGTGCTCTTTGGGGGGGTTTAAACTAATGCAGCAGGGGCATGGGAACCTGGATTGTAGTTTTAGGGTAAGGGAGAATGAGAGTATAGAGGTCAGGAGCACAGATTTGAAGTCGCAGGAGGGGGCCAGTGTTCAGGTAGGTGGTTTGAAGTGTGTCTACTTCAATGCCAGGAGTATACGAAACAAGGTAGGGGAACTGGCAGCATGGGTTGGTACCTGGGACTTCGATGTTGTGGCCATTTCGGAGACATGGATAGAGCAGGGACAGGAATGGATGTTGCAGGTTCCGGGGTTTAGGTGTTTTAGTAAGCTCAGAGAAGGAGGCAAAAGAGGGGGAGGTGTGGCGCTGCTAGTCAAGAGCAGTATTACGGTGGCGGAGAGGATGCTAGATGGGGACTCTTCTTCCGAGGTAGTATGGGCTGAAGTTAGAAACAGGAAAGGAGAGGTCACCCTGCTGGGAGTTTTTTATAGGCCTCCTAATAGTTCTAGGGATGTAGAGGAAAGGATGGCGAAGATGATTCTGGATATGAGCGAAAGTAACAGGGTAGTTATTATGGGAGACTTTAACTTTCCAAATATTGACTGGAAAAGATATAGTTCGAGTACAATAGATGGGTCGTTTTTTGTACAGTGTGTGCAGGAGGGTTTCCTGAAACAATATGTTGACAGGCCAACAAGAGGCGAGGCCACGTTGGATTTGGTTTTGGGTAATGAACCAGGCCAGGTGTTGGATTTGGAGGTAGAAGAGCACTTTGGGGACAGTGACCACAATTCGGTGACGTTTACGTTAATGATGGAAAGGGATAAGTATACACCGCAGGGCAAGAGTTATAGCTGGGGGAAGGGCAATTATGATGCCATTAGACGTGACTTGGGGGGGATAAGGTGGAGAAGTAGGCTGCAAGTGTTGGGCACACTGGATAAGTGGGGCTTGTTCAAGGATCAGCTACTGCGTGTTCTTGATAAGTATGTACCGGTCAGACAGGGAGGAAGGCGTCGAGCGAGGGAACCGTGGTTTACCAAGGAAGTGGAATCTCTTGTTAAGAGGAAGAAGGAGGCCTATGTGAAGATGAAGTGTGAAGTTTCGGTTGGGGCGATGGATAGTTACAAGGTAGCGAGGAAGGATCTAAAGAGAGAGCTAAGACGAGCAAGGAGGGGACATGAGAAGTATTTGGCAGGAAGGATCAAGGAAAACCCAAAAGCTTTCTATAGGTATGTCAGGAATAAGCGAATGACTAGGGAAAGAGTAGGACCAGTCAAGGACAGGGATGGGAAATTGTGTGTGGAGTCTGAAGAGATAGGCGAGATACTAAATGAATATTTTTCGTCAGTATTCACTCAGGAAAAAGATAATGTTGTGGAGGAGAATGCTGAGCCCCAGGCTAATAGAATAGATGGCATTGAGGTACGTAGGGAAGAGGTGTTGGCAATTCTGGACAGGCTGAAAATAGATACGTCCCCGGGACCTGATGGGATTTATCCTAGGATTCTCTGGGAGGCCAGGGAAGAGATTGCTGGACCTTTGGCTTTGATTTTTATGTCATCATTGGCTACAGGAATAGTGCCAGAGGACTGGAGGACAGCAAATGTGGTCCCTTTGTTCAAAAAGGGGAGCAGAGACAACCCCGGCAACTATAGAACGGTGAGCCTCACGTCTGTAGTGGGTAAAGTCTTGGAGGGGATTATAAGAGACAAGATTTATAATCATCTAGATAGGAATAATATGATCAGGGATAGTCAGCATGGCTTTGTGAAGGGTAGGTCATGCCTCACAAACCTTATTGAGTTCTTTGAGAAGGTGACTGAACAGGTAGACGAGGGTAGAGCAGTTGATGTGGTGTATATGGATTTCAGCAAAGCGTTTGATAAGGTTCCCCACGGTAGGCTATTGCAAAAAATACGGAGGCTGGGGATTGAGGGTGATTTAGAGATGTGGATCAGAAATTGGCTAGCTGAAAGAAGACAGAGGGTGGTGGTTGATGGGAAATGTTCAGAATGGAGTACAGTCACAAGTGAAGTACCACAAGGATCTGTTCTGGGGCCGTTGCTGTTTGTCATTTTTATCAATGACCTAGAGGAAGGCGCAGAAGGGTGGGTGAGTAAATTTGCAGACGATATTAAAGTCGGTGGTGTTGTCGATAGTGTGGAAGGATGTAGCAGGTTACAGAGGGATATAGATAAGCTGCAGAGCTGGGCTGAGAGGTGGCAAATGGAGTTTAATGTAGAGAAGTGTGAGGTGATTCACTTTGGAAGGAATAACAGGAATGCGGAATATTTGGCTAATGGTAAAGTTCTTGAAAGTGTGGATGAGCAGAGGGATCTAGGTGTCCATGTACATAGATCCCTGAAAGTTGCCACCCAGGTTGATAGGGTTGTGAAGAAGGCCTATGGAGTGTTGGCCTTTATTGGTAGAGGGATTGAGTTCCGGAGTCGGGAGGTCATGTTGCAGCTGTACAGAACTCTGGTACGGCCGCATTTGGAGTATTGCGTACAGTTCTGGTCACCGCATTATAGGAAGGACGTGGAGGCTTTGGAGCGGGTGCAGAGGAGATTTACCAGGATGTTGCCTGGTATGGAGGGAAAATCTTATGAGGAAAGGCTGATGGACTTGAGGTTGTTTTCGTTGGAGAGAAGAAGGTTAAGAGGAGACTTAATAGAGGCATACAAAATGATCAGGGGGTTGGATAGGGTGGACAGTGAGAGCCTTCTCCCGCGGATGGATATGGCTGGCACGAGGGGACATAACTTTAAACTGAGGGGTAATAGATATAGGACAGAGGTCAGAGGTAGGTTCTTTACGCAAAGAGTCGTGAGGCCGTGGAATGCCCTACCTGCTACAGTAGTGAACTCGCCAACATTGAGGGCATTTAAAAGTTTATTGGATAAACATATGGATGATAATGGCATAGTGTAGGTTAGATGGCTTTTGTTTCGGTGGAACATCGTGGGCCGAAGGGCCTGTACTGCGCTGTATTGTTCTATGTTCTATGTTACTCCAGCGATCGCTACCAAATAGGCGCTCCTGACTATCGACTTGTACCAGCCTTTGAATACCGCAGGCTCAGAACCAATTCGAAAGACCATTCGTTTCCCTGACCTCGTGGGCCATTTCCAAAGTTAAGTATTGGCCTTTAGTGGTAGGTAGTAGTCTAGAAGTAGGATTATTGTATAAGTATTAATTGCTGTATATAATAAATGAGCGTTGATTTAACTCTTACTAAGCGGTGTGTTGCATTATTAATCATTACTTGGACTTGAACCACGTGGCGGTATCAGAAAGATACCTGGTGACTCATGAGCAAAGGTGACAGAATAAGAATAAAGTAAACTAAGGCTAAAACGAGCAACGTTTTGGCGACATCCTGACGGGACCTGATCTAGAAGTGGAAAACCACTCCGGGAGAACCCAAGAAATTTTGAATTAGAATCCAATTGGAAACAAAAAACCACAAGTGTTCAAGCAGTTCTGATTAATAGTCATAATTCGGAAGTGTGTGTATGCATGCGTAACTAACAGGACTATAAGGTAAAACTGATAGATTTTTGTTGCGTCAAAACTGTCGGAAGTCTGTATTTTCGGAAATTAGCGCAAGCCGTACCCGCATCTACAACACCACCTTAGCCCCCTGTTCCAAATCTAAATGAAGCAAGCAGATAGGAAAGATGGCCATGCAAGCAATGCAGCGCCTCATGAACCCTGAGGAATTTGCGGTCGCAGCGACCAGCAGCAGTAGAGTGGGACAGTGTCCCATTTGGGAAGAGGAAATCCGGAAATATCTCAAGGGCAAGGGATGGCCCATGTGGAATGATTTCTGCGATAATGAAGAATCAGGTCCCGGAGGTAAAAGGCATACTTGGTGGGAGAGCCTGAGCGAAATACATAAAAAGAGCTTAGCGAAAGCTCGCAAGCCGATGGCAATTGTGTCGTGTCTGGCACAATTGCAAGGCACAGAGGAGGTCGTCAAGACGCTCCGCAAAGATGTAGAGCGCATACATCGTATGAGTAAAGTAGATGTATGCGAGGTTGAGAAAGAGAATCTGGAATTAAGGAGGAAATTAGCAGCCAAGGATGAAGAGGTGGCTGACGCCAAACGGGGTCACCAGTCTTGTCTGGCGCATTTGAGTAGTTTCCAATCCCAGTATGAAAAGGCCTATCAGGACACGCAGCGTGCAGTCCTGGTAAGGAAAGAACAGAGAAGCAGGTGGAGACGCTACAGAAACAATGTAGTGATCTCAAGGCAGCCTTGAGAGCGCTCCACACTGCCACCACAGAACAAAGACAGAGCACCATAGACCATGCAAAGTGCCGGAAGCAAATTGCAGAGCTGCAATCACTGCTTTCTGTCCAGAAAGGATTTCAGGAAACCTTTGGGGAAAAGTTAGACCAAGAAGATGGCCCTGATTGGGAAGAATTACAGGAAACAGAGCAGAGATATGTTCAGGGAACATGTGCGCAGGGAAAGCCCCAAAGGGGAAAAACACCCCCACCCCCCACACAGCAGGTAGTTCAGGCTCCAATGAACCCTGTAACAACCCAACGCACAGCCACATCGGACGAGGCGGAATTCCTATATTCCACCCCCCTAACAGTGACCCAATTACGGGACGCGTGTGCAAAAATCACACCGTTCCTCCACGCCGCAGACCCCCACCATTTCTTTGCCACCGCCAAACATCAGGTGACCATGTACGGCCTGGATGAGAGAGAGCATGTAAAGCTCATGGTTCTAAGTTTGGATCCATCGGTAGCAGCAGCCCTTCCCGACCCACAGAACGTAGGAGGCACCCTTGCAGAAATGCATACCACGATCTTGGATGCGATCGGGTATAACCGGGGTGACCCCGTAGATGGCCTCAATAAGTGTAGGCAGAAGAAGTCTGAGCACCCCACAGCGTTTGCAGGACGCCTGTGGATTCACTTCGAAGCCGTTTTTGGAGACGTAGACCGTGCCCATTTGTCCCCAGACAATATGGCAAAATGGACCCGCACCCTTATCTCCCATGCCACAGATGCAGGACAGAATGCCTGTAATAGTTATGATCCCTCAGAAGAGGCCCATAACGAGAAGTGGGTGGTTAAAAGATTGTCCTGCGTTTGGGAGCAGTCTGTTCACAATAAACCCGCCGCTAAAACCACCGAGGAAAAGCAAGCCGCCGCAGACATGCAGGCAGTAAAACCAACCCATCACAACCCCGCCTGGGTAAATGAGGGGAAGAACAGCCCCCCACCCAAATCACAAGAATGTTACAACTGGGGACAGTTGGGACATTTTGCAAAAGAGTGCAATGGCCCCAAAAAGCCACCGAGAGCCCAACAAACAGGCACTCTGAGTAAGAAAAAGGCAGAGCCCATCCATAGCGTTAGCGCCCGATAGGATCAGACAGACTTGACCGAAACAGACTGACGGTGTACGGGCTCCCCCAGTTGGGTCTGTGACACCCTTTGGGATAGGTCAGGACGACCCGTAGTCGCAGCGAAAATTCGGGGACAGCCTATCGAGTTTCTTTGGGACACAGGAGGGTCCCGCACCACCATAAATTCCTCCACCCTTTTTTCCACTACAGCCACTATCACCCTCAGCGGCTTTACAGGCCACTCGCAGCAGGGACACATCACAGCCCCTGTATCCATTCAAATCGGAACCATAACCACAAAACACCCCGTAGTTTTAGTAGACCTGCCCCACACAGCAGAACACATCCTGGGGATTGATTTTATGAATTCCCACCACCAATCCTTCGATCCAGTCAACCAGTGTGTCTGGAAGATGGTGAAATCCGCTAGAGCCCCCGCAACGCTGAACATAGGGGACTATATGAACAAAATTAGCGCAGTAGGCGAGTTTTGGTTCAACCCCACCACGCTTAGCACGGACAAGCAGGTTAGGGCAGTCCTGCAAAAGAACAGGGCAGCATTCGCGACCCACAAGCACGACTGTGGACGGATGACTGGCTCCGTACAAGTAACAGGACCTGACCCTAGACCCCAGAAACAGTACGGATTCCCCCTAGAAGCAGAGGGAGAAATCCTAAAAGTTACAGAAAGCTTATTAGAGCAGGGCGTACTAAGATCAGTAGCCTCTACTAATAATGCCCTGATTTGGCCAGTAAGAAAGCCCGACGGATCATGGCGCCTGATCATTGATTATCGGGAACTCAATAAAGTCACCCCCGCAGCAGCCCCCACCGTAGCAACAGGTCCCGAGACCATGCTCAAGCAGGGACTCAATTCCCGTTATTTCACGGTTTTGGACATCAGTAATGGATTCTGGTCCATTCCATTGGCAAAGGTGTGCCAGTACAAATTTGCCTTTACTTTTAAAGCGCAGCAGTACACGTGGACATGCCTGCCACAAGGCTTCCACAACTCCCCCTCTATTTTCCACCGACAGCTGGCAAATGGACTAGCGAAATTTTCTCGCCCCGAATGTCTGGTACAGTATGTAGATGATCTATTACTGCAGACAGACACCAAGGAAGAGCACATTGAGCTTCTGTCCGAACTCCTGGAATTGTTACATTCCATTGGTTGTAAGGTCAACCCCAAAATGGCCCAGATTTTGGAAGAAAAAGTGGTACATTTGGGAACAATTATCACGCATGGTAAACGCGAGATCGAGCATAAAAGAATTGACTCGATCGCTAAATTGCCCCTTCCCCAGAACGTTTCAGCCGTCCGGTCGTTTTTAGGACTGGTTGGCTACTGCCGAAATCACATCGACGGTTTCGCCAGCAAGGCAGTGCCCCTCTCAGACATCCTAAAGAAAGGAGCCCCCTGGGAATGGCTTCCGCAGCATACGGATGCTGTGGACTCGTTAAAACAGGCACCCATAGCCGCCCCCGTACAACAAGTTCCAGACCCGCTTTCCCCTTACGCAATAGAGGTAGCGACCACAGACCGCACCCTTTCAGCCGTGCTCCTGCAGAAACGGCACGACTAGTTAAGACCCGTAGCTAACGCCTCCCGACTTTTAGATGCTGTGGAGCAGGGATTTTCAGCCTGTGAGAGGCACCTGCTCGCAGTTTCTTGGGCAGTCCAGTACTTTTCCTACATTACCGGACTGAACACACCCCCACCCAACTTTTACTGGACGGACGACTCAAGGACGGTACCGTCAGCCAAATTCGCGCAGCGAGATGGACCTTTCTCTTGCAGGGACGGGACATCACAGTAAAACGGACAAAGACACACACATACATAGCGGACAATTTGCAGTACCCCGGAACCCCCCACGAATGTGAGATCATCTCTCCACATCATAACACAGGCCCCTTTATAGCAAAAACACCCCCCAGAAAGTTAGGAAGTTCTACTCAGAGCCCCCGCACACGGACACGTGTGAACCCATTAAGATTTATGTGGACGGATCTTCCACAGTCTTAGATGGGCAATGCATAACAGGTTGCGGGATCTATGTTGAGGACGCGCAGGGACGCGCCCTCGAGGAAATAGCTTTAAAACTACCCGGACACTTAGGCGCGCAGGCAGCAGAGCTTGCGGCCATCGCGTACATAGTAGACCACCCAGATTCCTTCCCCAGCCCAGCAGACATATACTCAGACAGCCTCTAAGTCTGTAACAGCCTTACAGAATTTCTGCCCCTGTGGGAAACAAGAGGATTTGTTTCCGCGGACGGGAAACCCCTCCCCTCAGCCCCATTACTCCGCCATATTTTAGATAAAGCCCAGAACAGGACTTTTGGCATCATAAATGTCCGCAGCCACCATCGTTCCTCCCCCCCTGGAAATGTGAAAGCCGACGCACTGGCTAAGGCAGGTTCCAGGCATGGGTATTTTTGGAAACCCCCCGAAAGCGCGCCAGTGAGTGCGCCAGTGAGTGCAGTTCAGGTCACACAGACTAGCATCGAGGATCTAGTAGAGGCCCAGAAGCAGGATAGCACTCTCACTGAGATTGTGAAAGGGAAGTTTCCAGCCTCCTACGAGAGGTTCAGAAATACACTAACCACACATGATGGTGTGGTGTTAAAGGACACCCTTTATGTAGTTCCTGAGCAGGATAGGAACCAATTGGTTTGTTTATTCCTTGATGGTCATGGACACCAGGGAATCGATCCCACCACAGCCCACCTCAAACAGCTTTGTTGGTGGCCAAATCTCAAGGAAGATGTAAGCCATTACATTGAGAATTGCCTTATCTGTGCGCAGAACAACCCCGATAGATCTACCATAAAGGCCCAACTCAGCCACACCCGACCCGTTAACGGCCCCTGGACTAACCTCCAGATTGATTTTATAGGTCCATTGCCCCCTTGCAGGAATGGCTGTAAATATGTCCTGGTGGTCATAGACACTTTTACAAAGTGGGTGGAAGCATTTCCAGCCCACACCAACACCGCAAAAACCACAGCCAAGATCCTAACCCACCATATCTTTACAAGATGGGGACTCACCCGCAGTATTGAATCGGACCAAGGTTCTCACTTTACGGGACGTGTCATGCAGAACGTCCTCACGATATTTGGCATCACCCAAAAATTCCACATTGCGTACCACCCACAGTCGAGTGGTATAGTGGAGCGCATGAATCGGACCCTAAAAACCACCCTCAGAAAAATGGTCCAGCAGAACAACACCACTTGGGACTCAGTCCTCCCTTTTGCACTGATGTTGTTGCGTAACACTGTTTCCACCTCCACAGGTTACACCCCTCACACTCTTATGACCGGACGCCCCATGAAAGGGACAGAATACTTGTTAGGTTTAGACCTGACCAGCCCCGAAGTAACGGCCCTCACCCACGAGAAAGCCGTGGAGCAATTAGTTGCTAATGTCAAAACGGCTCAGTTAGCAACCGCAGTTAGATTGGGCACCAAAAACAGAGCAAGGCCTGTTTCGATAAGGCAGTGCATGCAACGGAGTATGATATAGGACAGCAAGTGATGTTGTCTGTATATAACCCCAGCACATTCCTGTCTCCAAAATACTCGGGTCCGTATTCCATTGCGGATAAAGTAAGCCCATCCGTTTACAAAATAAAGTACCCGAATGGTAAGACTGTGTGGTTTCATATAAACCAGTTGAAGGTTTATGGAACACAGTCGAACCGCACACACCACGTCATGCTTGACACAGCAGACCACACCCCGCCCACAGCCAACGCAACCCGACCAACCCCCACCACGTCCAGCCCAGCCACAGACTCGACCTCGACTCCACCCCCAAAATATACATTCCCCCACGGAACGCCCACAGACTGCAGCAGCAGAGACAGCGACTGACTGTGACTCGGACGATAGCCACAGCACGCCTCCCTACTATCCCCATGCAACCGGACCCAACCCAGCGACTCCGACTACGATCCCAGTGATCCCTTCCTGATCACTTTTCTAAATGAATCCCACCACCGACCACCGAACCACACGGACGACCCCAACTTTGTCCCC
This sequence comes from Scyliorhinus torazame, assembly GCF_047496885.1. Taxonomy (NCBI): domain Eukaryota; kingdom Metazoa; phylum Chordata; class Chondrichthyes; order Carcharhiniformes; family Scyliorhinidae; genus Scyliorhinus; species Scyliorhinus torazame. Next base: position 235,990,814 of record NC_092708.1, on the reverse strand, counting down.
ACACAACTCGACACAACTCATTGGCACCGCGACAACTCCTACAGACTCGTCCCCAACGACGAGAGCGACCCCAACTCACACCAAGCAGCCCTTTCAGCCCTAATTCACTCCAGGGTTTGGCACCCAGGAGAAGGTGACGACCTTGAGTCCGACTCCCAAGCCGCCAACCCCTTTGCGACTCTGTTCACAACCGAGAACTGAGGTGTCCATATGATGTTTAAAGGAAACGCTTGGGAAAAGTGTTGTCCTTCCTGGTGGAACCTGCAGGATGTTTTATGTTATGTTGTTCGTCCGACAGGAGAATTTATTTTCCAGCCGCTTGTTCAGCGGTACCAACTGATCTGCAGATACCTGGTCAACAGACCACACGCTTGTTCAACGGAACTAGCTTGTCTTTAGACACTTCAGCTGATACTTGTTCGGGTATCAGACGCCCGATCGTAACTGCTCTTCTGATTCAAGGGATAGAATCACTATGGCAGCCCCACCACGATGACTACATTTTTGCCCGATCTTGTCGGTTGCTCAGGCAGTGGAGAAACGGCGTGAGATCCGCCCTGCCAGGGGACCCCCCGTTGGTCAAACACGCTCGGGTAGGGGAGATACGGCATTGGTAGCCGTCCTACCCGGGGACTCCATCCAAATCTTACCCGTCGCGGCCCATACGCACCTCATTTGACATTCTTTCATTTCAAAAAGTTTTATTTGTTTAGGCGACCTTTAGGTTGCTGCCATCTGCTATTTACATCCTGGAACATTTGGATGGTAAATCAGCACTGGTCCGTCATTGGGAAGTGTGCCGTGTCCTAAAATTTGTTTTTGAAAAAAAAATAAGGGAGTCACACATAGTGACCAATTATAAGGGAATAATTGGCCCCAAAGGACAGACACACTAGCATACCGGATATTAAACAGAGGTAGTTACAGATACTATGCTTGTTTTTACAGAACTCCAGAAGCTCCAGGACCGGAGAAAACAAAGAATAAAAGAAAGAAAAGGAAAGAGGACAGCCATGAGGACTCCCTTCATCGTGCGCAACATGATTTTTGTGGACATTTGGTTGCGCGGGAACGCGAACCCCATTACTTCAAACCTCCCAGCCGTTAATGTTTCACTGTCCCGCAGTACCCAGAGCCCAGTCACCAGCGACACTGCATCTTCCTGGTGTGCCAGGTTCATAACCTGGTACTCCCTGTCCTACGTGATCGAAGCACTGTTAGCGTTGGAGATACTCTGCTGTGTAGTGCAGACTATGCGCCTCCGTAAATGGAGAAGGAGAGCGTACCGCGCTCGAACCCCGGTATATCGGATCAGATCCCCTATATTCGGTTACGACCAGACCCCCGACCCCCGCGATCCATAACAAAATAATAAAGAGCATTCACTTGCGTTATTACTGTGAATAAAGAAATGTACAAATTTTTCATGAAAAACACTATATGATCGTGAGCTTGACTGCCAAGCCAGGAAAGACTATGGAATAATGTGATTTTGTTGTATGTTTAGGAAGATAGGATAATGCAATGTTTAGCGAGTATAGTGTAATAAGGATAAAATTAGAGGTTCCAAGTTTGTTATTTTGTAATGCATGTCCCTGTCTGACATAGCGCCATTAGAATTGTTAGGTAAAGTTTTTTGTGCATAGCTAGGGTCAGAGCAGAGGCCATGTAGGAGGTGTGTCCCCCGGTCAGGGAATGGAAAGGAACAAAGTGATGTGATCCTTCACGCTTCGCGTTAGGATCACAAGGAGGGCGTGTAGCCACGTAAAATGGCTGCTTCCCGATTAGAATGGTCAAAACCCCAATTTAAAATGGCGAACGAAAGAGGCTGATTGGAAAATCAGCCAACAGGACTCAAATGGACAGCTGCGGGTAAATCAGTGTATTCGCCTCTGGGGAAGTCAGCCCAGACCGATACCTGCAGCCATCAACATCACAACAACCCAGCTGTCTGCATAGTAAGCAGCCATCCCCGGAACAATTGCTACAAATTAGCAATTGAAAGCCGACCCAGACCTTTCGGCGCCAGCAGGGGCTGACACAAAGGAATGTAAACGACCACCCCCCGATCAAGGAATCGCCCCATTATTGGAGCATATCGAACCAAGTGATTGGGACCAAGTCCAATCACTTGGAACCAGGTACGAGGTCCGCCCCGAGAGGCGGGAAGCCCCTGGGGACTATAAGAATAGGGGCCAAGTTCAACTCGGCCCTTCTTCTCCTGCTCGCAACCTTCGAGACCCTTCGACAAAGAAAACCGTAAGTGTTACTCCAGCGATCGCTACCAGATAGGCGCTCCTGACTATCGACTTGTACCAGCCTTTGAATACCGCAGGCTCAGAATCAATTCGAAAGACCATTCGTTTCCCTGACCTGGTGGGCCATTTCCAAAGTTAAGTATTGGCCTTTAGTGGTAGGTAGTAGTCTAGAAGTAGGATTATTGTATAAGTATTAATTGCTGTATATAATAAATGAGCGTTGATTTAACTCTTACTAAGCGGTGTGTTGCATTATTAATCATTACTTGGACTTGAACCACGTGGCAGTATCAGAAAGATACCTGGCGACTCAGGAGCAAAGGTAACAAAATAAGAATAAAGTAAACTAAGGCTAAAACGAGCAACAGGAGATACAGAGCTTCCCAGTAGAGCCGGCTGCCACATTGCTGAAGGAGCTGCTGACGACAGGGGGACTGGAGAAGGGGGTAGTATTGGTGGTTTACGGGGCTATTTTGGAGGAGGAGAAGGCGCCGCTAGAAGGGATCAAGGCAAAGTGGGAGGAAGAGTTGGGAGAGGGTATGGAGGAGGGGTTCTGGTGTGAGGTGCTCCAGAGGGCGAGCGCCTCCACCTTGTGTGCGAGATTGGGGCTGATACAGCTGAAAGTGGTGTATAGAGCGCACCTTACAAGGGCGAGGATGAGCCAGCTCTTTGAGGGGGTAGAAGACGTATGTGAATGTTGCGGGGGGGGGGGGGGGGGGGGGGGGGTCCCCGCAAACCATGTTCATATGTTTTGGTCCTGTCCAAAACTGGAGGATTACTGGAAGGAGATGTTTAGAGTAATCTCTAAAGTGGTGCACGTGAAACTGGACCCGGGCCCTCGGGAGGCCATATTCGGGGTGTCGGACCAGCGGGGTTGGAAACGGGCGCGGAGGCAGATGTTCTAGCCTTCGCTCGTTGATCGCCCGAATGCGGATCCTGTAAGGGTGGATATCAACCTCACCAACCTGTGCCCTGGCGTGGTGGGGGAACCTGCTGGAATTCTTGACGCTTGAAAAAGTCAAATTTGAACTGAGGGGAAGGATGGAGCGGTTTTACAATTCATGGGCGTCATTCATTATGCACTTTCAAGAATTGGATCACATCGAACATTAGAGGGGTTGGGGGCTGGGAGGGTTGGGGGAGAGAAGGACTGTATGTGTTAATGGTGACTATGGGTGATTCCTGATTCCTTTTTGTCATTTGTTTATGTTAACATGTGGGCGAATGTTTGGGGGTTTGGTGGGAGGATGGGATCGTTTTATTGATATGGGGATTGACATTACATTCGTTACTGATAAAAAAAAAAACCAGATGGGTCTTTACCACAATCGACAATGGTTTCATGATCATCATTGGACTTTAATTCCAGATTTTTATTGAATTCAAATTCCACCATCTGCCCTGACGGGATTCAAACCCATGTCCCCAGAGCATTACCCTGGGTCTCTGGATTACTAGTTGTGACAATACCACTACACCATTGCCTGCCAACTTCAACGGTTTGTAGAATTCCTACAGTGCAGGAGGCCATTTGGCCCATCAAGTCTGCACTGACCCTGTCAGCACGGTGGTGCAGTGGTTAGCACTGCAGTCCCACGGCGCCCGAGTTCCAAGGTTCGATCCCAGCTCTGGGTCACTGTCCGTCCCCACAACACAAAAGATGTGCAGGGTTGGTGGATTGGCCAAATTGGAAAAAATAAATTGGGTACTCTAAATTTATAGAAAAAAAGATCTGCACAGACCCTCTGAAAGAGCACCCTACCTGGGCCCATTCCTCTGCTCTATCCTGTAACCCCATAAACGCACATAAACTGCAGATCTTTCAACACTAAGGGGCAATTTATCATGGCCAATCCACCTAACCTGCACATCTTTGGAATGTGGGAGCACCCGGAGAAAACCTATGCAGACACGTGTATGTGAATCCTGCAGATCACTTTGTTCCTGCACCATCTTTAAAACAGTACCATTTTGTTTGTGTCGCTTTCCCTTCCAATATGTAACTAAACAATCTTTGGTTCTGGGCATGAGTGCCATTGAGCAAATGTCTTGGTTCAGTGAATAAAATCAAAGCATTGAAATGGTCTGCTATCAATAATGTGCATTGTATAAAATCGTTGCTATCTGGCATCAAGTCACAAAGTAAAACATTCACTTGTGTTTATCAAAGTGTTGGAGACCAAAGCTCGAGTTGTAGCTCTCAGGGCACTGCCAGCGATTTACAATTGTGCACTGAACAATCATTCAAACGTATGCTTTTCCCCTTCACCACTTTCTGAAAATGGTTTCCTGGTGAGATGCTGGTGGAAGGGCAATGAGGTGGACTGGGGCATTCATTCTGAAAAAAAATGAAATGAAATGAAAATCGCTTATTGTCACAAGTAGGCTTCAAATGAAGTTACTGTGAAAAGCCCCTAGTCGCCAAATTCCAGCACCTGGCTAATGACAGGCTCTGTGACTGGTTTGTCCTTGCCAAGGTTACTTACCACATATTACCAGAACATGAACTGAATCCAATACGGTGAAGTGGCAGGATTACTTTATACTAACCACATACCGAATAGTATGTAGTTAGCATGGACTAATCTGATTAGCATAAAGGCCAAGCAGCCATATCTCATGGTACACGTCTCTGCCGTATCATCCAAAATATTTCTATTCAACCATATTCCACGGAATCCCCTACAGTGCAGAAGGAGGCCATTCAGCCCATTGAATCTGCACTGACCCTCTGTGGTGGTATGTATTAGGGGTCATGTGGGACTGTGAAGCCGTGATGCTATTGGCTGACAGATCCCGGGTCCTGGTTGGCTGCCAACTCCTGGCTCCGCCCTGAAGGCGGAGTATAAGAACCCGAGCTTCTCCCCGCAGCTTCATTCTGTTGCTGAGCTGCTGGGGACAAGTCTCGCTTAATAAAGCCTGAATCGACTTAATCACTTCTCGTCTCTCGTAAGTCATTGTGCGCTACAATCTATTAAGCGAGCTTAAAAGACTATGGAGCTCCAGATCGCCCCGGAATGCCTGCGGATCAGCCCCCACGCTGCGAACTCGGCAGCAGTATTTAAACACTGGCAAGCATGTTTTGAAGGCTACCTCCGAACGGCCCCCGGCCGGATCACAGAAGACCAGAAAATGCAGGTCCTGCATTCGAGGGTAAGCCCGGAAATTTACCCTCTCATAGAAGACGCAGAGGATTTCCCGACGGCGCTCACATTGCTGAAGGGCATCTACGTTCGGCCCGTTAACCAGGTCTACGCGCGCCACCAACTCGCGACGAGACGGCAAAGTCCCGGAGAATCGCTAGAAGAATTCTACGCCGCGCTGCTAATTTTGGGACGGGGCTGCAGCTGCCCGCCGGTGAACGCGATCGAACACACGGACATGCTAAAGACTTTTAGAAAGAGAGTCGCTAGGACTCTGAGGCACGGGCCCTTGCAGCTTCCCTAGATGTGGCCTCGCAAAACGCCCGCACCTACGGCCCCGACCGCGCGGCAGCCCCTTGTGCTCCGTGGACCCCCGTCGCGACAACCCCTCCCCTCGCAAGCTTGCGCGGTTAAAGCGCAGACCATCCCGGGGGGGCCCGCTGTTATTGCTGCGGACAAGCGAAACACCCCCGGCAGCGCTGCCCGGTCCGCGCAGCTATTTGTAAAAGCTGCGGCAAGAAGGGCCATTACGCGGCAGTGTGCCGGTCCCGGGGGGTCGCCGCAATCCCCGGAGAAGAACGAGCCCAGCACATCCCAAACGCTCCCCAACCCCCCCAGCGCCCCATGTGCGACCCGCGGGTGCCGCCATTTTGGGACCCGGGCACCACAAGGGGAGGATGGGCGCCGCCATCTTGTGACCCCCCAGCCACATGCGATTCATGGGGGTGGCCATTTTGTCCAACCCCGACCACGTGCGATCCATGGGGGCGGCCATTTTGTCCACCCCCGGCCGCATGCGATTCATGGACGCCACCATCTTGGTTGACAACAAAGGACCCCAGCATCGACGGCTCCACGGGGTCCGAAGAAGACGCCGCGACACTACTACCACGACTGGCTTCGGTGACACTGGATCAATCGCGGCCCCGGACGCTCCAGACGACGATAACAACGGTGCTGATCAACGGATACGAGACACCATGCCTGATCGACTCCGGGAGCACTGAAAGTTTTATTCACCCAGACACGGTAAGACGCTGTTTTCTGACCATCCATCCAAGCACGCATAAGATTTCCCTAGCTGCAGGATCCCACTCCGTAGAGATCAAAGGGTTTTGCATCGCGAACCTAACGGTGCAAGGGAGGGAGTTTAAGAATTACAGGCTCTACGTCCTTCCCCAACTCTGCGCGCCCACATTACTGGGATTAGATTTCCAGTGTAACCTGCAGAGTCTAACATTCCAATTCGGCGGCCCAATATCCCCACTCACTATCTGCGGCCTCGCAACTCTCAAGGTTGAACCGCCGTCCTTGTTTGCAAACCTCACCCCGGATTGCAAACCCGTCGCCACTAGGAGCAGACGGTACAGCGCCCAGGACCGAATATTTATTTGGTCTGAAGTCCAGCGGTTGCTGAAGGAAGGCATAATCCAGGCCAGCAATAGTCCCTGGAGAGCCCAGGTGGTAGTAGTAAAGACCGGGGAGAAGCAAAGGATGGTCGTAGACTATAGTCAGACCATCAACAGGTACACGCAGCTAGATGCGTACCCTCTCCCCCGCATATCCGACATGGTCAATCGGATTGCCCAGTATAAGGTCTTCTCCACCGTGGACCTCAAGTCCGCCTACCACCAGCTCCCCATCCGCCCAGGTGACCGCAAGTACACAGCCATCGAGGCAGACGGACGTCTATACCACTTCCTAAGGGTCCCATTTGGTGTCACAAACGGGGTCTCGGTCTTCCAACGGGAGATGGACCGAATGGTTGACCAGCACGGGTTGCAGGCCATGTTCCCGTATCTCGACATCGTAACCATCTGCGGCCACGATCAGCAGGACCACGACGCCAACCTCAAAAAGTTCCTCCAGACCGCTACCGCCCTGAACCTCACATACAACGAGGAAAAGTGCGTCTTTAGCACAAACCGGTTGGCCATCCTGGGATACGTAGTGCGCAATGGGATAATAGGCCCCGATCCCGAACGCATGCGCCCCCTTATGGAATTTCCCCTCCCCCACTGCTCCAAAGCCCTGAAACGTTGCCTGGGTTTCTTTTCATATTACGCCCAGTGGGTCCCCCAGTATGCAGACAAGGCCCGCCCGCTAATACAGTCCACTACCTTCCCCCTGTCGACAGAGGCTCGCCAGGGCTTCAGCCGCATCAAAGCGGATATCGCAAAGGCCACGATGCGCGCCATCGACGAGTCCCTCCCCTTCCAGGTCGAGAGCGACGCATCCGACGTAGCTCTGGCGGCCACCCTCAACCAAGCGGGCAGACCCGTGGCCTTTTCTCCCGGACCCTCCACGCCTCAGAAATCCGCCACTCCTCAGTGGAAAAGGAAGCCCAAGCCATAGTGGAAGCTGTGCGACATTGGAGGCATTACCTGGTCGGCAGGAGATCCACTCTCCTCACCGACCAACGGTCGGTAGCCTTCATGTTCGATAATGCACAGCGGGGCAAAATAAAAAATGACAAGATCTTAAGGTGGAGGATCGAGCTCTCCACCTTCAACTATGAGATCTTGTACCGTCCCGGAAAGCTGAACGAGCCGTCCGGTGCCCTATCCCGCGGCACATGTGCCAACGCACAAATAGACCGCCTCCAAGCCCTCCACGAGGACCTCTGCCACCTGGGGGTCACTCGATTCTACCATTTCGTAAAGTCCCGCAACCTCCCCTACTCTGTGGAGGAGGTCCGTACAGTCACCAGGAACTGCCACATCTGCGCAGAGTGCAAACCGCATTTTATCAGGCCGGATAGAGCGCACCTGATCAAGGCTTCCCGCCCCTTTGAACGCCTCAGTTTGGATTTCAAAGGGCCCCTCCCCTCCACTGACTGCAACACATACTTCCTGAACGTGGTGGACGAGTACTCTCGTTTCCCCTTCGCCATCCCCTGCCCCGACATGACAGCGGCCACAGTCATTAAAGCCCTTGGCACCATATTCACACTGTTCGGTTGCCCCGCGTATATCCATAGCGACAGGGGGTCCTCCTTCATGAGTGACGAGCTGCGCCAGTTCCTGCTCAGCAAGGGCATAGCCTCGAGCTACAGCCCCCGGGGGAACGGGCAAGTAGAGAGGGAGAACGGCACGGTCTGGAAGACCGTCCTACTGGCCCTACAGTCCAGGGATCTCCCAGTTTCCAGGTGGCAGGAGGTCCTCCCGTATGCTCTCCGCTACATCCGGCCGCTGCTGTGTACCACCACTAACCAAACGCCTCATGAGCGCCTCCTTGTCTTCCCCAGGAAGTCCTCCTCCGGAACGTCGCTGCCGACCTGGCTGGCGGCTCCAGGACCCATCTTGCTCCGGAAACATGTGCGGGCGCACAAATCAGACCCGTTGGTCGAGAGGGTTCACCTTCTCCACGCGAACCCGCAGTACGCCTACGTGGCGTACCCCGACGGCCGACAGGACACGGTCTCCCTGCGGGACCTGGTGCCCGCCGTCAACACCCCCCCCCCCCCCGATCATCCCCTCCCTGCCACCGGCGCACCCCGCGACCGCCCCCTTCCCGGGGGGATCGGTCCTCCTCCCGTGCCCGCCCAGGAGTAAAACAGGAACAAACACCGAAACGCTCCCGGAGACGACAACGCCTGAACAAGCACCTGCACCACCACCGGGGCTGAGGCGATCGACGAGGAAGACCAGACCACCCACTCGACTCATGGAATCCGCGTGACACCAAGAATGTTGTTGTAACAAAAAAATGTTTTTGCTAATATTGTAAATAGTTTTCACAAACTTGTACATAGCCCAGTGTAGGGCTAAAACTGTAGTAACATGTCCGAAATTTTCCTTCCAGGGCCAGCCTTGTAAACCCCTACCACCATGCGAACCACCACCCCGCCGGGTTCCTTTTTAACAAGGGGTGAATGTGGTGGTATGTATTATGGGTCATGTGGGACTGTGAAGCAGTGATGCCATTGGCTGACAGATCCCGGGTCCTGGTTGGCTGCCGACTCCTGGCTCCGCCCTGAAGGCGGAGTATAAGAACCCGAGCTTCTCCCCGCCGCTTCATTCTGTTGCTGAGCTGCTGGGGACAAGTCTCGCTTAATAAAGCCTGAATCGACTTCATCACTTCTCGTCTCTCTCGTAAGTCATTGTGCGCTACAATCTCCAAAAGAGCATTCTACCCAGGCCCACTCCCTTACGCTATCCCCATAACCCGGCGCCTTGATCATGGCCAATCCACCTAACCTGCACATCTTGGGTCTGTGGGTGGAAGCCTGAGCACCCAGAGAAAACCCACGTAGAAACAGGGAGAATGTGTAAACTCCATACAGTCACCCAAGGCCGTGATCGAACCAGGGTCCCTCTGTGAGGCAGTAGTGCTAACCACTGTGCCACCAAGTACCTCAAAACGTTTATAGAGTAACAATAATGTTTATATTCTTAAGTGCACACAGTACTCACATTGTAATCTAATCAGTGTCAGTCACATCTATCATTTACTCTCACATGCACTTCATAGACTCTTATACAGAAAGAGGCCAGTCAGTTCATTGTGCCTATGCTGACGCTTTGATAGAATTAACCAATTCATCCCACTTCCCTGCTCTTTTCCCAAACACAGACTTTCATCCCCATCAGTCTGGACTGGATTTGAATCCAGGTCTGAGAGTTAAAGGATAGTGTCTAACCTATAGCATCAACCAACTGCCAGAACAGATTGATAATTTTAAAAAAATTTAGAGTACCCAATTCTTTTTTTTCCAATTAAGGGGCAATTTAGTGTGGCCAATTCACATACCCTGCACATCCTTGGGTTGTGAGGGTGAGACCCACGCAGACAGGTGGAGAATGTGCAAACTCCACAAAGATAGTGACCTGGAAAAGGGATTGAACCCCGGTCCTCGGCGCCATGAGGCAGCAGTGTTAACCACTGCACCACGATGCTGCCCGGAATAGATTGTTAATTAAGACCATATGATATAGGAGCAGAATTCAGTCCTGCGGTCCATCGAGTCTGCATACAATTAACAATCAGATGTGATCATTTTGCTTTTATCCACTTGATGAACTCAAGGGCACGGACGTTAATTGTGCTCCCATTGCTATTCAGACATGTGTACTTCGCACAGATGAGAGGTCAAGCCTGAACATGTGTCAGTGTCTCACTGCATGAACTTATTGAACAGCCCAAATCACGGGGATCATTGATTTTGAGCATAACCACATTCAATAATTATGCAGAGTTGGTAGAAAGAAAATGTTACAATTCTTGTTTTAAATTATCATTTGGCCAGATACAAACTGATACAATAAGATTTCCATTAATGCTCTTGCCAGCTTGAGTTTCTACCCATTCACTTCAAAACAATTAGCATATCCACACTGTCTTATCTTTCATTTAGGATAATACAGAAAGATGGCACAAGCTTTATGTAGTATTACTTGGCACTCACCTTGAAGTGCTGCAGAGGTGTGAAAGGGAAATAGGGTATAATTTTCTCTTCTTTTCCCCATTTGCCTGAAAGTTTGGCATTCCGTACAACCGAGCGATCCTGGAAGTTAATGGTCACTTCGAGGCCTACATCTGTCTCTGGTTCCAAAGGGTTGCTGATGAGACTTAGTACAAAGCTGTTGTATAATCGCAAGTGTAAGCATTAACCACATGTGATCAGGAAAAAAGGGTCACACTTGAAAAGTTGGTCCTTGACTTCCAACTCATTTTCTCCTTATATTCCTGATCTAAGCAGCACATTATGTTGGATTACTGGCCCACAAATGGAATCAATTCTCAGGTATCTCTCCTAAGCAACCATTATCTATGCAATTATTGACAGTGACGACAGCAGGGATTCAGCTGTGATGTACCACAACAAAACTTGATCCTGACCTCATCGGGCAGGTACAATTTTGCCCATTATTGCTGACAGTGAAAATTCTGACCAAATGTTTCTTTCTCTAACTGGGACAGTGAGCTAATTATAGCAATTCCCTGTGAGTAGGCAACCTTGCACATAGCTGGAACTTGGGGCATTTCTTGGTTGTTTTCTTTAGTGTGGGATAAAGGCAGCTGGGAAAGCACAGTGTCAAAGGCTTTATTAATAGGAGCAAGAGCAAGGAGGTTATATTAAATTTGTAGAGAATACTTGTTTCCTGCAGTCGACTCATAGAAAAGGTCAGGACCACACTGGTCGAGACCAGACGGAAATGGGGAGAGGAGATAGGCATGGAGATAGAGGGAGGACTCTGGATCGAGGCACTGTACAGGATCAATTCCACCTTCTCCTGCACCGGGCTAAGCCTGATGCAGCTCAAGGTGGCTCACAGAGCGCACCTCACCAAGACACGCATGAATGGGTTCTTCCTGGAGGTGGAAGGTAAGTGCAAGCGGTGTCGGGGGGCCCAGCCAACCACACCCATGGTCCTGCCCCAGACTCAGGGAGTTCAAGGCTGGTAAGGGTCGAGATGGAGCCGTGCCCATCTGTGACGGTCTTTGGGGTGTCAGAGCATCCAGAGCTTTGGACAGGAAAGGGGGTGGATGCCCTGGCCTTCTCCTCGCTGATCGCCAGGCGGAGACTTCTGCTAGTTTGGAAGTGGCAGCGCCACCAGGGACTCGGAATGGCTCTCTGACTCGGCTGCGATCCAGAGACTGGAAAACATTTTTTTTGCGATAAGGGGGTCTGAGGAGATATTCCACAACACATGGAAAAAGTTCACAAGCCTCTTTCACAGACCTGTTCATAACCAGCAGCTAACTAAGGGGGGGTGGGGGTGTAGAAAGCAGGGGACAAGGAACGTCGCCTGGATGAAAGGGAGCGCGCAAACATCAGAGAAGGGACGGGGAGGAGGGCCACCCTTTGGAGGAAACACAATCCCCTTCTACATGGGCCAAACCAGGAAACGGACTGACCTATCCGCCCTCAAAAACTCAAGGTGGGAAACAGGACTTCCCCTGCACCAGCAAAACGAAGACGATCTGCAAACGAGGGGAAGGGTCTCGGCAATGAATGTAGATATGTGGATAAAGCTGGGTGTAATTCTTGCCACTAAGCAGTAAGAGTCTCTGTAAGAACCCTTAAAAAAAACCTGCATAATAGAAAACACTTGTTTCGCCTCAACTGGAGTATCGAGTCCAGTTCTGGGTGTCACAATTTTGGAAAGACATGAGAGAGTGCAGAAAAGATTCATGAAAATATTTCCAGGGATTAGGAAATATTCTGTTATATAGATTGGAGGGGTTGGGATTGTTTTCATTGGAGAAAAGACGGTTGAGAGGATATTTGTATATTTAAAATCATAAGGGGTCCAGACAGAGAAGATATAGATAAATTGTTCCCACTACTAGAAGAATCAAGAATAAGAGGGCACAGATTCAAGGTAATTGGCAAAAGAAGCAATGGAGACACGAGGAGGAATGTTTCCACACTGCAAGTGGTTCAGATTTGGAATGTGTTGTCAGAGAGTATAATGAAGACAGGTTCCATCGAAGTATTCAAGAGGGAATTGGATTATATCTGAAAAGGATGTGCAGCTTTATGGGGAAAAAGCGGGGGTGAATGACCGTCAGTAAAGTGCTCATTTGGTGTTCCTCAACACATTCTTACCAATCTCTCTGCACTCTCGCTACGATTTTGACATCCTTTCAGTTGTATAGCCCAGAACTCAATACCTCAGCTGAGGTCTCACCAACGCTTGATAAAGTGCAAGACACTTTGAACACACTTGTTCTCTACCATTAGGCACGCAATAGATTACTCTGTCATTCAGGCCATCAATAGCAACAATAACAAACATTTAAACAGCACTTTTTAAATAGATAAAACTTCCTAAGGTGCTTCAGAGAAAGAAATGAACTGCCAATGAGAGTGAAGGGAAATGGCAAAAGGCCAGGTTGAAGAATGAGGTTTTCAGGAAACATTTGGAGAAATAAATAGATTAAGAATTTTGGATTCAATGCTGACGCGTGCGGAATGTAGGTTAATACGGTCAGAAAAGTGGCGAGTAGCTCCTGGTGCAGGACATGGTGTGGGCACTCACCCTTTTTTACTGTTGTTCTCTTTTTGCACACTATAAGTAGCTACAGATGGAAGCTTAGTGCTGTGCAGATGAGAAGATCTATGATTTTAACACAATCAATGGTAAAATTTATACAGATGCCAGTCTACAAATCTTCCATGCCTCAATTGAAAATGGCAATAGAGGGAAGGGGGCTGATTTCAATATTCACCTGACCCTCTGACATGGGTAGTGATGTGTGGCTGGATTCTCCCCCGGCGGGATGCTCCATTTTGCCGGCAGCCTGGGGGTTTCCCGACGGCGTGGGGCTGCCCCACAATGGGAAACTCCATTGACCAGCCAGCATAACGGAGCATCCGCCAGTGCGCTGATACAGAAATGTGGCGCGGCAGAGAATCCAGCCCTTTATATGGGCTTCCTTTCATACAAAAAAAAGCATACTCATCTAAAAATATATACTGAATACCAAAACCTAATTCACATGTAGTACAAAGAAAAAAACATGTTTTCACATGCTCACAATACACAAAGGTACTTTATAACTAATTGAATCACTTTTATGCTGGCAAACAGCCAATTTGAGCAGTGCAAGATCACACAAGAAGAAATTAGATAAATAATCCACTAATCTGTTTTGGTGTCATTAGCCAATAAATATTGGCCAGGAAACTGGAATGTTTCCCCTGCTCTTTTGCATTCATCTCAACTGGTAGACAGGTCTTAAGTGACCCTCATCTGTATCTCCACCAGCAGTTAAAAAATGAATGCTTAACTTCTATAATCCACTCCCCGAATAGTTATGCTGAACATTCAGAAACTACTGTGACTGGGCTGTTCAGGTCAGCTCTGAAGGAGATAGTTCCAGCTGAAAAAATAAGACATTATTGGGTCCAGGTGACCTAACTTTTTAAAAAATCACATAGAAGCAGGGAGGTGAACAAAAAAAGAGCCATTAGGGTGATCCATAAGGGAGTTGGCAAGAGTCTTCATTACAAACAAACGTAGTGCCCCAAAAGGATTGCTACATGATGGAACAATTAGCACCATGCTATACCAAGATAATCCCACTTTGTTGAATCACTCAGTGTCGATTTTTAGATGAAGAGTCACATATCTGCCTTCTCACTACTATTTCAGAAGTTGAGGCATTTTGAGAATGGGTCGAGTATTAGTATTTGGATATTTCAACTGTAAATTGCCCAATGCTAGTTCCACCTTCTAGCACTAAATGCTTCACCCAGTCTCATTTGGAAAGATTTTATGGGTGGAAGAAATGGGTGGAGGGAATTACAAAGTCACAGGCTCCTTTATTTTAAAAATCACGTGGAATGAAATAAAAAGGGTTAGTCAGAAGGGAGCTTGGGGGTTTTACATAAGGGAGTTGGGAGAAATCCCCATTCGAATAAAGTACAATGCTCCAAAATTGAGTCACCAGTGTGATAGCATCCTCTCCATTTGCCTGCATGAACGCAGCTGCAACAATACTTTGGACGCTCACACCATCCATGACAAAGCAGCCATTTGATTCGCACCCTATCCACGACCACAAACAGTCACCGCCTCCACCACTGATGCACAATGGCAGCAGTGTGTGCATTCTACCAAGATTCACTGCAATTATTCAACAAGGCTCCTTCGACAGCACCTTCCAAACCCAAGATCTATAACACCTGCAAGTACAAGGACAGAAAATGTAAGGGAACATCATGGGGCAGCACAGTGGTTAGTACTTCTGCCTCACAGCGCCAGGGACCCGGGTTCAATTCCGGCCTGGGGTCACTGTCTGTGAGGAGTTTGCAATTTTTCCCCGTGTCTGTGTGGGTTTCCTCCGGGTGCTCCGGTTTCCTGCCATTGTCCAAATAAGTGCAGTTTAGGAGGATTGGCCATGCTAAATTGATCTTAGTGTCCAAAGATGTGCAGGTAAGGTGGGGTTATGGGTATAGGGTAGGCGAGTGGGCCTAGACAAGGTGCTCATTCAGAGGGTCGGTGCAGACTCGATACACTGAATGGGCTCGCTCTGCACAGTAGGAATTCTATGGTTCTATCACCACATTCAAGCTCCCCTTTAAGTCACACATCCTGTCTTGAATTCATATTGCTGCTCCTTCACTGTTGCTGGGTCAAAATCCTGGAACTCTCTCCCTAATAGCACAATAGGTGTACGTATACCACATGGACAGCAGCAGTTCAGGAAGGCAGCTAATCAATGCTCAAAGGGAATTGGGGACAGGCAATACATTATTTATTCAGGAATTTGCATAAACAAACAACAAATGAATGCAGATGTAAAATTATACAGCGTAATAAATAATCAAACACCGATTCATCCCTTGCTGTACCCCCTCCTCACGTCCAGCCTTCCCCATTTTAACCCCCTTCCACCCCTACCCCGCCTTCGCCTTCTGCTGACACCTCAATCCTCTTTAAAGAAGTAAATGAATGGCTTCCACCTCCGAGCGAACCTATCAACCGACCCCCTCAGGACGAACTTAACCTTCTCCAGTCTCAGAACTTCTGCCAGGTCGCTCACCCACACCCCCACTTTCGGCGGCTCCGAGTTCCTGCATCCAAGTAGGATCCGTCTCTGGGCTATCAGGGATTATTATATCTGGGTTATTAGGAATAACAGGAATGCGGAATATTTGGCTAATGGTAAAGTTCTTGAAAGTGTGGATGAGCAGAGGGATCTAGGTGTCCATGTACATAGATCCCTGAAAGTTGCCACCCAGGTTGATAGGGTTGTGAAGAAGGCCTATGGAGTGTTGGCCTTTATTGGTAGAGGGATTGAGTTCCGGAGTCGGGAGGTCATGTTGCAGCTGTACAGAACTCTGGTACGGCCGCATTTGGAGTATTGCGTACAGTTCTGGTCACCGCATTATAGGAAGGACGTGGAGGCTTTGGAGCGGGTGCAGAGGAGATTTACCAGGATGTTGCCTGGTATGGAGGGAAAATCTTATGAGGAAAGGCTGATGGACTTGAGGTTGTTTTCGTTGGAGAGAAGAAGGTTAAGAGGAGACTTAATAGAGGCATACAAAATGATCAGGGGGTTGGATAGGGTGGACAGTGAGAGCCTTCTCCCGCGGATGGATATGGCTGGCACGAGGGGACATAACTTTAAACTGAGGGGTAATAGATATAGGACAGAGGTCAGAGGTAGGTTCTTTACGCAAAGAGTAGTGAGGCCGTGGAATGCCCTACCTGCTACAGTGGTGAACTCGCCAACATTGAGGGCATTTAAAAGTTTATTGGATAAACATATGGATGATAATGGCATAGTGTAGGTTGGATGGCTTTTGTTTCGGTGCAACATCGTGGGCCGAAGGGCCTGTACTGCGCTGTATTGTTCTATGTTCTATGTTCTAGGGAGGCAAAGGCCAAAACATCGGCCTCTCTCGCCCCCTGGACTCCCAGATCTTTCAACGCTCCAAATATCGCTACCTCTGGACCCGGGGCCACCTTTACCCCCAACACTTCGGACTTTACGTCCGCAAACCCCTGCCGGAACCCCTTTAGCTTCGGACATGCCCAATATATGTGGAATGGATTTGTGGACCTGCCCGCGCTCCGCCCACACCAATCTTCTACCCCCTCAAAAAACCTACTCGTCCGTGCTAAAGTCATCTGTGTCCTGTGAAGTACTTTAAACTGAATGAGGCTGAGCCACGCACACAACGAGGGCCAACATCCTGCTCGTCTTCTCCCCATATTCATATATTGCCCCCGGCCCTCCGCAACTGTCCACCGCCTTCCACATGGACACCAATCCAAACTCCATCTGGAGCCTCTGCCTCTCCCTCAATAACTCTGCTTCTGGGGCCTCTGAATTCCTCCTATCCATCCTCGGAATCTCTTCCGCCAGCCTTGCCATCTCTGCCCGTTCCACCTTCTCCCTATGTGCCCGAATTGAAATAACCCCCCAACCAACCCCGATCCACCGCCTTGAGTGCCTCCTACAGCATGGCGGCCATAATCTCCCCCGTGTCATTGAGCTCCACATATCCATGGATGGTGGTTCTCACCTGCTCGCACACTCCTCATATGCCAACAGCCCCACATCCAGCCTCCACTCCGGGCGCTGGCACACCTCCCCCTCACTAATACACCCCATGCGGCGCGTGGTCGGAGAACACAATTGCTGAACACTCCCGAGTCGACCACCCCCGCCAACAATGTCTTACCCACCACAAAAAAGTCCCAAAGCTCCACGGGTACAAGCCTCCCAGAAGCTCCAAAAACCCCTTCAGCTCCTTCATTACTGCCGACACCTTCCCCGAACTCGGGCTCGACCGGTCAAACTTGGCTCAATGACTGGGTTAAAATCCCCCCCCCCCCCCCCCCTCCCATGATCAACCGGTGAGAGTCCAGGTCAGGAATCTTCCCCAACTTCCGGTTGCAGCTATGCCTAGGTAGGTCACACGGTCGGCAGCTCCCGCCGATAACAGACTTTTGGGCCCTTTTAAGGAGGTCCAGCGGCATTTGGATGACGATTCCGGGTGTGGGAAGGAAACAGTGAGGGTCCCCCAGTGCTGTATGGAGTGGACCAGGAGTGGAGCGGTCAAAAAAGTGGCTTTAGAGAAGAGAGGAGAACGGGTGCGAAAAAACAAGATGGTGGCTGGCGGGGATCAGGCAGCGTGGGCGCAGTGGTCCCGGGAGCAGCAGGAGTTTTTAAGAAGCTGCTTTGCAGACTTGAAGGCGGAGATGTTGGCCCCTCTGAAGGCGTCGATTGAAAGGCTGGTGGAGGCCCAGAGGTCCTGGGGACAGCGATCAAGGAGGTGCAGCAGAAGGCCTCTGATAATGAGGACGAGATTCTGGGCCTGGCGGTCAGAGTGGAAGCGCACGAGGCGCTGCACAAAAAATGACAGGAGAAGCTGGAGGTCCTGGAGAATAGGCCAAGGAGGCAGAACCTGCGGATTCTGGGTCTCCCTGAAGGCGTGGAGGGTTCGGATGCTGTGGCGTATGTGACTACGATGCTGGGTACGCTGATGGGTGCGGGGGCCTTCCCGAGGCCCCTGTAGCTGGATGGGGCACACAGAGTCCTGGCAAGGAGGCCGAGGGCGAACGTGCCGCTGAGGGCTATGGTGGTAAGGTTCCACTGCTTCACCGACAGGGAGTGTGTCCTACGATGGATGAAGAAGGGAGCGGAGCAGCAGGTGGGAGAACACCGAGATCCGGATTTATCAGGACTGGAGTGCAGATCTGGCCAAGAAGCGTGCAGAGCCAAGGCGGTCCTCCACGGGAAGGGGGTGAAGTTCGGGCTGCTACAGCTGGCGAGGCTGTGGGTCACATACCAGGGGCGGGATTCTCCGCAAACGGCGTGATGTCCGCTACCCGGCGCCAAAAACGGCGCGGATCAGTCCGGCGTCGGGCCGCCCCAAAGGTACGGAATTCTCCGCACCTTTAGGGGCCAAGCCCTCACCTTGAGGGGCTAGGCCCGCGTCGGAGCGGTTTCCGCTCCGCCGGCTGGCGGGAAAGGCCTTTGGCGCCACGCCAGCTGGCGCCGAAAGGACTTCGCCGGGCGACGCATGCGCGGGATTGTCAGCGGCCGCACACGGCATCCCCGCGCATGCGCAGGGGAGGGGAACTCTTCCGCCTCCGCCATAGTGAAGACCATGGCGAAGGCGGAAGAAAAAGAGTGCCCCCCATGGCACAGGCCCGCCCGCGGATCGGTAGGCCCCGATCGCGGGCCAGGCCACCGTGGGGGCACCTCCCGGGGCCAGATCGCCTCGCAGGACACCGGAGCCTGCCTGCGTCGCCTTGTCCCGCCGTTCAAACGGAGGTCTAATCCACGCCGGCTGGCGAGGGTTGACAGTGGCGGGACTTCGGCCCATCGCGGGCCGGAGAATCGCCGGGGGTTCCCGCCGACCGGCGCGGCGTGATTCCCGCCCCCGCTGAATCTCTGGTGGTGGAGAATTCGGGACACGGCGGGGGTGGGATTCAGGCCAGCCGCCGGCGATTCTCCGACCCGGTGGGGGGTCGGAGAATCGCGCCCCAGGAGTGACACCATTATTTTGATGCGTCGGATGAGGCGTGGACTTTCATCAAGAATGAGAAGTTGGACTCGAGTGGATTGCAGTATGTTATGGGGGTTGTTGGTGTGGGGGATGGGGCGGTGTTTTCCCCGCGTTTTCTTGTGTCTTTGTGGCCCAGGGCCCTCGGGGATTTGGTGAGGTCGCAGTTGAGAGGAGCTGTGTCACAGGGGGTGGGGTCGGCCCAGGCAAGGAGCGCGGTTTTTCCCGCGAAATGGTGGGGACGGTACCTGAAGCGGGGGACGGTACTGTGTTCGATGTCCGCAGTGGTTCATACGGGGTGTTGGGGGGGGGGGGACTTTCTCCACCCCTTAGGTGGGGGGGGGGGGGGGGGGGGCTGGAGATTTGGATGGGGAATCCACAGGGGGATTGGAGGTAGAGGCGGGAGCGGCTGGGGTCAGCTGACTTACGGGAGTTCAATGCGGGGGGCAGAGGGGGTTAAGCAGTTGCTTGGCCGGGGGAGGGGAGGTTTGGGGGGGGGGGGAGACTGGGTTGCTGCTGTGCTGACTGAGGGGGAATTGATGGTAAGAGGGAGTCGGCGCGGGGAGCCTCCGCCTGGGGGGCTGGAGGGTGCGGGAGGTGTGGGCCCATGGCTGGCCTAAAAAAAGGAGATAGCTAGTTGGCGGGGGCAGGGGGGGGGGGAGCCCCCCGATCCGGCTGATCACGTGGAACGTGAGAGGCCTGAATGGGCCGGTCAAGAGGGCCCGGGTGTTTTCGCACTTAAAGGGGCTAAAGGCAGACGTAGCCATGTTACAGGAGACACACCTGAAGATCGCGGATCAGACCAGGCTGAGGAAGGGATGGGTGGGACAGGTTTTTCACTCAGGGCTGGATGCGAAGAACAGGGGGGGGTCGCAATCTTGGTGAGTAAGCGGGTGGCATTTGGGGCGGTGGGTATTGTGGCAGATAAGGGGGGGTCATTATGTTAATCTGCGGATTATCTGCGGATGCTGAGCTGGATTCCGGATCTGGAGTCATGTAGTTTGGTAATGGGGGGGGGGGACTTTAGTACTGTCCTGGACCCGACATTGGATCGGTCTAGGTCGAGGTCGGGTAAGAGGCCGGCAGCAGCCAAGGTCCTGAGGGGGATCTTGGACCAGATGGGGGGAGTGGATCCGTGGAGATTTGCCAGGCCAAGGGCGAAGGAGTTTTCCTTCTTCTCCCATGTACACAAGGCTTACTCACGGATAGATTTTTTTGTGGTAAGCAGGGCGCTAATTCCGAGAGTGGCGGGGGCGGAGTACTCGGCCACTGAGATCTCGGACCATGCCCCGCACTGGGTGGAACTGGGGATGGAGGAGGAGAGAGGCCAACGCCCACCATGGCGAATGGACGTGGGACTACTGGCGGACGTGGAGGTCTGTGGGCGGGTCCGGAGGTGCATCCAAAGATATGTGGAGGCCAATGATAATCGGGAGGTTTCGGTGAGTGTGGTCTGGAGGCGCAGAAGGCAGTGGTCAGGGAGGAGCTAATTTCAGTCAGGGCCCACAGGGAGAAGAGGGAGAGGATGGAGAGGGAGAGGTTGGTGGGGGAGATACTGAGGGTGGATAGGAGGTATGCGGAATCCCCCGAGGAGGGGTTGTTGAAGGAGCTCCAGGACCATTCAAACGGAGTTTGACTTGATAACCACGGGGAAGGCTGAGGCCCAGTTGAGGAAGGTACAGGGAGCAGTGTATGAGTATGGGGAGAAGGCATCAGCTGCGGAAGAGGGAGGCGGCTAGGGAGATTGGGGGAATTAGAGATAGGGGGGGGAACATGGTGCTGAGCTCGGCTAAGATAAACGAGGTCTTTTTAAAAAAAATATATTTTATTGAAAATTGTTTCTAAACAACATTTTTCCCTCTTACAAACCAAACGAAACGATAACAAAAATAGAAATTTTTAACAATACACAAGTAACAAAACCCCGTTATCTATTGACCTATACTAAACTAAACCCCCCCCTCCCCCTGGGTTGCTGCTGCTGGTCATCTGTCTTCCCTCTAACATTCCCTTAGGTAGTCGAGAAATGGCTGCCACCGCCTGGTGAACCCTTGAGCCGATCCTCTCAGGGCAAACTTTATCTGCTCCAGTTTAATAAACCCCGCCATATCGTTTACCCAGGCCTCCAGTCCAGGGGGTTTTGCCTCTTTCCACATAAGTAGGATCCTGCGCCGGACTACTAGGGATGCAAAGGCCACGACATCGGCCTCTTTCGCCTCCTGCACTCCCGGCTCATCCGCAACTCCAAATAGAGCTAACCCCCAGCTTGGTTTGACCCAGGCATTCACCACCTGCGAGATCACTCCCTTCCAATATCCTTCCAGTGCCGGGCACGCCCAAAACATATGTGCGTGGTTTGCCGGGCTCCCGCCACACCTCCCACATCTGTTCTCCACTCCAAAGAACCTGCTCAATCTTGCCCCCGTTATGTGTGCTCTATGTAGCACCTTAAATTGAATCAGGCTAAGCCTGGCGCATGAGGAGGAATTTACCCTGCTTAGGGCATCAGCCCACATACCCTCTTCTATCTCCTCCCCTAATTCTTCTTCCCACTTTCCCTTTAGTTCTCCCACCGACTCCTCCCCCTCTTCCCTCATCTCTCTGTACATCTCTGACACCTTGCCCTCTCCGACCCACACCCCTGAAAGCACCCTGTCCTGTATCCCCTGTGTCGGGGCAACGGAAATTCCCTCACCTGTTGTCTAGTAAACGCCCTCACCTGCATATATCTCAAGAAATTTCCCCGGGGTAACTTATACTTTTCCTCCAATGCTCCCAAGCTCGCAAAAGTCCCATCTATAAATAAATCTCCCACCTTCCTAATTCCCAACTGGTACCAGCTCTGAAATCCTCCATCCATTCTTCCTGGGGCGAACTTATGGTTGTTCCTGATAGGGGACCCCACCAGGGCTCCCTGCACCCCTCTCTGTCTCCTCCACTGTCCCCATATGTTCAGTGTTGCCGCCACCACCGGGTTCGTGGTATACTTTTTAGGTGAGAGCGGTAGCGGTGCCGTCACCAGCGCCTCTAAACCCGCCCCTTTACAGGACTTTCTCTCCAGTCTTTTCCACGCCGCTCCCTCCCCCTCCATCATCCATCTACGTATCATTGCCACATTGGCGGCCCAATAGTAATCTCCCAAGTTCGGTAGTGCCAGTCCTCCTCTATCTCTACTACGCTGAAGGAACCCCCTCCTTACTCTCGGAACTTTCCCTGCCCACACAAAGCTCGTGATGCTCCTATCTATTTTATTAAAAAAGGTCCTGGTGATTAATACAGGGAGACATTGAAATACAAATAAGAACCTCGGGAGGACCATCATCTTAATTGCTTGCACCCTGCCCGCCAGCGATAAAGGCTGCATGTCTCACCTCTTGAAGTCCTCCTCCATTTGTTCTACCAGCCGTGTCAAATTAAGTCTGTGCAAGGTTCCCCAGCTCCTAGCGATCTGAATCCCCAGGTATCGGAAGTTTCTTTCCACTTTCCTTAACGGTAAGCCTTCTATCTCTCTACTCTGGTCCCCTGGATGTATCACAAATAGTTCACTCTTCCCCATATTTTGCCTATACCCCGAGAATTCCCCGAACCTCCTCAAAAGTCCCCCCTTCCCTGGCCTCATTGAACGTCCTCGCCATCAACGGGGCCAACAAGTCCACATATTTTCTGTAGTATTCCACCGGGAACCCATCCGGCCCCGGAGCCTTCCCTGCTTGCATGCTTCCCAGTCCCTTTATAACTTTGTTCACCTCAATCGGCGCCCCCAGGCCTGCCACCTCCTGCTCCTCCACTTTCGGGAACCTCCATTGGTCCAGGAACTGCCGCATCCCCTCCTCTCCCTCTGGGGGCTGAGACCTATACAGTTCCTCATAAAAGGTCTTAAACACCTCATTTATCTTTCCTGGCCTTCGCACAGTGTCTCCCCTTTCATCCCTAATTCCTCCTATCTCCCTCGCTGCTGCCCTCTTTCGCAGTTGGTGCGCCAACAGGCGACTAGCCTTTTCCCATATTCGTACCTCCTCCCCTGTGCCTTCCTCCACAGTACCTCCACCTTTCTGGTGGTCAGAAGGTCAAACTCGGTCTGGAGTCGCCTCCTCTCCCTGTACAGCTCCTCCTCCGGGGTCTCTGCAAATTCCCTGTCCACCCTTAAAATTTCCCCCAGTAATCTATCCCTTTCCTTGGCCTCTGTTTTCCTTTTGTGGGCCCCAATGGAGATCAGCTCTCCTCTGACCACCGCTTTTAGTGCTTCCCAGACCACTCCCACAGGGACCTCGCCGTTGTCATTGACCTCCAGGTATCTCTCAATACATCCCCTCACTCTTGCACACACTCCCTCATCCGCCATCAGTCCCACATCTAATCGCCAGAGTGTTCTCTGCTCCCTGTCCTCTCCTACTTCCAGGTCCACCCAATGTGGGGCATGATCCGAAACCGCTATGGCTGAGTATTCAGCTTCTTCCACCCTAGAGATCAACAACCTTCCTAAAACAAAAAAATCTATCCGGGAGTACACTTTATGGACATGGGAGAAGAAGGAATACTCCCTAGCCCTAGGTCTAAGAAATCACCATGGATCCACTCCCCCCATTTGGTCCATAAACCCCTTAAGTACCTTGGCCGCTGCCGGCCTTCTTCCGGTCCTTGAGCTGGATCTATCTAGCCCCGGGTCCAGCACTGTATTGAAGTCCCCTCCTAAAATCAAATTTCCTGCCTCCAGGTCCGGTATACGCCCCAGCATCCGTCTCATGAATCCCGCATCGTCCCAATTTGGGGCATACACATTAACCAACACGACCTCCATTCCCTCCAGCCTACCACTCACCATTACATATCTACCTCCGCTATCTGCTACGATGTTCTTTGCTTCAAATGCTACCCGTTTCCCCACCAAAATGGCCACCCCTCTGTTCTTTGCGTCCAGTCCTGAGTGGAACACCTGTCCCACCAATCCTTTCTTTAGCCTAACTTGGTCTGCCACCTTCAGGTGCGTCTCTTGGAGCATAGCCACGTCTGCCCTTAGTCCTTTCAAATGCGCGAGCGCTCGGGCCCTTTTTATCGGTCGATTCAGGCCTCTCACGTTCCACGTGATCAGCCTCACTAGGGGGCTACCTGCCCCCCTCCCGTGTCGACTAGCCATTACCTTCTCTAGGCCAGTCCCATATCCCGCCTCCGCGCTCCCGCTCGCTCCCCCAGCGTCGCACACCGTCCCCGACCACCCACTTTTTAGCCATTCCCTTTTGGAATTCCGCAGCAGCAACCCAGTTGTGTCGTCCCCCCCCCCCCCCCCCCCCCCCGCTAGATCCCTATCTAGCTTGATTGCTCCCCCCATATCACTTCCGTAAGTCAGCTGACTTCAACTGACCCCGGCTACTCCTGCTCACTCCTCGACCCCCCCGGTGTGAGGGAACTCCCTTGCGCCTGTTTTCCCGCCTTATTCTTTCTGGCGCGGGAACATCCCTATACCTAACCCGCCTCTTATGGCGCAGCTCCCTTTCCCCTCCCCCTCCCCATTCTTCGACTATGTCCCGTCTTTCCCCCCTCACCGGCGCCCACATTTCCCCAGTGTCCCCCCCCTTCCCTGTTTACTTCTCGAGTAACTTTCACCATAACAGTAACAAGAACAATAACAATAACAATTCCCTGCAGCATCAGTCCCTCAGTTCCGGTCCAGTTTCTCTTCTTTGATGAAGGACCATGCTTCCTCCGCTGTCTCGAAGTAATAGTGTCTCTCCTGATACGTGACCCATAGTCTTGCCGGCTGCAGCATCCCAAACTTCACCTTCGTTTTGTGCAAAACCTCTTTGGATAAACGAGGTCTTTAAGGACTTTTATGGTAAATTATACGAGTCAGAACCCCCGGAGGGAGGGGAGGGTATGAGGCAGTTCCTGGACCAACTGAGGTTTCCAAAGGTGGAGGAAGGGCGGGTAGAGGGATTGGGGGCCCCGATTGAGATGGAGGAACTAATTAAGGAGTTGGGGAGCATGCAGGCGGGCAAGGCCCCGGGGCCGGATGGGTTTCCCGTAGAGTTCTATAGGAAATTCTCGGAGCTGTTGGGCCCGTTGCTGTTGAGAACTTTTAACGAGGCTAAGGAAAAGGGAATCCTTCCCCCGACGATGTCGCAGGCTCTGATCTCGCTTTTCCTCAAGCGTGATAAGGACCCGCTGCAATGTGGCTCCTATAGGCCAATTTCGCTCCTTAATGTGGATGCCAAGCTGTTGGCCAAGATCTTGGCCACTAGGATTGAGGACTGTGTCCCGGGAGTGATTCATGAGGATCAGACAGGGTTTGTGAAGGGCAGGCAGCTGAATACGAATGTGCGGAGGCTTCTGAATGTGATCATGATGCCTCGGAGGGTGGGGATGCAGAAGTGATAGCGGCAATGGACGCAGAGAAAGCCTTTGGCCGGGTGGAGTGGGAGTACTTGTGGGAGGTGTTAGGCTGATTTGGGTTTGGGGAGGAATTCATAGGGTGGGTCAAATTGTTGTATCAGGCCCCGGTAGCGAGTGTTTCGACGAACCTGCAGCGGTTGGGGTACTTTAGACTATATCGTGGAACGAGGCAGGGCATGTCCAAAACATATGGGCATGTTTGCCCTGGCGATTGAGCCGCTGGCCATGGCGTTGAGGGAGTCCAGAAACTGGAGGGGGTTGGTTCGGGGGTGGGGGGGAGGAGGAGCACCGTGTTTCACTGTATGCGGATGACCTGCTTCTCTACATTGCGGATCCGGTGGAGGGGATGGGGGAGGTCATGCAGATACTTAGGGATTTTGGAGACTTCTCGGGATATAAGCTAAATGTAGAAAAAAGCGAGCTTTTTGTGGTGCATGCGAGGGGCCAGGAAAAGAGGTTGGCAGAGCTACCGCTCAAGATGGTGGAGAGGAGCTTTCGGTACTTGGCCATCCAGGTGGCCAAGAGCTGGGGGGGTCTTGCACAAGCTCAATTTAGCGCGGCTGGTGGATCAGATGGAGGGGGACTTTAGGATGTTGGACATGCTGCCACTCTCCCTGGCGGGCAGGGTGCAGTCCGTAAAGATGACGGTCCTCTCCAAGTTCTTGTTCGTCTTCCGGTGCCTGCCCATTCTCATCCCCAAGTCCTTTTTCAAGCGGGTAAATAGGAGCATTACAGGATTTGTGTGGGCAAATAAGACCTCACGGGTTAAGAGACTGTTTGTTCATTCCAGGTAGGATAGACGGCAGGTTCCTAAGCTGGCACAGGGCGGGAATCAAAACGATAGAGAACTTGTTTATCAATGGGACTTTTGCCAGTCTGAGGGCGCTAGAGAAGAAATTTGGGTTGCCCCGGGGAACACTTTTAGGTACATGCAGGTTTGGGCGTTTGTGAAAAAGTAGGTGGGGGAATTCCCGCTGCTACCGGCACGGAGGATAGAGGACAGGGTGGTCTCGGGCATGTGGGTGGGGGATGGCAAAGTATCGGACATATACCAGGAGCTGCAGGAGGCAGAGGAGGCCTCGGTGGAAGAGCTGAAGGGCAAGTGGGAAGAGGAGCTGGGTGAGGAGCTGGATGAGGGCCTGTGGGCTGACGTCCTGGGCAGGGTCAATTCCTCCTCATCCTGCGCCAGGCTGAGCCTGACTCAGTTTAAAGTGGTGCACCGGGCGCATATGACAGGGACGAGAATGAGTAAGTTCTTTGGGGTAGAGGACAAGTGTGTGAGATGTTCAGGGAGCCCAGTGAACCATGCCCATATGTTTTGGACATGCCTGGCACTTACGGAATTTTGGAAAGGCTTTGCAAAGGCTATGTCCAAGGTCTTGGACACTCGGGTAAAACCGAGCTGGGGATAGCGATATTTGGGGTATCGGATGATCCGGGAGTGCAGGAGTCGAAAGAGGCCGGAGTTCTAGCCTTTGCCTCCTTGGTAGCCCGGGGAAGGCTCTTGTTAATGTGGAGGGACACAAAATCCCCAAGCGTAGAGGCTTGGATCAGTGACATGGCGGGGTTTCTCAGGTTGGAGAAGATGAAGTTTGCTTTGCGAAGGTCCTTGCAGGGGTTCTCCAGGCGGTGGCAACCGTTCCTTGACTTTCTCGCGGAGCGTTAGGTGGAGGTCAGCAGCAGCAGCAAACCAGGGGGGGGGGGGGGGGTTGATTTAATTTAATTTGTAAGGGGCAAATGCACCACCTTGTTTTGTTTGTTGAATTGTTAATTGGTTAGAGGTGTGGTAATACCAGGTATTGCGGTACCTGAGAGGTGGATGACCATTGGCTGGACCCAGGAGTCTACCATTGGCTGATGTACATAGCTCCGCCCTGAGAGGCGGAGTATAAGAACCAATGCCGTCCCAGCAGCCTTCACTTTCTGTATCGAAGCTGCGAGGGAACAGTTCTAGCAGATTAAAGCCTATTAGTTATGACTCACCTTGTCTCGAGAGTAATTGATTGTGCATCAATTTAATCTGCTACAACTTCAGTTGAAAGGATGGATCTCCGTATCAAACCGGAGTGCCTTCAGCTCAGCCCCCACGCAGACAACTCTGCTGCTATCTTCAAACATTGGCTGGCGTGTTTTAAGGGCTACCTCGACACGGCCGCCGACACCCCCACGGAAAGACAAAAGATGCACCTTCTACGCTCGCGGGTCAGCCCTGGGATCTACCCTCTGATCGAGGAGGCGGAGAATTATGCTGCAGCAATCGAGCTGCTAGAAGGACATTATATCCGCCCTGTGAACCAGGTCTACGCCCGTCACCTGCTGGCGACTAGGAGGCAAAGCCCCGAAGAAACGTTGGAAGACGTCTACCGGGCGCTGCTGGTGCTGGGCCGAAACTGTGGCTGCCCGCCAGTTTCGGGTAACGAGCACACGGAACATTTGATCAGGGATGCTTTCGTGGCAGGTATGACTTCCCCCGATATCCGCCGAAGGCTCCTAGAAATGGACACTCTGGGACTTACTCTGGGGTCCATGGACGTTGCGTATAACGCGCTGGCTTTTGCTCCCGGACGCGCGGCAGCCCCCTGGGCTGCGTGGCACCCCGTTGCGGCAGCCCCTCAGACCTTCCCTCTGACCCCGCAAGCCTGCGCGGCGAGACGGCCCGCTACCGCCGGCGGACAATGCTGTTTCTTCTGCGGGCAGGCGAATCATCCCCGCCCGCGCTGCCCGGCCCGTACCGCCACCTACAAAGGGTGCGGCAAGTAGGGCCACTGTGTCGGGGTCTGCCAGGCCCGCGCCGTGGCCGTGGTCTCCAGCGACTATCGGCAGCCCCCTTTTCAGGCCCCGTCCATCCAACGCCCGCCGCCACCCCCCTATCCTCAGGCCGCGTGCGACCCGCGGGTGTGGCCATTTTGCCCTCCGGCCACCGAGCTGGATGGGTGGGAGCCGCCATTTTGTCCCTCGCCGCCGCCATCTTCTTCATCCCCGGACTCCATGTGCGACCCATGGCTGACGCCACCTTGGATGGGGCCCCAGGTCCCCAGCACAGCCGACTACACGCTGCCCGACCAGAACTCTCCATTACTGCAGCTGGCCCCGGTGACTCTGGACCAGAGTCGGCCCCGGATGCTTGCGAAAGCTACAACGACGATCTCTGTCAACGGCCACGTGACGCTGTGCTTGATCGCATCTGGGAGCACGGAAAGCTTTGTTCACCCCGACACGGTAAGGCGCTGTTCTCTTGTCACCCATCCCTTAAACCAAAGGATCTCCCTGGCCACCGGGTCACACGCGGTGGAGATAAAGGGGTTCTGCCTAGCGAACCTCACTGTCCAAGGCAGGGAATTCCGCAATTTCCGCCTGTACGTCCTGCCGTACCTCTGCGCAGCCACCCTCCTTGGGCTGGATTTCCAGTGCCATCTGCAAAGCCTGACTTTTAAATTTGGCGGCCCTATACCCCCCCTTACTGTCTGCGGCCTCACGACCCTTAAGGTCGACCCGCCTTCCCTGTTTGCGAACCTCACCCCGGATTGCAAACCCGTCGCCATCAGGAGCAGACGATACAGTGCCCAGGACCGGACCTTTATCAGGTCGGAGGTCCAAAGGCTGCTGAGGGAAGGGTTCATCGAAGCGAGCATCAGCCCCTGGAGGGCTCAAGTAGTGGTGGTAAAGACCGGGGAGAAACATAGGATGGTCATTGACTACAGCCAGGCCATCAACAGGTTTACGCAGCTGGATGCGTACCCTCTCCCCTGTATAGCCGACCTGGTGAACAGGATTGCGCAATACAAGGTTTTCTCCACGGTGGATCTCAAGTCTGCCTCCCACCAGCTACCCCTCCGTAATGGTGACCGCCAGTACATTGCCTTCGAAGCAGATGGGCGGCTCTATCACTTTTTAAGTGTTCCCTTCGGTGTCACGAACGGGGTCTCGGTCTTCCAACGTGAGCTGGACCGAATGGTTGACCGGTACGGCTTACGTGCAACTTTCCCGTATCTTGATAACGTCACCATCTGCGGCCATGACCAGCAGGACCACGACACCAACCTCCGAAAATTTCTCCAGACCGCGAATATCCTTAATCTCACTTACAATAAGGATAAATGCGTGTTTAGCACCGACCGTCTAGCCATTCTAGGCTACGCAGTGCGAAGTGGAGTCATAGGCCCTGACCCTGAGCGCATGCGCCCCCTCATGGAGTTCCCCCTCCCTCACTGCCCCAAGGCCCTAAAGCGCTGCCTCGGCTTCTTCAGCTATTATGCACAATGGGTCCCCAATTACGCAGACAAGGCTCGACCCCTGATCCAGTCCACAACCTTCCCCCTGTCGACGGAGGCCCGCCAGGCCTTCTACCGCATCAAAGCAGACATTGCAAAAGCCACGATGCGCGCCATCGACGAGTCCCTCCCCTTCCAGGTCGAGAGCGATGCTTCCGACGTAGCTCTGGCGGCCACCCTCAACCAAGCGGGCAGGCCCGTGGCTTTCTTTTCCCGCACCCTCCATGCTTCCGAGATTCGCCACTCCTCGGTCGAAAAGGAGGCCCAGGCCATAGTAGAAGCTGTGCGACACTGGAGGCATTACCTGGGCGGCATGAGATTCACTCTCCTCACGGACCAACGGTCGGTTGCCTTCATGTTCGATAATGCACAGCGGGGCAAGATTAAGAACGACAAGATGTTGCGGTGGAGGATAGAACTCTCCACCTACAATTACGAGATCTTGTACCGTCCTGGGAAGCTGAACAAGCCTCCTGATGCCCTGCCACAGCACAAGTGGACCGCCTCCGATCCCTCCACGAGGACCTCTACCACCCGGGGGTCACTCGTTTCTTTCATTTTATCAAGACCCGCAACCTGCCCTACTCCATCGAGGAGGTCAGGACAGTCACCAGCGACTGCCAAATCTGCGCGGAGTGCAAACTACCGCCCAGAGAGGGCGCACCTGATAAAGGCTTCCCGTCCCTTTGAACGCCTCAGCATGGATTTTAAAGGCCCCCTCCCCTCCACCGACCGCAACATGTACTTCCTGAACGTGATTGACGAATACTCCTGGTTCCCATTCGCCATCCCCTGCCCAGACATGACCACAACCACCGTCATCAAGGCCCTCAAGGGTATCTTTACACTGTTCAGTTTCCCCGCATACATTCACAGTGATGGGGGTCCTCCTTTATGAGTGATGAACTGCATCAATTCCTGCTCAGCAAAGGCATCGCCTCGAGCAGGACGACCAGTTACAACCCCCGGGGAAACGGGCAAGTTGAGAGGGAGAACGGCACAGTCTGGAAGACCGTCCTGCTGGCCCTGCGGTCTAGGAATCTCCCAGTCTCCCGCTGGCAGGACGTCCTCCCGGTGGTCCTTCACTCCATCTGGTTGCTGCTCTGTACTACCACAAATCAGACACCTCATTAACGTCTCCTTGTTTTCCCCAGGGAGTCCTCCTCCCGGACCTCGCTCCCAACCTGGCTAGCGACACCCGGACCCATCCTGCTTCGGAGACATGTGAGGGCGCACAAGTCGGACCCGTTGGTCAAGAGGGTCCACCTGCTGCACGCCAACCCCCAGTACCCCTATGTAACGTTCCCTGGCGCCCGCCAAGACACGGTCTCCCTTCGGGACCTGGCGCCCGCCGGAGCCCCACGTGCACCCACACCAGTGCCGCCACCCCCCCCCCCCCCCCCCCTCCCCGTAGCACCTGACTGGAAGGTCAGTACTCCCGCCGTCCCGGCCTAGGCCTGAACAAGCACCGACGCCCCCTAAAGGCGCCCCCCCCCGCCCACTTTTCGCCCCAACAGCGCCGCCTAGGGGCGACAAAGCTGCCTGGGAGGACGACACCACCTTCCCGGAGTCGCAACCGCCGGGGCCCCCATCAGGATCACTGCCGAAGCCCAGACGCTCCAGAAGGACGACCAGGCCACCCGATCAACTGATTGCTGCACCATGAACATTTTGTATTACTCTCGACATCACGGCATCTCCATACCTGGTCCTACCATGCGAAAGGCGACATTAACGCTGGCCATCATCCCGCCTGGTTCTTTTTTAACAGGGGGTGAATGTGGTAATACCAGGTATTGCGGTACCTGGAAGTGGATGACAACTGGCTAGACCCAGGAGTCTACCATTGGCTGATGTACATAGCTCCGCCCTGAGAGGCGGAGTATAAGAACTGATGCCGTCCCGACTTCCGGTTGCGGCGATGCCCTGCTAGCCGCACGTTTCGGCAGCTCCAGCTCCAATGGACCTTCGGGCTCTTTTAAGAGCCCCAACGGGAAATTTTTGGGCGACCCAACCCGGTGTGGGGTGAGTGAATAGGGAGTCCCCCCCACCAACGAAAGAGGAAAATATCGGCGGCGGCGGCTGCAGCGTGAGGAATCGTCGACGAAAGGACAGAAAGGGAGAAGACACAAGATGGCGGCGGAGAAAGCCCAGGCGACATGGGGGCCCGAGCAAGACGAATTTCTGAGACGGTGTGTGGAGCTACTAAAGAGGGAGGTGCTGACCCTGATGTTACAGGCAATTGAGGGGCTCAAGGAGGCACAAAGGACCCAGGAGACAGAGCTCCGTGTGGTGGAGCAGAAGGTGACGGATAATGAGGACGAGATCCTGGGCCTGGCGGTCAAAACGCAGACGCACGAAGCACTCCATAAAAAGTGTATTGAAAGGATTGAGGCCCTAGAAAACAGAGCGCGAAGGAAGAACCTTCGGATACTGGGTCTCCCTGAGGCAGTGGAAGGAGCGGACTGTGGAGCTTATGTAAGTACAATGCTAAGCTCATTGATGGGAGCTGAGGCCCCTGCGGGCCCCTTGGAGGTGGAGTGGGCACATCGGATCCCGGCGAGAAGACCAAAAGCGGGAGAACCACCTAGGGCGACAATCGTGCGATTTCACCGCCTTAAAGATAGAGAAGAGGTCCTGAGATGGGCTAAAAAGGTGCGGAGTAGCAGATGGGAGAATGCAGTGGTACGGGTGTACCAGGATTGGAGTGCGGAGGTGGCGAGAAGGAGGGCGAGTTTTAACCGAGCCAAGGAGGTGTTACACAAAAAGGTGAAGTTCGGGATGCTGCAGCCGGCACCACTATGGGTCACGTACCAGGAGAGACACCATTATTTCGATACGGCGGAAGAAACATGGACCTTTATTAAAGAGGAGAAATTGGATCGGAACTGAGGGACTGATACTGTAGGGAATGTTATTGTTATTGTTATGGTTGATGTAAATAGAGAAGTAAATTGGGATGGGGGAGACACTAGGAAATGCGGGCGCCGGTGAGGGGGGAAAAGAAGGGACATAGGCGGAGAATGAGGAATGGGAGGGGGAGAGGAAAGGGAGCTGCGCCACAAGAGGCGGGTCAGATAAAGGGATGTTCCCGCGCCAGAAAGATTATGGCGGGAAGACAGGCGCAAGGCGGATGGGAGTTCCCTACACGGGGGGGGGGGGGTCAAGGAGTGAGCAGGAGTAGCCGGGGTCAGTTGAAGTCAGCTGACTTGCGGGGGGAGCAATCGCGCTAGAAAGGGATCTAAGGGGGGGGGGGGACTGGGTTGCTGCTGCGGAAATCAAAAAGGAAATGGCTAAAGAGTGGGTGGACGGGGATGGAATGCGACGCCTGGGGAGCGAGTGGGAGCGTGGAGGCGGGATATGGGACTGGCCTAGAGAAGGTGATGGCTAGTCAACACGGGAGGGGGGCAGGTAGCCCCCTAGTGAGGCTGATCACGTGGAACGTGAGAGGCCTGAACGGACCAATTAAAAGGGCCCGAGTGCTCGCGCACTTGAAAGGACTAAGGGCAGACGTGGCTATGCTCCAAGAGACGCACCTGAAGGTGGCGGACCAAGTTAGGTTAAGGAAAGGATGGGTGGGACAGGTGTTCCACTCAGGACTAGATGCAAAGAATAGAGGGGTGGCCATATTGGTGGGGAAACGGGTAACATTTGAAGCAAAGAACATCGTAGCAGATAGCAGAGGTAGATATGTAATGGTGAGTGGCAGGCTGGAGGGAATGGAGGTCGTGTTGGTTAATGTATATGCCCCGAATTGGGATGATGTGGGATTTATGAGACGGATGCGGGGTCGTATACCGGACCTGGAGGTAGGAAGCTTGATATTGGGAGGGGACTTCAATACCGTGCTGGACCCAGGGCTAGATAGATCCAGATCAAAGACCGGAAGAAGGCCGGCAGCGGCCAAGGTGCTCAAGGGGTTTATGGACCAAATGGGGGGAGTGGATCCATGGCGATTTCTTAGACCAAGGGCCAGGGAGTTCTCCTTCTTCTCCCATGTCCATAAAGTGTACTCCCGGATAGATTTTTTTGTTCTGGGAAGGTCGTTGATCTCAAGGGTGGAAGAAGCTGAGTATTCAGCCATAGCGGTTTCGGACCATGCCCCACATTGGGTGGACCTGGAACTAGGAGAGGAAAGGGAGCAGAGAGCACTCTGGCGATTAGATGTGGGATTGATGGCGGACGAGGGAGTGTGTGGAAGAGTGCGGGGGTGTATTGAGAGATACCTGGAGGTCAATGACGACGGGGAGGTCCGTGTGGGAGTGGTATGGGAAGCACTAAAAGCGGTGGTCAGAGGAGAGCTGATCTCCATTGGGGCCCACAAAGGGAAAACAGAGGCCAAGGAAAGGGAAAGATTACTGGGGGAGATTTTAAGGGTGGACAGGGAATTTGCAGAGACTCCAGAGGAGGGACTGTACAGGGAGAGGAGACGACTCCAGACGGAGTTTGACCTCCTGACCACCAGAAAGGCGGAGGTGCTCTGGAGGAAGGCACAGGGGAGGAGGTATGAATATGGGGAAAAGGCTAGTCGCCTGCTGGCTCATCAGTTGCGAAAGAGGACAGCGGCGAGGGAGATAGGGGGAATTAGAGACGAAAAGGGAGCCACGGTGCGAAGAGCAGGGAAGATAAACAAGGTGTTCAAGACCTTTTATGAGGGACTGTATAGGTCCCAACCCCCAGAGGGAGAGGAGGTGATGCGGCAGTTCCTGGATCAATTGAGGTTCCCTAGGGTGGAGGAGCAGGAGGTGGAAGGCCTGGGGGCACCGATTGGGGTGGACGAGGTTATTAAGGGGCTGGGGAACATGCAAGCAGGGAAGGCTCCGGGGCCAGACGGGTTCCCGGTGGAATTTTATAGAAAATACGTGGACTTGTTGGCCCCGTTGTTGGTGAGGACGTTCAATGAGGCCAGGGAAGGAGGGACTTTACCCCCGACAATGTCGGAGGCGACGATATCGCTAATTCTGAAGAGGGATAAAGATCCGTTGCAGTGCGGGTCCGATAGACCTATTTCACTATTGAATGTGGACACCAAATTGCTGGCAAAGGTACTGGCATCGAGGATAGAGGACTGTGTCCCGGGGGTGGTGCACGAAGACCAGACAGGGTTCGTAAAGGGGAGACAACTGAATGTCAACGTGCGACGACTATTAGGGGTGATAATGATGCCCCCAGTGGAGGGGGAGGCAGAGATAGTGGCGGCAATGGATGCAGAGAAGGCATTTGATAGGGTGGAGTGGGAGTATTTATGGGAGGTGTTAAGGAGGTTTGGGTTCGGGAATGGGTTTATTAGCTGGGTCAAACTTCTTTATGGGGCCCCAACGGCAAGTGTAGTCACGGGTCGGCAAAGATCGGAGTATTTCCGATTATATAGGGGAACAAGACAGGGATGCCCGCTATCTCCACTGTTGTTCGCGTTGGCAATTGAACCTCTGGCCATGGCGTTGAGAGACTCCAGGAAATGGAGAGGGGTGATTAGAGGGGGAGAAGAACACCGAGTCTCGCTATACGCGGATGACCTACTGTTGTATGTGTCAGACCCAGCGGGGGGGATGATAGAGGTTGTGCGGATGTTGAGGGAGTTCGGAGATTTCTCGGGATATAGGCTTAACATGGGGAAGAGTGAACTATTCGTGATACACCCAGGGGACCAGAGTAGAGAGATAGAAGGCCTGCCTCTAAGGAAAGTGGAAAGAAACTTCCGATACCTGGGGATTCAGATCGCTAGGAGCTGGGGAACCTTGCACAGACTTAATCTGACACGATTGGTAGAACAAATGGAGGAGGACTGCAAGAGGTGGGACATGCAGCCTCTGTCGTTGGCGGGCAGAGTGCAGGCAATTAAGATGATGGTCCTCCCGAGGTTCTTATTTGTATTTCAATGTCTCCCTATACTAATCACTCAGACCTTTTTTTAAAAAATAGACAGGAGCATCACGAGCTTCGTGTGGGCAGGGAAAGTCCCGAGGGTAAGGAGGGGGTTCCTACAACGTAGCAGGGACAGAGGAGGATTGGCGCTACCGAATTTGGGCGACTACTATTGGGCCGCCAATGTGGCGATGATTCGTAAATGGATGATGGAGGGAGAGGGAGCGGCGTGGAAAAGACTGGAGAGAAAGTCCTGTCAAGGGACGAGCTTAGAGGCGCTGGTGACGGCGCCGCTACCGCTCTCACCAAAAATGTTTACCACGAACCCGGTGGTGGCGGCAACATTGAATATCTGGGGACAATGGAGGCGACAGAGAGGTGTGCGGGGAGCCCTGGTGGGCTCCCCAATCAGGAACAACCATAGGTTTGCCCCAGGAAGAATGGATGGAGGATTTCAGAGCTGGCACCAGTTGGGAATTAGGAGGGTGGGAGATTTATTTATAGATGGGACGTTTGCGAGCTTGGGAGCATTGGAGGAAAAGTATAAGTTGCCCCGGGGAAACTTCCTTAGATATATGCAGGTGAGGGCGTTCACAAGAGGGAATTTCGGCTGCTCCCGGTACAGGGGATTCAGGACAGAGTGCTTTCGGGGGTGTGGGTCGGAGAGGGCAAGGTGTCAGAGATATACCGAGAGATGAGGGAAGAGGGGGAGGAGTTGGTGGGTGAATTAAAAGGAAAGTGGAAAGAAGAGTTAGGGGAGGAGATAGAGGAGGGTATGTGGGCTGATGCCCTAAGCAGGGTAAATTCCTCTTCCTCGTGCGCCAGGCTTAGCCTGATTCAATTCAAGGTGCTACATAGAGCACACATAACGGGAGCAAGACTGAGCAGGTTCTTTGGAGTGGAGGACAAGTGTGGGAGGTGCGGCGGAAGCCCGGCAAACCACGCACCTATGTTTTGGTCGTGCCCGGCACTGGAGGGGTATTGGAAGGGAGTGACGGGAGTGATTTCTAAGGTGGTGAAGGCCCGGGTCAAACCAGGCTGGGGGCTAGCTCTATTTGGAGTTGCGGATGAGCCGGGAGTGCAGGAGGCGAAAGAGGCCAACGTTGTGGCCTTTGCGTCCCTAGTAGCCCGGCGTAGGATTCTACTCATGTGGAAGGAGGCGAAACCCCCCGGACTGGAGGCCTGGGTAAACGATATGGCGGGGTTCATAAAACTGGAGCGGATAAAGTTTGCCCTGAGAGGATCGGCTCAAGGGTTCACCAGGCGGTGGCAGCCATTCCTCGACTACCTAGGGGAACGTTAGAGGGAAGACAGGTGACCAGCAGCAGCAACCCGGGGGGGGCGGGGGTGGAAGTTTTAGTTTATGTTAAACGATTAGATTACCATGTTGATTAGCCATCTGTTTATTGTTAAACTTTCTTTACTGTTATGTTTGATCTGTAAAGGGAAAACATTTTGATCGAAAAAATTTCAATAAAACATATTTTTTTAAAAAAAAGAACTGATGCCGTCCCAGCAGCCTTCACTTTCTGTATCGAAGCTGCTGGGGAACAGTTCTAGCAGATTAAAGCCTATTAGTTATGACTCACCTTGTCTCGAGAGTAATTGATTGCGCATCAAGAGGGTTAAGTTGTTTTTGTTGGCATATTGTTTTGTTCTCTTTGCATTATATTTTCTTTCATAGTGGTTTGTAAAAATTATTGGAAAAATTTTGAATAAAAACATTTTAAAAAAGGGAATCTTCCCCAGCACCCACCCGTAAGATCCACATCATCCCAATTAGGGGCATAAACATTTACCAGGACCACCGGCAGTCCCTCCAGCTTCCCACCCACCCTCACAAGCCCCTGCCCAAATCGGACACAATGTTCTCCGCCTCAAACGCCACCCGCTTATTCACCAGCATCACCACCAGCCTGGTCTTCATGTCCAGTCCTGAATTGATTGCCTGCCCTACCCATTCTTTCCTCAACCTTGTCTGGGCCTCTATCTTTAAGTGCATCTCTTGTATAAAGGACACTTCTGCCTTCAGACTCCTCAGGTGCACGAACGCACATGACCGTTTGACCAGGGCTAAAAAGAGCAACAATACATACAAGCTTACTGTTATAACCGCCTCAAGCATGACCTGATTAATCTGTCCATGAGCCTCATGGAGTAAGAGCTCCCCCGCTGAGGGTTGGAGGCCCGTCAGCAGGATAGTTAACTCAGGACTTCAAAGCCGGCCCAGGAAGGAGCCGAACTGCAGAGTAGTCCCGACTGGGACTGTTATTTGTAAATACTTTACCTTTGTTAATAAACCATTTGCTTGACTCTCCTTCCCGGACTCCTCTGTAACTGCTAAATTTACTCTACAAAATGATCTATTTGGGAACTGCTGCACTTTAAACATTTTTCAAAAACTGTGTTTGTCCCTATTTTTGGTGGGAAATAGTTCATTACTGAACGCAATAGTTCAATCAGCAGAGGAAGTATGTTTAGGGTTGTAATTGAAGATTGAGGATTGGACAGAAAATGTTGAGACATTACAGTTTCATCCCAACATAATTAGTAGTTTGTTTCTTCTTCTGTGTAACTGCTTTGACCCAGGGATCCGTACATTGGCTTCAGCTTGACACCAACAGTCTTGAAACCAGAAATAAATTTCTAAAATTAATTTCATTTTCTTAATGACGATGGCGAGAACCCCCCCCCCCCCCCCCCCCCCCGGCTCAAAATTATTATTTTTTTTAAATTCAGTCACCAGCCAGCAAAACAAAAACAGAAAGCCTCAACTATGCTGAGTTAGCTGAACTCAGCCAGGGCGGTGTCAACGCCACCACAATAAGCCTATATAGTAGTAACAAAAAGAAGCCAGGGCTCTCATTATTGAACACTATTAAGTTACTCCCTGCTGGAAAACCAAGTATTGGGTGTCAGGTGCCAAGAGGACACCTAAGGAATCATGTCACAACAAAAGGGCAGTGGGATATTGGGAAAATTCTGAGAAAATATTCATGGAAAGTGATAAACTGCCTTAATTTAATTTTCCAGTCCCACATATCTTTCCCCCAAACTGCAATGTTTCTTACGTTTAAGTGCTGGAACAGCAAAGTAATACAACAAAAAGTATTACTCCTTCTTCCTCAACAACAAATCCAAAATTGGGAACTATCAATGTAGAGACTTGAAGGTCTTTAATTATCCCCTATATGCTGCCATCATCATTTTTTTTGTTCAATGTAAACCAGTCAGGCCACTGACTTATAGACTGACAAGACAACATTTCTGCACTTCTTATATGTGATATAGAAAAGGCTCAAGTATTAATGTCACCTTTTCTGTAATGTGTTGCCATATTTAATCTGTGGTTGGTGAGAACTTGTGCTGCTGCTATAAAACAGCATAATTGTAGAGGAGAAATATAGGATACATATATTTTTGACTAAAGATGAATCACCAGTACATAAATAGTTAGTGATCAAGCCTTGGGAATTTTGAGCTTTCTTGCTATGACCTATCCTCTTCCCCAGAGCCATGAGAAAGTAAACTAAGGCATGTTTACTGAAGAATGGGGAATGCTAATTCTTCCTGTGCCAAGTACTCCAATCTCACATATAAAACACTGTTCTCCTCTTAGATTTTCTTTTCATTGCCTATTCGTCACAGTCCAATCTAGTGACCTTTGTTGAAAATGGATGTATGTGGATATCCGATTGGACTAGATTCTCAGCACCTGATATCAGCTCCTTCTCTAGCCTAACTAATTGTACCAGCCTCACTCATGATTACTTCTCTGTAAAACTCCCATCTTTTGCCACTTTAGGCTCTCCTTTTTCTCCTGGACTGGTTCACACTCTCTTTCTGCCGCAATCTGAAAATCCTGTCTTGTTCACCGATCTTTTTTCCAGCGGTCTCATTCCCTTTTTTAAAAAAAATGTATTTTATGACAAACATGTATCAAAACAAGTTACAGCGAACAAACACCCAGGGAAACATGCTTCCCAAAAATCAATTATACAATCTGTACAGATTTTTCCTCTTTTCCCCCCCTCCACCGCGACGAACAGCCCCTCAAACACGGTCACAAACATCCCCCACCTTTCCTCAAACCCCCTGAAGAGCCCCTTAACTCATACTTTATCTTCTCTAATCATAGGAAGTCGTACAGGTCACCCAACCAAGCCGCTACTCCCGGTGGCGATGCCAACCGCCACTCCAGCAAAATTGCCCGCCGTGCAATCAGAGAGGCGAAGGCCAAGACATCGGCCTTCCTCTTCTCCATGAGCTCCGGCTTCTCCGAGACACCAATATCGCCAGCAAAGGGTCCGGGTCCACCTCCTCCTCCACTATCCTGGCTAAGACAGCGAACACTCCCGCGCAGAATCTTCCCAATTTTTTGTAACCCCAAAACATGTGCGCGTGATTTGCTGGCCCTCGCCCACACCTCTCACACTCATCTGCTACTCCCTGAAAGAACCCACTCATTCTCGCCCGAGTCATATGCACCCTGTGCACCACCTTAAACTGTATCAGGCTCATCCTTGCACATGAGGTCGTCCCGTTTACTCTACGCAGTGCCTCACTCCATGCTCCCCATTGATCTCCCGTCCCAACTCCACTTCCCATTTCTCCTTGATCTTCACCACCCGCTCGCCTCCCTGCTCCCCCAGCGACTTGTATATATCCCCAATTCACCCAGTGGTCTCATTCCTATCCCCCAAAGCTTTTCCTGTTGGTCATGCTTCTCTGGGGCTAATC
Source organism: Scyliorhinus torazame (assembly GCF_047496885.1). Lineage (NCBI taxonomy): Eukaryota > Metazoa > Chordata > Chondrichthyes > Carcharhiniformes > Scyliorhinidae > Scyliorhinus > Scyliorhinus torazame. Next base: position 235,950,175 of record NC_092708.1, on the reverse strand, counting down.
TCATAAAGGTGCATCCAACAAACCCTCAACCACCTTCCCTCACCACATCACTCACTACAATGTATGTAATTTTGAGGACATGGCTCTCCTCACCCAAAGCCCAATCTTTTGATCAACAGGCTACTGCAGAAAATACGGAGGCATGGGATTCAGGGTGATTTAGCAGTTTGGATCAGAAATTGGCTAGCTGGAAGAAGACAAAGGGTGGTGGTTGATGGGAAATGTTCAGACTGGAGTCCAGTTACTAGTGGTACACAAGGATCTGTTTTGGGGCCACTGCTGTTTGTCATTTTTATAAATGACCTGGAGGAGGGCGTAGAAGGATGGGTGAGTAAATTTGCAGATGACACTAAAGTCGGTGGAGTTGTGGACAGTGCGGAATGATGTTACAAGTTACAGAGGGACATAGATAAGCAGCAGCGCTGGGCTGAGAGGTGGCAAATGGAGTTTAATGCAGAACAGTGTGAGGTGATTCGATGTGGAAGGAATAACAGGAAGACAGAGTACTGGGCTAATGGTAAGATTCTTGGCAGTGTGGATGAGCAGAGAGATCTCCGGTGTCCATGTGCATAGATCCCTGAAAGTTGCCACCCAGGTTGAGAGGGTTGTTAAGAAGGCGTACAGTGTGTTAGTTTTTATTGGTAGAGGGATTGAGTTTCGGAGCCATCAGGTCATGTTGCAGCTATACAAAACTCTGGTGCGGCCGCATTTGGAGTATTGCGTGCAATTCTGGTTGCCGTATTATAGGAAGGATGTGGAAGCATTGGAAAGGGTGCAGAGGAGATTTACCAGAATGTTGCCTGGTATGGAGGGAAGATCTTATGAGGAAAGGCTGAGGGACTTGAGGCTGTTTTCGTTAGAGAGAAGGTTAAGAGGTGACTTAATTGAGGGATACAAGATGATCAGAGGATTGGATAGGGTGGACAGCGAGAGCCTTTTTCCTCGGATGGTGATGTCTAGCATGAGGGGACATAGCTTTAAATTGAGGGGAGATAGATATAAGTCAGATGTCAGAGGTAGGTTCTTTACTCAGAGAGTAGTACGGGTGTGGAATGCCCTGCCTGCAACAGTAGTGGACTCGCCAACACGAAGGGCATTCAAATGGTCATTGGATAGACATATGGACGATAAGGGAATAGTGTAGATGGGCTTTAGAGTGGTTTCACAGGTCGGCGCAACATCGAGGGCTGAAGGGCCTGTACTGCGCTGTAATGTTCAATGTTCTATGTTCTAGAACTTATGAACAGAAGTATATCAGCAGCTCTTCAAGCCTGGTCTGCCATCCAATGACATGACGTCTGATCTGTGACCAAACTCTGTAGACCTGCCATTGTCCCATATTTCTTAACACTTTTGTTCACAAAAATCGTATCATTTTAAAATTAATTTTAAAATTAACAATTGATCAAGCACAAACTATGTGCAGAAGCAAGTTCCAAATTTCTACCATCCTCTCTTTGCATGTTTCCTAATTTTACTCCTGAAAAGGTTGGCTCTAATCTTTGAGAATATGAACCCTTAAACTCCTCAATCAGCAGAATTTGTTTTTCTATCATATCAGTTCCCTTAATATCTGAAACTTGGATTTAAAATATCGGCTTAACCATAAAATCCAGGAAATACATAGGTTGCATAATTTCTCCTCAGAATTTAACCCTTGGAGTCCAGATGTTATTTGGTAAACCTATGTTGCACTCCCTACAAGGCCAATATGACTTTCTAAAGTGTGGTGCCCAGGCTTGCTCACAGTACCCCAGGTGTGGTATAACCAGGGCTTTGTACAGCTGAAGCATGACTTCTATACATTTATCCTCCAGGCATGACGGTCAACATCCCTTTAGAAGTTTTGATTTTTTTTTTCCTACCTGTCGCGACATTTTATTTTGTTCATGGAATGCCCAAGTCTCTCTGGGGCTCTTCTTTTCACCATTTAGAAATGTACTCTAAATCCATTCACTTTAGATATAAAGATGAGCTCAAACTAGCCTAAACTGAAGTCCTTTTGCCACAGTTTTACCCATTCATCTTTCAGTATAATTTTATGCTTCCAACAAAAGTGCTTACAATGTCATCTATCTCTGCCACTCGAAAATGTAAACATGTGGCTCTATCATTAATCAATATGGTGAACAAATGAGGCTCCAACTTGGATCCCAGTGGGACACAATTAGTCACATCCTGCCAATTAACCCGGCTCTGTCTCCAGCCAATGAGCCTTTTTTGTAACTATGTCAATAATTTGACTTTAATTCCAAATTTCAACTTTGGATTAGATTTCTTTAGAGGGACCTTATCAAATAGCTTCTGGGTGTCTATTTAAATAACATACATAAACATTACCCCATCCACTACTTTAGTCATCTTTATTTTAAAGTTCAATTAAGTTAATCAGACCTTTTCTATCTATGATTCATACTGGCTCACTGATCAGTTTAAAATGTTCAATGTGCAGCCATTCCATCCTTAGTTTATCTGTTATCAGGAAAAATTAACAGGTTTATCAATCCCTGGTTTCCCCCACCAGCCTTTGATAAATAGTGGAGTGGCGTGAAATTTTACAATCTTGGATTTGTTTTTAAAAATATATTTTATTAAAGTATTTGAAAATTTTTATAACAGTCACAAAAACAATGACATCAACATGGTAAAATAAACATTTCCCCCCCAGTCCAATCTTTACACACCTCAACCATACAAAAAATTCCCCCCACGCCCCCCCTGCCCTTGGAATACGGCATCTGCTGACATTTTTAATTTTCCCCAAGAAAGTCGACGAACGGCCGCCACCTCTGGGTGAACCCTAACATTGACCCTTTTAAGGCACACTGTATTTTCTCAAGACTGAGAAACCCAGCCATGTCACTAACCCAGGTCTCTACATTCGGGGGCTTCGAGTCCCTCCACATTAATAAGATCCGTCTCCGGGCTACCAGGGTGGCAAAGGCCAGGACGTCGGCCTCTTTCGCCCCGAACTCCCGGATCTTCCGACACTCCAAAGATCGCCACCTCCGGACTCGGCACCACCCGTGTTTTTAGCACCGTGGACATTGCCTTAGCAAAACCCTCTAAGCTTCGGGCATGCCCAAAACATGTAGACATGATTTGTGAGCTTCCCGCACACCTATCCTCTACCCCGAAAAATTTGCTCATCCTAGTCACTGTCATGTGTGCCCGGTGGACTACCTTAAATTGTATCAGGCTAAGCCTGGCGCACGAAGAGGTGGTATTAACCCTGCTTAGGGCATCCGCCCATAGACCCGCCTCTATCTCTCCTCCTAGCTCGTCCTCCCACTTGCCTTTAAGCTCCTCCACCGGAGTTTCCTCCGCCTCCGAAAGCTCCTGGTAAATATCCGATACCTTCCCCTCTCCCACCCAGGTACTGGAAACTACTCTATCCTGTATCCCCCATGGCGGCAGCAGCAGAAAGGCCGACACCTGTTTTCTCAGGAAGTCTCGCACCTGCAAATACCGAAAACCATTCCCTGGTGGCAATTTAAATTTATCCTCCAAAGCTTTCAAGCTGGGAAAGCTTCCATCTATAAATAGATTCCCCCATCCTTCTAATCCCTGCCCTCTGCCAATTCCGGAACCCGCCATTTAGCCTACCCGGTACAAACCTGTGGTTGTTATAAATCGGGGTCCAAATCGATGCTCCCTCCACTCTCTTATATCTCCTCCACTGCCACCAGATCCTCAGAGCCGCCACTAGCACCGGACTAGTGGAGTATCGGGCCGGCGAGAACGGCAGAGGTGCCGTTACCAATGCTCCCAGACTGGTGTCTTTACATGGCGCCGCCTCCATCCGCTCCCATACCGACCCCTCCCCCACTAACCATTTCCTAATCATGGCTATATTAGCCGCCCAGTAGTAATTGCAGAAGTTCGGCAGCGCCAACCCACCCTCCCCCCGACTGCGCTCCAGCAACACTTTCTTCACTCGCGGGGTATTACTCTCCCACACAAAGCCCAAAATAATCTTATTCACCCGCTTGAAAAAGGCCTTTGGGATGAAGATGGGGAGGCACTGAAAGACAAACAGAAATCTGGGGAGGACCGTCATTTTCACGGTCTGTACCCTCCCCGCCAGTGAAAGCGGGAGCATGTCCCATCTCTTAAAGTCCCCTTCCATTTGTTCTTCCAACCGGGATAGGGTTAACTTGTGTAGTACCTCCCATTTCCGGGCCACCTGGATTCCCAGATATCGAAAGCTCTTCCCTACCATTCTAAGCGGCAGCTCTCCCAGTCCTTCTCCTGCCCTCATGCCTGGATCGCAAACATCTCGCTTTTCCCCATGTTCAATTTATACCCCGAAAAATTGCCAAATTCCCCCAAGATTCACATTACTTCCCCAATCCACTCCAACGGGTCCGCAATGTACAAGAGCAGGTCATCTACGTAAAGCGAGACCCGCTCTCCCCCCCCCCCCCCCACCCGAACCAGCCCTTTCCAGTTCCGAGAGGCTCTTAACGCCATGACCCCGTAACGGAGAGAGGGTGCACCCTTGCCTTGTCCCTCGGTGTAGTTCAAAATACCCCGACCTCAGCCGGTTTGTACGCACACTCTCTACTGGTGCCTGATAGAGCAACCGCACCCAGTCAATAAAGCCCTCCCCAAACCCAAATCTTCCCAGCGCCTCCTACACGTAATTCCACTCCACCCGATCAAAAGCCTTCTCCACATCCATCGCTACCACCACCTCCGCTTCCTCTCCTTCTGTGGGCATCATAATAACATTTAGAAGCCTTCGAACATTGGCCTTGAGTTGCCTGCCCTTAACAAATCCCGTCTGGTCTTCCCCTATCATCCCCGGGACACAGTTCTCTAGCCTTGTGGCCAGTATCTTAGCCAGCAGTTTGGCATCCACATTTAGTAGAGAAATTGGCCTGTATGACCCGCATTGCTCCGGATTCTTCTCCCATTTCAAGATCAATGAAATCGAGGCCTGCAACATTGTTGGGGGGAGGACTCCCTTCTTTCTTGCTTTGTTAAATGCCCTCACCAGCAGTGGGCTCAATATCTCTAAAAACCTCTTATAGAATTCCACCGGGTAACCGTCAGGCCCCGGGGCCTTGCCCGACTGCATGCCCTCCAGCCCCTTGATTATTTCCTCAATCTCAATTGGGGCTCCCAGCCCCTTCACCAGCTCCTCCTCAACCCTCGGAAACCTCAACTGATCCAGAAATTGCCTCATCCCCTCAACCCCAGTCAGGGGTTCCGACTCATGTAATTTACTATAAAAGTCCTTAAACACCTTGTTCAACCCCGCTGGGTTCTGGACAGTATTCCCGCCTCTACTCTTTACTTTACTTATCTCCCTGGCCGCCTCTCTTTTCCTGAACTGGTGCGCCAACATTCTGCTTGCCTTTTCCCCGTACTCATAGATCGCCCCCCTTGCCTTCCTCAACTGTTCCACTGCTTTCCCGGTGGTCAACAGCCCAAACTCCATCTGTAACCTCCGCCGCTCCCTCAGTAGCCCCACGTCCGAAGCCTCCGAGTATCTCCTGTCCACCTGGAGTATCTCCTCAACTAACCTATCCATCTCAGCCCATTCCGCCTTTTCTCTGTGGGCCTGTATCGAGATTAATTCTCCTCTGACTACTGCCTTCAAAGCTTCCCAGACCGTCGCTGCAGAGACCTCCCCCGTGTCATTTGTTTCCAAGTAGTTCTGGATGGAATTGTTAACCCACCCACAGACCGCCTCGTCCGCTAGCAACCCCACATCCAGTCTCCACAGCGGGCGTTGCCCTCTCTCCACACTAACCCGTAGATCCACCCAGTGAGGGGCATGATCCGACACTGCAATTGCCGAGTACTCAATATCCACCACCTTCGGTATTAGCGCCCTGCACAGAACAAAAAGGTCAATGCGAGAGTATACCTTGTGGACATGTGCAACAAAGGAAAACGCCTTTGTCGTCGGCCGTGCAAACCTCCATGGGTCTACTCCCCCCATCTGTTCCATAAAACCCTTCAATTCCTTTGCTGCAGCCGGCCTCCTTCCTGTCCTGGATTTTGACCAGTCCAATTCCAGATCAATGACTGTGTTGAAGTCCCCTCTCATGATCAGGTTATGTGACTCTAAGTCTAAGTCTTACCTAACACCCGCCTCATAAATTCCACATCGTCCCAATTCAGAGCATATATGTTCACAAGTACCACTCGCACCCCCTCCAGCTTCCCACTCACCATTATGTACCTACCTCCCTTGTCTGACACGATTCTCCCTGCCTCGAATGCCACCCGTTTGCTGATCAAAATCGCTACCCCCCTGGTCTTTGAGTCCAGTCCTGAGTGGAACACTTGGCTAACCCACCCCTTCCTCAATCTCGTCTGGTCTGTAACCTTTAGGTGTGTCTCTTGTAGCATTGCCATGTCCGCCTTCAGTTCCCTCAAATGCGCGAACACGCGAGCCCTCTTGACCGGCCCATTCAGTCCTCTCACGTTCCATGTGATCAGCCTGGACGGGGGGCTTCCAACCCCCCCCGACTAGCCATCACCCTTATTAGGCCAGCCTTGAGCTCGCGCCCTCTGCTTCCTCAAGTCCCCACTCGGGATGTCGCCGGTCCCGACCTCCCATTTGTCCCCTAGTAACAGTTCCTCCCCTGTCAACAAAGCAGCTCCCAACTCCCCCCCTCCCCCCCTAGCAACAATGCTAAAAACTCAATCCCCCAAGTCAAGCTCCAGCTTAACACCTGTCCACCCCCGGCTGCGCTTCTGAGTCATCTGACCCATGCTCACTCGATAGCTCCCGTCCGTGGCACCAAGCAGTCTGTCTCCCTATTGTACTCTCCTCTCTCCCTCCCACATGAATAAACATTTTAAAAGCATCACATTCCCCAGTAAACAAACAACAGGAAAAAAAAGTGAAGAAACAATCACTTTAGAAAAATAGTCACCCAAAAAGCAGAACTAAATTCAAAGCCCATCCCCCCCCCTCTAACAAGGTCCCTGCAAGACAGATCAACCTTTAAACATCCATAAAGCCCATTATTTGATCTTGGATTTGTTTATTGTCACGTGTACCGAGGTACAGTGTAAAGTATTGTTCTGCGTGCAGCTCAGTCAAATAATTCTGTACATTAAAAGAAAATACATAATAGGCAAACATAAAATACACACTGTAAATACATAGACACAGGCACCGGGTGTAGTACTACTCGGTAGAGGAGATGTGTGAAGAGATCAGATCAGTCCACAAGAGGATCGTTTAGAAGTCTGGTAACAGCGGGGAAGAAGCTGTTTTTGAACCTGTTAGTTCTCAGGCTTTTGTATCTCCTGCCTGATGGAAGAAGTTGGAAGAGTGAGTAAGCCGGGTGGGAGAGGTCTTTGATTGTGCTGCCTGCTTTCCCAAGGCACCGAGGTGTAGACAGAGTCAATGGGTGGGAGGCGGGTTTGTGTGATGGACTGGGCAGTGTTCACGACTCTTTGTAGTTTCTTACACAGTTCCTGAATTGCGAGAATTCCTTTAAAATCCTAGGATGGAATCCATCTGGTCCTGGGATTGGCACTCTTAGTGCTGTTATTTTCTTCATTACTGTTATTTTGCTTGTGTTAATTAGAATGAGTTCCTGTCTCTGAATCAATATTAAAGTCCTTGTGTGTTCTGCCATACTGTAACCTCCAATTCAAAATAATTTAACGTATAGTGTCCAACATTTTATTAAAATTTGCACATATAAAAATTAAGTTTAAGGTGCTTATTTAGCTCCTGAACACCGTATTTTTCCTAAGGTAATTGTAATTGATACTCTTTCAAGTTTATTTTTAAAATACCTTTTTGTAGCTCTTACTTACTATTTTTGTTCCTGGATTGGAATTTAAAATATTAATCTCTTTTCATTAGCATAACAGCATTCATTAACTGTTAAAAGGGTAAAACAACGGGCTGGTTAGTCTCAGAAGGTAAGTAGCCCTGCCAGTGGAACCCAAGGCCATGTGAATGGGCGGTGAGACCCTGAGTGACAATTTACTGGCAGCGGAAAATTAAGACACAACTGCTGTGATCACCATCCTATTGAGGATGCAGCGGCTCCTTTAAGAGGTGGCCAGTGCTAAAGCTGCAAGAAGAAGGTGAGGGGCCCACCACAACGAAGTGCCCTCAAGATAAGGTAACCTTTCTCACCTTACCGTGCCAGGACCCTGGTGATCAGGGAGGGCAGGGGCAGGGGGGCACCTCTGTAGCTGTGGGGCGGTTATTAAACTGGGTGAGCCCACTGTGGGCCATGAAGCTTTTGCAAAGCAAGCTACCTTCCCCTGCCAAGAAGCCGCCAAGGTTTACCTGAACTCCCCACGTGGCAGTCGTGCCTTCCAAAGCCAACAAGGGGCATTGGCAGTGGCCTCTAATTGGCAGCCCTGAATAGCCACACTGTTGTTCCCACCACTAGTAATATTCTATGTTCTATGGCAGAAGGCAGGAAGATGTTGGGCTGCCCTGCAGATGCCTTCTGCTGCCTGATACCACCCCTCCCACTTGTCAGCCCGTCTCCAGAGGGATGGTAAAATCCAATCCCAGGGTACATCAACATGAGAAACTGTGAAAAATAAAATGTTCGTGCTTGTTAAATAATGACCTCCAACATGCCTAAAATGTTTGTTGCCCTGAAAACTTTCCTGTCCAGGTCCTCTGGGACTTGCAGTGAACTGGCATTCCATGTGACTAGCCTCATAAATTAACTCTTGGAAACAATGATCAAGCCCATTAAAGAGCCAACTAAAATTATTCACAGGACAATGAGCAAAATTTGTTTATATGTGTGTGGCTGTGTTTAATGTATTGCTGCTTACATCATTTCACAGTATATTTTTAGACTTAGGCTTTGTGACAACATTGCAATTATTTCTGCTCTCTAACAATGACAGGCTCCATTCATTATGAAGAACACTTTTGTTTTCAGCTCCTTTTACTGCTCCGACTTATAAAACAGTTTAATTTTTAACCAGTTTTACATTTGTTACCCAAACCAACTACACGTCCACTCCTTTGTATGGAACCAAACCAATTACACGTCCACTCCTTTGCATGGAACTGTGTGATAAGAGACTCTTTTGGGGGCTGGAATGATTGAGTGACAATCAATGTATGGGATACACACAGTGCACTGTTTATACAGCAATGCTGAATTGCAGGACACCAGAAGTGAGAATTACCCAAGTCCAAGGTCACATTTGAAAGACATGTTTGAGCTCACTCTACCTGTTAGGGTGTGAATGAACCATCCCAGTGATGCTCATCTTCATGGAGGGTTTCAGCCCACTTTTGATCTCCCCAACAAACGGCTGAGCCTGTAAAATGCAACCAAAACACAGAGTAAACTTGAGAAGCAGCGCAAATTTCAACACTCTTAAAGTGCACTTGAACAGTGCTTTAGTCTTTGGACATGATCATTAAACGGAATAACGCATAAAGTATGCAGTAACTTGAAGGGACAATTTGACATCTGAGACCAATAGATTTCTAGACATTAAAAATATGAAGGGTGTAATGTGGGAAAATGATGTTGAGGTAGAAGATCAGCCCTGATCGTATTTGAATGCTGGAACAGGCTCTTATCTCCTACTCCTGTACTCTTCTGTAAAGGGACATATAATGTGTGCAAAGTTGATTACAAGTCAGCTTAATGCACCCACCCCTGCCCCGAGCCCCACCATCCCATCCCCTCGCACCCCCATCCCATCCCCTCGCACCCCATCCCATCCCCTCACCATAAAATATACTTTATTCAAAAAATTTGGACAAGTACATTTCAAATTGAATATTACAGAAATTGCAATAGAATTCAACTTTTCTCCACACAGCATGTTGTACTCGGAGGTGCCCCAACACAATTTCAGCACAGAAAGCTGGTTTAGATACCCCACTTAAGATTTTTTTTAGCCCATAAGAATTATTGCGACAACCTATTCAAAGACGCAGAGAAACAAAACCAAAACTCGGAGTGATCTTTGTATAGTTAAGTCACCATCCATCCCCTAATCACAAAAATACAGGTTTTCCAGACAGCAACAACGACGCAGGCAACAAGCAAGCACGTGCTTATTAAAAGTTTACACCGTGTCAAAATTAGAAGAAACATTTTTTAAAAGCAGTAATCATGCAAAAACAAATTCGACCGGCAAAGTAGTCCAAGAGAGCAAAGTGAGAATTTAGATCCAGCGACAAAGCGGTGGCCGGCTGGATGGAGCGAAAGCTGTTGTAGGCTCCACACATGTCAAACAAGTTTGTCAAAATTATATTTTTTACACGGTGGCTGGAATAGTAATAGTCAAAATGCCGATGGTTAGGTGCTGAGGAGGGAAAGGAAAGGTGAATACAATAAAATCGGGGAGGGGGGGGGGTCAAAATCAGCACTTTTGGTATGGACTAAATTCAGAATTGGTATATTTTTAATTTTAAGAAAAAAAATTCAGACTTACAGATGATGTGTTGTCCTGATCCGCCATGTTTGTGGTTTTATTTTTTGTGAGTGCACCAGTTGCACTGGAGCTGTTTTTTTTTTTCAGTGGGTTATCTCCATTTGGAAGACGCGCCTGCCTCCATCTCCCTCAGTACAGGCCCGCCAGCCGCCGCTGCCATGGTAACCCCAGCGGGGGTGGGCTGACTCCGCCCCGCCTCATGGTAACCCCGCCCCGCGTGCCAATGCCACGCCTCCAAACACCCCGCGTCACTGCCATGGAAACCCCGGGCTCCCCCAACTTCTCCGCCTGATAACACTAATCTGGCTGCCACACGTTGGCTGCAGATTTGCAAGAAAAAAAAAAAAAAATTTTAAAGAAGGAAAATACTTGCCCTTATGTAGCGCTGTTCAGGGCCATTGGAGCACTTTACAGCCCTTCCTGAAGTGAGGCCGCAGCTGCACTGTTAGAAACCTGGCAACCCATTTACCCTCAGCAAACTCCCACACTGCGATAATGTCCGGACAATCTGTTCAGTTGTGGTATTGATTGAGGGATAAATATTGGCTAGAGCGGCAAGAATAATTCCCCCTTGCTCTTCTTCGAAGTAGGCCACGGGATCGTTCACATTCAATCCAGCAGACCCATGGCGTCTTGGTCTAACATTTAAGCCAAAAGACTGCCTTACTCCCTTGGTACTGCACTGGAGTGCCAGCCTTAATTTTTTCACTCATGCCCTGGAGTGAGAGCTAAACGGTGGCACAGTGGTGAGCACTGCTGGCTCACAGCTCCAGGGATTCGGGTTCAATTCAGATCTCAGGTGATGTGTGGAGTTTGCACTTTCTCCCAGTGTCTGCATGTGTTTTCTCAGGGTGCTCCAGTTTCCTCCCACAGTCCAAAGATGTGCCGGTTAGGTGGATCGGCCATGCTAAATTGCACCTCCGTGTCCAAAAGGTTAGGTGAGGTTACTGGGATACGGTGGAGGCATGGGTTTAAGTACGGTGCTCTCTTCAATAGCCAGTGCAGACTCGATGAGCTGAATGGCCTCCTGCACTGTAAATGTTATGATTGTGATTCAGAGACAAGTTGGGGTGGGGGAGGGGAGTTATCAATGGTCCTGAAACATGAGAAACTATTGAATTTGCAATATTTTGCCACCAATTCACCCGCATAGTGAGTTTTGAAATCAAATACAGATCATAATAGAAACCTTTTTAAAAATGTTTTTATTAAGGCATTTGTATATATACATCAAACACAACCACAACCAAAAAGAGAGCAAACAGGAATTCACATAGCAAATAAATATCTGACAATCTACCGTCCACTCTCCCTGCTGTTACCCTCCACCTCCCCAGATCATAGAATCCTTACAGTGCAGAAGGAAGCCATTTGGCCCATTGAGTACCTCAACGATCTGAAAGAGCACCCTACCTAGGCCCATTCTTCCACCCTATCCCTGTAACCTCATAACCCCACCTAACCTTTGGATGCTAAGGGCAATTTGGCATGGCCAATCCACCTAACCTGTACATCTTTGGACTGTGGGAGGAAGCCGGAGCACCTGGAGGCAACCCACACAGACATGGGGAGAACATGCAAACTCCACACAGACTGGGACCCAAAGGTGAAATTGAACCCGAGCCCCTGGCACTGTGAGGCAGCAGTGCTAACCACTGTGCCACCGTGCTGCCCTCTATTGTATTTAAGAGGAATATAGGCAAGCATATGAGGGAGAAGGAAATAGAGGGTTATGATTATAGATTTGGATGAGGAAAGGTCGGGGGAGGCTTGAGTGGAGCTTAAATGCCAGCATGGGCTGGTTGACCCAAATGGCTTGTTTCTGTGTTTTATGCCCCATGTAATTAATGCTGTATGTGTAACTAGGTTATGTCCTCTGGTACACATATTGATCAAATATAGCCACTCTGATGCAGTGTCTTGCTTCACTGTCTTTCCAGCTAACTGGGGCATGCACTTGCTACTGAGTTTAATTATGTGCTTTATTACAATAAACTACGTATTTGCTGATCCAAAGTTTCAAGAAGTCACTCAGTCCTGAATCCTCGGCAAATGTGGTGAAACTTAGTCCCAACCAGAATGGACTGAGTGTTCAACATCACCGTCTTTTTAAAAATATATTTTTTATTCTCCTTTTTCACATTTTCGCCCAAATATACACCCACCAACAATAAACAATAATCAGTAACAAATATCGCCATATCAGTAACAATGATCCCATCCTCCCACCAAACCCCAAACATTAGCCCGCATGTTCACATAAACAAATGACAAAAAGGAATCAGGAATCATCCATAGTCACCATTAACACACACCACCCCCCTCCTCCCAACCCTCCCATCCCCACCCCCCCAACTAATGTTCGATGTTATCCAGTTCTTGAAAGTGCATAATGAATAATGCCCATGAATTGATGAACCTCCTCCATCCTTCCCCTCAGTTCAAACTTAACCTTCTCAAGAGTCAAGAATTCCAACAGGTCCCCCCGCCACGCCAGGGCACAGTGTGGGGAGGTTGCTCTCCAACCCTTCAGGATCCGCCTTTGGGCGATCAATGAGTCGAAGGCTACAAAATCTGCCTCCGCACCCGTTTCCAACCCTGGCTGGTCCGACACCCCGAATATGGCCTCCCGAGGGCCCGGGTCCAGTTTCACGTGCACCACTTTAGAAATTATCCTAAAAACCTCCTTCCAGTAATCCTCCAGCTTTGGACAGGACCAAAACATATGAAAGTGATTAGCCCCCCCCCCCCCCCCCCCCACCGCCCCGCAACGCTAACACACATCTTCTACTCCTTCAAAGAATCGGCTCATCCTCGCCCTCGTGAGGTGTGCTCTGTATACCACCTTCAGCTGTATCAGCCCCAAATCACCGTCTTTTTAAAGTTAGAAATCAGCATTCGTTATGATACTTTACCCTCTGTGCAACTAACAATGTCACATTGTCTTGGTTTACTGGACATTTTCTGTGGTTTTACTTCATGGCCATCATTTCATTGCATTGTAGATTTATTGTGCTTTAGGCTGCAATTATGCTGCCACTTACGTATCAATGCAAAATGGTTTCAAATGTGCCAGACACGCATTCGATGCCCCAACAGTTTGGCGCCCCTGCCAGGATGTGCACCTGGGACAATTTAAATTCACACTGGCTGCGGTATAACTGTATTCCACTGCAAAGCCACTTTTTAAAAATACCAGATTGCCCATTCTACTGCTTTTAAAATTATGCACAAAGGATTGTGGATGCTCCAGTATGTGCTTGCTTTATAAATTATTAACCTGTGAAGCATTAATTTGTGTACAAAGACTTACTTCCCTATGGAACATAAAGATGGCAAGAATATTTGTTATATATCAGATAATACATCCCCACTGGTGAAGCATCACATGATCTGTAGTGACATCAGCAGAGAGTGTGCAGACTCCAGGGGCGGGATTCTCCGACCCCCCGCCGGGTGGGAGAATCGCCGGGGGTCGGCGTGAGTCCCGCCCCCGCCGTCCTCCTAATTCTCCCGCCGCCCCCCAAATTGCCCCGGCGTGAGTCACGTCTCCCGCCTCGGAGAATGGCGGGGTCCGGCACGACTCAATGGGCCCTGGGGCTGACCGAATTCTCCGGCCCGCGATGGGCCGAAGTCCTGCCCGTTCTTTGCCAGTCCCACCAGCGTAAATTAGAGTAGGTCCCTTACCAGCGGGACCCGGCGGTGCGGGCGGGCTCCGGGGTTCTTGGAGAGTCGCGGGGGGATCTGGCCCCCATGGTGGCCTGGCCCGTGCGGTGGCCTGGCACCTGCATGTGATCCAGAATACCTAACACATTATGATACCAGGAGTAGTGGGATATTAGCACTTCTTAGACCTACCTGCAAGTGATCTGCCTTCCGCCAGCAATCCGTCATCCTGAAACATGGACAACATCCGCCGCCGCTGCCGCTCCGCATCGCCAGCAACCTCGGGGCCAACTGGAAGATTTTCAAACGGTGCTTCCAGCTCTTCCTCGAAGCCACGGACAGGGAGGGTGCCTCAAACACTAGAAAGATTGCTCTTCTCCTCTCCACGGCCGGGGCCCATGCCATCCACATTTTCAACTCTCTCACCTTCGCAGATGATGAAGATAAGACGAAGTTCAAGACAGTACTCCTCAAGTTTGACACTCACTGCAGCGTAGAGGAGAATGAAAGTTTCGAACGCTACGTGTTCCAGCAGCGTTTGCAGGGTAAGGATGAACGTTTCCAATCCTTTCTAACGCACCTCCGCATCCTTGCTCAATCTTACAGCTACGGGCCCACCTCCGACTCCATGATACGCGACCAGATCGTTTTCGGTGTTCAGTCGGAGCCCCTACGTCAACAGCTCCTAAAAATAAAGCAACTCACCCTAGCGACCACCATCGACACCTGTGTCTAACATGAAAACGCCACGAGTCGGTATTCCCATATACAAGTGGCTGAAACAGCGCGGCAAAGTCCCCACGAGGTGGAACGGGTCCAAGCGATTGAGCACCCCCATGTCCTCAGCTTGGATGAGGGCGGCCATTTCGCGCGCTTTTCGCGGACTCCCGCGCTTGTACGCACCAAATGAGGGGGCGGTGACGTTGAGGAACGTAATGCGCAGGCGCGCACCACGCACGACCGCACCGCGCATGCGCGTTGGCGCATCGACGTGCTGACTTCACGACGTGCGGCAACTGTGGCTCCGCCCATTTAAAGCGGCAATGCCCCGCAAAATCTCGACAATGTCTACGCTGTGGAAGACATGGCCACTATGCTGCCTTCTGTCGAGCAGCTCAGCCTGCCAACTCCTATCGCTTCAGCCAGCCTCGCAGGAATGTTCGGGCAATTCAACCCACGGTCACCGAATCCGATGCGGACCTCCCTCACATCATTGACACCGAGGACCCGAAGACGCCTTTTCGAGTCGGTGTCGTAACGAAAAACAGGCTGTCCCCGAAGCAAAGACACCAGCCGCTGTCGGTATACAGCATCGATCCAGACGATGAGTGGTGTGCCACCCTGGCGGTCAACCGGTCCCAACTACGATTCCGCCTGGACACTGGTGCCTCCGCCAATCTCATGGCGTGGTCTGCTTTCCAAAGCCTTTGTGTCAAACCAGCCATCCTTCCATCGGCCTGCCAGCTATTGGACGACAATGGCAACATCATTCCTGCTACCGGCTCGTGCCAACTTGAAGTGACGCACAAGTCACAGAAAGCCATCCTTCCTTTCGAGATTGTGGGCTCCTCGAAGGACTCCCTGCTTGGCACACAGGCGTGCAAGCTGTTGAACCTTGTTCAAAGAGTTCACTCTCTCTCTCCTGATGACACGCCTGCCTTCCAGGACGCTGACTTCAGGGCGCAACTCGCGCCAGCATTGCGACGTCTTCGAAGTCATGGGCACGCTCCCATATACTTACAAGATCCTACTCTAACAGAACGCCACGCCTATGGAGCATGCTCCTCGCAGAGTCCCAGCACCCCTCCAGGACCGTCTCAAGCAGCAACTGCAGGACCTCCAAGACCAAGAAGTGATCTCAAGAGTTACGGAACCAACCGACTGGGTCAGTTCCATGGTGTGTGTAAAAAAGCCTTCCGGCGAGCTGAGAATTTGCATTGATTCGAAGGATCTGAATCGCATGAGGGAGCATTATCCAATTCCCAAGCGCGAAGAGATCACATGCGAGATGGCTCGTGCCAAGCTCTTCACCAAACTTGACGCCTCGAAAGGATTCTGGCAAATCCAGCTTGACAAATCCAGCAGGAAACTGTGTACCTTTAACACTCACTTTGGCAGATATTGTTACAACAGGATGCCGTTTGGGATCATATCAGCTTCAGAAGTGTTCCACAGGATCATGGAACAAATGATGGAAGACATTGAAGGTGTTCGCGTCTATGTCGACGACATAATCATTTAAAAAATATATATATTTATTAAAGTTTTTTAACACAATTTTTCTCCCTCACAAACAATAACCCCCCACCCTCGTAACAAAAAAAAAAACGAGAAATCGCGCAGAGCAAGATATATACATGGCAAAATGATATATTTACACAGCTTTGTACACTGGCCCTCACCCGTACGTGCCAGTTTCCCCAACCCTTCATGTTATCTCTTGCTCATCCACCCTCCCAGGCAGTCCCCCCTTTCACCCCCCCTCCCCCCCGTCCCAGGACGTCCACTCCACCCCCCTCCCCCCCCCCCCCACCCCCCCTCCCCCCCCCCCCCCCCACCCCCCCAAGGTTGCTGCTGCTGCTGACCGACCTTCCTCTAACGCTCCGCGAGATAGTCTAGGAACGGTTGCCACCGCCTGTAGAACCCCTGCGCAGACCCACTTAAGGCAAACTTAATCCTCTCCAACTTTATGAACCCAGCCATATCATTTATCCAGGCCTCCAGGCTGGGGGGCTTCGCCTCCTTCCACATTAGCAAGGTCCTTCGCCGGGCTACTGGGGACACAAAGGCCAGAATGCCAGCCTCTTTCGCCTCCTGCACTCCCGGCTCGTCCACTACTCCAAATATTGCTAGCCCCCAGCTTGGCTTGACCCGGACTTTCACCACCTGAGATATTGCTCCCTCCACTCCTCTCCAGAACCCCTCCAGTGCCGGGCATGATCAAAACAGATGGACATGGTTCGCCGGGCTCCCTGAGCACCTTCCACATCTGTCCTCTACCCCGAAGAACCTACTCAACCTCGCCCCCGTCAAGTGCGCTCTGTGGACCACCTTAAATTGTATCAGGCTGAGCCTGGCACATGAGGAGGAGGAATTAACCCTACCGAGGGCATCAGCCCACAGACCTTCCTCGATCTCCTCCCCCAGCTCCTCCTCCCATTTACCCTTCAACTCTTCTACCAGCGCTTCCCCCTCTTCTTTCAACTCCTGGTGTATTTCCGACACCTTGCCCTCCCCGACCCATACACCCGAGATCACCCTATCTTGAACTTCTTGTGCCGGGAGCAACGGGAATTCCCTCACCTGTCGCCTCACAAAAGCCCTCACCTGCATATATCTAAAGGCATTTCCCGGGGGTAACTCGAACTTCTCCTCCAGTGCCCCTAGGCTCGCAAACGTCCCGTCGATGAACAGGCCCCCCATTCTTCCAATCCCCGCCCGATGCCAGCTCTGGAACCCCCCGTCCATCTTCCCCGGGACAAACCGGTGGTTACCCCTGATCGGGGACCACACCGATGCTCCCATTGCACCCCGGTGCCGTCTCCACTGGCCCCAGATCCTTAGCGTTGCCGCCACCACCGGGCTCGTGGTATACTTTGTCGGCGAGAGCGGCAGCGGTGCCGTCACCAACGCCCCCAGGCTCGTTCCTTTACAGGACGCCATCTCCATCCTCTTCCATGCCGCCCCCTCTCCCTCCATAACCTACTTGCGGATCATCGCCACATTTGCTGCCCAGTAGTAGCTCCCCAGGCTTGGCAGCGCCAACCCTCCTCGGTCCCTACTGCGTTCCTGGAACCCTCTCCTTACTCTCGGGGTCTTATTCGCCCACACAAACCCCATAATACTCCTGCCTACTCTCTTAAAAAAGGCCTTAGTGATCACGATGGGAAGGCACTGAAACACAAACAGAAACCTCGGAAGGACCACCATTTTGACCGACTGCACTCTACCCGCCAGCGAGAGAGGTAACATGTCCCATCTTTTGAAATCCTCCTCCATTTGCTCCACCAACCTCGTCAGATTCAGTTTATGTAGGGTCCCCCAACTCCTGGCTATCTGGATCCCCAGATACCGAAAGCTCCCTTCCGCCCTCCTCAGCGGTAGGTCCCCTATCCCTCTTTCTTGGTCCCCCGCCTGTAATACAAAGAGCTCACTCTTCCCTACATTGAGCTTATAGCCCGAAAACTCCCCAAACTCCCTTAGAGTCTGCATGACCTCCACCATCCCCTCCATTGGATCCGCCACGTACAGCAACAGGTCATCCGCATATAGCGACACCCAATGCTCTTCTCCCCCTCGGACCACCCCCCTCCATTTATTAGACTCCCTCAATGACATGGCCAATGGTTCGATCGCCAATGCGAACAACAGGGGGGGGGCAGGGGGCACCCCTGCCACGTCCCTCGGTACAGTCAAAAGTACTCCGACCTCCGCCGGTTCGTCACTGCACTCGCCATCGGGGCTCTGTAAAGGAGCTTAACCCAACTGATAAACCCTCCCCCGAACCCAAACCTACGCAGCACCTACCAGAGGTACTCCCACTCTACTCGGTCAAAGGCCTTCTCCGCGTCCATAGCTGCCACTATCTCCGCCTCTCCCTCCTCCGATGACATCATTATCACGTTTAAGAGCCGCCGCACATTGGTGTTTAGTTGCCTGCCCTTTACAAATCCCGTCTGGTCCTCGTGGATTACCCCCGGGACACAGTCCTCGATCCTCGTGGCCAGCACTTTTGCCAGCAACTTTGCATCCACATTGAAGAGCGAGATCGGCCTGTACGATCCACATTGCAGTGGGTCCTTGTCCCGCTTTAGGATCAAAGAAATTGTCGCTTCCGACATTGTCGGGGGCAGGGTCCCCTCCTCTCTTGCCTCATTAAAGGTCCTCAGCAGTAGCGGGGCCAACAGGTCTGCGTACTTCCTGTAGAACTCCACCGGGAATCCGTCCGGTCCCGGGGCCTTCCCCGCCTGCATGCTCCCCAAACCCTTGCTCAGCTCCTCAAACCCAATTGGTGCCCCCAAACCAGCCACCTCTTGCTCCTCCACCCTCGGGAATCTCAGCTGATCTAGGAATCGTCTCATTCCCTCTTCCCCCGCTGGGGGCTGGGATCTGTACAGCTCTTCATAAAAGGCCTTGAATACCTTGTTTATTTTCGTCGCACTCCGAACCGTGGCTCCCCTTCCATCTTTGACTCCCCCTATTTCCCTCGCTGCCATCCTCTTACGGACCTGGTGTGCCAGCATCCGACTAGCCTTTTCCCCATACTCGTAGGTCGCCCCCTGCGCTTTCCTCCACTGTGCCTCCGCCTTCCCTGTGGTCAACAGGTCAAACTCCGTCTGGAGCCATCGCCTTTCCCCAAGTAATCTTTCCTCCGGGGCCTCTGCGTATCTCCTGTCCACTCTCAAAATCTCCCCCACTAACCTCTCCCTTTCCATACCCTCTGTCTTCTCCCTATGAGCCCTAATGGAAATTAGCTCTCCCCTGATCACCGCCTTCAACGCCTCCCATACCACCCCCACCCGCACCTCCCCGTTGTCGTTGGCCTCCAAGTACCTTTCGATACACCCCCTCACCTTCCCACACACCACCTCGTCCACCAGCAGTCCCACATCCAGCCGCCACAACGGGCGTTGGTCCCTCTCCTCTCCCAGCTCCAGTTCCACCCAGTGCGGGGCATGGTCCGAAACGGCTATAGCCGAATACTCCGTTCCCTCCACCCTCGGGATGAGCGCCCTACCCAGAACAAAGAAATTTATCCGGGAGTAGGCTTTGTGTACATGGGAGAAGAAAGAAAATTCCCTGGCCTGCGGCCTTGCAAACCGCCATGGGTCCACTCCCCCCATCTGATCCATAAACCCCCTAAGTACCTTGGCCGCCGCCGGCCTCTTTCCAGTCCTTGATTTGGAGCGGTCCAGTGCTGGATCCAACACTGTATTGAAGTCCCCTCCCATTATCAGGCCTCCTATCTCCAGGTCCGGAATGCGCCCCAATATGCGCTTCATGAATCCAGCATCATCCCAGTTCGGGGCGTATACGTTTACCAACACCACCCACGTCCCTTGCAGCCTACCGCTCACCATTACATATCACCCTCCATTGTCCGCTACAATAGTCTTGGCCTCAAATGACACCCGCTTTCCCACCAATATTGCCACCCCTCTATTCTTCGCGTCCAGTCCCGAGTGGAATACCTGTCCTACCCATCCCTTTCTTAACCTGACCTGGTCCGCCACCTTCAGATGTATCTCTTGGAGCATGGCCACGTCCGCCTTCAGTCCCTTTAAGTGCGCGGACACTCGAGCCCTCTTCACCGGCCCATTCAGGCCCCTCACATTCCACGTTATCAGCCGGATTGGAGGGGCTCTCACCCCCCCCCCCACGCCCCGCCGACTAGCCATCTCCTTTTCTGGGCCAGTCCCGTGTCCACGCCTCCCTCACCCTCCAGTCCCCCAGAGGGGGGACCCCCGTCCCGACCACCTCTTCTGTGTCCCATTCCCTTTCGGCCAGTGCAGCAGCAAACCCCCCCCCCGCTAGACCCCTGTCTAGCTTTTTTGCTCCCCCCATGTCACTCCCGTAAGTCAGCTGACGCCTGCTGACCCCGGCTTCCCCCGCCGTCCCATTGACCTCCCCGCGTGGGAGTCTCCCAATCCATATGCATTCCTTTGTTCCCCTTCCCGCCTTTCTTCCCGCGCGCGGGAAAAAAACCCGTGCTTTTCAAAGCCCGCTCCGCCCCCTCTGGCGCAGCTCCTGTCGCGGCCTTGTCTCTCTCCCCCAGCCCATGTAACATTTCCTGCGCATAATTGACCCCCTATATACAACAACCATCACACATCAAACCCCAAAACATCCCCCCCACCCTCACAAACCTTCAGTTAGAGTCCAACTTTTCGGCTTGTACAAAGGTCCTCGCCTCCTCAGGCGTTTCAAAGTAATAGTGTTGGCCCTTATATGTGACCCACAGTCGCGCTGCCTGCAGCATTCCGAATTTCACTTCTTTCCGGTACAACGCCACTTTGGCCCGGTTGAAACCCGCTCTCCGCTTTGCAACCTCCGTGCTCCAGTCCGGGTATATTCGGATCTCTGCATTGTCCCACTTACTGCTCCGCTCCTTCTTGGCCCATCTCAGGACCCACTCTCTGTCCGTCAACCGGTGGAGCCTCACCACCATCGCCCTTGGCGGCTCATTTGCCTGGGGCTTCTTCGCCAGCACCCAATGTGCCCTGTCCAACTCCAGCGGCCTCGAAGGGGCCTTCGTTCCCATCATCGCCTCGAGCATCGTGCTCGCGTATGCCCCGGCATCAGCCCCCTCCACTCCCTCAGGGAGACCCAGGATTCGCAGATTCTTTCTCCTCGACCTGTTCTCCAGGTCTTCGAGTTTTCCCGCCCACCTCTTGTGTAGCGCCTCGTTCTGCTCCACTCTCACCGCCAGGCCCACGAGCTCGTCCTCGTTCTGACTGACTCTTTTCTGTACCTCCTGGATCTTAGCTTCGTGGGCCTTCTGCGTGATCCCAAGTCCTTCAATTGCCGAAAGCATAGGCGCCAACATCTCTTTGCGCATCTCCTCGCGCTGCTCCTTGAAGCAGCGCTTGATGAACTCCTGCAGCTCCCCTTTGTCCCTGGCCGCCCCCATTTTGTTTTCTTTCCCTCGCTTCTTCCATTGCTCCAGTGCCGCTCCTTTGGCCATTACACTTCTGGTCCGTTTCATAGAAGTTGGCAGTGTTTGCTTCACCAGTCTGCCCCAAAAAGTCTATGGAAACTCCTGAAAAAGGTCTGAGAGTCGGTTCCAGACGGGAGCTGCCGAATGCGCGACCTACTCCTCCATGGCCGCCACCAGAAGCCTCGACCCCACCTCTTCAATGGCCTTGGTAGATCCTTTCACAGTTGCTCCCTCTGCTGCTAGAATTCATCTTTGATAGAGTCAAGTCAGATTGCAGCTTTAAGCTTGCCCTTCCTCCGCCTGCATGCTGGAAGAGGCCTCTGTCTATCGCTGCAGATCAAGCCAAATCCTTCACTGTTTCTGCCGGGTCTGGCAGCCAAAAGACACAACATTCCTGGGGGACACCGTCAGGGGAATGCTGCAGTCTTTTTCCCACACCGGGAAATGTCAAACAAATGCCGTGGGGGCCCTGTAAAAGAGCCCAAAAGTCCGTTCCAAGCGGGAGCTGCCGAATATGCGACCTAGCTCTGCATAGCCGCACCCGAAAGTCCGACGACATAATCATTTGGTCCACCACCCCGTAGGAGCATGTCAGTTGCCTCCAGCGCATATTCAAACGCATACGTGAGCAGGGCCTACGCCGCAACAGAGCCAAATGCTCCTTTGGTCAGACGGAACTCAAGTTCCTAGGGGACTACATCTCCCAATTGGGTGTGTGGCCGGATGCGGTCAAGGTGGCTGCTATCACAGCCATGAAAACGCCAGAGGACAAGAAGGCGGTCCTCCGATTTCTGGGCATGGTCAACTTCCTAGGGAAGTTCATCCCTAACCTCGTCTCTCATACCACGGCTCTCAGGAACCTGGTCAGGAAGACAACAGACTTCCAATGGCTTCCTGCCCACGAGCGCGAATGGAGAGAACTAAAAACCAAACTCACCACGGCCCCGGTATTGGCCTTTGTTGATCCAGCGAAAGAGACAAAAATTTCGACCAATGCCAGCCAATCTGGCATTGGGGCGGTGCTCCCGCAACGCGATGAGGCCTCATCATGGGCCCCCATTGCATATGCGTCACGGGCCATGACCCCCACGGAACAGCGCTACGCGCAGATAGAAAAGGAGTGTCTGGGCCTGTTGACCGGTGTCGTCAGGTTTCATGATTATGTGTACGGCCTTCCCCAATTCACCGTCGAGACCGACCATCGCCCGCTGGTCAACATAATACAGAAAGACTTGAACGACATGACGCCTCGCCTCCAGCTCCGGCGATACGACTTCCAGCTGGTATACACCCCGGGCAAAGACCTAATCATTGCCGACGCTCTCTCCAGGGCAGTCAACACTCCGTGTGACCCAACGGGATTCGTCTGCCAGGTTGACGCCCATGTGGCCTTCGTGGCCTCCAATCTACCTGCCACGGATGAACACCTCGTCCCAATTTGCCTCGAGACGGTGGCTGACCCTTTGCTACAGCGTGTCATGCGCCACCTAACAGACGGGTGGCTCAAGGGCCAATGCCCGCAGTTCTACAACATCAGAGATGATCTGGCGGTAGTCGATGGTGTTCTCCTGAAACTGGACCGCACTGTCATCCCGCATAGCATGCGCCAGCTCGTCTTGGAACAGCTACACGAGGGCCATCTTAGCGTAGAGAAGTGCTGCCGACGGGCCCGAGAGGCAGCGTACTGGCCCGGCACCAATGACGACATCGCCAACACAGTGCTCAACTGCCCCACTTGTCAGCGCTTCCAGCCGGCCCAACCACGTGAGACCCTACAGCCCCATGAGTTGGTCACGTCCCCTTGGTCCAAGGTCGGCATTGACCTGTTCCACGCGCTGGGCAGGGACTATGTCCTGATTGTAGACTACTTTTCAAACTACCCGAAGGTGATACGGTTGCACGACATCACATCGCCTGCAGTCATCCGTGCCTGTAAGGAAACCTTTGCTCGACACGGCATCCCGCTCATGGTTATGTCGGACAATGGCCCCTGCTTCGCCAGCCAGGAATGGTCCAGCTTTGCCAGGTGGTACAATTTTGCCCATGTGACATCCAGTCCCCTGTACCCCCAATCCAACGGCAAAGCGGAGAAGGGAGTACATATAGTCAAACAGCTCCTCTGCAAGGCTGCCGATGTGGGATCCGACTTCTACCTCGCCTTGCTGGCCTATCTCCCGCCCCACTGTCCACTGGCCTGTTGCCAGCCCAGCTGCTCATGGGTCGCACCCTGAGGACGACGGTGCTGTCCATTCATGTCCCAGACCTCAACCACGTTCTGGTCCTTCAACAAATGTAACTGTCTCCTGCATAGCACAAGGCGGCTCATGAATCCCGTGCAGCTGATCTCCCTGCTCTGGCTCCAGATGACAACATCTGCATCTATCAACAAAGAACAAAGAACAAAGAAATGTACAGCACAGGATCAGGCCCTTCGGCCCTCCAAGCCCGTGCCGACCATACTGCCCGACTAAACTACAATCTTCTACACTTCCTGGGTCCGTATCCTTCTATTCCCATCCTATTCATATATTTGTCAAGATGCCCCTTAAATGTCCCTATCGTCCCTGCCTCCACTACCTCCTCCGGTAGTGAGTTCCAGGCACCCACTACCCTCTGCGTAAAAAACTTGCCTCGTACATCTACTCTAAACTTTGCCCCTCTCACCTTAAACCTATGCCCCCTAGTAATTGACCCCTCTACCCTGGGGAAAAGCCTCTGACTATCCACTCTGTCTATGCCCCTCATAATTTTGTATACCTCTATCAGGTCGCCCCTCAACCTCCTTCGTTCCAGTGAGAACAAACCGAGTTTATTCAATCGCTCCTCATAGCTTATGCCCTCCATACCAGGCAACATTCTGGTAAATCTCTTCTGCACCCTCTCTAAAGCCTCCACATCCTTCTGGTAGTGTGGCGACCAGAATTGAACACTATACTCCAAGTGTGGCCTAACTAAGGTTCTATACAGCTGCAACATGACTTGCCAATTCTTATACTCAATGCCCCGGCCAATGAAGGCAAGCATGCCGTATGCCTTCTTGACTACCTTCTCCACCTGTGTAGCCCCTTTCAGTGATCTGTGGACCTGTACTCCTAGATCTCTTTGACTTTCAATACTCTTGAGGGTTCTACCATTCACTGTATATTCCCTACCTGCATTAGCCCTTCCAAAATGCATTACCTCACATTTGTCCAGGTTAAACTCCATCTGCCATCTCTCCGCCCAAGTCTCCAGACAATCTAAATCCTGCTGTATCCTCAGACAGTCCTCATCGCTATCCGCAATTCCACCAACCTTTGTGTCGTCTGCAAACTTACTAATCAGACCAGTTACATTTTCCTCCAAATCATTTATATATACTACAAAGAGCAAAGGTCCCAGCACTGATCCCTGTGGAACACCACTGGTCACAGCCCTCCAATTAGAAAAGCATCCCTCCATTGCTACCCTCTGCCTTCTATGGCCTAGCCAGTTCTGTATCCACCTTGCCAGTTCACCCCTGATCCCGTGTGACTTCACCTTTTGTACTAGTCTACCATGAGGGACCTTGTCAAAGGCCTTACTGAAGTCCATATAGACAACATCTACTGCCCTACCTGCATCAATCATCTTAGTGACCTCCTCGAAAAACTCTATCAAGTTAGTGAGACACGACCTCCCCTTCACAAAACCGTGCTGCCTCTCACTAATACGTCCATTTGCTTCCAAATGGGAGTAGATCCTGTCTCGAAGAATTCTCTCCAGTAATTTCCCTACCACTGAAGTAAGGCTCACCGGCCTGTAGTTCCCGGGATTATCCCTGCCACCCTTCTTAAACAGAGGAACAACATTGGCTATTCTCCAGTCCTCCGGGACATCCCCTGAAGACAGCGAGGATCCAAAGATTTCTGTCAAGGCCTCAGCAATTTCCTCTCCAGCCTCCTTCAGTATTCTGGGGTAGATCCCATCCGGCCCTGGGGACTTATCTACCTTAATATTTTTTAAGACACCCAACACCTCGTCTTTTTGGATCACAATGTGACCCAGGCTATCTACACCCCCTTCTCCAGACTCAACATCTACCAATTCCTTCTCTTTGGTGAATACTGATGCAAAGTATTCATTTAGTACCTCGCCCATTTCCTCTGGCTCCACACATAGATTCCCTTGCCTATCCTTCAGTGGGCCAACCCTTTCCCTGGCTACCCTCTTGCTTTTTATGTAAGTGTAAAAAGCCTTGGGATTTTCCTTAACCCTATTTGCCAATGACTTTTCATGACCCCTTCTAGCCCTCCTGACTCCCTGCTTAAGTTCCTTCCTACTTTCCTTATATGCCACACAGGCTTCGTCTGTTCCCAGCCTTTTAGCCCTGACAAATGCCTCCTTTTTCTTTTTGACGAGGCCTACAATATCATTCGTCATCCAAGGTTCCCGAAAATTGCCGTATTTGTCTTTCTTCCTCACAGGAACATGCCTGTCCTGTATTCCTATCAACTGACACTTGAAAGCCTCCCACATGTCAGATGTTGATTTGCCCTCAAACATCCGCCCCCAATCTATGCTCTTCAGTTCCCGCCTAATATTGTTATAATTAGCCTTCCCCCAATTTAGCACATTCATCCTCGGACCACTCTTATCCTTGTCCACCAGTACTTTAAAACTTACTGAATTGCTATCTTCCGGATGGTGGCTGGTCTGCAACCGCTGTGGTTCTTCGGCAGGTGGCTCCCCGCTCGTTCCTGGTTTGTCTACCGGATGGCTCCATTCTGCGCAGCAATCGACGTGCCCTTCGTCTCATTCCGCGCTCGCTACGTGATCCTCCACCATTGCCACGCCCTCCTGTTGTTCCTGACCTGGACTATGCAGAGATTCCGGTCACTCTGCATCCTCCTCACTCTGACGCAGTCCAGCCCGCTCCTCAGCCGGCGGCTCCCGACCCACCCTTGAAGCGGTCAACCAGAATTCGTCGCCCACCTCAGAGACTTAATTTGTGAACTTTGAGGACTTATGGACTTTCTGATTTGTTCTGTTCTTCCGTTTAATCATTCAAGTGGTTTGTATATAGTGTTCATCTCGTTATTCTTGTGACACACTGTTTTTTTTCTGCACCAGGCACCTTCCCATGTAAATAGCTTAGTTTTTATGTACATAGTCCTGCAAATATTTCGCACACACGTAGTCAGGAACATTCACCATACACTATTTATTGCCACGCAGGTACATTTTTTATAAAAGGTGGGATGTCATAATATACACCAGTATATCATGGTGCAGACACACACTGATAGACACACAGTGGGACCAATCAACGTACACAACACCGCAGCCAATCACCAGTGAGAGCACACGCACTATAAAGACAGGGAGCATCAGAGTTCCCGCTCATTCGAGTTGCAGCTAGCTAGGAAGACCGAGCTCACAGCCTACAACACAGACATTCACCATGTGCTGAGTGCATCGACTGGTTAGGACAAGGCAGAGGTCTTTAGTTAAAGCTAGTATCGTATTAATCCATAGTCTAAGTATGTTTAAACAGTTAATGATTCAATAAAATAGTGTTGCACTGTTTCAAGTGTTGGTGACCTGTATGTGATCCAGAACACCCAACACATCACTCCGGTTTCCTCCCACAGTCCAAAGATGCGCAGGTTAGGTGGATTGGCCATGATAAATTACCCTTAGTGTCCAAAAAAAGGTTAGCTGAGGTTACTGGGTTATGGGGATAGGGTGGAGGTGTGGGTTTAAGTAGGGTACTCCTTCCAAGAGCCAGTGCAGATTCGATAGGCTGAATGGCCTCCTTCTGCACTGTAAATTCTATGATTCTATGATCTATGAAACTTGAAACACATCCTTTGGAAAAGCATGGAATCATTGACAGTAACTTCTAGAATACCATGTTTGACAACAGATATGTGGCGGGAAAACAGCTGTCACTTTCAGGAACGTAATCACAGCAAAGGCCACAAGTTTGATCATCATTATTGGAACCTCTGGACCAGTATGATCGAGATGGATGTACAGTGAGCAGTAGATCTCCATTTTTTTAAGCTGAGGACTGACTGTCTGAAACTGACATGTGCAGTCCAGCTTCAGCTTTAGGGATCCTTGTCCCACTGATAAATAATAATTTGTGTATATAACAATGACATCTTGCATTCTTTTGGCAGTGATTGCATTTGTGCAGCAGTGATGCATAAGTCATATGTGCCATTATTGCATCCACGAATTTGCATTGCAATGAATGTCATTGAACTTTTTTAAAATCGTGACAATTTTCTCCCGCTTATCACCTGCACAGAAATGGAATTGTTACTGTTTTTTAATTCCCTGTTTCAGTCCTATATTAGAATGCAAACAATGAGGTAGTTAGGATGGGTCTGGCAATGAGATTTGCCTTAAGTAGACTGACATACTCAGCATTCTTGTATTCGAATTGTGCAATGTCTGAACATAAATAGTAAAGTATAAAATAATTGGGGTTTTATTTTTTGGTTGAAGCCTAATTGTTTTGAAAGGAAAGAAAATCTCCATTGGCCACAGTGGTGTAATGATCATGAACTGTGACGAGTTTTACACCATCAATCTCTAGGTGTCTATGCAACATTGTTCACCTTGGCTGTAGACATCGGAAGCTTAATTCTGGCTGACGTGCACTTTCTCTGCATCCTGTGTTGAAAAAAATCTTGTGGCATGAAATTTCTGGCAGTAACACTGGAAAGTCAAGAACAAAGCCCAAAACATAGTTGAGGAAAAGTTAGAAGGCATATTAGAAGAACAAGGAAAGTTTTAAAAGGCTAATTATATCTATGGAATATCGAATGCATGAAGGGAGAAGTTGGGTAGAAATATGGGGGGAGGGAGGTATCAAGAAATGGTAGGTGTGTTAAATTAATTGTACAGATAACACTCTAGGTTCAGTCAAACTGTCTTGGGGACTGTCACATATATAGAGGTTAGTGAAGCATGTGCAAGAAGTTGCCTGTAAGTATTAAATGTTTATAGGTCACCAGGAGCAGATGAGATACCCATGAGATTCCACAAGGAAACAAGCGAGAAAATATATGAGGCTCTTGTTAATATTTTGAGGATGTTCATAAATGGTTGGGTTGTTACATGACACCTCGTGTAATCCCTATATTCCAAAGGAATTTAATAAATTCGGGAATTTTGAATCTGTTAAGTTGTCACTCAAGAATGTTTGTTTTGGTTACCTGTCCAAATAAATGGTGTCAATTATTGTTCGGTGACTCTCAATGAAGTGCTATGGCTTATTTTATTATGTTAAAGTTGCTATATAAATGCTAATTATTTTGTTGTTGGGAGTCAAAATACCGGTAACCTCTTTCGAACTCATTGCTGAGGAATATTGTCTGCGGAATAACCTTGTTAATGTTATTAAGATTGTAATTGCTCTGGGGGAAGTGTTTAGATACATGCAGGTTTGAGATTTTGCCAGGAAGGAGATACAGACCTTCCCAGTTGAGCCGGCCTCCACATTGCTGGAGGAGGTGCTGACGACAGGGGGACTGGAGAAGGGGATTGTGTTGGCGGTTTACAGGGCTACTTTGGAAGGAGAGAAGGCACCACTAGAGGGGATCAAAGCAAGTGGGAGGAAGAGTTGGGAGAGGGTATGGAGGAGGGGTTCTGGTGTGAGGTGCTCCGGAGAGTGAACGCCTCCACGCCGTGCGCGCGTTTGGGGCTGATACAGCTGAAGGTGGTATATACAGCACACCTCACAAGGGCAAGGATGAGCCGGCTCTTTGAGGGGGTAGAAGATGTGTGTGAACAAAGAACAAAGAAAAGTACAGCACAGGAACAGGCCCTTTGGCCCTCCAAGCCTGCGCCGACCATGCTGCCCGTCTAAACTAAAATCTTTTACGCTTCCGGGGTCCGTATCCCTCTATTCTCATCCTGTTCATGTATTTGTCAAGATACCCCTTAAACGTCACTATCGTCCCTGCTTCCACCACCTCCTACGGCAGCGAGTTCCAGGCACACACTATCCTCTGTGTAAAAATGTTAACCTCGTACATCTCCTCTAAACCTTGCCTCTCGCACCTTAAACCTATGCCCCCTAGTAATTGACCCCTCTACTCTGGGAAAAAATCTCTGACTATCCACTCTGTCTATGCACCTCATAATTTTGTAGACCTCTATCAGGTCGCCCCTCAACCTCCGTCGTTCCAGTGAGAACAAACCGAGTTTATTCAACCGCTCCTCATAGCTAATGCCCTCCATACCAGGCAACATTCTGGTAAATCTCTTCTGCACCCTCTCTAAAGCCTCCACATCCTTCTGTTAGTGTGGCGACCAGAATTGAACACTATACTCCAAGTGTGGCCTAACTAAGGTTCTATACAGCTGCAACATGACTTGCCAATTCTTATACTCAATGCCCCGGCCAATGAAGGCAAGCATGCCATATGCCTTCTTGACTACCTTCTCCACCTTTGCCCCTTTCACTGACCTGTGGATCTGTACATCAAGATCACTCTGACTGTCAATACTCTTGAGGGAGCTACCATTCACTGTATAATCCCTACCTGTATTGGATCTTCCAAAATGCATTACCTCACATGTGTTCGGATTAAACTCCATCTGGTATCTCGCCGCCCAAGTCTCCAAATGATCTAATCCTGCTGTATCCTCTGACAGCCCTCATCGCTATCCGCATTTCCACCAACCTTTGTGTTGTCCACAAACTTACTAATCAGACCAGTTACATTTTCCTCCAAATCATTTATATATACTACGAACAGCAAAGGTCCCAGCACTGATCCCTGAGGAACACCACTAGTCACAGCCCTCCAATCAGAAAAGGACCCTTCCATTGCTGCTCACTCCTTCCACCACCAATGCACAGTGGCAGCAGTGTGTACCATCTACAAGAAGCACTGCAGGAAGTCAATAAGGCTCCTTCGACAGCCCTTTCCAAACCCATGACCTCCAGCACCTAGAAGAACAAGAGCAGCAGATGCTTGGGAACACTACCCCCTGCAAATTCCCTTCCAAGCCACTTACCATCCTTAGCCCTATACCACTTTTCCTTCATTGTCTATGGATTAAAATCCTTGAACTCCCTCCTGTAATAACCCTCATGAGACCCACAGGACACCCCAATTGATCTCCCCATGGGATTTGTGGAATACGAGTTCCCCCACTACTGGGCAGAGACTATCAACCTGGGCTCATCGAAATCGCCTAATAAAAGCCAGCCTGGACTGGGACCGGCTAAAATGGTAGTCCCATTTGGGATCTTGGAACTGTAAGTCTCATTGCATCCTTTCCTTTTGTTGCCAAATTAAACCTCGTTTAGATTTACCTTCTCTGACCTCCTGAGCTTTTATACTGGTGACGAGGCTGGCATTTGAACCTACCCGTGCAAAGCACAATGGATCACTTCAAAAACAGGAAGCCTGCCCCGGAGCAAACCACACCAGATGAATCGGTCCCTCGCAACCGCCCCCCCCCCCCCCTCCCCACCCGCCCCCCCCAGCCCTATCTGCCATCCTCGGACCAAGGGGCACCCCCACCAGAGACCTGTGCCCAGACAATACGCGCTTATTTATTTTATTTATTTATATCTCTGATTTGTTATGTTTTAGGTGTAACATAAGCGGCTTCCTTGTGGTGCACTTGACAAAGGAAGGTTCAGACGTGGAGATAACTTCAACACGTTTATTAAACTATTTACACTTCTATTACTCGGGTTCGACACTACTGCTAATCCTACTATAGCTACCCAGACTGACTAGCCAGTTGCTGCAATCCACGTGGTGGGTGTAATATTGAATCAACCCTGTGTCTGTACTCACTGACTGTCTCCACTGGAAAGAGGCAGATCATGTGTGTGGTGTCCTTTATATATGGGTTGGTGTAATGCCCTCCTGTGGTGGTGTCACCTCTGTGTGTATCGTGAATGTCCATTGGTCGTGTCCTATCTAACTGATCTATTGGTTGAGCGTGTGTGTGTGATGTTTCTGGTGCTCCCTCTAGTGTCTAGCTAGCCTACATGCATTTACATTGATGCACATCACCACAATCTCTGCATTAAATTTCATCTGATACTTATCCACCTATTCCATCAGCCACTAATTCTTCTTGAAGTTAATCACTATCCTGCACAAACAGTACCCAATACATTCAAGTTTTATGTTATCCACAAATTTTGAAATTGTACCTGGTACACCCAAGTCTTGGTCATTAACATATGCATCCGGAAAAGCAGGGATCCTAACACTGCCTCCTGGGGAACCCCGCTGTATACTTTCCTTCCTCCTGTCCGAGAAGCAACTGGTCACAACTGCTGTCTGTTTCCTGTCACTCAGTCAATTTCATTTCCATGCTGCTTCTGTCTCTTTTATTCCGTGAGCTCTAAATTTGCTGATAAGCCTGTTATGGGGCACTTTATCAGATACCTTCTGGAAGTCCATGGACACCACATTAACATCATTGTAGTCCTCAACCCTCTCTGTTACCTCATCAAACTGCTCAAGCAAGTTAGTTAAACATGATTTACCAATAATAAATCCACGTTAGCTTTCTTTCATCACTTCACATTTGCCCAAGTCACTGTTAATATTGTCCCAAATTAGCATTTCTAGAAGCATCCCCCTTACGTGCCCCCCCCCCCCCCCCAACCCCACTGGCAACGCCGGAAGCAACCCTCCACCCCACAGCAATAAAGTCCCACCCTCTGGAATGGCCAGCCACTGCAACAGAAATACAAATAGATACCGGGACAGGTAAGCCCGGAGTTTTGGGGAGCAGGGGGGATGGGGTTGGGTAGGTTGGGGAGAGGAGATGGGTTAAGAGAGCGAGCAGATAGGAAGGAAGGGAGTTTCGGAGTGGGTGGGGGTCTTCCCCATGGCCGGGAAATGCGCAGTCACCTAAGCCCCCTTCCTTCCTGCCCTTTAACCATCTCAAGGAACAAAATTGGGTGACTCGCTCTCGTCCAACTGCTCATACCAACTGTTTTATGGTGTGGGAAGTGTATTATTCCAGTCAATTGACTTGATAACAAGCCTAATTGACCCTTAAGTACTTATTTAAATATGGCAGATGGGCTGCTGATTTTGGCACCCGCCCACCCTTCATTTTATGAGGGTGAGCTTGGGGGTGGGCAGGAAGGTGTTGGATTGGTGTTCTATGTGCCCCCTCCATGGGAGACATGCCCGCTGGGGAGCATGTAACATTCAGCCCATAGGGTTAGACATGGTAGCCAGAGCAGCCATTGGTAATTCTAACCAATAAAATTAATCTATTTTCCCAAAAATATGATCCAGAAGATTGTGCAAAATGGAACAATGACTTTAAGCATGTTAAGAGCTTAATAGTTTCATACAATTTAAAACAAAAGACATCAGTGGAAAAAGTGACCGAGGCTAATTGTGGCCCTTACTTCGACCTCATCTGGGATTGGTCAACCCATGAATTAATCCCTAGACCTCCCTGAGTTATATGGCTTAATGAATGTAACATTGCTTATGATTGTACAGAGTCACCAGAGAAATACACTATTTATTTTTCATGTACATAAAACTTTCTGCTTTCTAGAACTTAAGATTTTTAAAATCATTTCATATATTTTAATATGGGTGATTTATTTGTTGTAGTGTGGTGTGAAAATATATTTTTAGCTCCAATCACGAACATTACTCACTGCAAACCTCTCACATTGAACTACACATTGAGTGAAACATTAGACAAAATATTACTTTATAATGGTCACCTATGAAGCACTTTATTCAATGCCAAACTAGAAACTGATGTTTTGGATTATATTTAGTAATCTGATACTAAACATTTCCTCCAAATAAGTCAATTTGTTCTGTGGCTACTGTCATTTCTATATCTCTTCCGCCCCCACCTCTTACCAACCCCAATCCTCAGAGCTGCTGACCTCCCTCCCCTGCACATACTGATGCATCATTTCCCCAGCTTTTTGGAAATTAATTTTTTCCACACAGCCCGCTGCCAGGCTCTTTCGACCTGACTAATCCAGTTCCTGACCACCCAACTTTTCCTTTCCAGTCTCAAGCTTGCGACCATTGCAACCTCTCCTACCCCCAGGCATTGCCTACTTTTTCAAACCTAGCATCATTGCTCTTCTCATCATTGACTCTAGATTGCTCTGGCTTCTGTTACAAGTGTGACATGTTCCAAAATGGTTATTGATGTGTTGGGTGCTCTGGAGCCGTGGAAGACATACAGGCCACCAACACTTAAAATAGTGAAACTGTTGAACATACTTTCACTGTGGGTTAACACGATATTAGATTGAACTAAAGACCTATGCCTTGTCCGAACCAGTCTATGCACTCAGCACATGGTGAAGATCTGTGCTGCAGGCTGTGAGCCACGTCCTACTAGGAGGCTGCAGCTCGAATGAGCGGGAACTCTGATGCCCCCTGTCTTTATAGTGCGTGTGCTCTAACTGGTGATTGGCTGTGGTGTGTGTGTTGATTGGTCCCGTTGTGTGTCCATCAGTGTGTGCGTATCTGCACCATGATATATTGGTGTATATTATGACATGCCCCCTTTTATAAAAGAATGTATATGTGTGGCAATAAATAGTGTACAGTGACAATGTTCCTAATTACGTGTGGGGTGCAAAGACGTATTTACAGGACTATGTACATGAGAACTAAGCTATTTACATGGGAAGGTGCCTGGTGCAGAGAAGCAGTATGCAACAAGAATAACGAGATTAACACTATATACAAACCAGGTAACCGATCAAACAAAGCAACGAAACAATTCAGAAAGTCTATAAGTCCGCAATGTTCATAAATTAACACTCTGAGGTGGGCGACGAATTCTGGTTGACCTCCTCAAGGGTGGGTCGAGAGCTGCCGGCTCAGGAGCAGGCTGGACTGCGTCAGAATCAGGGGGATGCAGAGTGACAGGGATTTCTGCATAGTCCGTGGCAGGGTCAGCAGGAGGACGAGGCGACAGAGGAGGAATGAGACGAAGGGTGTGGAACGCGACGAAGGACGTGTCGATTGCGGCGCAGAATGGAGCCATCCGATAGACAAACCAGGAACGAGCGCGGGGTCACCTGCCGAAGGACAACAGCGGTCGCAGACCAGCCACCATCCGGAAGATAGATGCGGACGTTGTCATCTGGAGCCAGAGCAGGGAGATCAGCTGCACGGGATTCATGAGCCGCCTTGTGCTGTGCACGAGACAGCTGCATCCGGCGAAGGACCGGAACATGGTCGAGGTCTGGGACATGAATGGACAGCACCGTCATCCTCAGGGTACGACCCATGAGCAACTGGGCTGGCGACAGGCCAGTGGACAGCGGCGCGGAGTGATAGGCCAGCAAGGCGAGGTAGAAATCAGACCCAGCATCGGCAGCCTTGCAGAGGAGCCGTTTGACTATATGTACTCCCTTCTCTGCTTTGCCGTTGGATTGGGGGTACAGGGGACTGGATGTCACAGGGGCAAAATTGTACCGCCTGACAAAGTTGTACCATTCCTGGCTGGCGAGTCAGGGGCCATTGTCTGACATCACCGTGAGCGGGATGCCGTGTCGAGCAAAGGTTTCCTTACAGGCACGAATGACTGCAGACGAGGTGATGTCGTGCAACCGTATCACCTCTGGGTAATTCAAATCGTAGTCCACGATCAGGACATAGTCTCTACCCAGCGCGTGGAACAGGTCGATGCCCACCTTGGTCCATGGTGAGGTGACCAACTCATGGGGCTGCAGGGTCTCACGTGGTTGGGCCGGCTGGAAGCGCGGACAAGTGGGGCAGTTGAGCACTGTGTTGGCGATGTCGTCATTGATGCCGGGCCAGTACACTGCCTCTCGGGCCCGTCAGCGGCACTTTTCCACGCCAAGATGGCCTTCGTGTAGTTGTTCCAGGACGAGCTGGCGCATGCTACGTGGGATGACAATGCGGTCCAGTTTTAGAAGAACCCCGTCTACTACCGCCAGATCATCTCTGACATTATAGAACTGAGGGCATTGGCCCTTGAGCCACCCGTCTGTTAGGTGGTGCATGACACGCTGTAGCAAGGGGTCAGCCACCGTCTCGCGGTTAATTTGGACGAGGCGTTCATCCGTGGCAGGTAGATTGGAGGCCGCGAATGCCACTTGGGCATCAACCTGGCAGACAAATCCCGCTGGGTCACATGGGGTGTTGACTGCCCTGGAGAGAGCATCAGCAATGATGAGGTCTTTGCCTGGGGTGTATACCAGCTGGAAGTCATATCGCCGGAGCTGAGAAGAATACGCTGTAGGCGAGGTTAGGGATGAACTTCCCTAAAAAATTGACCATGCCCAGAAATCGGAGGACCGCCATTTTGTCCTCTGGTGTTTTCATAGCTGTGATAGCAGCTACCTTGTCCGCATCCGGCTGCACACCCAACTGGGAGATGTGGTCCCCGAGGAACTTGAGTTCTGTCTGACCAAAAGAGCATTTGGCCCTGTTGAGGCGGAGGCTATGCTCACGTATATGTTTGAATACGCGCTGGAGGCAATTAACATGCTCCTGTGGGGTGGTGAACCAAATGATTATGTCGTCGACATAGACGCGAACAACTTCAATGCCTTCCAACATTTGTTCCATAATCCTATGGAACACTTCTGAAGCAGATATGATCCCAAACGGCATCCTGTTGTAACAATATCTGCCAAAGTGGGTATGAAATGTGCAAAGTTTCCTGCTGGATTTGTCGAGCTGGATTTGCCAGAATCCTTTCGAGGCGTCAAATTTGGTGAAGAGCTTGGCGCGAGCCATCTCACATGTGAGCTCTTCGCGCTTGGGAATTGGATAATGCTCCCTCATGATATTTCGTTTTAAATCCTTGGGATCAATGCAAATTCTCAATTCGGCGGAAGACTTTTTTACACATACCATGGAACTGACCCAGTTGGTTGGTTCCGTGACTTTGGAAATCATTCCTTGGTTCTGGAGGTCCTGCAGCTGCTGCTTGAGGCGGTCCTTAAGGGGTGCTGGGACCCTGAGAGGTGCGTGCACCACAGGCGTGGCATTCAGTTTTAATAAGATCTTGTAGGTGTATGGGAGCATGCCCATGCCCTCGAAGACTGGTTGACAGTGGCGTCGAGTTGCACCCTGAAGTCGGTGTCCTGAAAGGCAGGCGTGTCATCAGGAGAGAGAGAGTGAACTCTCTGAACTAGGTTCAACAGCTTGCATGCCTGCGCACCAAGCAGGGAGGCTTTCGAGGAGCCCACGATTTCAAAGGGACGGATGGCTTTGCGTGACCTGTGCGTCACTTCAAGTTGGCACGAGCCGCTCGCATCAATGGTATTGCCATTGTAATCTAATAGCTGGCAGGCTGATGGAAGGATGGCTGGTTTGGTGCAAAGGCTTTGGAGGTCAGACCGTGCAATGAGATTGGCGGAGCCATCAGTGTCCACGCGGAATCGTATTTGGGACCGGTTGACCGTAAGGGTGGCACACCATTCAGCGTCCGGATCGATGCTGTATACCGACAGCGGCTGGATTCTTTGCTTCGGGGACACCCTGTTTTTTGTAACAATACCGACTCGAAAAGCCGCCTTCGGGTCCTCGGTGTCAATGTTGGGTAGTAGATCCGCATCGGACTCGGTGACCATGGGTTGAATGGCCCGGACATTCCTGCGAGGCTGGCTGAAGCGATGTGAGTTGGCAGGCCGCGCTGATCTGCATAAAGCAGCATAGTGGTCAGGTTTGCCACATCTCAGGCATTGTCGGGATTTGGCGGGGCATTGCCACTTTAAATGGGCGGAGCCACAGTAGCCATACGTCGGAGCGTCAGTACGTTCGCTGCGCCACCGCGCATGCATGGTGCGGTCGTACCTGCGCATTACGTTCGTCGACGTCGCCTTCCCCTCGTTTGGTGCGTACAAGCGCGGGAGTCCGCGAAAAGCACGCGAAATGGCCGGCCTCATCCAGGCCGAGGCCCTGGAGCTGCTCGATTGCTTGGACCCGTTCCGCCTCGTGGGGACCTTGCCGCGCCGTTTCAGCCGCTTGGATGCGGGAATACCGACTCATTGCGTTTTCGTGCAGCGTGCAGATCTCGACGGCGGTCGCTAGCGTGAGCTCCTTTACCTTGAGCAGCTGCTGGCGTAGGGGGTCCGACTGAACACCGAAAACGATCTGGTCGCGTATCATGGAGTCGGAGGTGGGCCCGTAGCGACAGGACTGCGCAAGGATGCGGAGGTGGGTGAGAAAGGACTGGAAAGGTTCATCCTTACCCTGCAAACGCTGTTGGAATACATAGCGCTCAAAACTTTCATTCACCTCTATGTTGCAGTGAGTGTCAAACTTGAGGAGGACCGTCTTGAACTTTGTTTTATCTTCATCATCCGCAAAGGTGAGAGAACTGAAAATGTGGATGGCATGGTCCCCGGCCGTGGATAGGAAGTGAGCGATCTTTCTGGTGTCCGAGGCATCCTCCCGGTCTGTGGCTTCAAGGTAGAGTTGGAAGCGTTGTTTGAATATCTTCCTGTTGGTCCCTAGGTTACCGGTGATGCGGAACAGCGGCGGCGGGCAGACGCTGTCCATTTTGCAGGATGACAGTATGCTGGTGGAAGGCAGATCTCTTGCAGGTAGGTCTAAGAAGTTCTAATATCCCTCAACTCCTGGTATCATGATGTGTTGGGTGCTCTGGATCTGCGGAACACATGCAGGCCACCAACACTTAAAATAGTGCAACACTATTTTATTAAGTCAGAAACTGTTGAACATACTTTCACTGTGGGTTAACACAATATTAAATTGAACTAAAGACCTATGCCTTGTCCTAACCAGTCTATGCACTCAGCACATGGTGAAGATCTGTGCTGCAGGCTGTGAGCTCTGTCCTACTAGGAGGCTGCAGCTCGAATGAGCGGGAACTCTGCTGCCCCCTGTCTTTATAGTGCGTGTGCTCTAACTGGTGATTGGCTGCGGTGTTGTGTGTGTTGATTGGTCCCGCTGTGTGTCCATCAGTGTGTGTGTATCTGCACCATGATATACTGGTGTATATTATGACAGTTATGTTTTAAACCGTTTTAATTCAAGGTAAAATGGAAATGGACATGTGATCTCCTACTAGTTCAGCCTGGCAACTAGCCTAAATGACCTGGTTGCCAAGGGTATTGAGAGCCCAGGTCAATTCCTATTGAAATTCAAGTGCCAGCCCTTATACCTGGACACACAGGACTTCCATTGCTATTGCAGGCCTACTGATTTAGACCTTAAAAAGAGAAAGAAAACAGCGGGGAAAAACTGTTCTCTGTTGGCCACCAGGTCAGGACTGAGCAATGTACACAGCTAGCCTGCACCTCTTAAAGGCAACCTAGCCCTCTTAAAAGCGAATTATATTCAGTTTAAAGCCTCCGTTACGTTCACTACTCATCGAATGTTCATTGATGGCATATCAATTTAATAAACTAAACAGAAAGCCTCCTGGCCTCGGATCCCGAACTGAGGCAGCGGCGGAGACTAGCCACTTTTATACCCAGCCTGAGGGGAGGCGGAGCCAGCAGGCAGTGGTTTACCACAGTACATATAATACAGT
The DNA here is from genome assembly GCF_047496885.1 of Scyliorhinus torazame. NCBI lineage: Eukaryota > Metazoa > Chordata > Chondrichthyes > Carcharhiniformes > Scyliorhinidae > Scyliorhinus > Scyliorhinus torazame. The sequence goes on along the minus strand of NC_092708.1, from coordinate 235,910,943 downwards.
GGCAGTTTACCACAATACACATATTATATAGTACAGTGGTTCAGAGCCAGCAGGGACAAGCCCAGGCATGTAACAATACAACAGTACAATGCAGTGGTTTACCACACTGGTATGTGTTCCTACCTGTTGAAACTGTGCAATGGGTAAATTTATTTCTTGTTTTCATACTCAACCCAATCGCTTGTTGTATCACCTGGATCCAAATCCTATTTAATAAAAATTCAATGAAAAAGTTTCTAAGTGTGGTAGTGAGCAGGAATTGCCGCAAACTTCCCACCGCACGACCTGGCGAGGCTGGTTCTGCAATCCAACGTTAATTAAGGAAGCCTCACGGGCTTCAATCCACAAATCATAGCTCACTAGCTGATTCGCCAGGACCACAATCGCCAGCCCCCCACTAACAAGGTAGAGCAGCACCTAAACTGCTCTTCGACAGCCATCTCTACGCCATAGCTGACCCCTGCCTGTCTGCTGAGTCCTCGCTCACACCCATCACCTGCCCACGGTGTGCCGGGGGAGCGGGGGATCCAAACCCCCATCTAGGGGGTTGGGGCATGAGTTTAGTGGTCGGCCTGCATTGCGGAGGAAAGTACAGAGGCATCATACTGGTTGTGGTGAAGGTTTTGTAATATATCTCAAACAAGTGCACACCACTGCCCCACTCCCCCGATGGGGATGCCCCACTCTCCCCACCACCCCTCCACACTAACACACACCGTGCTCTACCGCTGCGTCTAGGTGTTTCCCCAGGATGCTCATCAGAGGCAGCCAGCTGCTTACCACGTACTGTGCCTTTGATGCACTGGCGGGTGATCTTTGGGAGCTCTGGGGCCGGAGGGCCCCGGCGCACTTCCTGACATGCCAAGCCTGCCGCACTGTACTGGGTGCTGACTGTGAGTGGCGGCATCTTCAGAGGGGTGGAACCAGGAGGAGCCGGAGGCCACCATCGCCACTCTATAGGATGAGTTTGGATTGGCAACTAGTGCCCCCTCCTCCCAGTTCTGCCATGCTGGCAGTGCCAAGGTACCCAGGTGGCATTTTGCCTGTGCTGGTGATTGGGCCAGGGTGTCTTGCCCATAAGAGGTGGGGTGCAGGGACCTTGAGGACTCCCCAACAGGTGAGTTGGACATTCTGAATTCTCCCTCTGTGTACCCGAACAGGTGCCGTTGTGTGGCGGCAAGGGGATTTTCACAGTAACTTCATTGCCGTGTTAATGTAAACCTACTTGTGATACTAATAAAGGTTATTTTAAAGATTATTATTATCAGATGGAGAACATTGAAGCCAAAGGAACTGGTGTTGCTAGGTACAGTCCAATGACAAGGGTAAGGATAAAAACATGGAACACAGAATGTGTGCAGCATTTATTGGAGATGTGAATGTTACTCAAATTAGGTGGCCGCCGGTGATTGGAGACCCTCGTGTTGTGGCAATAGACTTCGAACAGATCGAGCAACTCAAGACTGGGCATCCATGAGGCACCGTGGGCCATCAGCAGCAGCAGAATTGTATTCAACCACAATCTGCAACCTCATGGTCCGGCATATCCCCCACTCTACCATTACCACCAAGCCAGGGGATCAACCCTGGTTCAATGAAGAGTGCAGGAGATCATGCCAGGAGCAACAGCAGGCATACTGAAAAATGATGTGTCAACCTTGTGAAGCTACAACACAGGACTACAGGCAGCATAAGCAGCAAGTAACAGACAGAGCTTAGCGATTCCACAACAGACACATCAGATCTAAGCTCTGCAGTCCTGCCACATCCATCTATGAATGGTGGTGTACAATTAAACAACTCACTGGAGGAAGATTCTCCACAAATATCCCCATCCTCAATGATAGAGGAACCCAGCACATATGTGTAAAAGACAAGGCTGAGGCATTTGCAACAATCTTCAGCCAGAAGGGCCGAGTGGATAATCCATCTCCGGAGGTCCCCAGCATCAAAAATGTCAAGCTTCAGCCAATACGATTTGCTCCACGTGATATCAAGAAACGGCTGAAGGCACTGGATACAAAGGCGAAGGGCTCGGACAATATTCCTGCAATAGTACTGAATAAACTTGTGCTCCAGAACAGTATACTCAAGGAACTAGTGCCTCCAGTTTTGATGCCGGATTAATCCAATAACAGGTTAATAATAGGTTAAGGGCGAAAGAAGGGTAAAGTCATATAAGTACAAAAGGATAACAGTTCAGGATGCACACCTTCATGTATGCGAGATCAAGACTTACAATGTGACACATGGAATGCACAACAGGAGTGTGGTATTATAGGTATAACGGTACCTGAGAGGCTGAAGTACCATTGGTAGAACCTATATGCTTGCCATTGGCTAGAGTGCATAATAGCTCCGCCCTGATAGGCAGGGTATAAGAACCTGTGCCGTCCCAGCAGCCCTCATTCTGTACCTGAGCTGCTGGGGGAAACATTTGGCTTATTAAAGCCTTCAGTTGTACTACAACCTCGTTTTAGTGGTCATTGATCGTGCATCAATTTAATAAGCTAGATTTTAAGAAGAAAGGGTGGAGCTCCGAATCAAGCCGGTGTGTCTGCAACTTAGCCCCCTCGCGGCGAACTCAGCGGCAATCTTTAAGCACCTGCTGCCATGTTTTAAAGGGTACCTCGAGACGGCAGAAAATGCACCCACGGGAGAGCAGAAACTGCACGTCCTGCACTCAAGGGTGAGCCCAGAGATCTACACCCTCATTGAGGAAGCGGAAGACTTCGATGCAGCAATTGAGCTGCTGAAAGGACACTATATTCACCCGGTAAACCAGGTCTACGCCCGGCAGCTGCTTGCAACAAGACGGCAAACCCCTGGGTAATCGTTGGAGGACTTCTACCACCCAGCCCTGGTGCTGGGCAGAAGCTGCGGCTGACTGTTTTGGCGAGCGAGCACACGGAACTCTTAGTCCGGGACGCTTTTGTGGCAGGTGCGACCAATGGGAGACGCCATCTTGGATGGGCGCCCAGGACCCCAGCTCGGCCGACCACACACTGCCTGAACAGAATTCTCAACTACTGCGATTGGCCTCGGTGGCTCTGGATCAATCTCGACCCCGAACACTCTCAACCGTGTTCATCAACGGGCACGAGACGTCCTGCCAAATTGACTCTGGGAGCATGGAGAGCTTCATACACCCCGACACGGTAAGGTGCTGTTCCCTCCTCATCCAACCTGTTAATCAAGAAAGCTCACTGGCCTCCGGTTCCCACTCAGTGGAGATAAAGGGGTTTTGTGCAGCAAACCTCACAGTCCAGGGAAGGGAGTTCAAAAATTTCCATCTCTACGTCCTTCCCCACCTCTGCACGGCTACACTCCTGGGTTTAGACTTCTAGTGTAACCTTCAAAGTCTGACCTTCCAATTCGGCGGCCCTATACCACCCTTTACTGCCTGCGACCTCGCGACCCTTAAGGTCGACCCGCCTTCCCTGTTTGCGAACCTGGGTTGCAAACCCGTCCCCACCAGGAGCAGACGCTACAGTGCCCAGGACCGGATTTTTATTAGATCAGAGGTCCAAAGGCTACTGAGGAAAGGGGTCATTGAATCCAGTAACAGCCCCTGGAGAGCTCAAGTAGTGGTGGCAAAGACCAGGGAGAAGCATAGGATGGTCATTGACTATAGTCAGACCATCAACAGGTTTACGCAGCTGGATGAGTACCCCTCCCCCGCATATCCGACCTGGTAAATAGGATCGCGCATTATAAGGTCATCTCCATGGTGGATCTCAAGTCCACCTACCACCAGCTCCCCATCCGCACTAGTGACCGCAAATACATTGCCTTCGAGGCAGACGGGCGGCTCTATTACTTCTTAAGGGTTCCCTTTGGTGTCACTAACGGGGTCTCGGTCTTCCAACACAAGATGGATCGAATGGTTGACCGGTACGGGCAACATTCCCGTATCTCGATAATGTCACCATCTGCGGCCACGACCAGCAGGACCACGACACCAACCTCAGAAAATTCCTCCAGACCGCAAAGATCCTTAACCTAACGTACAATAAGGATAAATGCATTTTTAGCACCGACCGTCTAGCCATTCTCGGCTACGTAGTGCGAAATGGAGTTATAGGCCCCGACCCTGAACGCATGCGCCCCCTTATGGAGTTCCCCCTCCCTCACTGCTCTAAGGCCCTGAAGCGCTGCCTAGGGTTTTTTACCTACTACGCCCAGTGGGTCCCCAACTACGCAGACAAGGCCCGTCCCCTGATCCAAACCACAGTTTTTCCCCTGTCGATAGAGGCCCGCCAGGCCTTCAGCCGCATCAAAGCAGACATTGCAAAGGCCAGGGTGCACACCATCGACGAGTCCCTCCCCTTCCAGGTCGAGAGCGACGCGTCGGACGTAGCTCTGGCGGCAACCCTCAACCAAGTGGGCAGACCCGTGGCCTTCTTCTCCCGTACCCTCCATGCTTCCGAAATCCGCCACTCCTCAGTCGAAAAGGAGGCCCAGGCCATAGTAGAAGCTGTGCGACATTGGAGACATTACCTGGCCGGCAGGAGATTCACTCTCCTCACGGACCAACGGTCGGTGGCTTTCATGTTTGATAATGCACAGCGGGGCAAGATAAAAAACGACAAGATCTTGAGGTGGAGGATCGAACTCTCCGCCTACAACTACGAGATCTTGTATCGTCCCGGGTAGCTAAATGAGCCTCCTGACGCCCTGTCCCGCGGCACATGTGCCACTGCACAAGTGGACCGCCTCCGAGCCCTCCACGAGGACCTCTGCCACCCGGGGGTCATTCGCTTTTTCCATTTCGTCAAGACCCGCAACCTGCCCTACTCCATCAAGGAGGTCAGGACAGCCACCAAGGACTGCCAAATCTGCGCGGAGTGCAAACCAAACTTCTACCGGCCAGAGAGAGCGCACCTGATAAAGGCTTCCCGTCCCTTTGAACGCCTCAGTATGGACTTCAAAGGCCCCCTCCCCTCCACCGACCGCAACATGTACTTTCTGAACGTGATTGACGAGTACTCCCGGTTCCCATTCGCCATCCCCTGCCCAGACATGACCTCCTCACCGCCCTCCATAGCATCTTTGCACTGTTCGGGTTCCCCGCTTACATACACAGCGATCGGGGGTCCACCTTTATGAGCGACGAACTGCGTAAATTCCTGCTCAGCAAGGGCATCGCCTCGAGCAGGACGACCAGTTACAACCCCCGGGGTAACGGACAGGTAGAGAGGGAGAACGGAACGGTCTGGAAGACCGTCCTACTGGCCCTACGATCCAGGAATCTCCCAGTCTCCCGCTGGCAAGAAGTCCTCCCGGATGCCCTCCACTCCATCCGGTCACTACTTTGTACAACCACCAATCAGACACCTCACGAACGTCCCCTTGTCTTCCCCAGGAAGTCCTCCTCTGGGACCTCGCTCCCGACCTGGCTGGCAGCACCCGGACCCATCCTGCTCCAAAAACACGTGCGGGCACACAAGTCGGACCCGTTGGTTGAGAGGATCCATCTGCTCCATGCTAACCCTCAGTACGCCTACGTGGCGTACCCCGACGGCCGACAAGATACGGTCTCCCTACAGGACCTGGCGCCCGCTGGAACACCACGTACATTCCAGCTACCAGACCCACCCTCCCCTCCACCGCAGCACCTTACAGGAGGATCGGCCCTTCCACCGCCCCAGCCTCTGCCCCCCCCACCCACCGACGCCCCCCGCAGGCTCCCTTCCCAGGTCAGCCGTTTTCCCCACCAGCGCCATCTAGGAGTGACGAAGCTGCCATGGAGATCGAAGCCATGCTCCCGGAGTCACAGACTCCCGAGCCTCCACCGGAGTCACTACCGAGGCTCCGAGAGGACGACCAGGGCCCCCGATCGACTGATTGTTTCATTTTAACTGTAATCTGTAAATATAAAACACCGAATGTACATAGCTACCAGACTTGTAAATAGTTACTAAACACTGTACGGGGGTATTACGGTACCTCCATAACTAATTATACCATGTTGTTATGTTTTGTAGTTGTTGACCACCACCCCCGCTGGACTTTGTTTAACAGGGGGTGAATGTGGTATTATAGGTATTACGGTACCTGAGAGGCTGAAGTACCATTGGTAGAACCTATATACTTGCCATTGGCTAGAGTGCATAATAGCTCCGCCCTGATAGAACCCGCGCCGTCCCAGCAGCCCTCATTCTGTATCTGAGCTGCTGGGGGAAACATCTAGCTTATTAAAGCCTTCAGTTGTACTACAACCTTGTTTTAGTGGTCATTGATCGTGCATCAAGGAGCAAGTCAGACAAGGTAGAATCTGTAAATTTAAGATAGGGATTGCGTATTCTATGGAAGCCAAAACACTTAGAACAGATCACAGATGTCAGGAATTCCATAGGAATACATTCCAAAACTAATTTATGCCAGTTTTGCCACTAAAGGATATTGGTCACAGGGATATAGGATATCCTTACAAGTTGTAAAAGTCAGGATATTGCACAGCGTTTTTTCATTAGGATCAGTAATCCTCCCACCTGGAAGATCCAGAATCAGGAACATAGGATTAAATTCTAAGGCTCTGTCCAAGATCTTCTCCAGCTCTCTGACTACACCAGACCAATAGCATTGAATTTTAACACAGGCCCTTAAATATGTATATAATCACCATCGACTACCAGGCACTTTAGGCACATCAGAGATGTAGCAGGATCATTCCTGTGTCTAAGGTTAGGCGTGATATGTAAGCTGTGCAGTATCTTAAATTGAGTATTCATTTTATTGCAAACAGACATTTTACTGGCATAATCCCATATACTACCCCATGTCTCCTCATCAATGTTAGTTGCCAAGTTGTTTTCCCAAGACTGCAAGGCACCCAATGTACTGGTGCCAGATATAGAACATAATGTGTAATAAAATCTGCTGATTAACTGTTTAGGCTCCACAGAATTCAGGATTTCTTGGGAAATAAAGGAGTCAAGACATTAAGGATAAAGTCATTACTTCTCAACATTTTGGCAAAGGTCAAGCATCAGATCAAGCCCAACATGAGGTACATGCCTTTTCTTGTCAGCTTGGATCTTGTATGTCTCTCTTGTGAAGAACATGAATTGGGTTCAATTTGAATTTCAATTGATCTTTTTGGAGCAAACAATGAGATTTATAAAGGGTTTGTCCTGTCCATCTGCACATTGGCTTTGTAACTTTAATGAGAGTTTTAAAAAATCTGTTCTAAAAAAAATTAACGATAAAGTCCAGTCATAAATACTTAAAGAAAGGATTGCTTCGGAATGTCAAATTGTTGGTGCAGCTGCTCAAATGATGACAAGGCAGTATTTCAATGACATCCAATCGACTCTGGTTCTCCAGCATTCTACACCTTTTGTTGGCTGTGTAAGAAATAAAAAGCCCCCGAGCATAGGCCTCACATGTCTCCCACAAACTGGAGGGAATGTAGTCAGAAATTAAGTTAACGGAGTAGAAAAAGTGAAACTCCTTCTTAAAATGTGTGGTGAAAGATATATCCCTAAGTAGGAAGGTGTCAAACCGCCCTGACCTAAACCAGGGGGACGAGCCCTCAAGCAAAAATTCCAGGAAAACAGGAGTCTAGGCAAAAATTACAATTCTGCCTATAAACAAGAGGAAACCAAATGTAGGATTTTCCGAGGCACAAAAAAATAGTCAATTCTAGTGAGACACTGATTAAAAAATTTTTTTTTAAAGTACCCAATTCTTTTTTTTTTCTAATAAAGGGCCAATTTAGTGTGGCCAATCCACCTACCCTGCACTTAGTGTGATACTAATGAGGGGGGGGCTGAGAAAATAGTAACATCTCTATCCCTAGAATGCAAAGTCCTCCACACATCCTACTATCCCACTTCATCACACGCCGAGGCCAGTGCTCTAGACCAGGAATTTCAAACCGCGTCGCAACCCACGGGCGAGTGTCAGGAAGGTCGGGAACCGATCGGCCACAGTATTCTCGATCACGGAAGAACCACCTAACCACCACAGCTGGTTATGAAATTAAGAATGCCATCAGCAACTGGCTTTTAAATGGAACAATTCAGTCTTCCGACCAGAAGTGCCGGCAGATAGCAGGTCACACGTCCGGCACTTACACTGACATCACATGCCCTGTACATCCGTGCTTTTGCCGCTAAATCACGGAGGGGATTCCTCCATTTTTTAGCTGTGAGAAAGCAAGGCAACAGGACTGTGAAGAACTGTAGATGAATCTTTGTTCTAAGGAAGAGAAGGTCAGAGACACAAACAGGCCAGGATCTTACAACTAAATCTACTGGAGAGAGCTGCACAGGAGAGTCCACGGCAAGACAAATCAGTGCTAGTGTTAACTCTGTACAGAGGTCCAGGGCCTCTGGTGAACAGCCAACAAAGAAAAGACTGAAATCAGGAACAAAGCAGTATAAACAAAGAACAAAGAACAATGAACAAAGAAACGTACAGCAATTTTGTACTTGTATTAAAGCTTTGTTAATTGTGCCATTGCAAATCAGGATCAAAGCCCATGTTATATGCAGGGAAGTACTGGCAAATGAGAGTTTAAAACCCTCAAAACCTCAAAGGCATTTGAAGACTAAGCATGGCGACTTCAAGGATAAACCTCTTGATTTTTTTCAAAGGATGCAGGGTCAACTTAAATCATCAGCTGAAGTCACTATCAGAAATGTAACATTGAATGACAAAGCAGGTGAGATCACGAGGACCAAGCAGGCTCACCTGTTGCATTAAAGGTAAATGAAAATGATGGGTTGCGAAGGTCAGCCAGCATGGGTTGTGAAAATCGGTCAACGTGGGTCACAAAGGTCAGCCAGCATGGATCTCGAAGGTAAGCTGGTTGGTAAAAGTCATAGTCATAGAGTTGTACAGTGCAGAAAATGCCCTTCGGCCTATCGAGTCCCAGGAAAAAAAGTTTGAAAAGCACTGCTCTAGCTTACTGGGAGGGGAGTAGGGGAGGGGGGGGGGTTCTTGTGACTAAGAGCTTGTCCATCAAAGGGTTCAGATGGTAATTGATGTCACCGCCCACAAATAAATTAGTTGAGACCAATTCTACAGGTCCAGAAACATCTTAATGGTAAATTCCAGAGTAATTCGGTGGGCCATACACATGCATTATTGAGACAGTTTCCTAGTTTACCAGTCTCCGAACAATTACTTATCTACCATCCTTATCCTTAACACAGTTCTCTATCTTCTAAGGGACATTCATGTTGATCAGGATTGCCACACCCCTACTACTCGTTGAAAAAGAGCCAAAGAATATTACAACAGGACAGAAAATACAGTTTACGGGCAGCTAGGGAATACAGTGGGAGGAGTAGGGGGTGTTGTTCTGTAGGTTTTTAATTTTTATTTTTTTACGTGTATCAGCCCGCGCGGTTGATTAAGAGATGTGAATGTGTTAAACTGTGAAAATTACAAATGCTTCAATAAAATATTTTCTAGAAAAAGAGCCAAAGAAGATCTACTCTACCCATTCCCGCCTCAATCTTAAGTGCTCCCTGTCATCCAAATGAGTCTCCTGTAAGAAAGTTATATGTCCACTTTCTTCTTCTTAAGAAAAGCAAGGATCTTTTTCCTTTTGATAGGATGATGGGTTGTCCATATGTTCCATGAGCAAAATTTAAAATTAGTTACTGCCATTGCATAGACCAACAGAAGAAAAGTAGGATAGGATGGTTGCACCACACTCGTGCATGCACCATAACACCCCTCCCCCAACTCAATTTATACAAGAGACAACAGAATGTCTACAACATGTTCCTTTTACAGATATAAGGCCTGTCTATACCAATGCAGGATAGAGTCAACAACATAGAGACCCCAATATAATAATAATACAAAATCACATTAGTCCTAAAGGGACATTCCTCGGCAAGATTGAGGACCCATAGGACTAACCCTATGGCTCTACTGTCATTACCATCCCGATACAACGTGCTCAACAAGGAGGAGAAGAAGAGAGTCAACAAAGGAATGGGATTTAAGTGCCCATCCCGATGTTAAGCCCCCTCATGAAGACCGTTGTTCACCACCCACCTTTCGGCAATGGAGCCACTCGATTCTGCCATGATTAAGACACGGATGTTAAAATAAGACAATGAGTAACTAGCATGTGGCACAGTTACCATGAGTAATGATAATAAGAGTCCCAAAGCACTCATTCACCACCACGCTCAAATATTAACATCTCTATTTAAACAGAATATCTGACAATAAAATCAGACAAACATCACCCTGATAGGAAGAGAGTCCGGATTAGAGTTTTTATATTTTCCGAGCTGCAGATTATCAATCCAATTCCTTGCCCTTCAAAGAGTTGACGAAGCCCAAGGACGTATTTCGATTATCGAAAGACTGGATGGAGTCGTCGGATATCACTTTCAAAGTTGTAGGATGGTGCATAACATAATTCACTCCAGCTGCCTTAAGTTGTCTTCAAACTTTATTGAAGCCTCAATGCTTCAGCTGTGTTGCCGCCGAAATGTCCTGAAAAAGGAAATCCTCACTGTTTTGTGGAGCCAGGCCCCGCCATGCCTTGCCATCTGAAAGAACCTCGCGATATTTAAAATTGTGGAAGCTAATTATTATAGGCCTGGGACATTGATTGTCCCTTGGCCTCAAGGACAGAATACTGTGCACACTTTTTGATGTGTTGGGTGCTCTGGATCCGTGGAACACATACAGGCCACCAACACTTAAAATAGTGCAACACTATTTTATTAAGTTAGAAACTGTTGAACATACTTTCACTGTGGGTTAACATGATGTTAGATTAAACTAAAGACCTATGCCTGTCCGAACCAGTCTATGCACTCAGCACATGGTGAGGATCTGTGCTGCAAGCTGTAAGCTCTGTCCTACTAGGAGGCTGCATCCCGAATGAGCTGGAACTCTGATGCCCCCTGTCTTTATAGTGAGTGTGCTCTAACTGGTGATTGGCTGTGGTGTTGTGTGTGTTGATTGGTCTTGCTGTGTGTCCATCAGTGTGTGTGTGCACCATGATATACTGGTGTATATTATGACATCCTCCCTTTTATAAAAGAATGTATGTGTGGCAATACATAATGTATGGTGAGAATGTTCCTAACTACGTGTGGGGTGAGAAGACATATTTACAGGACTACGTACATGAGAACTAAGCTATTTACATGGGAAGGTACCTGCTGCAGAGAAGCAGTATGCAACAAGAATAACGAGATCAACACTATATACAAACCAGGGAAACGATCAAACAAAGCAGCGAAACAATTCAGAGAGTCTATAAGTCCGCATAGTTCATAAATTAAGTCTCTGAGGTGGGCGACAAATTCTGGTTGACCGCCTCAAGGGTGGGTCGAGAGCCGCTGGTTCAGGATCGGGCTGGACTGCGTCAGATTCAGGGGGATGCAGAGTGACAGGGAGCTCTGCATAGTTCGTGGCAGGTAGATTGGAGGCCGCGAATGCCACATGGGCGTCAACCTGGCAGACAAATCCCGCTGGGTCACATGGGGTGTTGACTACCCTGCAGAGAGCATCAGCAATGATGAGGTCTTTGCCTGGGGTGTATACCAGCTGGAAGTCATATCGCCGGAGCTTGAGAAGAATACGCTGGAGGCGAGGCGTCATATCATTCAAGTCTTTCTGTATTATATCGACCAGCGGGCGATGGTCGGTCTCAACGGTGAATTGTGGAAGTCCGTACACATAATCTTGAAACTTAACCACACCTGTCAGAAGGCCCAGGCACTCCTTTTCTATCTGCGCGTAGCGCTGCTCCATGGGGGTCATCACACGTGACGCATATGCAACGGGGGCCCATGATAAGGCCTCATCACGTTGGAGGAGCACCGCCCCAATGCCGGATTGACTGGCATCGGTCGAAATTTTGGTCTCCTTTGCTGGATCAAAGAAAGCTAAGACCGGGGCTGTGGTCAGTTTTGTTTTGTGTTCTCTCCATTCGCGCTCGTGGGCAGGGAGCCATTGGAAGTCTGTCGTCTTCCTGACCAGGTTCCTGAGAGCCGTGGTATGAGAGGCGAGGTTAGGGATAAATTTCCCTAAAAAATTGACCATGCCCAGAAATTGGAGGACCGCCTTCTTGTCCTCTGGTGTTTTCATAGCTGTGATGGCAGCTACCTTGTCCGCATCTGGCTGCACACCCAATTGGGAGATGATGTCCCCGAGGAACTTGAATTCCCTCTGACCAAAAGAGCATTTGGTCCTGTTGAGGCGGAGGCCATGCTCATGTATACGTCTGAATACGCGCTGGAGGCGACTAACATGCTCCTGCGGGGTGGTGGACCAAATGATTATGTCACCGACATAGACGCGAACACCTTCAATGCCTTCCATCGTTTGTTCCATAATCCTATGGAACACATCTGATGCAGATATGATCCCAAATGGCATCCTGTTGTAACAATATCTGCCAAAGGGGGTATTAAATGTGCAAAGTTTCCTGATGGATTTGTCGAGCTGGATTTGCCAGAATCCTTTTGCTGCGTCGAATTTGGTGAAGAGCTTGGTGCGAGCCATCTCACATGTGAGCTCTTCGCGCTTGGGAATTGGATAATGCTCCCTCATGATATTGCAATTTAGATCCTTGGGATCAATGCAAATTCTCAATTCACCGGAAGGCTTTTTTTACACATACCATGGAACTGACCCAGTCGGTCAGTTCCGTGACTTTGGAAATCACTCCTTAGTTCTGGAGGTCCTGCAGCTGCTGCTTGAGGCGGTCCTTAAAGTGTGCTGGGACCCTGCGAGGTGCGTGCACCACAGGCATAGCATTCGGTTTTAATAAAACCTTGTAGGTGTACGGGAGCGTGCCCATGTCCTCGAAGATGTCGTGGTGCTGGTTGATAATGGCGTTGAGCTGTGCCCTGAAGTCGGTGTCCTGAAAGGCAGACGCGTCAGCAGGAGAGAGAGAGTGAACTCTCTGAACTAGGTTCAACAGCTTGCATGCCTGCGCGCCAAGCAGGGAGGCTTTCGAGGAGCCCACGATTTCAAAGGGAATGAAGGCTTTGCGTGACCTGTACGTCCCTTCAAGTTGACACGAGCCGCTGGCAGCAATGGCATTGCCATTATAATCTAATAGCTGGCAGGCTGATGGGAGGATGGCTGGTTTGACACTAAGGCTTTGGAGGTCAGACCGTGCAATGAGATTGGCGGAGGCACCATGTCCAGGCGGAATCGTATTTGGGACCGGTTGACCGTAAGTGTAGCACACCACTCATCGTCTGGATCAATGCTGTACACCGATAGAGGCTGGATTCTTTGCTTCGGGGACACCCTGTTTTTTGTAACGATACCGACTCGAAAATGTGCTTTCGGGTCCTCGGTGTCAATATCGGGTAGTAGGTTCGCATCGGACTCGGTGACCTTGGGTTGAATGGCCCAGACATTCCTGCGAGGCTGGCCGGAGCGATACGAATTGGCAGGCCGCGCTGATCTGCATAAAGCTGCATAGTGGCCAAGTTTGCCACATCTCAGGCATTGTCGGGAATTGGCTTCAAATAGGCGGAGCCACAGTTGCCGCACGTTTTAGCGTCAATACGTTTGCTACGCCACCGTGCATGCGCGATGTGGCCGTATGTGGTGTGCGCCTGCGCAGTACGTTCGTCGACGTCGCCGTCCCCTCGTTCAATGCGCACAAGCGCGGGAGTCCGCGAAAAGCGGGCAAAATGGGCACCCTCATCCAGGCTGCGGCCCTGGAGTTGCTCGATTGCTTGGGCCCATTCTGCCTCGTGGGGACCTTGCCGCGCCAGTACAGCCGCTTGGATGAGGGAATACCGACTAGTGGCGTGTTCGTGTAGCACGCAGGTCTCGATGGCGGTTGTTAGGGTGAGCTGCTTTACCTTGAGGAGCTGCTGGCATAGGGGATCCGACTGAACACCGAAAACGATCTGGTCGTGTATCATGGAGTCGGAGGTGGGCCCGTAATTACAGGACCGCGCAAGGATGCAGAGGTGGGTGAGAAAGGACTGGAAAGGTTCATCCTTATCCTGCAAACGCTGTTGGAATACATTACGCTCGAAACTTTCATTCTCTATGTTGCAGTGAGTGTCAAACTTGAGGAGCACCGTCTTGAATTTTGATTTATCTTCATCATCAGCAAAGGTGAGAGAATTGAAAATGTGGATGGCATGTTCTCCGGCCGTGGATAGGAAGAGACCGATCTTCCTGGTGTCAGAGGCATCTTCCCGGTCTGTGGCTTCCAGGTAGAGCTGGAAGTGTTGTTTGAATATCTTCCAGTTGGCCCCCAGGTTACCGGTGATGCGGAGCGGCGGCGGCGGGCGGACGCTGTCCATTTTGCAGGATGACTATGCTGGTGGAAGGCAGATCACTTGCAGGTAGGTCTAAGAAGTTCTAATAGCCCTCAATTCCTAGTACCATGATGTGTTGGGTGCTCTGGATCCATGGAACACATACAGGCCACCAACACTTAAAATAGTGCAACACGATTGTATTAAGTTAGAAACTGTTGAACATACTTTCACTGTGGGTTAACACGATGTTAGATTAAACTAAAGACCTATGCCTGTCCTAACCAGTCTATGCACTCAGCACATGGTGAGGATCTGTGCTGTAAGCTGTAAGCTCTGTCCTTCTGAGAGGCTGCATCCCGAATGAGCGGGAACTCTGATGCTCCCTGTCTTTATAGTGAGAGTGCTCTAACTGGTGATTGGCTGCGGTGTTGTGTGTGTTGATTGGTCTTGCTGTGTGTCCATTAGTGTGTATGTTTCTGCACCATGATATACTGGTGTATATTATGACACTTTCCAATTTGTAATGCCCATCCTACACATCCAGCTTCAGAAAACATGGCAGCTAGTTCTCAAATAACTCATAGGAGCCTTACCCTCCACTCTCTCAGGTAGACCGACGACTTCAACCTCAGTTTTCCACATCTTCTAGGATTTCAGTAATGTCACGTAACTGGTTATCCAAGGATTCAATGTGCACTTCAGCTGACAAAGAAACATTTTCGACGTTCAGGATTCTTTCCTCCGTTTCATCAAGCCTTTTATTGGTATTCTGCAACTTGGTCTCATGAATACTTACGTTTTGTGTCAGCAAGCCGACTCTGATCAATAACTCGGATAATGTTGGCAGTTATCATTTTTAACATCTCCGACAGTATGTCAGAGAGCGCCGGGTCAACATACCGCTCGAGGACCAAGTCGCCATATTGAAAATGGGGCTCCACCCCCGTTGAAACCGAATGTGTCCTTTTATTACCAGATTTCTTCACATTTTTCAGCATATTTCCAACAATATTAATCCAGAGGTTTTCGAGGAACATTACATCAAATGTTAATTCACAGATTAGGCAAACCTGTGCCGAGCAACCAGGATAAATTACACATTGTAAAGTGAGTAGTTTATCATAGATTATCATAGAATTTACAGTGCAGACGGAGGCCATTCAGCCCATCGAGTCTGCACCAGCTCTTGGAAAGAGCACCCTACCCAAGGTCAACACCTCCACCCTATCCCCATAAACCAATAGCCCCACCCAACACTAAGGGCAATTTTGGACACTAAGGTCAATTTATCATGGCTAATCCACCTAACCTGCACATCTCTGGACTGTGGGAGGAAACCGGAGCACCCGAAGGAAAACCACGCAAACACGGGGAGGATGTGCAGACTCTGCACAGACAGTGACCCAAGCCGGAATCGAACCTGGGGTCCTGGAGCTGTGAAGCAATTGTGCTATCCACAATGCTACCATGCTAGAGCCCATGGAAAAGCTGCTATTCCCACACCCGCATCGCATGTACCCCTTTTAATAAATGCTTATAAAAATGTGTAAAGACTGGCTGCAGTTGTATCCTTCACCACTTGGCTTTCTGGTGTATGTAATTGACTATTGCAAGTCCCTGTATCTCCCCTGCCCTTGCCTTTTCTGCCAGCCATCAGCCACTTTGATGTGCCACGCATAGTTCTTCCCTGCTGTCTAAATTATGTCCCCTTCACCCTGGTGGTCAAAGTAGCTCATGAATGATGTGTCAAGAACGCTGGAAAAATATTTTTTTTAAATGTCCTTGTGTTATTAGGTAAGGTCAGGTCATTTCTATGAATGTACATGGGCAGCATCGAATAGGCAACATATTACTGAGCACATTGCATAATCAGATGCCACATGATGGAGCCTCCAGGACTACATCAAACTAGAGTTAGTAACCCGACTGGGGAAATCATATGCAGAATCGGCTAGTGCTTACAGGAAGAAAGGAATGAGAAAGAGAAAATAATAAATGACATGTCATATTTATTATCCATCAAAGTAGCACCACAATTAATATGTCTCTCCTATTTATATTTAGATTTTTATAGCTGTCTGCACACAGGGAAGTACTCATATGCATATATTTAACTTCAAGGACTAAACCATTAATGATTACTGAAAGATAAATATTACAAAGAGGAAAAGAAAAACAAATCTCTAAATGTTGGAAATATAAAATTCAATTAGAAACTTGTGGAAAACGCATTGTTGGTCAGTCAGCACCTATAAAAAAAATAGATATGTTAATCTTTCAAGTATAAGTCCTTCATTGGAATGGAGTAATCCAAAATGAACCAGAAAATGTCAGAAATACATGAGTTAATCAGCATCAAATAAACATTTCTTTTAAAATGTGTGTATATATGTTTTTAAATACTGAAGCTACATAAGGGGCATGTGGAGCCGAGAGGAATCAGGAGCTCACCAACCTGTAACAGTACAATCCCTGGACACAGAGGAAGCCACAAGGGAGTCCAGTGGAAATAAATGGCGCACATCCTTTTTAAAAAAAAATATTTTATTGAAAATTTTTGGCCAACCATCACAGTACATTGTGTATCCTTTACACAGTAATATCACAATATAAATAACAATGGCCAGTTTTATAAACAAGAAATAAATAATATATAAACAAAAACAAAACTAAATGGCAACTGCCTTGTTCCAGACAAATATTCTCCAAAAATATGTTTTAACCGTCCAATATACAATTATCTATAACAACAACCTATACATATTATACTTATATACTTATATATTAACATCCCTGAGAATCCCTCTGGTTCCTCCCCCCCCCCCGGGTTGCTGCTGCTGTCTTCTTCTTTTCCATTCCCTTCTATCTTTCTGTGAGGTATTCGACGAACGGTTGCCACCGCCTGGTGAACCCTTGAGCCGATCCCCTTAGGACGAACTTAATCCGTTCCAGCTTTATAAACCCTGCCATGTCATTTATCCAGGTCTCCACCCCCGGGGGCTTTGCTTTCTTCCACACCAACTGTATCCTGCGCCGGGCTACTAGGGACGCAAAGCCCAAAACATCAGCCTCTTTCGCCTCCTGCATTCCCGGCTCTTCTGCAACCCCGAATATAGCCAACCCCCAGCTTGGTTTGACCTGGACCCCCACCACCTTCGAAAGCACCTTTGTCACCCCCACCCAAAACCCCTGTAGTGCCGGACATGACCAGAACATGTGGGTGTGATTCGCTGGGCTTCTCGAGCATCTCGCACACCTATCCTCTACTCCAAAAAATTTACTGAGCCGTGCTCCAGTCATATGCGCCCTGTGTAACACCTTAAATTGTATCAGGCTTAGCCTGGCACACGAGGACAATGAGTTTACCCTACTTAGGGCATCAGCCCACAGCCCCTCCTCAATCTCCTCCCCCAGCTCTTCTTCCCATTTCCCTTTCAGCTCATCTACCATAATCTCCCCCTCGTCCCTCATTTCCCTATATATGTCTGATACCTTACCGTCCCCCACCCATGTCTTTGAGATCACTCTGTCCTGCACCTCCTGCGTCGGGAGCTGCGGGAATTCCCTCACCTGTTGCCTCGCAAAAGCCCTCAGTTGCATATACCGGAATGCATTCCCTTGGGGCAACCCATATTTTTCGGCCAGCGCTCCCAGACTTGCAAACGTCCCATCTACAAACAGATCTCTCAATTGTGTTACTCCTGCTCTTTGCCATGTTCCAAATCCCCCATCCATTCTCCCCGGAGCAAATCTATGATTATTTCTTATCGGGGACCACACCGAGGCTCCCGTCTTTCCCCTATGCCGTCTCCATTGCCCCCAAATTTTCAGAGTAGCCACCACCACCGGGCTTGTGGTGTATTTCTTCGGTGAGAACGGCAACGGCGCCGTCACCATGGCTTGTAGGCAAGTCCCCCTACAGGAAGCCTTCTCCAATCTCTTCCAAGCCGCTCCCTCCTCTTCTCCCATCCACTTACATACCATTGAGATGTTGGCAGCCCAGTAGTAATCATTCAGGCTCAGTAGCGCTAGCCCCCCCTATCCCTACTACGCTGCAAAAATCCCTTCCTCACTCTCGGGGTCTCCCCGGCCCACACAAAACTCATGATACTCTTCTCAATCCTTTTGAAAAAAGCCTTCATGATCACCACCGGGAGGCACTGAAACACAAAGAGGAATCTCGGGAGGACCACCATTTTAACCGCTTGTACCCTCCCTGCCAGTGACAGGGATACCATGTCCCATCTCTTGAAGTCCTCCTCCATCTGTTCCACCAACCGCGTTAAGTTTAACCTATGCAATGTACCCCAATTCTTGGCTATCTGGATCCCCAAGTAGCGAAAGTCCCTTGTTACCTTCCTCAGCGGTAAGTCCTCTATTTCTCTGCTCTGCTCCCCTGGATGCACCACAAACAGCTCACTTTTCCCCATGTTCAGCTTATATCCTGAAAATTCTCCAAACTCCCCAAGTATCCGTATTATCTCTGGCATCCCCTCCGCCGGGTCCGCCACATACACCAATAAATCGTCCGCGTAAAGAGATACCTGGTGTTCCTCTCCTCCCCTGAGTACTCCCCTCCACTTCCTGGAACCCCTCAATGCTATTGCCAGGGGCTCAATCGCCAGTGCAAACAATAATGGGGACAGAGGACATCCCTGCCTCGTCCCTCTATGGAGCCGAAAATATGCAGACCCCCGTCCATTCGTGACCACGCTCGCTATCGGGGCCCTATACAGCAGCTGTACCCATCTAATATACTCATCTCCAAAGCCAAATCTCCTCAACACCTCCCACAAATAATCCCACTCCACTCTATCAAATGCTTTCTCGGCATCCATCGCCACCACTATCTCCGCTTCCCCCTCTGGTGGGGGCATCATCATTACCCCTAGCAGCCTCCGTATATTCGTATTCAGCTGTCTCCCCTTCACAAACCCAGTTTGGTCCTCATGGACTACCCCCGGGACACAATCCTCTATCCTCATTGCCATTACCTTGGCCAGAATCTTGGCGTCTACATTTAGGAGGGAAATAGGTCTATAGGACCCGCATTGCAGCGGGTCTTTTTCCTTCTTTAGGAGAAGCGATATCGTTGCCTCCGACATAGTCAGGGGCAGCTGTCCCCTTTCCTTCGCCTCATTAAAGGTTCTCATCAGTATCGGGGCAAGCAAGTCCACATATTTCCTAAAAAATTCGACTGGAAATCCATCCGGTCCCGGAGCCTTCCCCGCCTGCATACTCCTAATTCCTTTCACTACTTCCTCTATCTCGACCTGTGCTCCCAGTCCCACCCTCTCCTGCTCCTCCACCTTAAGAAATTCCAGCCGGTCCAGGAAGCACATCATTCTCTCCTTCCCATCCGGGGGCCGAGCTTCGTATAATCTTTTATAGAATGCCTTGAACACTCCATTCACTCTCTCCGCTCTATCTCTCCTTCCTCATCCCTCACTCCCCCTATTTCCCTCGCTGCTCCCCTTTTCCTCAATTGATGGGCCAGCAACCTGTTTGCCTTCTCCCCATACTCATACTGTACACCCTGTGCCTTCCTCCACTGTGCTTCTGCAGTACCCGTTGTCAGCAAGTCAAATTCTACGTGTAACCTTTGCCTTTCCCTGTACAGTCCCTCCTCCGGTGCCTCCGCATATTGCCTGTCCACCCTCAGAAGTTCTTGCAGCAATCGCTCCCGTTCCCTACTCTCCTGCTTTCCTTTATGTGCCCTTATTGAAATCAGCTCCCCTCTAACCACTGCCTTCAGCGCCTCCCAGACCACTCCCACCTGGACCTCCCCATTATCATTGAGTTCCAAGTATTTTTCAATGCACCCCCTCACCCTTAGACACACCCCTTCATCTGCCATTAGTCCCATGTCCATTCTCCAGCGTGGACGCCCTTCTGTTTCCCTCCCCTATCTCCAAGTCTACCCAATGTGGAGCGTGATCCGAACTGGCTATAGCCGTATACTCCGTCCCCCTCACGTTCGGGATCAACGCCCTTCCCAAGACAAAAAAGTCTATTCGCGAATAAACTTTGTGGACATGGGAGAAAAACGAAAACTCCTTACTCCTAGGTCTGCTAAATCTCCACGGGTCTACTCCTCCCATCTGCTCCATAAAATCTTTAAGCACCTTGGCTACAGCCGGCCTCCTTCCAGTCCTGGATCTCGACCTGTCCAGCCCTGGCTCCAGCACCGTATTAAAATCTCCCCCCATTACCAACTTTCCCACCTCTAGGTCCGGGATGCGTCCTAGCATGCGCCTCATAAAATTGGCATCATCCCAGTTCGGGGCATATACGTTTACCAAGACCACCGCCTCCCCCTGTAATTTGCCACTCACCATCACGTATCTGCCCCCGCTATCCGCCACTATAGTCTTTGCCTCAAACATAACCCGCTTCCCCACTAGTATTGCCACCCCCCTGTTTTTCGCAACGAGCCCCGAATGAAACACCTGCCCCACCCATCCTTTGCGTAGTCTAACCTGGTCTATAAGTTTCAAGTGCGTCTCTTGTAACATAACCACGTCTGCCTTAATTTTCTTCAGGTGTGCGAGTACTCGTGCCCTCTTTATCGGCCCGTTCAGCCCTCTCACATTCCACGTGATCAACCGGGTTGGGGGGCTTTTTACCCCCCCCCCCTTGTCGATTAGCCATCCCCTTTTTCCAGCTCCTCACCCGGTTCCCACGCAGCTGTGTCCCCCCCAGGCGGCGCCCCCCCGCCCACCCCACCCCATTCCGGCTCCCCCCTCTCCCCAGCAGCAGCAACCCAGTAACTCCCCCCTCCCACCCCCCCCGCTAGATCCCCCACTAGCGTAGTTACACCCCCCATGTTGCTCCCAGAAGTCAGCAAACTCTGGCCGACCTCGGCTTCCCCCCGCGACCTCGGCTCGCACCGTGCGACGCCCCCTCCTTCCTGCTTCCCTATTCCCGCCATGATTATCATAGCGCGGGAACAAAGCCCGCGCTTCCCTTTTGGCCCCGCCCCCCATGGCCAACGCCCCATCTCCTCCACCTCCCTTCCTCCCTCCACCACCACCTGTGGAAGAGAGAAAAGTTACCGCATCGCAGGATTAATAACATAAGACTCATCTTCCCCCCCTTTCCCCCCCCTTTTTTCCCCCCTCTTCGCCCCCCATACTCGCCCCACCACTTTATTTCAAACGTTCTTTTTTAGTAACCCGCTTATTCCAGTTTTTCTTCCACAATAAAAGTCCACGCCTCATCCGCCGTCTCAAAGTAGTGGTGCCTCCCTTGATATGTGACCCACAGTCTTGCCGGTTGTAGCATCCCAAATTTTATCTTCTTTTTGTGAAGCACCGCCTTGGCCCGATTAAAGCTCGCCCTCCTTCTCGCCACCTCCGCACTCCAGTCTTGATATACGCGGATCACCGCGTTCTCCCACCTACTGCTCCGAGTTTTCTTTGCCCATCTAAGGACCATCTCTTTGTCCTTAAAACGGAGGAATCTCACCACTATGGCTCTATGAATTTCTCCTGCTCTCGGTCCTCGCGCCATCACTCGGTATGCTCCCTCCACCTCCAGCGGACCCGCCGAGGCCTCCGCTCCCATTAACGAGTGCAGCATCGTGCTCACATATGCCCCGGCGTCTGCTCCTTCTACACCTTCAGGAAGACCAAGAATCCTTAAATTATTCCTCCTCGCGTTATTCTCCAGCACCTCCAATCTTTCCACACATCGTTTATGGTGTGCCTCGTGCATCTCCGTCTTCAGCACCAGGCCCTGTATATCGTCCTCGTTCTCGGCAGCCTTTGCCTTCACGACCCGAAGCTCCCGCTCCTGGGTCTTTTGCTCATCCTTTAGCCCTTCGATCGCCTGTAATATCGGGGCCAACAGCTCCTTCTTCATCTCCTTTTTAAGCTCTTCCACGCAGCGTTTCAAAAACTCGTGTTGTTCAGGGCCCCATATTAAACTGCCACCTTCCGACGCCATCTTGGTTTTTGCTTGCCTTCCTTGCCGCTGCTCTAAAGGATCCACCGCAATCCGGCCACTTTCCTCTCCTTTTTCCATCCGTATCCAGGGGGGATTCCCTTCTGGTTTACTGCACAGTGCTTTTAGCCGTTAAAATTGCCGTTGGGGCTCTTATTAAGAGCCCAAAAGTCCGTTCCACCGGGAGCTGCCGCAACGTGCGACTTAGCTGGTTATCGCCGCACCCGGAAGTCAATGGCGCACATCCTTGAGAAACACAGTTTCTGTGGTAGTCTGGAGCACTTTCTGCCATCCAGGTGCTTTCCCAACAGCTTATCTTGCATAATCTGGTTGCCTGGTTCCATTATGGCATTGGTCAGGGTCTGACTTCTCAGGTGGTGGAGGGGAGAAGGGACAAACAAAATAAGAGTATTGTTTGCTGACTGGGGTTCTCAAGGGCAATGGGCCAAATGCGGATGTGAATGCAATATGTGAGTTGTTTTCACTTGACATACATTTTTGTCATTTCTATTTTTAAATGTTTTGAGTTTCTCATACTGTGTTGACATACTTCTGGTCTAAAATGGTCATTTCTAACCAATTCAATTCCAATTATAGTATTCTTGTTGCCATTACGTTGTTTGGCAGAGTACCAAGTGTGTTTGGCTGGAAGCAAATTGCATAGCTAAAAATAATTATTAATTACTGCCACTGTTGTCTTTCCCAAAACACACAAGTTGACTGCCCTGTGATATAATTTCGCAACAACTTGAATTTATATAGCGCCTTTAACTTAAAGGCATGTCAAAAACGGAGACGCACGAGGCACTACATAAGAGGTGCATAGAAAGGCTGGAAGCCCTGGAGAACAGCTCGAGGAGGAAGAACTTACGGATTTTAGGTCTCCCCGAAGGAACAGAGGGAGCTGATGCTGGGGCGTATGTGAGTACGATGCTCCATACTCTAATGGGAGCTGAGGCCTCAACAGGCCCCCTGGAAGTGGAGGGAGCGTACCGGGTCCTCGTGAGAAGACCAAAGGCAGGGGAAACACCAAGAGCAATGGTGGTGAAGTTCCATCGCTACAGGGACAGAGAGATGGTCCTGAGCTGGGCTAAGAAGACACGGAGTAGCAAATGGGAGAACGCGGTGATACGCGTGTATCAAGACTGGAGTGCGGAGGTGGCGAGAAGGAGGGCGAGTTTCAACCGGGCCAAGGCGGTGCTCCATAGGAAGAAAGTCAAATTTGGGATGCTGCAGCCGGCGAGACTGTGGGTCACGCATCAGGGCAAACACCACTACTTCGAGACGGCGGAGGAGGCATGGACATTTATTCAGGATGAGAAATTGGACTAGACTTGAGAAATTGATGTCCGGAGGGAGGTAGCGAGGCGGTGGCACAGAAATGTAAAGTGGGGAGAGGGGAGGGGTACTGTATAATAATGTTGGACGGGGAATTTTTCCCA